>NC_047120.1:12849674-13449674 GCF_902500255.1 Thalassophryne amazonica
AAACAATAAACCACCCAAAAATGTATCGGAAGTTACAGATAACCGATAACAGATAAATTCCAATATTACCTCTGACACATCTACAACTAGTAGTAGAACAAATTTAATAGCTTTTATAATAATATTAAAAACAACAACAGACCCCAACAATGAGACCACACTTTTCTTTCAACATTTGGCCCCTGCTGGAAGCTCTTGTTTACTACATAGCTCCCAGCACAGAGGCACTCCGAGAGCAGCCATAAAGCCAACTCTCTATCACTTACAACACTCCAGTCAGGCACAGGTCTTTAAAATAAAGTCATGCTGACTTATGGTTTTGATTATAAATAACATTAATACCGATAGAATAACTCCATTAATGTCAATTATGTCATTTGTACAAAATTAAAATATAACATATATCTTTTAATGTTGAATAATGCACTAATTCTGAGGTTTTGTAACAAACAGACAGATCGCAAAGGATTCTGGGTAAAAGTGCCTCTGCTAAACACTGGCTGAGTCTCTCTTTTTGGAGCGAGGTGGAGGGGAAGGCGAAGGGCTACAAATCCCTCAGTTTGGAGGGGTAGGAGGAGCTTACTGCTGTCTCTGAAACAAACATGGTGCCGAAAGAGCCGCATAAATGAAGCGGCTTTCATTACAAATTACGCTGTTTAGAAAGTTATAACTTGCCAAAAAACTTTACAGGCAGTTGTCTATGACAGCAGCGTGTATGCTGCTGGATGCATGTTGCGTATGTTGTCGTTCTGAAGAATATCGTAACGTCGCTCGTCCGCTGCGTATAATGCACATACACACGAACGCTACGATAAGACACTTTTATATCTCACAACGGAGAAAATCATGATAAAGTGTAAGCACATTAATTTGTATGTTCATAAATCTTTGGATAATATCAATCCCTGCTGTTGGATTTCAAGATCTGTAACGTGTGTGTATTTTGTAAACAAATGGAGCCCTGAACACACTCATCTAATAAGCTTTCAGGCAGAAAATGAAAAGTTTCATCAATGGGAATAAGTTGGAAAATATATACACACATGTATATGTGTAACACATAACCTGACGTCCTAATAGACTGATATTATTTGTCAAGGAAATTTCTAAAGGAAATAAGGCTGGATGCAAAAAATGGGAGAATTTGAAAAAGAAATAAGGTTGTAATTCCATTAAAAAAGTGAAACTTGTATAATGTATACATTCATTGCACACACAAAAAAGCCATTTGCAAAGCCAAAAAGTTGATTTGACAATCATCTGACATAACCGGGGTCAAAATAAATAGAACACTGTTATCTACTGGTTCCCACACGCTTAGTGAACACTACTGACCAGTAGATGGCAGTAGAGGCCTTGAAAACAAAATTCCAGATACAGTAATCCCTGTCTGCTACATTTAAAGTGCATGGAATTTAACAAACGCAAATAAAACCAACATCTATAGATGCAGAGAATATATTCAAGAGAGTTTTAGGCACTAGAGTTTAATGCTGTTGTCCGTGGAGCCTGAACAGAGTGTCTGAAATGCATTTGTCCTGTCGTGATGTACTGAGATTACATCATCCTACCCAAAATGCATTGTGGGTCACAGGATGTGCTCACAAAACCTTAAAAATTAGCACATTACTTTAAAACTAAAACATATATCTGATATTTTCACTTAATAAAACTTCAGACATGACAGTAATTTTAAATAACTTGTCCAAAATTTGTTTGGTTAAAATTTGAACCATAAGTTAAAAATGTATGCCTCTGGATGACTTAGGCGATATCGCCAGCCTATTGGTATGGTGTTAAAGGAAATGTTTTTTTTTTTCTTTTGGGGCTGTTTTCTCCTTTGTTTGCAGAGGATTGAGATGCTTTTTATACAAGTGGCTCTCTTCTGTTTGCAAAGGTTATAGCTGTGCATCTGTTACAAAACTTTTAACAGGTGAGTCCTAAACTAATTTTAAAAATGCTTGTTGCTGTTCAGCTTTGTTTATTTTGTTTATCGGTTTAAAAGTTATCGGACAAAGATTAATCGGAAGATAATTGGTCTGATAATGGTTTTTAAAGTTATCTAAAAAGATAATCCGATAAAGAAAACATTATCTTCGATAATTATCTGTTATCGGATTATCGGAAGTGTGCCCACCACTGTAATTAAACATGTTTAATTTTCTTCGGCGTACAGCACAGCATGGAGCCTTCATGCGAGTACACGCAGCGCCGTGCTATTGTCTGCTGTTGTGAGCCCACCCATGCTGCAACACGGTACTGTATGCCACTTCACATCTCCCTGTTGTTCTTCTGAAGCTATAAATACTGCAAGATCGCTGCTTCACTTTATCATACTGGACTCATTATATGAGGACTGTTCACTGTGTCGCTATCAGACTCCTTAAATTAATGTGTCACAGAGAGAGAGGGAGAGAGGGAGAGGGAGACCACGTGCGCTATCAATAAAAGCGCTCTCTCCCAGTTTAACGCGTCAGCGTTTTGTTCAGGGCAGCCTTTACCACAGCCAGACTCAGCAGCATCTGGACACAATGAAAGTGATCCACTAAGACAAATAATAATAATAATAATAATGATAATAATGTTAAATGACTCTGTTTTTGAGCCGCACAACACCATGCTGTAGAGAACAGAGCGCACTTCCACAGAGGCAGAAAATAGCACTGAACTGGTGCAGCATGGCACACGCGACTGTGTGCACACATTAAAACGCGAACACACGCAGCTGCAAGTATGAACGAACACTGTTATAGGCTGAGTATGTGCATATTTCGGGCGTATTTAAATGAAACACAACACCGCAATGAGCAGCTCTATGAATATGCCACTGTGACAGGGCTTTAGGTACAGAAAGGTGACAGGGCTGTCGAAGAGTACATTTAGTTAAAACAAAACATTTAGTAAAACATGCAATATTTATCATTTGAACACAGTTATTACAGTGTTATGTCACGATTATGATGGTACCTTCAAGTAAAGTGTTACCAAACAAACATTTCATGTAAATACTCAAAATTAAATATATATGGACATTTGCAATATCCACTGCTGTGATTGGTGAGAATCACAAAGGTTTTCCTGCATTATGTCTGGCTGAACGCAGCCCACGTAAAAACCATCATCGTGCTTCACTCTGTGGACACGCCCACCATCAGAGAGTCCAACAACCATCTGCTGCCTCCACAAAGACAGGAAGAGCTTCAGATGAACATTTTAAAAGATCAGTTTTAAACCTGCTCAAAAACCTCCACAATTCATTCTCCAACAGCTCAGTGGAACAAACAGAGGGAGGCCAGATGTGTGCTGGTGTAGTTTTCCCTCCCACCAGCAGGAGGTGTGCTAGTGTAGTTTCCCTCCCACCAGCAGGAGGTGCGCTGGTGTAGTTTTCCCTCCCTCCAGCAGGAGGTGCGCCGGTGTAGTTTTCCCTCCCTCCAGCAGGAGGTGCGCCGGTGTAGTTTTCCCTCCCTCCAGCAGGAGGCTAAGGAGTCGATTGTATTGTGTTTCAGCACCGTTTTTGTAAGAGAGTTAAAGAAAGTCCAGATGTAGAAAATGGCTGACAGTACATTTATTTTCTGATGAGATCCACATCCATCCTTCCTTTGCTGCCTTACAGAAAGCATTGCTTGTGAGTATTTATGTTTGTTATGATATTTGGAGAGAATATTGGACATTATTTTCAAACTTTGAAGAAGAATTACATTTATTTTGTTTGTTGTATTGCTAGCGATATTTTTTGCTTTGAGATCGACATACAAACATGGTAGCACAGTTTTAATACTGTTTATTCATTTCTGTTCCCAGTTTCACTCTGTAAGTGAAGGATACGTTAATTAAATACTACACACCTGTCACTTGTGGAAGAGTTTATCTATCTGCATAGCTGTCAGACAGTGAGGGCAGAACAGTGAAAAAGCATCTATTTACATGACAACAAGTGGATGTTATCATCAGCCTCAGTAAATCCAACAATGTCTGAACAACAGAGTGAGACCGCAGTGTCCATCCATACTGAGAAATCATGACTCTCCAAGAGTTCTAAAGGTTCAGTGAAGTCATCGGCTAGTATAGCTGCCCTGAACGCTCAAGCTAAAGCTGAAGCAGCCTGCACAAGAGCAGAATTTGCAAAAATGGAAACTGAAATGAAAGTTAAGAAAGCAGAGCTTAAAGTGAAGGAAGTGTGCTTGGATGCCACACTTCAAGCGCTACAGCAGCAGTGTGACGCAGAAGCTGCACAAGCCGAGGCATGTGTCTATGAGACAGCAGCTAGTGAAATTGAAAAAGGATCTGCATTAAGCCGTAAGGAAGTAAATTCCACAGAACACACCCGTGATTATGATAAACAGCAAATAATCAAAAGAGGACTTGAGTATATTTGGCAATGCAGACCACAACGAAACATTAGCAACCACTGTTACGTTTGAGCAACCCAAGCAAGAACAAGACCAGTCCACAGACACAGATTATGTTCTCTTACCCTGCACTGCAGACAAACTTAAAAATGCTCTTCCATCATCCCAGGGCAATCCTATGCAGAAATTGTCACGAAGAGCAACACCGTTCCACCCAAAAGGAGGCTCTCTACAACAGGGGTGGCCAAGTTCGGTCCTCGAGAGCCACATTCCTGACACTCTTAGTTGTCTCCCTGCTCCAGCACACCTGAATCCAATGAAAGGCTCATTAAAAGTGTGCTAACAAGTCTTTCATTGGACTCTTGCTTGCCTCTACTGGTGGTTGGCTCTCACTGCGGTATTGTATCACTTCCTGTTCCGGAGCACAGCGGTGTTTTGCTGCATCTGTTAGCTGTTTAATCTGCGCAGTTAGATTGATCTAGTTACCTAGATAACGATTTGCGTCACAGTGTAATCTTCACGTGCCTTAACTAAAGCACTCCCTCTGCTGAATCACCTCTAAATTATTTACACATTATTCACTTTGTGTGTTTTTAGGAATCCGCTAGCTTAGCGCAGCTACTAGCTCTTAGCCGGTTTAGCATGGCGGCTTCTCCTGTCTCTCCCGCACTTTCTGCTCTGGGTGTGAAATGTTTAGTTATTCCTCGGCCTCCTTTAGCAGTAATGGTACTTGTAATAAGTGTAGCTTATTTGTAGCTTTGGAGGCCAGGCTGGGCGAATTGGAGACTCGGCTCCGCACCGTGGAAAATTCTACAGCTAGCCAGGCCCCTGTAGTCGGTGCGGACCAAGGTAGCTTAGCCGCCGTTAGTTTCCCTCTGGCAGATCCCGAGCAGCCGGGAAAGCAGGCCGACTGGGTGACTGTGAGGAGGAAGCGTAGTCCTAAACAGAAGCCCCGTGTACACCGCCAACCCGTTCACATCTCTAACCGTTTTTCCCCACTCGGCGACACACCCGCCAAGGATCAAACTCTGGTTATTGGCGACTCTGTTTTGAGAAATGTGCAGTTAGTGACACCAGCAACCATAGTCAATTGTCTTCCGGGGGCCAGAGCAGGCGACATTGAAGGAAATTTGAAACTGCTGGCTAAGGCTAAGCGTAAATTTGGTAAGATTGTAATTTACGTCGGCAGTAATGACACCCGGTTATGCCAATCGGAGGTCACTAAAATTAACAATGAATCGGTGTGTAACTTTGCAAAAACAATGTCGGACTCTGTAGTTTTCTCTGGGCCCCTCCCCAATCGGACCGGGAGTGACATGTTTAGCCGCATGTTCTCCTTGAATTGCTGGCTGTCTGAGTGGTGTCCAAAAAATGAGGTGGGCTTCATAGATAATTGGCAAAGCTTCTGGGGAAAACCTGGTCTTGTTAGGAGAGACGGCATCCATCCCACTTTGGATGGAGCAGCTCTCATTTCTAGAAATCTGGCCAATTTTCTTAAATCCTCCAAACCGAGACTGTCCCGGGTTGGGACCAGGAAGCAGAGTTGTAGTCTTACACACCTCTCTGCAGCTTCTCTCCCCCTGCCATCCCCTCATTACCCCATCCCCGTAGAGACGGTGCCTGCTCCCAGACCACCAATAACCAGCAAAAATCTATTTAAGCATAAAAATTCAAAAAGAAAAAATAATATAGCACCTTCAACTGCACCACAGACTAAAACAGTTAAATGTGGTCTATTAAACATTAGATCTCTCTCTTCTAAGTCCCTGTTAGTAAATGATATAATAATTGATCAACATATTGATTTATTCTGCCTTACAGAAAACCTGGTTACAGCAGGATGAATATGTTAGTTTAAATGAGTCAACACCCCCGAGTCACACTAACTGCCAGAATGCTCGTAGCACGGGCCGAGGCGGAGGATTAGCAGCAATCTTCCATTCCAGCTTATTATTAATCAAAAACCCAGACAGAGCTTTAATTCATTTGAAAGCTTGACTCTTAGTCTTGTCCATCCAAATTGGAAGTCCCAAAACCAGTTTTATTTGTTGTTATCTGTCGTCCACCTGGTCGTTACTGTGAGTTTCTCTGTGAATTTTCAGACCTTTTGTCTGACTTAGTGCTTAGCTCAGATAAGATAATTATAGTGGGCGATTTTAACATCCACACAGATGCTGAGAATGACAGCCTCAACACTGCATTTACTCTATTATTAGACTCAATTGGTTTTGCTCAAAATGTAAATGAGTCCACCCACCACTTTAATCATATCTTAGATCTTGTTCTGACTTATGGTATGGAAATTGAAGACTTAACAGTATTCCCTGAAAACTCCCTTCTGTCTGATCATTTCTTAATACATTTACATTTACTCTGATGGACTACCCGCAGTGGGGAATAAGTTTCATTACACTAGAAGTCTTTCAGAAAGCGCTGTAACTAGGTTTAAGGATATGATTCCTTCTTTATGTTCTCTAATGCCATATACCAACACAGTGCAGAGTAGCTACCTAACTCTGTAAGTGAGATAGAGTATCTCGTCAATAGTTTTACATCCTCATTGAAGACAACTTTGGATGCTGTAGCTCCTCTGAAAAAGAGAGCTTTAAATCAGAAGTGCCTGACTCCGTGGTATAACTCACAAACTCACAGCGTTAAAGCAGATAACCCGTAAGTGGAGAGGAAATGGCGTCTCACTAATTTAGAAGATCTTCACTTAGCCTGGAAAAAGAGTCTGTTGCTCTATAAAAAAGCCCTCTGTAAAGCTAGGACATCTTACTACTCATCACTAATTGAAGAAAACAAGAACAACCCCAGGTTTCTTTTCAGCACTGTAGCCAGGCTGACAGAGTCAGAGCTCTATTAGACCCCATTCCTACCAGGCTGCTCAAGGAAGCCCTACCATTATTTAATGCTTCAATCTTAAATATGATCAATCTATCTTTATTAGTTGGCTATGTACCACAGGCTTTTAAGGTGGCAGTAATTAAACCATTACTTAAAAAGCCATCACTTGACCCAGCTATCTTAGCTAATTTATAGGCCAATCTCCAACCTTCCTTTTCTCTCAAAAATTCTTGAAAGGGTAGTTGTAAAACAGCTAACTGATCATCTGCAGAGGAATGGTCTATTTGAAGAGTTTCAGTCAGGTTTTTGAATTCATCATAGTACAGAAACAGCATTAGTGAAGGTTACAAATGATCTTCTTATGACCTCAGACAGTGGACTCATCTCTGTGCTTGTTCTGTTAGACCTCAGTGCTGCTTTTGATACTGTTGACCATAAAATTTTATTACAGAGATTAGAGCATGCATAGGTATTAAAGGCACTGCGCTGCGGTGGTTGAATCATATTTATCTAATAGATTACAATTTGTTCATGTAAATGGGGAATCTTCTTCACAGACTAAGGTTAATTATGGAGTTCCACAAGGTTCTGTGCTAGGACCAATTTTATTCACTTTATACATGCTTCCCTTAGGCAGTATTATTAGACGGCATTGCTTAAATTTTCATTGTTACGCAGATGATACCCAGCTTTATCTATCCATGAAGCCAGAGGACACACACCAATTAGCTAAACTGCAGGATTGTCTTACAGACATAAAGACATGGATGACCTCTAATTTCCTGCTTTTAAACTCAGATAAACTGAAGTTATTGTACTTGGCCCCACAATCATAGAAACATGGTGTCTAACCAGATCCTTACTCTGGATGGCATTACCCTGACCTCTAGTAATACTGTGAGAAATCTTGGAGTCATTTTGATCAGGATATGTCATTCAAAGCGGCATATTAAACAAATATGTAGGACTGCTTTTTTGCATTTACGCAATATCTCTAAAATTAGAAAGGTCTTGTCTCAGAGTGATGCTGAAAAACTAATTCATGCATTTATTTCCTCTAGGCTGGACTATTGTAATTCATTATTATCAGGTTGTCCTAAAAGTTCCCTGAAAAGCCTTCAGTTAATTCATAATGCTGCAGCTAGAGTACTAACGGGGACTAGAAGGAGAGAGCATATCTCACCCATATTGGCCTCTCTTCATTGGCTTCCTGTTAATTCTAGAATAGAATTTAAATTCTTCTTCTTACTTATAAGGTTTTGTATAATCAGGTCCCCGTCTTATCTTAGGGAACCTCATAGTACCATATCACCCCAATAGAGCGCTTCGCTCTCAGACTGCAGGCTTACTTGTAGTTCCTAGGATTTGTAAGAGTAGAATGGGAGGCAGAGCCTTCAGCTTTCAGGCTCCTCTCCTGTGGAACCAGCTCCCAATTCGGATCAGGGAGACAGACACCCTCTCTACTTTTAAGATTAGGCTTAAACTTTCCTTTTTGCTAAAGCTTATAGTTAGGGCTGGATCAGGTGACCCTGAACCATCCCTTAGTTATGCTGCTATAGACTTAGACTGCTGGGGGGTTCCCATGATGCACTGAATGTTTCTTTTCTCTTTTTGCTCTGTATGCACCCTCTGCATTTAATCATTAGTGATTGATCTCTGCTCCCCTCCACAGCATGTCTTTTTGTGGTTCTCATCCCTCAGCCCCAACCAGTCCCAGCAGAAGACTGCCCCTCCCTGAGCCTGGTTCTGCTGGAGATTTCTTCCTGTTAAAAGGGAGTTTTTCTTCCCACGGTCGCCAGTGCTTGCTCACAGGGGGTCGTTTTTGACCGTTGGGGGTTTTTACGTAATTATTGTATGGCCTTGTCTTACAATATAAAGCGCCTTGGGGCAACTGTTTGTTGTGATTTGCGCTATATAAATAAAATTGATGATGAATTGATGATGATGATGAATGTGGGCTCTCGAGGACCGGAACTTGGCCACCCCTGCTCTACAAGATTCCAACATAAGTGATATTGCTAGGTTCTTGCACGACGTGAACTGCTTACGGTGGCCTCAGTAAGTTTAATGACAACCCAGGTGACTATTGGGGATGGAAGTCTTCATTTAACAATGCTATATGCAATTTGAATTTGTCCCCTAGTGAAATACTTGACTTGTTAATCAAATGGCTTGGGTCAGAGTCTGTTAAATATGCAAAACGACTGAGAGCAGTGTATATTAACAAACCAAGTGAAGGACTGGCCAAAGTATGGGGAAGACTTGACGAGTGTTACGGCTCCCCTGAGGCCCTGGAAAAGGCGCTACTAGACAGACTTGAGCATTTTCCAAGAATCTCAAACAAAGATCCACATCTCCTGAGAGAACTTGAGGACCTTCTCCTGGAGATAGATGCCGTTAAGGATGAAGGCTATGTTTCAGGCTTGCTGTATCTTGACACATCACGCGGTATTCATCCAGTTGTAGAGAAGTTACCATTCAGCCTGCAAGAAAGGTGGATGGCCTATGGGTCCAAATACAAAGAGGAACATTCAGTGTCGTTCCCACCATTTTCAGTATTTGTCGCCTTCATCAGCAGGGAATCCAAGATGCGCAATGAACCTAGCTTTAAGCATTGTGTGCAGCCCTCACACATTACATCACACACTAAGATGAGATTTCAAGACAAGCAAAGTAAGAAGGAACCAATCTCAGTCATTAGAACTGAAGTGGTCAGCTCTGAGCCAAAACCAACTCCTGGAGCAAACATCCAAGACCCAAATAAGGAATGTCCTATCCATAAGAAACCTCATGCCCTCAAAAAATGCAGAGCTTTCAGGGAAATGCCATTAGAGGAGTGCAAGGTTTATCCGAAGAAAAACCTAATATGCTTTAGGTGTTGCGCCTCCACCACTCGCCAGGCAAAACTATGTAAGGCTGAGACTTCTTGCGGAGAGTGTAACTCCAACTCCCCCATCACCGCTCTTCATCCAGGTCCAGCACCTTGGGCAACTACCACAGAGCCTGCTACCGATAACGGCGGGGAGTCCAATGTAGCAATACCCACGGCCACCTCAACATGTACGCAAGTCTGTGGGAGTGAAGTTGAAAGTCACTCGTGCGCCAAGATCTGTCCTGTGTTTGTTTATCCATGTGGCTCACCTGAGAAGAAGCTCAAAGCTTACGCCATATTGGATGATCAAAGCAACAAGTCGCTTGCCAGATCCTCAGTTTTTGATACGTTTGGCATAACTAAAAGCTCTTACCCATACAAGTTGAAAACCTGTGCTGGTGTTGAAGTAGCTACCGGGAGGAGAGCATACAACTTCATTGTGGAATCCATTGACAACAAGTCACATCTAGAGCTCCAAACACTCATTGAATGTGACATGCTACCTGACAATCGCAATGAAATTCCTAGTCCTGACGCCGCATGTAATCATTCCCACCTCCGAGACATTGCTCCAGACATTCCAGATGTTGACCCTGATGCCGATATTCTGCTTCTCATTGGGAGAGATGTTATTCAAGCACACAAGGTCCTTGACCAACGCAATGGGCCTCCAAATGCACCCTTTGCACAAAAGCTAGCTCTTGGATGGGTGATTATTGGAAATGTGTGCTTAGGCGGAGCTCACAGACCTGCACAGGCAAGTGTTTTCAAGACCACTATTTGGGACAATGGTCGCCCCAGTCACTTCCTCCCATGCAACAATTTTATTCAAATAAAGGAATGCATCCAGCAAAGCCACAACATGAGCACTTCGATTGGGGAAACTGTGTTCCAGCAAACAAGTTTGGATGAAAGACCTGGTTATTGACAAGAGGAAGCAACCTTTCTGCAGATAATGAATAAGGAAGTCTATCAGGACAATACAGATACTTGGGTTGCCCCGCTGCCTTTTCGTTCACCAAGGCCACGGCTTCCCAACAACAAGCAGCAAGCCATTCAGCGACTAACCTCAGTATGTCATATGCTGAAAAAACGTCCTCACATGAAAGGACACTTCCAGGAATTTATGCAAACTCTTTTCGACAATGGCCATGCAGAAATTGCGCCACCCCTCACAGAACAAGAAGAGTGTTGGTACCTACCCTTTTTCTGAGTTTACCACCCCCGCAAGCCGGACCAAATAAGGGTAGTCTTTGACTCTACTGCACGCCATAAAGGAGTGTCCCTCAATGATGTTCTTCTTACAGGCCCAAATCTTAACAACAGCTTGCTGGGTGTACTGATGCGACTCCGCCAAGAAAGGGTAGCTGTTGCTGCCGACATTAGACAAATGTTCCATTGCTCCAAGGTCAGGGAGGACCATAGGAACTTTTTGCGTTTTCTGTGGCACCAGAACAATGACATGGAGCTACCAATCACGGAGTACCGAATGACAGTACACGTCTTTGGCAACAGCCCATCGCCGGCAGTAGCGACCTATGGACTCTGGAGGGTATCAGATGATTGAGAAACAGGAGATAATACAACAAAACATCTTGTGTAACGTCATTTCTACGTTGATGATGGGCTAGTCTCCTTTCCCTCAAGTACAGAGGCTGTCTCTGTCGTTCAAAGGGCTCAAAAAACATCATCCTCAGCCAATCTGAGGCTGCATAAGATCGCCTCGAATGACATCACAGTGATGAAAGTGTTTCCCAAGGAGGATCTTGCAAAGGTTCTGAAGGATCTTGACCTTGGAACAGATAGTCCACCAATGCAAAGGAGTCTTGGAATAAGCTGGGATATTGCAACCGACGAGTTCACCTTCCAGGTATCCACTACCGAGAAGCTCTACACTCGTAGAGGAGTACTTTCCATGATCAATAGTTTATATGATCCTCTCGGCTTTGCAGCCCCGGTCAGTATCAGAGGCAGGGCGCTTCTAAGAGAACTCTCAACTGGCTCAGGTGAATGGGATGATCCACTTCCAGAAAGGATGCTCAAAGAGTGGAGCACATGGAAAGAATCCCTGAAGCATCTCGAAAAGGTAAAAATCCCATCCCATCATCATTCTGTGATGCAGCAAAGAGGGAGCTCTGGTTATTCTGCGATGCCTCCACAAAAGCAATTGCTGCCATGGTTTACGTGAAGATCACTGACGCCGAGGGCAAGAGTGAACTTGGATATGTGTTTGGCAAAGCTAAACTTGAACAACAACAAGAGATAACAATCCCAAGGCTGGAACTGTGTGCAGCCGTTCTTGCAGTCGAGATTGCAGACTTGATTTCAGAAGAGAATGATATTCCATTGCACTGTACAAAGTTCTTCACAGACAGCAAGGTAGTACTCGGATATATACAAAATGAATCAAGAAGATTCTATGTCTATGTGTGTAATCGAGTTCAAAGGATTTGTAAATCATCCTCACCTGCCCAATGGAACTTTGTGCCAACAGATCTAAACCCAGCAGACGTAGCTTCAAGATCCATCACAGCAAACACTTTGGTGTCAAGCATGTGGCTCGAAGGACCAGAATTCATGCTTCGATCAAACACGAATGAGACTGAATCGTTTGGGCTAGTTGATCCTGAATCAGACCCAGAGATTCGTCCTATGGTAACAGCCCTTGCTACTGGCCTTACAGATTCTTTCCTGGATCCAAGTCGTTTCGAGTCATTCTCTACATGGAGATCACTGCTAAGAGCTATAGCAAGGCTTGTCCATATTGTCAGATGTTTCAAAGGACATGACTCTGAAAGTGGGTGCCAAGGTTGGCATATTTGCACGAACGTCACCCGAGAGGACTATGCAAAGGCAAAGACTGTTGTCCTAAGCTGTCTTCAACACGAGGCTTATCCTGAAGTATTTGCATGCATTGAAGCCCAAAAAGAGATACCCAAACAAAGTCCCCTCGGAAACCTGTCACCTTTCAAAGATGACTCAGACTGCCTTAGAAGGGAAGTCGTCTTTCACAAGGAGACTTGCAAAACAATGAAGCACATCCCTTCATCATCCCAGGGAAGTGTCATTTGACTACACTCCTGGTGAGACATTACCACCAGCATGTACAGCACCAGGGACGCCATTTCACAGAGGGAGCTGTTAGAACAGCTGGCCTGTGGATTGTCGGCGGTAAGCATTGTATCAGCTCTGTCATTCACCGTTGTGTCACATGTCGCAAATTGAGATCGAATACAGAAACCCAAAAGATGTCCGACCTACCAAAGGACCGCGTAACAGTCTGCACACCTTTCACTTATGTAGGTGTCAACATCTTTGGACTCTGGACTATCAGTTCTCATCGCACACGTGGAGGCCTAGCCAACAGTAAACGTTGGGCTGTCATTTTTACGTGCTTGAGTACCAGAGCCATTCATATTGAGGCAATCGAGTCGATGGAGTCATCGAGTTTCATCACTGCGTTACGACGGTTCATCTCCATTCGTGGACCAGCAAGGAGATTGGGATAACTTCCAACCAATGCAATAACCAGGAAATACAACATTTCTTAAGTAAGAACGAATGCACATGGATCTTTAACACACTCATGCTTCTTACATGGGAGGAAGTTGGGAGCGCATGATTGGGACCATGAAGCGCATACTCGACTCGATGTTAACCACCAACCCAGTTCATGTGCTTACTCATGAAGTTCTCATTACTCTTCTAGCCGAGGTAACCGCCATTGTAAACTCCCGACCACTTATTCCAGTCTCAACTGATCCTCCCTGTCCATACGTTCTTACTCCTGCAACCCTCCTCACCCAGAAAACTGGATCGCCATCTGCACCACCTGGATGCTTTGACAAGTCAGACTTATACGGACGTCAATGGAGACAGGTGCAGCATCTCTCTAATGTTTTCTGGACTTGCTGGAGAACTCAGTACTTGCCAACATTGCAGGGTCGGAGACAATGGCATTCAGAGAGGCCAAACCTACAAAAGGGAGATCTCGTACTTCTGAAGGACGACCAGGCTAAAAGGAGCCACTGGCCCACGGGGGTCGTGATCAACACCTTCCCTAGTCGAGATGGGAAGGTACGGAAGGTTGAGATAAAGATTGCCTCTGATGGTACCTGCAAAACCTTCCTGAGGCCAGTTACTGAGACTGTCTTACTGCTGCGCAACTCTGACAGGGAAGACATTAGTCCTCATACCTAGAAGTGACATCCTGTGGACGTCAGGCCGGGAGTGTGCTGGTGTAGTTTCCCTCCCACCAGCAAGAGGTGCGCCGGTGTAGTTTTCCCTCCCACCAGCAGGAGGCTAAGGAGTCGATTGTATTGTGTTTCAGCACCGTTTTTGTAAGAGAGTTAAAGAAAGTCCAGATGTAGAAAATGGCTGACAGCACATTTATTTTCTGATGAGATCCACATCCATCCTTCCTTTGTTGCCTTACAGAAAGCATTGCTTGTGAGTATTTATGTTTGTTATGATATTTGGAGAGAATATTGGACATTATTTTCAAACTTTGAAGAAGAATTACATTTATTTTGTTTGTTGTATTGCTAGCGATATTTTTTGCT
The DNA here is from genome assembly GCF_902500255.1 of Thalassophryne amazonica. NCBI lineage: Eukaryota > Metazoa > Chordata > Actinopteri > Batrachoidiformes > Batrachoididae > Thalassophryne > Thalassophryne amazonica. The sequence continues at coordinate 12,864,305 of NC_047120.1, forward strand.
TTGAGATCGACATACAAACATGGTAGCACAGTTTTAATATGTTATTTCATTTCTGTTCCAGTTTCACTCTGTAAGTGAAGGATACGTCGATTAAAAGACTACACACCTGTCACTTGTGGAAGAGTTTATCTATCTGCATAGCTGTCAGACAGTGAGGCTGTCAGGGCTTGAGTTTTGTTCTTTTGTGTTATCAGGTTTTTGGTTTATTTACTCTTTTGTTGGGATTTTTCTGCTTGGGTCTGTCTGTCTCTGTTTCTCTTATTGGTTCTTGGTAACGGGTGTTTCTCTTTCGCTCTCTGGCCACGCCCTGCTTCTGGTGCTTTCCATGTGCACCTGTTCCTGATTTGCTGATTGCCACCTGGGGTTTTATAAGCTCACTGGGTGGTATTGTTCTCTGCCAGTTTGTCGTGCCTTGTGCCTGCATTCCAGCTCTGTACCTGTGTTCTTGTTCCTGCCTGCCTCATAGTGTGTACCTGACCTCCTGCCTGTTGTTTTTACCACGCCATTTTGCCTGATGATTTCTGTACTGCTGCTTTTGTTGGACTGCCTGCTCGTGTACCGACCTCTGCATTTTCCTTTAGTAAAGACCACTAACAAACACAGCTGTCTGCCAGAGCTGTGCATTTGTGTCCTACCATCCCCGTGCATCCAGCCTGCCAGTACAAACTGGCCAAGGATGGACGCAGCCGGCTCCGACCCATTTCAGTCAGCAGTACGCTGTCACAGTAAGCAGCTCACACAGCAGCAAGACCATCTCACTGCTCTGACTTCCGGGTTTAGCGATCTCGCTAAATGTCAAGACTCGTTTATGGAGTCGGTAAGCACTCAGATGAATCAGTTGTTAACCAGACTTGATCATCAGGTTTCCCTCATGACGACCACCGACAGTACCAGTTCGTGACCACTGGGGCTGTCAGCACCTGCTTCTATACCTGCACATGAGTACTGCAACCTGCTGTCTCAGGCGAATCAGGTGACGTCAGACCGTTTATAACACAGTGTGAGTTGAACTTTGAGCTCATGGCCTGTAAGTTCCCGTCCGACAGGACGAAGATAGCTTACATCATCACTCACCTGACTGGTCATGTGTTGGCGTGGGCAACAGCTGAGTGGGGTCATAAATCCGCCATCTGCTTCTCTCTTCCGGCTTTTACCACTGCTTTGCAGTTGGTTTTCCAGCACACGTCTCCGGGCCATGAAGCGGCTCGATCCCTCATGAGGCTGAGGCAGGGAAGACGAGTCTCCGATTACGCAGTAGACTTCCGCATCCTGGCTGCTAAAAGTGACTGGAATCTCGCAGCTCTTCAGGACGTCTTTCTCCAGGGCTTGGCTGAAGAGATTCAGGATCGGCTGGTGTCTGTGAATCTCCCCGACGACCTGGATCAGCTCAGCGCTCTCGCCATCCGGACCGACCAGTGCCTGCAAGACCTTCCACGGCACGCCATCCAGCTCCCAGCCAGTCGCTCTGTATCTCCCCCTCTCTGCACCTCCTCCAGTAAGGTCGACGCTGATTCTCCGCATCGCAGCACGAAGGAGCCCGTGCAGCTGGGCCGCATTCACCTCTCCTCCGCTGAGAAGCAGCGTCATCGTGACAGTGGACTTTGTTTTTACTGTGGCGATTCAGGACACATGATTAGTCATTGCCTAGCCAAGGGTGCCACCTTGCGGCCAAAGTCAGACATATGGGTGAGTCTAAATTCTATTTCTCCATCCACAGCACAAAATGTTATTCCTGTGAGGCTCTCCTCTGAGCATTCCTCTGTTTCCTTGTCAGCCTTCATTGATTCCGGTTCTGATGCAAATTTAATTCAGTCTTTTCTTGCCAGGTCCCTGCATCTGAATTTAGTAGAGCTCTCGCGCCCTCTGGTGGTGCGTGCTGTGGATGGCCGTGAATTGGGACGTGTCACTCACTGCACTCTGTTTCTTTGATTGTGACAGAGAATCACTCCGAAATGATCAGTTTTAATGTGTTTGACAAGATGACACATCCGCTTATTCTGGGGCACCCCTGGTTACAGCAGCACTGTCCTCATTTTAATTGGGCTGAGAGGAAAATTGTGTCATGGGGCCCAGCTTGTGATAACTCCTGTCTTTCAAGATCAGTTCTCTCTCAGCCTGTTGCTAACCCAGATCTCAGTGGGGTTCCTGCTTGCTATCATGATTTAGCTACAGTTTTTAGCAAAAGCAGGGCCAAATCACTACCTCCTGTCAGGGTGTGAGTTTGCTCGGTTTTGTCTTTATTTATTGTGGTTGCTCTCTGGTTTTTCTGTTCCTCTGTGTGATCTTTTCCTGTTTTGGTTTCTCTGTCTCTCGTGGTGGTGGGTGTGCCTCTGCTCTCTTGACCACGCCCTTGGTTTGGGCTCCTCCTTGTGCACCTGCTATCAATCTGCTGTTGATTACTGGGATGTATTTATACTACTCATTTTGCTCTGTTCCTTCGCCAGATTGATGCGCCTTGTGCTTCTTTCCAGCTCTCGTTCCAGTGTTCCCTTGTACTTCCAGCCTCCTCGTGTTCTCGACCTCCAGCCTGTGTATTCCGACCGTGTCTAAGCCTGATGATTTTTGTACTTTTGCTGTGTTTCTTGGACTGCCTTCCCGTGTACCGACCTTTGCTATTATCCTCACTAAAGTCTTCCAACCAGAGCTGCCTGACTGTGCCTTGCATTTGTGTCCAACCCTCACTTCCTGTCAGATCAGTCTGGCCAACTATGGACGCAGCAGGCTCAGATGCATACCAGATGGCGGTACGTCACCACAGCAAACAGCTGGCGCAGCAGGAAGACCAGCTTGCTGCGTTCAGCTCCGGGTTTGGCGAACTCGCCAAACGCCAGGATGCATTCATGTCTTCTGTCACCGAGCAAATGAATCAGTTACTGTCCGAATCAGCCCAGACTCCATTGATGCGGCCACCGGTGGCGCCAGCCCACCACCACCAGTACCGACAGCCGCTTCACCAGCTTCTGTTTCAGCGCCAGTGGTGTGTAACCAGCTGTCGCAACCAGAACGCTTTTCAGGCGAGTCCGGAGACGTAAGACCATTCATCACGCAATGCGAACTTTACTTCGAACTGATGTCCACGATGTTCCTTAACGACAAAGCAAAAATCGCTTACATGATCACTCAGCTGAACGGTCGAGCGGCAGTCTGGGCCACCGCTGAGTGGGGTCGCCAGTCACCAGCCTGTACCTCTCTCACCACATTCACCACCGCACTGGAGCAGATATTCCAGCACACGGCTCCAGGGCATGAGGCAGCGCGCTCTCATGAGGCTGAAGCAGGGGAGCTGCCGGGTCGCCGATTACACAGTCGACTTCCGTATTCTAGCAGCAGTGATGAACGGAACCCGGCGGCACTACTCAACGTCTTTTTTCAGGGACTGTCTGCCGACATCCAAGAGCAGCTTGTTGCGGTCGATTTGCCGGACGACTTGGACAGCCTGGTCGCACTGGCCATCCGAACAGACCGTCGCCTGCAGGATCGACCTCAACGTGGGAGTCGCTTCCTGGAACTGCGTACCGACACTCCTCCGAGCCGGCCTTCCTTCTCCCACGCTCGGCTCGACCTTCCTCCTCACAGCTCAGAGGAACCGATGCAGTTGGGACATACCCAGCTCTCTCCGGTGGGCGACAGCGCCGCCGTGAGGGCGGACTCTGTTTCTACTGTGGACAGTCAGGGCATTTGATATCCACTTGTCAAGCCAGGGTGCCACCAGGCGGCCAAGATCAGAGGTGCGGGTGAGTCTCAATTCCATTCCTTGTTTCTTCTCGAAATATAGTCCCAGCCGAATTAATATCTGACCATTCCTCCATAACCGTATCCGCATTTGTTGATTCTGGTTCAGATGCCAATCTGATTTTGTCTTGTCTCATCAGGTCCCTTCACCTTAAGCTGTTTAAGATCTCTCGTCCACTGGTGGTATGTGTAGTAGATGGGCATGTTTTGGGCCAAATCACACACCGTACACAGCAGGTTAAAATGATAATTTCCCACATACACTCAGAAACCATCAGTTTTCATGTACTGGATCAGATGAGTCACCCGATTATACTAGGGCACCCCTGATTACAGCGTCATGGGCCCAATTTTGATTGAAGTGAGATTGTTTCATGGAGTCCAGCATGTAATAATAATGTCCTAGACTGCTACCATGACCTAGCAGCCGTTTTCAGCAAGACCAGAGCTAAATCGTTACCACCCACTGCTTATGATTGCGCAATCGAGCTCCTCCCCGGGACGTCTCCGCCTCAGGGAAAGCTTTTCTCTCTTTCGGCTCCTGAACGTCATGCCATGAATGAGTACATTCAGGAGTCTTTGGCTGCAGGGTTGATCCGTCCTTCTTCATCACCCGCCTGGGCAGGTTTCTTTTTTTTGTGGAAAAGAAAGATAAGACGCTCCGTATAGACTACCGGGGGTTAAACGACATCATGATAACGAACCGTTACCCACTCCCGCTAGTTTGATCAGCGTTTGAGTTGTTAGAAGGGGCCACAATTTTCACCAAACTTGACCTACAAAACGCATACCCTTTAGTCCGAATAAGACAAGGGGACGAATGGAAACCGCTTTCAACACCCCCTCCGGGCACTATGAATACTTACTAATGCCATTCAGACTCACTAATGCGCCTGCAGTATTCCAGAATCTCATCAACGATGTACTTCGGGAATTCCTTAATAAATTCGTCGTTGTTTATTTAGATGACATTCTGATATTCTCCCGCTACCCGGTTACGCACACACATCATGTCCGTCAAGTATTACAGACCTTGTTGCAAAATGGACTGTACGTGAAGGCGGAAAAGTGTGAATTTCACAGATCCACAATCTCTTTTTTGGGTTTTGTTATCTCCGCTGGTGAAATCAAAATGGATCCTATTAAAGTGACGGCGGTTCAGGAGTGGGCAGTTCCCTCATCCCGCAAAGAGGTTCAGCGATTTTTAGGGTTCGCCAACTTCTACCGCAAGTTTATCCGTGGTTTTAGTACTGTTGCAGCTCCGCTTCATGCAGTGACCTCATCCCTCCATCCATTCGTCTGGACGCCCGAGTGTGATGAGATGTTCCAGGTCCTAAAGAATCGCTTTACCACGGCCCCTGTGCTGCTCCTCTATTACCCCGCTCGGCAGTTCGTGGTCGAAGTTGATGCCTCCAATGTGGGTGTTGGGGCAGTTTTGTCCCAGATAAACCCCACTGACAATAGGTTGCATCCATGCGCCTTTTTGTCCAAAAAGCTGTCCCCGGCTGAACGTAATTATGGGATCGGCGATCGCGAACTGTTGGCAGTCAAAGTGGCTTTGGAGGAGTGGTGGCTGGAGGGGGCACAAAACCCATTCATAGTTTACACCGAGCATAAAAATCTCGAATATCTCCGCACCGCCAAGCGCCTCAACTCCCGACAAGCACGTTGGGCAATATTCTTCAGTTGATTCAACTTCATCCTGTCCTACCGTCCGGGTACTAAGAACGGAAAACCCGACGCTTTATCCCGACTAGTGGACTCGGGGATGCACCCGTAGAGCCAGAAACCATTTTACCTCCTTCCTGTTTTGTAGCCACCCTGACGTGGGATATAGAGAACCGCATCCGATAATGCTCCCGCTGCTGGCTCCGCAGGGGAAGCTTTTTGTTCGTCCGGCCCGCCGGGGCGAAACCATTCATTCGTGTCACGACACTTGCATGTTCTGTCATCCAGGTATTACGAAAACCGTGTACAATGTGCAGCAGAGATTTTGGTGGCCAGGGCTAGTCAAGGACATCTCTGAATATGTGACCGCTTGTCAGTCGTGTGCTAGGCACAAATCGACCAACCAACCGCCCGCAGACGCAAGTCAGCTTTTACCGGTGGTGAGTCGTCCTTGGACTCACATAGCTATGGATTTTGTGTCCGGTTTCCCACCGTTTAAGGGGCATATGGTTGTCCTGACTGTCGTCGATCGTTTCTCTAAAATGGTTCATTTTATTCCCCTAAGCAAACTACCGACGGCTAAGGAAACTGCAGTGGTCATGTTAAATCACATCTTCCGTTTACATGGGTTACCTCAGGACATCATATCAGACCGGGGTCCGCAGTTCGTGTCCCACTTTTGGAGGGAGTTTTGCCGTCTTCTCGGGGTCACCTCCAGTCTAACCTCGGGCTACCATCCACAGGCCAATGGGCAGGCGGAGCGGTTGAATCAAGAGCTGGAGAAGGGGCTTCGGTTGCTAGCATCACGTAATCCCTCCTCCTGGTCAGATCAGCTCTCATGGGTTGAACTTGCGCATAACAGCTTGCCCTCTTCCTCTACCGGTTACTCTCCGTTTGATGTGGTTTTTTGTCATCAGCCCACACTCTTCTCCTCGGTGGATCTTAACTCCCCAGTCCCTTCGGCACTTAGTCTTATCCTCCGTTGTCGTCGTACCTGGGAGCGGGCGAGTAGGATTCTTCTGCGTTCCACGGCGTCCTACAAGGCCACCACGGACCGCAAGAGGTCTGTTGCACCGCCTTATGTTGCAGGTCAGAAGGTTTGGCTCTCGACTCACCACCTCTCTCTCAGGGGCGTGCCCAAGAAGTTGGCTCCCAGATTTATCAGTCCGTTCCCGGTCTCCAGAGTCATCAACCCGGTCTCAGTTCATCTTCATCTTCCCCGGTCCATGCGTGTCCATCCCACCTTTCATGTCAGTTGTGTCAAACCCGTTCGGTCGAGTGATTTGTGCCCTCCTGCCGTTCCCCCCCGTCCGCCCGGTGTGTGGATGGTGGTCCTGTTTTTTCCGTGCGCCGGCTCCTGGCTTCTCGTCGTTGCGGGCGTGGTTTTCAGTATTTAGTTGATTGGGTGGGGTATGGCCCTGAGGAGCGGTCCTGGCTTCCCTCCCGCTTTATTGGATCCCAGTCTTATTCGCGCTTTTCATGCTGCTCACCCTGCCGCGCCCGGGCCACCCGGGGTCGGCCGTGGCGGTGGGGGAGGTACTGTCAGGATGTGAGTTTGCTCGGTTTTGTCTTTATTTATTGTGGTTGCTCTCTGGTTTTTCTGTTCCTCTGTGTGATCTTTTCCTGTTTTGGTTTCTCTGTCTCTCGTGGTGGTGGGTGTGCCTCTGCTCTCTTGACCACACCCTTGGTTTGGGCTCCTCCTTGTGCACCTGCTATCAATCTGCTGTTGATTACTGGGATGTATTAATACTACTCATTTTGCTCTGTTCCTTCGCCAGATTGATGCGCACTGTGCCTTCTTTCCAGCTCTCGTTCCAGTGTTCCCTTGTACTTCCAGCCTCCTCGTGTTCTTGACCTCCAGCCTGTGTATTCTGACCATGTCTAAGCCTGATGATTTTTGTACTTTTGCTGTGTTTCTTGGACTGCCTTCCCGTGTACTGACCTTTGCTATTATCCTCACTAAAGTCTTCCAACCAGAGCTGCCTGACTGAGCCTTGCATTTGTGTCCAACCCTCACTTCCTGTCACCTCCTCATTGTGTGTATGATTGCGCCATCGAGCTCCTTCCTGGGGCAAGCCCACCCCGGAGAAAACTATTTTCTCTGTCGGCACCTGAACGCCACGCAATGAACGAGTACATACAGGAGTCCTTAGCAGCTGGGCTAATTCGTCACTCCTCGTCACCTGCTGGGGCGGAGTTTTTCTTCGTGGAGAAGAAAGATAAATCACTCCGCCCATGCATTGATTACCGGGGGCTTAATGAAGTTACCATTAAGAACCGTTATCCTCTGCTGCTCATCTCATCAGCTTTTGAGTTATTGGAAGGAGCTACGGTGTTTACGAAATTAGATCTCCATAATGCGTATCATCTTGTTTGGATCAGAGAGAACGAGTGGAAAACGGCGTTCAATACACCCTCGGGCACTATGAATATTTAGTGATGCCATTTGGTCTCACAAATGCCCCAGCTGTGTTTCAAAACCTGGTAAATGTTGTGTTGCGGAACTATTTGAATAAGTTTGTATTTGTTTATCTGGACGATATTTTGATTTTCTCACCTGATCTAGATTTGCATATTGAACATGTTCGCACCGTACTTCAGACCCTGTTAAGCCACAGCCTGTTTGTCAAAGCTGAAAAATGTGAATTTCACCAATCTTCTGTTTCTTTCTTGGGGTTTGTGATTTCAGAAGGTGAAATTAAAATGGATCCTGCCAAGGTGGCTGCGGTACGAGATTGGCCTGTTCCATCTTCTTGTAAGGAGGTCCAGAAATTCCTGGGCTTCGCTCATTTCTACCACAAGTTCATTTGTAATTTCAGTTCCATTGCAGCTCCTCTTCATGACGCCACATCATCCCTCCGGTCATTTTCCTGGACTCCGGCGTGCGAGAACACTTTGAGGGTCTTAAAGAATCGCTTTACTGAGGCCCCCGTGCTGCTCCTCCCTGACCCCGCCCGACAGTTCATGGTAGGGGTAGACGCTTCTGATTTTGGAGTGGGTGCGGTACTGTCTCAATGATGTGCTGAAGACAATAGGCTGCATCCGTGCGCCTATTTGTCCAAGACGTTGACACCTGCTGAGCGAAATTACAGCATCGGGGACCGTGAGCTGTTGGCGGTAAATGTGGCCTTGGAGGAGTGGCGCCACTGGCTGGAGGGGGCACAAACACCTTTTCTGGTTTATACCGATCATAAAAATCTGGAGTATTTGAGATTGGCCAAACGCCTTAACGCTCGTCAAGCTAGGTGGGCAATATTTTTTAGCAGATTCAGTTTTGTGTTGTCATACCAGCCTGGGACAAAAAATGGGAAACCCGATGCCTTGTCTCGTCAAGGGGAACCTGTCAACGCCCCAGCAGATCCTGAACCCATCCTGCCTGCTTCCTGTTTTGTTTCCACTCTCACATGGGAAATCGAGACGAGAGTCCGGTCGGCAGCTGATGGGGTTCCGGTGCCATCCGCCTGTCCTGCTGATAGGCTTTTTGTTCCTGCCGCACTCAGGGAGGAAGTAATCAAGTGGGGACAGACAGCCGCTTTGCTTGCCATCCGGGTATAAAAAAGACTCAGTCGGTACTTCAGCAGAGATTTTGGTGGCCGGGAATGGTGAATGATGTAACCGAATATGTTAATGCTTGTCAAACCTGTGCTATGCATAAGAGGCCCAATCGCCCTCCTGCAGGATTGTTAATACTGTTGCCTGTTCCTGCTCATCCATGGTCACACATTACTATGGATTTTGTAACTGGTCTTCCGCCCTCTAGAGGAAACACTGTGATTTTGTCCGTAGTTGATAGATTATCCAAAATGGCTCATTTTGTTCCCCTGCACAAGTTACCTTCAGCCAAGGAAACCGCGGAGGTGATGCTTACGAGCATCTTTAGAATCCATGGTTTTCCCCAGGATATTGTGTCGGATTGGGGTCCTCAATTTGTATCACACTTCTGGAGGGAATTCTGCCGTCTCCTTGGGGTTTCAGCTAGTTTAACCTTGGGTTACCATCCACAAGCCAATGGTCAAACCGAGCGGGTCAACCAAGATTTGGAAAAGGGACTCCGAATTTTAGCCTCCCAGCAGCCTGCCACCTGGTCCGTCCAACTGCCCTGGGTTGAACTAGCCCATAATCATTTGCCTTCAGCATCTACTGGTTACTCACCCTTTCACGTCCTTTTTGGTCATCAACCCCCTCTGTTTCCTCCTCTTGATCTCGACTCTTTGGTTCCTTCTGCACTTCGTCTCATCCTCAGCTGCCAACGGATGTGGGAGCGGGCCAAGAGGGTTTTAGTTCGCACCTCACAGGCCTATAAGTCTGCCGCTGACTGTAGAAGGTCCCCTGCTCCTGCCTATGTTCCCGGTCAAAAAGTGTGGCTTTCTACCCGCCATCTGAAATTGAGAGGACTGTCTCGTAAACTGGCTCACAGGTTCGTCGGTCCATTTCCTGTGTCCAGAATTATTAACCCCGTTTCTGTTCGTCTTCGTCTCCCCAGGTCACTCCGCATTCATCCGTCCTTTCATACCAGTCAGATTAAACCTGCTAGGTCCAGTCCTTTGTGCCCTCCTGCCGTTCCCCCTCCGTCCGCCCGGTTCGTGGATGGTGGCCCGGCGTTTGCGGTGCGGCGGCTCCTTGCCTCTCACCGCTGTGGCCGTGGGGTTCAGTATTTGGTGGATTGGGAGGGTTATGGCCCTGAGGAGCGGTCGTGGATTACCTCTTTGTTCTCACTCCTCTCATCCTGGTTCGCCTGGGCCGTCCAGGGTCGGCCATGGAGGGGGGGGGGTGCTGTCAGGGCTTGAGTTTTGTTCTTTTGTGTTATCAGGTTTTTGGTTTATTTACTCTTTTGTTGGGATTTTTCTGCTTGGGTCTGTCTGTCTCTGTTTCTCTTATTGGTTCTTGGTAATGGGTGTTTCTCTTTCACTCTCTGGCCACGCCCTGCTTCTGGTGCTTTCCATGTGCACCTGTTCCTGATTTGCTGATTGCCACTTGGGGTTTTATAAGCTCACTGGGTGGTATTGTTCTCCACCAGTTTGTCATGCCTTGTGCCTGCATTCCAGCTCTGTACCTGTGTTCTTGTTCCTGCCTGCCTCATAGTGTATACCTGACCTCCTGCCTGTTGTTTTTACCACACCATTTGCCTGATTATTTCTGTACTGCTGCTTTTGTTGGACTGCCTGCTCATGTACCGACCTCTGCATTTTCCTTTAGTAAAGACCACTAACAAACAGAGCTGTCTGCCGGAGCTGTGCATTTGTGTCCTACCATCCCCGTGCATCCCGCCTGTCAGAGGGCAGAACAAAATGAGTGTTCTGACTGAAGAGCAGTGAAACCTGAGTGAAAATGTTCATCTTCATGTCTGATTTCCTGAACAACCACCATGACTGCCTGATTCATCCACTTAATAACAACATGTGATCTGCTGGTTGAACCTCTTCCACCATCAGGAACAATCTAAAATACCACCACAATCAGACGGAGGAAACAAACTATAATCTAACACTATGACATCTGAAAGTAAAAGACAATATTTATCTGATTACTAGCAGCCAACAGAAGAGACAAAAACACAGACAAGAGTCCAAAAGAGAATTAAAAAACAAAATAACCTCTCAGCTAAACCTCCACCTCAAACCCAGGAACTAAAGTGAAAGACAGAGAGAAGGATTTCCAGTAAAAACATGACATCTCTGACAAACCCGTCAAACCAGTTACATTGAAAGTTCAACAATCAGACACACACACAAGAATAACAGTCTTTAAAATCCAGGACAACATCAGAACACAATATTTAAATTTCTTATCAACTTCACTGAAAAATTGTTTTTGCTGATTTTATCTGCATACGGGTTCCCCTGGATTTTTCTTTTTCCTGCAAACATAAAGTAATGATTTGGTCAAAGCTAATAGAAACTTAAAATGGACATTAAAAAATAAAATAAAATCTCAGTTCATCTCTGCCAGACGCCTTGTGAAAGATCCAAGTTTAGCTCATTTGTCCTCATTTTAACTAAATTTTTGTGTTCTACTCGACCTTCAAGCTGTGACTGTTGAAGTAGCAGACAAACGCTGTTATAGACTGTCCAGTCACACTTACTGAAACTTCAGAGGTGTCAGTGTCTTGTGGCTTCCCTCACTTGTCAATCATTCAGAGTTGTCATGAGTGTCTTGTTGTATGGCTGGGGGGCCTGGCTGCCTTTTTGTTTCTGTCTTTTGTTTTTCCTTCCAGGTGGCTTGCATTTGGGACTGAGTGGCTGTGTTGCTGAGGTTATCAGGACCTCACCCTGATCACCTGCGGCTCGCCAGGACTCACAGCTGAGGTGCATCTATATGGAGTGGAACATGGTGGCATTTAAGACTGGAGTATACAGTGTGTATTTGTCAGAGACTCGACCTTGTGACCAGACGGGTGAGATCGTCGTCTCGGGAGCCATCTCATCATCAGTGGATGCAGAGAACGTCCAGGGTGTGATGCACGGTCTGTGAAAGAAGAGGGGGTGAGGTCTCACGCTCGTCAGCACACTTCCTGAGGTACGTTAGATTTTGTGACTAACATTTATACAGTCAGTAAATGTGGTGTCCCTCACACCTTTTTATATTGAGCTGTATGTTAGTCATGTATCGGCTTCCACTGCAGTGGAGTTATGTGAACTGGATGTTCCATGCCTGCAGGTTGGGAAGTTGATTAGTAATCAAGCCAGGAAGTGTTTGCTGTTTGTACACCTTTAAGTGTTCTCTCTGTGTGTAGAGTGAAGAGAACATAATGGTTCCTTCTTTCACAGACTCGGTTTGTTGCGGCCACCTGGAGGGTGTCGGCGGGGTCCTTGGGTCCGAACAGCTTCTGGCTCCGGACCGTTAGCGCTGCTGGGAGCGCACCACGCCAGACCGCACTTTCTGTTATTTTTGTATCACTGTTATGTATTAAATTCAGTTAGCCTTTGTACCGTGCTCTGCTTATTTCATACTGGGTCCTTCAAACGCTGGTCGGTTCTCCGAGCTGCGTCCGACACATAACAGTAGTCTCTGGCCAAACATCACGGACCCAGCGGTAGCAGAGACGGTAACGCGCCGGGAAGGCGGCAGCAGACGTTCAGTAGTTATCCGGATCAGTTGCGGGTGCTCTCCGCCCGGAAGGTGCGTGTTTGAGACCCATTACTGAATACTGATTTGTGCTCTCTTACAGCCGTGTTCCTGTGTTTGTGCCTTATCCGTGGGTCGTGGTGGAGTGTGACTGGCGACGGCTTCGCGTCGCACTTCGACCGGATAAGAGGTTTGAACGGGAGTTGCAGGAGTGAGTCTGTAATGGGTGAACGCGCACGGCGGAGCTCTGTGGCACGGGTCGCGGTGCTTCCTGTGTTACAGTCGTAGCCCCGTTTCCCCGGGTAATGATAGCTACTGCGTCTGTTGTGTCAGCTCCGGTGTTATTTAGTTGAATCACATTTTTGGTTGTGTGTTGCTCACAGCTGCGCACAGAAAAGCAGCTTGTTTGTTTTCTCTGTCACCAAAGGGTTTTTTTTTATTTTTTAGCACTCTGGCTCCCTCTGTTGGTGACTGAGTCACATTACCGTCAAGCTCTGAAGTTGGAACAGGTGTGTTCCATTTGTTTGAGCTTGACGGTATAAATCAATAATTTGTTTTGTGTTAGTTCATTTTGTGTGGGTGTTTTTTGAGTTGGTTTTTGTGTGGGATTTTATTTTTTTGTTTTTCACTATTTAGTGTCTGGGGTCGTGACCCTGCAGTTCTGCCAAGAAAAAAAAAAAAAAAAGGACCCGAGCAACTGTATGTTAGTCTGTTAGTCTTTCTTTTTATTTCTTTCAGTTTCACCTCCCAGGGTTTGATGGGACGGTCCCCTGGGGGGTCATGGGAGGGTAATTGGGTTGGTTTTTTTTTTCTCTTGTTTTGTTTTTTGTTGTGCCCTCTCTTCTCCTCTGACTCCAGCCGGGTGAGCCGTAGTGTCGGCGTTGCTGGAGTGGTGCAGTTTGGTTATGCTGGGCGTTTCCCAGGTAACCTCTGCACCTGGGGGGGGGGGGGGGGGGGGGGGTTGTTTTTGTTCCCTCTCTTCTCCTCTGACTCCAGCCAGGTGAGCCGTAGTGTCGGCGTTGCTGGAGTGGTGCAGTTTGGTTATGCTGGGCGTTTCCCAGGTAACCTCTGCACCTGGGGGGGGGGGGGGTTCTTTTTGTTCCCTCTCTTCTCCTCTGACTCCAGCTGGGTGAGCCGTAGTGTCGGCGTTGCTGGAGTGGTGCAGTTTGGTTATGCTGGGCGTTTCCCAGCTAACCTCTGCACCTGGGGGGGGGGGGGGTGTTTCTCCTTTTGTTTTTTCCCCCCAGTTTCCGCCCTCAGGGTTTGACTGTGGTGTCCTCTGGGGGGGAAAGGGCTGTGGGTCCATCTAGCCATAGTCGGCCGAGGCTGGGTCCGTTGGTCATGAGGGGAGGCGTCTCCTGGGGTTGACGAGTGGTCCTCTGGGAGGCGCTGGGAGTCCCCGTGGGTGACGTTGGATCCCAGAGGGACCTCGGCTGTGGTTATTACTCCTGGAGCTGGCGGGAAGTCCTCTGGGGGGTGTTGGTCCCTGTCGTTTGGGGGGGGGGGGGGGGGGGTGTTTTAGCACTTTTATTTGTAAGCTTAAGTTTGGGGTTTTTCTTTTCTCCTCTTCCCGGGGTTTGATGGGACGGTCCCCTGGGGAGGGGGGATGTTTTGGTTGTTTGTGTTTGTCTTTTTTGTTTTATGACTAATGACCGCACATGGTTGGATAAAGACTGACCGCACAGGTTTAAGAACTCCTGGCCACACCTGTGCTAAGTGACTGACTGAAACAAAGGCAAGGATGCAGCCAGAGGAGAGGACATCAACCATTCTATTGGAAGACGAATGCAGATGCGGTTTCCAGCCATGGTCCCTGGAGGGTGGTGTTTCTCCTGGGCCAGGTTTGTGTGGTCGCCGGGAGGCTTCCCGTGAGTGTGGGGTACTGTTGTATGGCCGGGGGGGCCTGGCTGCCTTTTTGTTTCTGTCTTTTGTTTTTCCTTCCAGGTGGCTTGCATTTGGGACTGAGTGGCTGTGTTGCTGAGGTTATCAGGACCTCACCCTGATCACCTGCGGCTCGTCAGGACTCACAGCTGAGGTGCATCTATATGGAGTGGAACATGGTGGCATTTAAGACTGGAGTATACAGTGTGTATTTGCCAGAGACTCGACCTTGTGACCAGACGGGTGAGATCGTCGTCTCGGGAGCCATCTCATCATCAGTGGATGCAGAGAACGTCCAGGGTGTGATGCACGGTCTGTGAAAGAAGAGGGGGTGAGGTCTCACGCTCGTCAGCACACTTCTTGAGGTACGTTAGATTTTGTGACTAACATTTATACAGTCAGTAAATGTGGTGTCCCTCACACCTTTTTATATTGAGCTATATGTTAGTCATGTATCGGCTTCCACTGCAGTGGAGTTATGTGAACTGGATGTTCCATGCCTGCAGGTTGGGAAGTTGATTAGTAATCAAGCCAGGAAGTGTTTGCTGTTTGTACACCTTTAAGTGTTCTCTCTGTGTAGAGTGTGGACTCACATAATGGTTCCTTCTTTCACAGACTCGGTTTGTTGCGGCCACCTGGGGGGTGTCGGCGGGGTCCTTGGGTCCGAACAGCTTCTGGCTCCGGACCGTTAGCGCTGCTGGGAGCGCACCACGCCAGACCGCACTTTCTGTTATTTTTGTATCACTGTTATGTATTAAATTCAGTTAGCCTTTGTACCGTGCTCTGCTTATTTCATACTGGGTCCTTCAAACGCTGGTCGGTTCTCCGAGCTGCGTCCGACACATAACATGTCTTGTTGATTTCCCTTACTTGTCACTTCCACAGGTGTGTTGTGTCTTGGTGGCTTCCCTCACTTGTCAATCCTTTAGTTGTTATGAGTGTCTTGGTGGCTTCCCTAATTTATCAACACTTCAGTTGCTATAAGTGTCTTGGTGGCTTCCCTCACTTATCAATCCTTCAGTTATGAGTGTCTTGGTGGCTTCCCTCAGTGTTCTCCCTCATGCACAGTCACTCAGCTTTTGAGCATGACCTCCTCCAGACCGACTGATCACATTGTTATATCTTTAGATTTTTGGTTATAATTGATTTAACTGAACACCAAGAAATCTTCAGGAACTTGAGAAGGTTGTTGTATTTTTCAGTATATTGTCGTAAGGCACTTGGTGAGGATGGAAGTGAGAGCAACAGGCTGGTAATCATTCAGGCAGGTATAGGCAGGAATAATTGTGGCTGCCTTAAAACTTGCTGGGACCCAGGCAGCGAAGAGGGACAGATTGAACATGACAGCGAGAACCTCTGTCAGCTCATCCGCACAGTCTCTGAGCGTCCGTCCCAGCACCCGGTCTGGCCCAGCGGCCTTCCTGGGGTTGATTTTGCGCAGGCAGAGTCTCACCTCGTGTGCATCCAAAACTGCTCCTCTGTTCTCTTCTCCACAGGGCCGGTGTGGCAGCATCATTGTTGTCAAAATGAGCATAAAACAGATTCCGTTCCTTTTCCAGGGTTGGAGAACAGGCAGTAGGGACAGATGTTGTTCTCTTGTAGTCTGTTAAACTATTTTTACAAATCCCATGACAGGTGCACTGTCTTTCTGTGTCATTTTGAGTTGGACATTCTACAGTGGACGTTTCAACACGGTCACAGAACTGTTTCAGCATCAGGCTTATGGTTAAACATATCCTGGATGTGCAGAAATCAAACTCACGTTTGGATTATTCATTAATTTTTAATGCAAAAGTAAAAGGCACATCTCACACTCCACCACCTGCCCAGGTCAGGCCCAAATTAATGATGCAATAAGGGATTTATCAATCAGTTATACCACACTCAGGACAAGAGCACCTGTCATACATACAAAAACAGACATGTATGAATGTTTTTATCTGCACCCGGGAGGATTTTGGGAGCACAAAGAAGCATAATGAAACACATCAAACATGTCCTACAGGAATAATATTCTGATTTATCATCATCAATCATGCTGCATGCAGAAGGTTTTTACAGAGAGAAAAGAACATTTTTAATTTAACCATAGGACCCAGTGGCGGTCCTAGAGTGATTTACTCCCTGGGCGAAACCCCCTGCGTGCC
Source organism: Thalassophryne amazonica (assembly GCF_902500255.1). Classification (NCBI taxonomy): domain Eukaryota; kingdom Metazoa; phylum Chordata; class Actinopteri; order Batrachoidiformes; family Batrachoididae; genus Thalassophryne; species Thalassophryne amazonica. The sequence continues at coordinate 12,880,798 of NC_047120.1, forward strand.
CCCCCCCCCCCCGCGCGCACACTAACGTGGCCACCACCTCCGCCCCACCACCCATGAAAACACTAACTTCGTCCAGAACACCCACAATCCCACAAATTAACTCACAACAGCTATTTTCATGAACAAATTTCCGGTTTTAATGTCTACTGCAATAACTGTTGTGGTTTGCCTCTGGTCAGCTTGTTTGTCTGTGTTTCCATGTGAAGTTGAGGTGGAGCTGCTGGGTGAAGTGGCCACAGGTGTGTCAGCTGTGGATTACATCAAGACTCTGCTCCTACCGGTCATGTTACTCATGGGCCCCGCCCCATCTGTCAAGTCAGTGCATGGAGTGACAGAGCGACATCTCACCGCTGACTTTCATTCTGCTGAGTGGAGCCTCGCAGCTGAATCTGATGGCAGCTCATCACTGTTCTGCATTTAACCTTGGTGTGTCGTCCGGTTCGGGGCCAGATTCTCTCCTCACCTACCTCACCATCTCCAGAAGAACCTCCGCGTTCCCCCTGGTCGGAACCAGGTTGCTATGGGTGCCAGTTGTGCCATACCATCGCTCTCAGTCGGTAACCTTTTTTCTCCTTTTTGTTTGGCGCTCCATCGCCACTACTGCAGCTCTTCATTTTTTTGTTTCAGACTGGAGTCTCATGCTCCGTGCGTACGGTCGAACTCCTCCGCTGTGGGCTTCCATGTCCAGGCAGCATATAATTCTTAGTCTTTCTTCACAGCCGCTTCCAGGTGCAGAATCTAACTCCTCGTGTTTCTTCCACCTGTCGCTTCCAAGCGCAAAATGTACTTTGTCTTTTTTTTTTTCACTGCCACTTCCAGGTGCAGTTTATGACTCATCGTGTTTTTCCTCTCGTGGTATTCCATGCTTAGAGAGCACTCGTGTGGAGCTTCCAGGTCTCTGGACTAAATTAATTGTGTTTTCTTAGTTAAGCATTCAGGCTTAATGTAGTCTTTATTTCCTCTGAGTGTTTCAGTCTAAACCTAACTGTCTATGTACTTCTTTGCGCTTTTGGATAATAATGTCTGAGTTATCAATCAGGATTCTTTTACTGTGTAAGTTCTAGTTCTAACTTCTGTGTTTAATGTGGATCATTCAGGTTAATTCCAAGGTCACGTTCCATCTGCTGTAAGTGTTTAAACTTAGATGCTTCTGCTGAATTTTTCCTGTGTTCTTCCACCTGCTGCGTCTCACATTAATCAGCCTTTGATCCATTCTACATTGCTAAGTGATCAACAGATATTCTATAATCACAGTTAACCCCATCAACGCCGGTTCTGGAACAGTGAGCACTGAAAAGTAGCTTTTTCTACTGACTGAACTGTTTAACCATTTGGTGCCTTCTGTGAACAAATCCACTTACTGAACACCTCAACAGCTAAGGTCCTGAGACTAATGTAATTGGTTATCGGAGTGCAGAACAGAAAACCTAAACACAGAGACTGGATCCTGAACTGAACTTTGGTTTTGAACTATATTTTCATTATTTGAACTTTGACTTTGAACTGAACTTTGGATTTGAACTCTATATCATCTTTTGGAACTCTGTCCCTGAGCTGCAGCTGAAGGAACTATTTGAGTTAACACTGAGTTTTAATTCTCATGGTGCACTTGCACATATTCATTAGCCCTCTCATCTCCCTTGCAGTTCATCCAGCCCCGGTAGCTCCACAGGCTCACTTCACCTGGTCCCGTCCGTCCCTGGTTGGTCCTGTTGTCCTCCTGGTCCCCGTCCTGTTGGGCTCTGGTTGGTCCCAGTCCAGTCAGTTCCTGGTCCCGGTCCAGTTGCCCTGTCTACTGTGCAGTCTCCCCTGTTTGATTAAATAAACGTTTGGTTGTTCCTCCAGTCTTTGTCTTACTGCTCCTGCATTTGGGTCCAACACGCAACCCGGTCCTCAACCTTAACAATAACAAACACAAAGATAAACAATAATTACTTTAATAACGTTTTTGAACATAAAAAAACAAGACTCGGTGACTTCGCATTACAACTATGTACAGTACAGGTATTTAAGAAAGCACAACTGCACTACAGCACCACCCGATGGTCAAAATATTGCACGTCATTCAGTTTTACCAACAGAGTGCACTTTGCATTATCATAGAGTACCATTCACCATAATGAACAAGACTTAAACCTCCATTAAAGTCGCACCATATAAATAACGAAGTTAATCTGTATAATACAGAATACCATGAAGTGACAAAAAATGTACAAAAAAAAACCCTATACATTAAAGTGGCAAAAATGGTAAAGCGCAATCATATATCATAAATAAATGAACTAATGACAGAGGTAAATGCTATACCCATTACTGTACACATAAGAAGAAATAACAAACACTATTGTGTATCATAAATAACAGGAAGCAACAAGTGAAGAAGTTAACACTCTTTAAATGCAAAAATGGCAAACCACAATAATTTGTCATAAATAACAAGAAGTGCAAAAGAAGTAAGAGGAAAACAGTCTATATACAAAAGTTTGCAGGAGGGCATCATAATTGTTTGCCACAGTGTTCACTATCCGTGATGTGAAATTCCATCGAGTAGGAGCATTTCTGGGCAACCTTGAGCAGCCTGCAGACTCGAGAAAAGACATCCTCTTTGTGGATTTTGAGAAAAATGTGGCAAACACAGAGAGTGATGCAAAAAATTCTGTACTCAGATACATTTAGCCCCCTGAGACAGAACCAGATTCAGTCTGTGTGCATAGCAATGCACAAACATTGCACTGGGGGCTATTGCTTTAACTTTGGCCTGCAAACCATTGAGAGCTGAAGCCATGACAGCAGCCATGGCTTCTTCGTAAGGAAGACTATCACATGGAAAATCCGGTCCACAACATTCAAATTGCCATTATGTGCAGCTTGCTACCTAGCTAGCTGGGACTGGCGCGAGGCTAGTGTGAAGTGTGTACGCCTTTGAGTGCTTTGTGACGGTGGAGGAGCTCAGCAGCACCCGCTGCTCGGTAGGGACAGAAACTGCGATAGAAGTCAGAAAGAGTGATAGAAGTCAGTCTCCAAACACAAGCAGCTACAAAAAAAACCCACCAGAAATAGAAGCTCGATTTGTCGCTAGTCGTTTTTAACAAAGAAAATGCCGCTAAGAGGATTTGAAAAGTCTCCGGTTCAACTCGGAACAGAATGAAAATTTAAAAATGCTCCCACGGATGTTTACATTAAAAGATCAAAAAGGGATTCAACCTCAGACAGACCATCCAATCATCATGCAGAAGCTGAGCGTCCGGGCCAGCCGAGGCCAGCCCACTGCCCCATAGACCCCCAGACACGCTGAGCGTCCGATGGGCGGGACAAAGCCCAGCATTTATCCAATGACTCGTCTCGTTTCGCTGCAGTATTTGCTTCGCTATTAAACTCTGTGGTCGCTCAGCGTCCACACTGTTTAAAGCACCGTGAAGCTGCGGGAATACGTAAATCAATACATACCTTTTTCCTTTGCTCATTTCTCCTTTTCTTCTTTCTTTTTCTTTCGAAATTGGGCACCTGATGGCTTTGATCGTTTCCTATCCATGATTATGTCTTACTCCGTTTCGACCACCTCCTCGTCCAAATATTGAATGATTCCCCCCTCCCCCTGCACAAACTCTGCACTGTGCAGCATTGCTCAACTAACGCGAGAGGTGAGATGGGGGGGCTCTGCCGTAACGTAACCATGAACTCCCCCGTCAGGACAACCCCCCCCCAACCCCGTTTTTTTTTTTTTTTTGACCGTTTTTTTTTTAGCATGCTTGTGCCCCCCCGATGCCGCCCCAGCCTCGGCCCGCCTCCAGGACCGCCCCTGATAGGACCCAAAAAATGTTGAACTATGCCTGGGCAGGGCAACGCCAGAGGAACTCTGGTGGAGTCCTGCAGTGGTCCTGACATGCAAATCAGCCGTCCGACCTCAGTATAGGGGCAAAAGACTAATCAAACCATCTAGTAACTGCTTCCCTCTGAAGTTTCCCTCAAGATAGCCGGCGCTTCCCGCTCACAGTTTTATCTGGTAAAGCGAATGACTAGAGGCCTTGGGGCCGAAATGATCTCAACGTATTTTCAAACTTTAAATGGGTAAGAAGCCCGGCTCACTGGCTTGGAGCCGAGAGTGGAATGTGAGCCGCCTCGGGTCACTTTTGGTAAACAGAACAGGTGCTGCAGGATGAACTGAACCGGGATGAAATATTCTGCAGCTTTGTACACACACACACCCGTACGCACTGGCCACCTTCATTAATACAGTGAGAAACCACACCCCTTTTTTGAAGTTGTTGAATGAACTGATCCCCATGTTATACAAATTATATTAATAACATTAGCAGCAATTGTCAAATTGAACATTCGTGTCAGTGACGGGTGTTTGTGCACACACAACCCAGGCTCATGTTTTTCTTTCGTGCTCCCATCACGAAATGATTCAAATTGCTCAGACACAATGAATAATGTGACAGAGTTTGGTGAAAATCTAGTCACCAGTTTGTGAGTTATTTTGTACAAGACACTCAGGAAAGACTACAGAACATCCTGCATGACCCAGACGCTGACTTTATTCAAGGGAGGAAAGACATTTAATAACTTTTATGTTGTTCAGAGATTTAAATTGCTCCATATATCCTCCTGACTAACAGGAAGGTCGTCAGGAGGATATCAGACAGTCTTTTTTAAAACAGGGCAATAAGTGTTTAAGCATTAAAAGAGACATTTTCACAAAAATGAAAAGATGCTAATTCACATTTTTTTCCTCTATAATCCTGTAACCCAACGTGTGAAAGACAGACAGATTTAAAAACATGACGTCCCTGACAAACCTGTCAAATCAGTAAGACACAACGTCCAAAAATTCAGCACAAGAACAGCAATCGAGCAACAAAACGCACTGTGTTTGTTTGGGACAGGAGACACACTGCAGTACCAGCTCAGCAAGTTCTTCCTGTCAAACCAAACACCTTCACATGCCACCACATGATCACACACACCCCACCCAACACACGCACACAACCCGCAGTGATTCTTACTTTTACTTTGACTTCTATGGCATTGCAGACTGTATGTACCAAAGATATTTCATGTTTTGGGTGGACAAATTCATTCATCTCTGATTCATTCATCCCTGAACATACATCCATTCCTGCATTTAGGCCCTGTAACACATTCCAAAAAGATTTGGGACAGCAGCTATATAGGAATAATACAACCCCAATTCCAATGAAGTTGGGACGTTGTGTAAAATATGAACAAAAACAGAACACAATGATTTGCAAATCCTCTTCAACCTACATTCAATTGAATAAACCACAAAGACAAGATATTTAATGTTCAACTGATAGACTTTGTTGTTTTTGTGCAAATATTTGCTCATTTTGAAATGGATGCCTACAACACATTTCAAAAAAGCTGGGACATGGCAACAAAAGACTGGGAAAGTTGATGAATGCTCAAAGAACACCTGATTGGAAACAGGCGAGTGTCATGATTGGGTATAAAAGGAGCATCCCTAAAAGGCTCAGCCGTTCACAAGCAAAGATGGGGCGAGGATCACCACTTTGCGAACAACTACATGAAAAAAATAGTCCAGCAGTTTAAGAACAATGTTTCTCAACGTTCAATTGCAAGGGATTTAGGGATTCCATCATCTACAGTCCATAATATAATCAGAAGATTCAGTGAATCTGGAGAACTTTCTACACGTAAGCAGCAAAGCCAGAAACCAACATTGAATGCTCGTGACCTTCGATCCCTCAGGCAGCACTGCATTAAAAATCGACATCATTATGTAAAGGATATTAATGGGCTAGGAACACCTCAGAAACCATTGTCAGTTAGCACAGTTCATCGCTACATCTACCATCAAACTCTACCATGCCAAAGCGAAAGCCCACACATCAACAACATCCAGAAACGCTTCTCTGGGCCAAGCTCATTTTGCAAATGGACAGATGCCAAAGTGGAAAAAGTGTGCTGTGGTCTGATGACTCCACATTTTCAAAGTGTTTTTGGAAATCATGGACGTCGTTGCCTCTTTGGACAAAAAAGGCGAAAGACCATCCAGATTGTTATCAGTGCAAAGTTCAAAGCCAGCATCTGTGATGGTATGGGGGGTGTGTTAGTGCCCATGGCATGGGTAACTTACACATCTGTGATGGCACCATCAATGCTGACCAGGTACATCAGGTTTTGGAGCAACCACATGCTGCCATCCAAGCAACGTCTTTTTCAGGGACGTCCCTGGTTCTTTCAGCAAAGACAATGCCAAGCCACATTCTGCACGTCTTACAACAGCGTGGCTTTGTAGTAAAAGAATGCAGGTACTAGACTGACCTGCCTACAGTCCAGACCTGTCGCCCATTGAAATTGTGTGGCGCATATATGAAGCACAAAATATGACAACGGCAGACCCCGGATGAACAACTGCTGAATTGGTACACCAAGCAAGAATGGAAAGAATTCCACCTACAAAGCTTCAACAATTAGTGTCCTCAGTTCCCAAACGCTTATTGGGTGTCGTTCGAAGGAAAGGTGATGTAACACAGCGGTAAACATACCACTGTCCCAGCTTTTTGAAACATGTTGCAGGCATTCATTTCAAAATGAGCAAATATTTGCACATAAACAATAAAGCTTATCAGTTTGAACATTAAATATCTTGTCTTTGTGGTGTATTCAATTGAATATAGGCTGAAGAGGATTTGTAAATCATTGTATTCTGTTTTTATTTACATTTTACACAACGTCCCAACTTCATTGGAATTGGGGTTGTAACAACGTACCAAAAAAAGAACAAAACAGAAAAACACATAGTTCCAGAAAGATCAGTGGTGCACTGTCAGATCCCGCTTTTTAGATACACGACACACGCTCACCCTCTGATGAGTGTGTTTGTGTAAAACCAGCTCTCCGTCTCTGGGGTCCAACCTTCGTGTCTCCACGGGTATTACCCAGCAGGGCTGCACAAAGGCTGTTCAAGCTGGTGGCGAGGAACTTCGTCTAGCTGCTCACTGCCTCCATCCGGACGTCCACCCCGCTGAAGCTGATGTCGCACCCCGGTCGAATAGCCTTCTCAGGAACCAGGATACGAACCAGCCACGCCCATTAACGGCAGCTCTCCTCTTATGGATCAGGGCTCTTGGAATGTTGCTAGATTTTAAATTTAGTGACTCGTACAGCGAGTCCCCAGGATGTGTTATTTTCATTAAAAAAACCAGACTACCTTTTAGAGCCTTTTGATGCTGTACACCCAATAAACTTAACTTTTACACCTTAAGAAGCATCAATAATGCAATGTCCGAGCCTTAACACTTTAACTGCATGCTTGGAATTTTATTCCAGGTTTTGCAAGTGCCGATAACATAATCAAAATAGGTTATATGGTGATAATTTCACAACAGTAATTCAAGTATAATTAGAATAATGATTGGCAGAGATTTTTGTTTAATTCAATAATTCTGACTGATCTTACTTTGACTGGGACTGGATTGACTTCTTAACCATGTTTTCTAGGAGTGAGGGAAGGAGGTTTTTGAGGTTAGGGTCCCCAGCTCGATGAACTTGATTTCCTCTTCATCAGCTATTAACATAAGAATTTATTCCGTCTTCAATCAACAAAAGTTGATCTAATCCATTCTGGTATGCTGTGATATTCCTTGAGAGAGAAATCGTTGAACATTCCCCACTCAGACTTAAGGCCAGTGGTTATCCTCCATTGTTCTGCTACTCCGTGACTGGACGGCCTGAGTGGGAGTTGAAATCTCTCTCAAATGATCTTTTATGGCTCCAGTCCTCTCACTCCACGATTCCAATTGCTGCTCACAAGATGGTCAAGTCTTGTGATCTCCTCGTAGCAGGGGAGTAGTGGCAACAGCACCTCTCCCTGTAAGAATAACCCCGTTTTCTGGTGTTTCAACAAGTTATATATGTTCTTGACTCCAGTCGTCCTCACATGATCTTGGTTACCATGGGGACGCTGTTGACTCAAAACCTCCTCCCTTCTCCTTCTGCTTTACTGGAAATCTCCGCAGCCCCTACCAGTAACTTATTTCTCAAGTTCCTCTTTTCTGTTAACACTTCAGCTTTTCCGAGAATTCATTCTTTTAAATCATTTCTTCAAAATCACATCAATCATTTCAACTCTCTTTTACATAAAAACAATTCATATGATCATATACAAACACTCATTCCTTATTATTCATTTTTACCAACATCTTAATCATTTGATCAGTTGTTTAACATCAGCTTTTCTTGCCTTACTTGCGACATCTTCTTCACTTCCTCTTTTTCTCTGACTCTGCACTCTTTATGAAAAAACACTCATATAATCATTCATTTCACTTATTTGTAAAATACATTTTCTAATCAACTCTTAATTTTAACACATTAATACTCCATTTGATCATACTTGTCATGTTAAAATCATTCTTAGACATATTCCCTCGTCTTCACCACCGAGTTCATTCCGTGGGCCTCCCATTTACAATGGAAAAGTCTGGCATGACCTCACTTACTCCTGGAAGGTACCAAACACTGTGCAATTTAATCCAACAGCATGTATATTAATTCCATGGCACGTATTATATTCCAAGATGAAAACAAGCTGAAAGCAAGCTTAAAGTCATCTTTCCTGACAGCACCTAATGCACATCATGAAATGACCATCATGAAAGTAACTGGGACATACGTACACGTGCACAAGTGGAAACACAGCACAAGCAACAAGTGAAGGTAGCAGGATGGAGAAAGACATCATGAGCATGAGTGGAACACTTTGGACGGGACAAAGGGGAAGTACAACTTGCAGCTGGAGAAACCTTTATTTATTCTGGAAGAGACAACAGCAGCCACAGAGACAGAGTGACTGATGTCAGAAAGAGCAGCAGGAGCTTGAATCGAATGAACCCCAATAAACAAGACAGTAATTCAAGCAAGATTCTTTTCCAAGCACATAAAGCGAATGGTTACACATATTTACACACCCAAGAGGACACAGGTGAACAAGTCAAAAATGAATTTTCACACATGAATACTGTCGAAACTGGGGATATTAACGCGTAGATATGGGCTGGATTACTGAATGACAATGAGGAAAACTTTGCAAGATGTGTGATATGAATGAGGTCATAATAACAAGAACACTGAACCCACAAATAGACCATTCACAGGAAGGTGAAGAACCAGATAGATCATGTACAAAATGGAAAACTTCAGAAATTCAATGAAAGACACAAGAGATCTGTAAGTGATCCAGTGGTGGGCACACTTCCGATAATCCAATAACCGATAATTCTCAAAGATAAATTTTCTATTATTGGATTATCTTTTCAGATAACTTTGAAATTAACTTTGAATTTATCGGACTAATTATTTTCCGATAAATTTTTGTCCAATAACTTTTAGACCATTAACGTGGTAAACAAAGGTGAACAGATGTGTACTTCTACCCTATACAAACAGAGAAGAGCTGGTTCTAGAAGAAACCGCTTTATCCTCTGCAGTCAAAGAAGAACTGGCCAAAAAAAAAAAAACATTTCTTTTAACCCCACGTTCACAATAGGAGAATGCAATTGAGACACTCTGATCAGGACAACAGCATTAAACTCTAGTGCCTACAACTCTCATGAATATAATCTCTGGGTTTAGAGACGTTGTTTTTGTGTTTGCTGTTATTAAATTCCATGCATCTTAAACATAGCAAGTAGCAACACAGATTATCTGGAATTTTGTTTTGGCAAGTTTTCAAGGTCTCTACTGCCATCTACTGGCCAGTAGTGCTCATGGCAGTGCTCAGACTGAAACTAGGCAGACACTGTTCCACAGAACCGCACGGTGGAAAAGTTCAGAGCGCCCGATTTATGTTCTCACACACATTGTACGTTCAAAAACCACGTCAGACTCGTGTTTCCAGAAGCAAAACGTAAACAGATGCTTTTTTCAAACTTAATTTACAAAAACGCTCCATGGGAAACATCAAAGTTTAAAAAAAAATTACAAGACAAGGTCTGCGGTGTTTGCACAGGCACAAGAATATCAAACAGGTTTGATTTTCATTCGACCATACGATCGGCGATCAGGAGGTGGTCATGAGATGTTAACGCAGCTCGTACTTCAATGTAGTGTTTGGGGTCGCCACAGCAATACAACCAGATCTGCCTTGATATTTGGCACAGGTTTATGCAGGATGCCTTCCTGACGCAACTCCAGTGTTACCTGGAGAAACACACACAGCCGCTGGTGTTCAAAGAGGTCTCCCATCCCAATTACTAAACCAGGTCCCGCACTGCTTAGTTTTGAGATCTGACAGGATCGGCTTTTGTGTCTATGAATGGTGGGTTTTTTTCCCAAACTGATGGCTGCTTTATGAGTTTACACAGGAAATCAATGGAGGCAAGAAAATCCCTCCGCGTGGCTGAAAAATGACAAATTTCAAACAATTTAAGACCCTGCCCCAACTACATGAACTGAGCTCTCTCTCATGATAAACCAAAAGCTAAACTTAAATAAAAGTAATTATTTGGGTCATTCTGCGTCAGTATGCTCCATATTCGTTCATTTTACCCTCATAACCCTCAAAGGGTTACTTTTTTTTTCTACACCCCATCCCACCAGCTTGGAGGCGTATTAGCATATTAAAGGACACAGAGTTATTCAACAGAATATAGTACAGTGGTAATTTCCTCCACCTTTTTTCTCCCCCCTCCCTTATCAACCACATGTTCCTCATTAATATATAACATCCATCAGACTTCATTAATGCTCCACACCCCAAACAGTTGGTGGCAGTAATGCTCATGTTGGTTTCGAAACCGCCAAAAACTTCATAGAAGAAGAAGAATCCAAACGAAGAAAGAATTCTCCTTTGTCGTTCGAGGCTAAAGCTAGTCAGATGAAGACGCCTGAAACTCTTCTCTGAACAGATCAAACTTCCCTCAGTGATCCTTGAATGTTTTTTGAAGAGCTCCAGAAGCAGAAAAGTCGACATTAAACCGGAAGAAGAAGAAGAAAAGGTGAAGTTAGCGCGAAAAGGTGGAGAGCTGAGAAGGTGTTGAAAATAGCGGCTAACTGCTGCTAATACCGAGATATTTGAGTTGTAGAAACAACCAGATCGCAGAGCAGCAAGAAGAAACGAGTGTCTTTAAAGAAGAGAAGAAACTAGTCAACGTGCTGGATGCTGTTTTCAAGCCTGAAGTTCGCTGATCCAGAGCAGGTTTGTCCACTAAAGTTTGTATTCAGGTTTCTGTCTACACAATGAAACGTGGCGCGCATAGTGATGGGCAAATGAAGCCCATTCAAGACTCGAGGCTTCTCACCAAACGTTTCGATACATGTCTCGAGGGCCTCACGCAGTGCTTGGTTTGCTGTACTGCCATCAAGTGGAGAAAGAAATGCACAGGATGAATTTACTCTGATGACCCCCTGGATTTGATGTTTGACCTTAAATTGTGCAAATATAATACTTGAAACAATAAATTAATGAACCAAGAATAATATTGTTCGTTAACTTAGTGAATTAAACAAATAAGGGCCCTAGAATCTATTAGTTTTGAGACATATATTAAGTCATTTTTTTAAATGGGTGGTTTCAAATAATAATTTATAACAATGAAAGGACTATTTTGGGGAGAGGGGGCTGCTAAGTCATAATCAACAATTTAAACAATCCATAAAATTGCATCCCACGCTGCAGGCATTGAATCCTGTCAATCACTCTCCTCCACGCGCTGGACTGGGCAAGCACCAAACGTTCCTGCATTTTTCGAGAGCTTTTCAGCGAATCGATTCGCTCAACGAAGCAGTCACGGTGGTTTCAGCAACGAGGGGCCTCGTTTAGCTGTAGTCACGTGGTTTGATACAGGCCTCGAAGCAGGGCTTAATTGACACGCCTCCTTTTGCTCGATACAGCCTTCGAGCCTCGCATCATTTCGCCCAACACTAGCGCTGCACCAGATTGTTACATTCTCAGCGCCATAATGCAGATGTTTCAAATTAGGGTGTTTGGATACTGATAATCGCGAAATGAGGGTAAAAAGTAACGAAATGGAGCAGATTGAACCAGACTGACTCCAAATAACTTCAGTCAATAAGTCAGTCTGCTCCATTTCGCTACGTTTAACCCCAGTTTCGTTATTATCAGTCCCATTTCGCTTAAAAATAGTAAAATAAAATGAATTAATTGAATCATATTTAATCGTATTTGGAGTCAGTCTTTTCATTACATTTTACCCCCATTTGGTGATTATTAGTCTCCATTTCGTTCTTTTCGTATTTTAGTATAGCCGGAGTAGGGATGGGTATTGATAAAATTTTATCGATATTGATGCCATTATCGATTCTGCTTATTAATCCAATTCCCTTATCGATACCTCTTGTGAATTTTGTACTAAAAGTAGGCTTTACAGGATTTCGTTGTATTTTATTGAGTCTTAAAGTAAATAAATATGAAATTGGTCTCTGTATCCTTGATCTCTGAACATAAATAAAATAAACAAAATGTAGATTTTGTCAAAAGCATTTCCTTTCAGACATTTTGGCGTGAATGTCTCTCCATACCTCTGAGCTGAGCTTGGATGCTGCACGGCAGTGCAGGACATGTCATTTTGGGAGGAAAAAACGTTTTGATCGATTGCAGTTTGTTTGTATTACAACATTTGGAAAGAGGTGTCAATTGATTTAAACAGCGTTTCGCTTTGAAGTTATTAATTCCGGCTGGACTCTATCGTTCTAACTTGACTCAGCAGAGAGCGCACAGTGTTTGGAGCTGTGTGAACAGAATGGAGGACGATTCTCGTTTCTTTGTCGCAACAAGACAGGAGTCACAGTTAGTGACTTGAATTCTCGCAGTCGGATATCTGGGAACTTCCTAGCCGGAAGCCAGGCGCCATCTTAGCTTGGGGGAATTGCACAACTTCAGCAACATTGATAGCAGCACAAAAATGCCCAAAAGTTGTTGTATTCTGGGTTGTACAGCCAACCAAGAGTTATCCAGAACGGCAGTTCTATATTATAGCATCGGAGAAATGCAGGCGCGAGAATGGCTCGCTGCAATCAATGGGGCCGCTGTAAACACCGACAGGAGTATCAACAAAAAAAAAAACCGATGGGATCCCAAGTCTGGTCCTGCTATCTGTGTTCTGCCCATTTCATCTCGTAAGTACTTTGTGTTCATATTTATGAATTGAGGTTGTCGTCAGGATCCGTTCACATTTTTCAACAGTTTGAAAATTCTGATAAAGCGCCAGCTACAGAAATGAAGCTGGATGACGGTTGAACGATGTCTCCGAAAGTCAACATAAGTCCAGATTTCTTGTTTTGTTTTGGCTTCGGTGTCCATCGTTAGTGCCACATGACCGGGGCTTAACTGATACAATTATTAATATATTCTTATGGGTAGGCTGAAAAGTTCTAAGGCTGACTGTGATGCAGTTGACAAATTGAACAAATTCAGGGTTATTTTTCTACATAGTCTCCCTGTAACTCCACACACTTCTTCCAGCGGTGCTTGAGTGGTTCAATTCCCTTGGCATAGAAGCTTTCATCTTGAGAGTCAAAATAGTCCTCAACGGCAGCCATCACCTCATCATTGCTCCGATAGTGCTTCCCAGCCAAGATTTTTTTCAGGTTTGGGAACAGATGAAAGTCCGAGGGTGCCAAGTCATGAGAATATGGTGGGTGATCTACCAGTTCAAATCCACACTTGTGGATAGTGGCCGTGGCCACTGTTGACTTGTGAGCTGGGGCATTGTCTTGATGGAACAGCACCCCTTTCGTCAGTTTTCCTGGTTGCTTCTTTTGTTAGCCTCGCGTAACTGTCTCAGTAGGTTAGAATAGTACTGTCCATTTATGGTTTGTCCCTTTTCAAGATAGTCCACAAACACAATGCCCTTGGCATCCCAGAAAACTGAAACGTGACCTTCCCCGCAGACGAAATGACCTTGGCCTTCTTTGGAGGTGGTGACCTTGGGTGTTTCCACTGCATTGATGTTTTTTTTTTGTCTCTGGTTCAAAGTGGTGAATCCAACACTCATCCTGGGTAAGAAAACGTTCCATGTAATTGGCTGGATCCTCTTCAAATTGCGCCAAGTTTGCCTTCGACATGACTAGCCTGGTGCGTTTCTGATCAGGCGTCAGAAGACGTGGCACCCACCGAGCTGACACCTTTGACATTCCAAGTTCTTCATGCAGAATGTGTTCAATTCTCTCACGGGATATTCCCACAGCATCTGCTAGCCCTTCTTATGGAGGTACTTAATCACACCGCGATGCCAGATTTTGTCCATTTTTGCCGTTTCCCTCTACCACGAACTTTCAAACTTGGCTATGAACCACAAACTACCTCACAACCTGGAAGAAAAAAACACAGTCATCAGAAGAGTTGAACTTAATGCATGCCAAGTTTTATTGAAATAGCATTTCTCCTTCTTGGTGAGCCTTAGAACTTTTCAGCCTACCCTCGTATACATATATAACAAATACTCACGAAGACTCTTGATGAAGTATGTGTAGACGTGTTTGTAATCCATCTCTGGCCATTGTTTAGGATCATCTAACCAGTCGTCTGCAATAATCTTATACGGGTATTTTCGGATTCCTGCCAACTCCTGCTTCTTTCTGTATCGATTCTGTGCCTCAGGTGGCAAATTCTCTTCGTACTGATACGTCATCAGAAAAACAAACTTGGAAGTAGAGAAACAACGAATTTTGGGGACGTGTTAACGTTTCCGCCAAACAAAGATGGGGCCTAGAAATTAGGTCACGTGTGACGTCACGGCGTCTGTGAGAATCTGCACAAAAGTCAATCAATCAATCAATCAATTTTTTTATATAGCGCCAAATCACAACAAACAGTTGCCCCAAGGCACTTTATATTGTAAGGCAAGGCCATACAATAATTATGTAAAACCCCAACGGTCAAAACGACCCCCGTGAGCAAGCACTTGGCTACAGTGGGAAGGAAAACTCCCTTTTAACAGGAAGAAACCTCCAGCAGAACCAGGCTCAGGGAGGGGCAGTCTTCTGCTGGGACTGGTTGGGGCTGAGGGAGAGAACCAGGAAAAAGACATGCTGTGGAGGGGAGCAGAGATCGATCACTAATGATTAAATGCAGAGTGGTGCATACAGAGCAAAAAGAGAAAGAAACAGTGCATCATGGGAACCCCCCAGTCTACGTCTATAGCAGCATAACTAAGGGATGGTTCAGGGTCACCTGATCCAGCCCTAACTATAAGCTTTAGCAAAAAGGAAAGTTTTAAGCCTAATCTTAAAAGTAGAGAGGGTGTCTGTCTCCCTGATCTGAATTGGGAGCTGGTTCCACAGGAGAGGAGCCTGAAATTCTAGAATAGAATTTAAAATTCTTCTTCTTACTTATAAGGTTTTGAATAATCAGGTCCCATCTTATCTTAGGGACCTCGTAGTACCATATTACCCCATTAGAGCGCTTCGCTCTCAGACTGCAGGCTTACTTGTAGTTCCTAGGGTTTGTAAGAGTAGAATGGGAGGCAGATCCTTCAGCTTTCAGGCTCCTCTCCTGTGGAACCAGCTCCCAATTCAGATCAGTGAGACAGATACCCTCTCTACTTTTAAGATTAGGCTTAAAACTTTCCTTTTCGCTAAGGCTTATAGTTAGGGCTGGATCAGGTGACCCTGGACCATCCCTTGGTTATGCTGCTTTAGACGTAGACTGTGGGGGGGTTCCCATGATGCACTGTTTCTTTCTCTTTTTGCTCTGTATGCATCACTCTGCATTTAATCATTAGTGATCGATCTCTGCCCCCCTCCACAGCATGTCTTATTCCTGGTTCTTTCCCTCAGCCCCAACCAGTCTCAGCAGAAGACTGCCCCTCCCTGAGCCTGGTTCTGCTGGAGGTTTCTTCCTGTTAAAAGGGAGTTTTTCCTTCCCACTGTAGCCAAGTGCTTGCTCATTGGGGTCGTTTTGACCGTTGGGGTTTTCATAATTATTGTATGGCCTTGCCTTACAATATAGAGCGCCTTGGGGCAACTGTTTGTTGTGATTTGGCGCTATATAAAAAAAGTTGATTGATTGAAATTGATTGAAAGCTGAAGGCTCTGCCTCCCATTCTACTCTTACAAACCCTAGGAACTACAAGTAAGCCTGCAGTCTGAGAGCGAAGCGCTCTATTGGGGTGATATGGTACTACGAGGTCCCTAAGATAAGATGGGACCTGATTATTCAAAACCTTATAAGTAAGAAGAAGAATTTTAAATTCTATTCTAGAATTAACAGGAAGCCAATGAAGAGAGGCCAATATGGGTGAGATATGCTCTCTCCTTCTAGTCCCCGTCAGTACTCTAGCTCCAGCATTTTGAATTAACTGAAGGCTTTTTAGGGAACTTTTAGGACAACCTGATAATAATGAATTACAATAGTCCAGCCTAGAGGAAATAAATGCATGAATTAGTTTTTCAGCATCACTCTGAGACAAGACCTTTCTGATTTTAGAGATATTGCGTAAATGCAAAAAAGCAGTCCTACATATTTGTTTAATATGCGCTTTGAATGACATATCCTGATCAAAAATGACTCCAAGATTTCTCACAGTATTACTAGAGGTCAGGGTAATGCCATCCACAGTAAGGATCTGGTTAGACACCATGTTTCTAAGATTTGTGGGGCCAAGTACAATAACTTCAGTTTTATCTGAGTTTAAAAGCAGGAAATTAGAGGTCATCCATGTCTTTATGTCTGTAAGACAATCCTGCAGTTTAGCTAATTGGTGTGTGTCCTCTGGCTTCATGGATAGATAAAGCTGGGTATCATCTGCGTAACAATGAAAATTTAAGCAATACCGTCTAATAATACTGCCTAAGGGAATTGTATAAAGTGAATAAATTGGTCCTAGCACAGAACCTTGTGGAACTCCATAATTAACTTTAGTCTGTGAAGATTTCCCCATTTACATGAACAAATTGTAATCTATTAGACAAATATGATTCAAACCACCGCAGCGCAGTGCCTTTAATACCTATGGCATGCTCTAATCTCTGTAATAAAATTTTATGGTCAACAGTATCAAAAGCCACTGAGGTCTAACAGAACAAGCACAGAGATGAGTCCACTGTCCAGGCCATAAGAAGATCATTTGTAACCTTCACTAATGCTGTTTCTGTACTATGATGAATTCTAAAACTTGACTGAAACTCTTCAAATAGACCATTCCTCTGCAGATGATCAGTTAGCTGTTTTACAACTACCCTTTCAAGAATTTTGAGAGAAAAGGAAGGTTGGAGATTGGCCTATAATTAGCTAAGCTGGGTCAAGTGACGGCTTTTTAAGTAATGGTTTAATTACTGCCACCTTAAAAGCCTGTGGTACATAGCCAACTAACAAGATAGATTGATCATATTTAAGATCGAAGCATTAAATAATGGTAGGGCTTCCTTGAGCAGCCTGGTAGGAATGGGGTCTAATAAACATGTTGATGGTTTGGATGAAGTAACTAATGAAAAAACTCAGACAGAACATCGGAGAGAAAGAGTCTAACCAAATACCGGCATCACTGAAAGCAGCCAAAGATAACGATACGTCTTTGGGATGGTTATGAGTAATTTTTTCTCTAATAGTTAAAATTTGTTAGCAAAGAAAGTCATGAAGTCATTACTAGTTAAAGTTAATGGAATACTCAGCTCAATAGAGCTCTGACTCTTTGTCAGCCTGGCTACAGTGCTGAAAAGAAACCTGGGGTTGTTCTTATTTTCTTCAATTAGTGATGAGTAGAAAGATGTCCTAGCTTTACAGAGGGCTTTTTTATAGAGCAACAGACTCTTTTTCCAGGCTAAGTGAAGATCTTCTAAATTAGTGAGACGCCATTTCCTCTCCAACGTATGGGTTATCTGCTTTAAGCTACGAGTTTGTGAGTTATACCACGGAGTCAGGCACTTCTGATTTAAAGCTCTCTTTTTTAGAGGAGCTACAGCATCCAAAGTTGTCTTCAATGAGGATGTAAAACTATTGACGAGATACTCTATCTCACTTACAGAGTTTAGGTAGCTACTCTGCACTGTGTTGGTATATGGCATTAGAGAACATAAAGAAGGAATCATATCCTTAAACCTAGTTACAGCGCTTTCTGAAAGACTTCTAGTGTAATGAAACTTATTCCCCACTGCTGGGTAGTCCTCAGAGTAAATGTAAATGTTATTAAGAAATGATCAGACAGAAGGGAGTTTTCAGGGAATACTGTTAAGTCTTCTATTTCCATACCATAAGTCAGAACAAGATCTAAGATATGATTAAAGTGGTGGGTGGACTCATTTACTTTTTGAGCAAAGCCAATAGAGTCTAATAATAGATTAAATGCAGTGTTGAGGCTGTCATTCTCAGCATCTGTGTGGATGTTAAAATCGCCCACTATAATTATCTTATCTGAGCTAAGCACTAAGTCAGACAAAAGGTCTGAAAATTCACAGAGAAACTCACAGTAACGACCAGGTGGACGATAGATAATAACAAATAAAACTGGTTTTTGGGACTTCCAATTTGGATGGACAAGACTAAGAGTCAAGCTTTCAAATGAATTAAAGCTCTGTCTGGGTTTTTGATTAATTAATAAGCTGGAATGGAAGATTGCTGCTAATCCTCCGCCCCGGCCCGTGCTACGAGCATTCTGACAGTTAGTGTGACTCGGGGGTGTTGACTCATTTAAACTAACATATTCATCCTGCTGTACCAGGTTTCTGTAAGGCAGAATAAATCAATATGTTGATCAATTATTATATCATTTACCAACAGGGACTTAGAAGAGAGAGACCTAATGTTTAATAGACCACATTTAACTGTTTTAGTCTGTGGTGCAGTTGAAGGTGCTATATTATGTTTTCTTTTTGAATTTTTATGCTTAAATAGAGTTTTGCTGGTTATTGGTAGTCTGGGAGCAGGCACCGTCTCTACGGGGATGGGGTAATGAGGGGATGGCAGGGGGACAGAAGCTGCAGAGAGGTGTGTAAGACTACAACTCTGCGTCCTGGTCCCAACCCTGGATAGTCACAGTTTGGAGGATTTAAGAAAATTGGCCAGATTTCTAGAAATGAGAGCTGCTCCATCCAAAGTGGGATGGATGCCGTCTCTCCTAACAAGACCAGGTTTTCCCCAGAAGCTTTTCCTATTATCTATGAAGCCCACCTCATTTTTTGGACACCACTCAGACAGCCAGCAATTCAAGGAGAACATGCGGCTAAACATGTCACTCCGGGTCTGATTGGGGAGGGGCCCAGAGAAAACTACAGAGTCCGACATTGTTTTTGCAAAGTTACACACCGATTTAATGTTAATTTTAGTGACCTCCGATTGGCGTAACCGGGTGTCATTACTGCCGACGTGAATTACAATCTTACCAAATTTACGCTTAGCCTTAGCCAGCAGTTCCAAATTTCCTTCAATGTCGCCTGCTCTGGCCCCCGGAAGACAATTGACTATGGTTGCTGGTGTCGCTAACTTCACATTTCGCAAAACAGAGTCGCCAATAACCAGAGTTTGATCCTCGGCGGGTGTGTCGCCGAGTGGGGAAAAACGGTTAGAGATGTGAACGGGTTGGCGGTGTACACGGGGCTTCTGTTTAGGGCTACGCTTCCTCCTCACAGTCACCCAGTCGGCCTGCTTTCCCGGCTGCTCGGGATCTGCCAGGGGGTAACTAACGGCGGCTAAGCTACCTTGGTCCGCACCGACTACAGGGGCCTGGCTAGCTGTAGAATTTTCCACGGTGCGGAGCCGAGTCTCCAATTCGCCCAGCCTGGCCTCCAAAGCTACGAATAAGCTACACTTATTACAAGTACCGTTACTGCTAAAGGAGGCCGAGGAATAACTAAACATTTCACACCCAGAGCAGAAAAGTGCGGGAGAGACAGAGAAGCCGCCATGCTAAATCGGCTAAGAGCTAGTAGCTACGCTAAGCTAGCGGATTCCTAAAAACACGCAAAGTGAATAATGTGTAAATAATTTAGAGGTGATTCAGCAGAAGGAGTGCTTTAGTTAAGGCACGTAAAGATTACACTGGGAAACAAATCATAATCTAGATAACTAGATCAATCTAACTGCACAGATTAAACAGCTAACAGATACAGAAAAACACCGCTGTGCTCCGGAACAGGAAGTGATACAATACCGCCTAAATCACTGTATGTCAAACAAGGTCAAATTTGATTTGATTTAGTTTATTTATTTCAATCAGCAAACTGATGCAATAACAGAAAATAAATGAATGAATCGATAAATTCAAACAAAAAAAGGAAATACAGAAAATACAGAAAAAAACATGTGGCTGATAGGGATGTGAATCGTACAACAACTCACAATTCAATTCAATTCCGATTCTTGGGGCGACTATTCGATCCAGAATTGATTTTCGATTCGAAGAGCTCTGAGAAATAGTTATATTACTTAAAAAATGTTTATATTTAAGAAAATGCAGCTTTACAAGGTTAATCAAGTGATTCTAGATGTAAATTTACTTATCTGATTTGCTTGTTCGGAGTTGGCTGGCAGTTTAGCAAAGCGCTGGTCAGTAGTCAGCAGATACCGCTGCTCCCCCCTTTTAGCTCCGGGTAATGGCGTAGCATGTGGGCTTGCGGATTTGAAGTGTTTCCGAAGTACCTGACTTTCATTTTGCAGATTTTGCACACTGCATAAGTCATGTCAAGCTCCTTCTTACACAGCAAGAAATAAAATCCAAAGTGTGCCCAAATATTTTCCTTCAGCAAAGATGTTGCTGGCTGAATTAGTTCTTCGTCCGCCATGCTAAGCTGCAGCTCACGAATGTTTGAAGCACGCCGGACCCTCCCCTCGCGGGGATGCTGTAGTACAGAAGCCGTTGCCTGACAAAGAGTACACACAGCGAGTAAGCAAGAAAATGTTTTAAAAAATGCTTATTAAAAATCTTTTTTGGACATTTTGGATCGATTCAGAATTGTAATAAATAAGAATCGCGATTCAGACGTGAATCGATTTTTTTTTTTTTTTTTTTTTTTTTTTTTTTTTTTTTTTTCCCCGACACTCCTAGTGGCTGAGTGAAAAAGGTCAAGGCTGAAGCTATCTGGCGTTTAAATGTCCAAACCGTTTATACCGTTTCAATATTAAAACATTTCTATCAGACTACGAACAGTAATACAAAAACAATCACAATTTATCACTTGGCGAACAGGATTAATAAATGGAACAGTTTTGACTGTGTTGAATGTTTGGTCTCCAAAGTAAAGGTCAAAAAAGGTTGACGTCCATTGGATTCTATGACATGTGACATGATACTCCGTAACATGATAACTAAACATGACAGATGGTGCAAACTATTCCTTATGAGAACCCTATCAACCCAAGCAATAATTTGCATTGTTTACTGAAATTGGAGCAACTTTAGCTTTTGACCCCTGTACAAACTGAAACTGACCTTTGTCATCATTTTTGCTGTTTTTACTCCTTAACTCCATCACATTCAGTCATAGATAGTCCAAACTATACCTTTTCAGAATCTTTATGATCAGACAAATAATGTGGTGTAGTTTTCAACATGATTGGAGCATTTTTAAATTTTGACCCTGTGTAATTATTTACTGATTATTATTTAATTATTTACATGAGAGGTCAGCTCCAGGATGTCTCCGTATCTGAAAATAAATATAAGTTTAATTTAAAATATGTGTGCCAGATGTTATGCTTTTATCACAAGCTGAATGATTGTTATGGAAATTTTAACTAAGCTGCACCACTATGTCACACTGGTGCATGTTCTTCAATTTCAATATATTTTCATTTATAACAAAGTTGCCTCAAGGTGCTTCATACAAGTAAGTTCTAACCTTATCAACCCCCAGAGCAAGAACACAGTCGTGTTCTTAAAGTACAGCCTTTAAGTATTTTTTATGCACCATTCCCGAAAGCACACTGCCATAGAGCAGATATGAATTAATTAAACTATAACATTTTCCTGTTTAAAATGGAAAGAGAATTCTTACTCATGTTAAGCGCATATATGCCACTTCTAATCTTCTTTTGACACTGATCAGTACGTTCACGCCATCCACGTTTATCATCTATAACAATGCCAAGAAGTCGAGTCGACTTAACGACCCCACACAGACTGTGGTCATCACCAAGATGAAACAAAAAACGCAGAGATCATCTTCTGATCATCGGTCTTTGTGTATCATTTGCATTTTGTCATGGTTTGTGTCATCTGGATGTAAACTGGATAAAATCAAGAGCTGAAGTTGCTTATGTGAAATTTCCCCACAAAAATGGGTTTGTGTGCCGTCAGATTCCCACCAGGTTTCGTGCTAAAACATCACGAGATGATGCCACTCAATATAGTGGCATTAGATGGCAGCATAATGGCGCAAGGCCGTTGTTCTGTGTTAGATAATATCTGTGTTAATTCCTTATTCTATGATTTCATGTTGGATATCAAGTATTTGCTCTGCTTAAATGGTTGTGCTTTTGGTGAGTTATGGTCATCTGCTTGAGTATGTATGTCAACTAGTCTGAACTGTTTTTTTTGATCAGAAACAAAGGAACTTGGTTGATGACAACTTGGTTGATGACAAGGGGTGGAGCTTCCCCTCAGTCTGCGGGGAACCAGTAAGATTAGGTTTGTGAGACTAAAACCCACCCACTGTAATGCCCACATTGTCTTGTATAAAGATATTGTGTCAGCCATGTTCATGGTCTTTTCACAAAATGGAGTCCGTCTGTGGGCTCTGTTTTTGGGGACCCGGGTCTGGTTTCAACGCGACTTTCAATAAAATCAAACTGAGGAATATATTGATTTGTTTTTTTTGTAAGGGTCATTATATTGCATAAAGAACCGGGAGGAATTACAATTGTCACTCAATCTCTTCACTTCTTCCCACCCTGATAATTCCCTGATTCATCAATTCACTTGGTCAGTAACTGTTTTTGTGTCTTTTTAAAGGTTTTCTACAAGCATGTCTAAAGCCCAACAGCTGAGGGACAGGCTGAAACAACTGCCAACAGCTGCTGATGAAGAAGTATTTGAATTGTTAGCAGGATTGATCGCAAACTATGAAGAAGAAATTCATTGTTTAAAAGAAGAGAACAAAGGACGGAAAGTTCTGGAAGCTGCTTTTAATCCTCGAGTTCGCTTGTACAAAGCAGGTTTGTTCACTAAATATTCTATTACTTTTAGCCCATAACAGGCTGTTATGACTGTCAAATATTTTCCTAATCAGGTATTCGATCTGTAATTAAGCGAATACTTGTGCAGTAGGGTGAGAATGATTTTTATGAAAAAATTAAAACAATTGTAAAAATTTCATTATGTAAAGGCTCATTTGCTGTTAGAATACACTGAAGAACAAGAGTCTCCTTTATAAACAGAGCCAAGGACTCATGCGCATAAAAGCTGAAAGTGTGCAAAAAAAAAAATCAGTTTTATAAAAAACATGCAGACACACACCTGCAAACAATGTTCTTTATGAATCACACTCTAGAATTGTGCACACCTGGATCAGCCACATATTCCACCCTCTAAACGACCAAATTCAGCCATAAATAGTCAATGCAAAACACCTCAAATGTTTCAGACAGATAAACGTTTACTGACCTTGACAACTGAGATGAAGTGCAAGTAAAACTTGCAGTGAGTGTCCAGATGTTGCAGGTGCTTTTAATCAATTAGACTGATTTGTTTATTACTTTGTCCAGTTGACTGCAGTAATCCAGACCTGTCTACCACAAATATATGTACATTTCAGCGGCTGCGGTGCAAGACGGCAACCTGAATGTGTCATATGTATAAAGCTGCCCTTCATATTTTTCCCACTATCCAGCTTCAATTTACCCCCATCAACTGCAGCTTTAGTTTCTAAAATCAGCATTTCCACTCTTTGTGTTATTTGTGGGGACACAGTGGTGAATACAGCTAACCAAGAAGTTAGCTTCAATAACCGTTAATCCGCTAACTGAAAAGTAAACTTTTATAAAACTAAACTGAGAAGTTACAGCAAAAAGCTAAACAGATCATTTTCAGTCTTGACTCCAGTACACTCGTAGCTACTGACACAACGAGTCAGTGATTCTGTCTCAGATCAACCTTCTCTAAGCAAAAGAGACCCGGTGACCAGAGAAAAGGAAGAAAGAAAAATCATTTATTTTCACACCATACAGACTTGCAGGCGTATCACACAGGAGTCATGCACAGGCAGACAGTTTTGACTTATGGTTAAAATTTTAAATGAACTAATTCAAATTATTGAAATTAACATCACCTCTGTCATTTTACAAAGTGAAAATATCAGCGATATGTTTTTGTTTTAAAGTAATGCACAAATTTTGAAGGATTTAGCATTTACAGACGCACATGCTGCAATGCATTATTGGACAATTGCCATCCAGTAGGTGGCAGTGTGAATAGCAATTGTCACACATTCACTAAAAGTGCTGAATCACTTAACAGAAATTTCAGTTTTCAAATTGCCTTTTTAACATATAAAAAAGACATTTACAAGATTTATTTGTAAAAACCAACATACAAAACAGTAACTTCTGTGTTATACCGACTAACCACTGATGACCGGAAACTAATTCCCATAATGCATTGCAGCATGTGTGTCTGTTGTAGTGTAATGAATTTGCTAGGCCTCACACGGGCACACCAAAAATGTGGTGTAGCAAATTTGCTAAATCTCACACGGAGGGACCAAAATAAAATGTAACAAATTTCATTAATTTACTTATTTGGAATGAATGGCACCTCACACGCAGGCACCAGTGTAGTGAATAAGTAATTAAGCCTTGCACTTATTGGTCTCACGAAGAGCACCAAAATTATGTTGCTAAACACAGATGTTAAACTCCCAAATTGAATTAGATTGGCCTAGACCTCATTTAATGGGTCACCAAGGTAATTAACAATTTGAGTTTAACAATTATTTAGTTATTATATTATGAGGTGCACCATCCATTTGAAGCATAGGTACTTTAATTTAAGCATTCATTAATTTATCAGTCTCAAATTAATCAAATCAGTCTCATATTAATCAGTCTCGGATCTGAAAGTCTGAATTCTGCGATACGATTGACCAAAGGTTTCCTTCTGAACACAAAATGAACCACAGCAGAAATATTTACATTTATTTACAATTATACAAATGAACAGTTTTACTGGCATTTTTGTGGACAGTGATTAAATAAGTTCATTTATGGACACAGTTTGCTTACTCATGAGACGTTGAAAGAGAGATAAAGCTTAAAGTGGATATGACACTTAAAGACAACATAGTCTTATTACATGTAACAAGGTTATAATTCGGTCAACCTAAGCATTTTGGGAAAATCGATGCGGTTCTCCCGTTGTATACAACATTTGAACGTCCCACCACTGAAAATGTGCACGCCCCATGACCAGCTTCCCACTAAGCACCAAACCTGAAATACTCACTGCCTGTGGACCATATCGGCTTGCGCGCTTGTCAATATGCCTGACCAGTGTGTCGCAGCGTTTGCACAAACACAAGGGCGAAAGGATTTAGCCTTTTCAAGTCCAGGCAGATTGATCGAAAGCCACGGTGTTGTGGTGATGCACGAAATGTCAGGCTGCCGCTCCCTCCGCTCGCACACCGCATTTGCTCCACACTTTCCTCTACCCGTCCCATGTTCTCGCACCGCTCACAGGAACACCTAAAATGTCAACCCCAAATAATATGTTCACAATAATCTTGAATGGGCAAGGAACTTAAAATATCAGTGCATACGGACTAAACCGGCGGCGCCATGTTCACTGTTGTTTCAGCAATCTTTTTCGAAACTTTCTCTATTGTTTCCTATTCTTTCCTGAAAATAATGTAACTAAACACAGATGAATGTAATGTCTGGCATTCGAAAACGGCAAAAACCCGAAGGTAATGACAGTGGGCCGCAAGTAGTAGCTACACTATCGCGGGTCCGTAAAAATAATAAAGGCAGTAAACAGACGCTAGAATCGAAAATGGTATAATTATAGTGTTATAAACAGCAGCAACAAAAATCAAAGCCTCCCTTACCATTCCGTATTCTGCAGCCTTTCAAATCCATCGGAATTGGCACATCTCTTGCTCTGCTTCAGCTCCGCTTTAAGCACCGTCGGCATTATTGCTGCCTGCCAGAAGCTCCTGGTTTGAATGTTCATCCGAAAGATACAGCTCGAGTCTGTAGGGTCTAATCACTGCTGCGACATCCTGATCCGAGTCAGTCTCGATTTCCTCACAGAAATATTCCACACTTGAAGAGGAGTCAGAAAAGTTCTTGATCTCGTCACTGTCCTTGCTGAGGTCTATCTGTTCTTGTTGTCAGTCTAACAGACAAAGACGGGACTCTACGCGCTGTGACATCACGGCATCACATGACTGCTGATGGAACGCTGCCAGCACACTTTCCAAGAAACACACTTGAGAAGCTGTACAAACTTTATTTCTCAGTGATAATGATTAAAACCACTTTCAACTTACTATACTGTATGTATATTTTTGATGTTTATATCAGTTTTACCTAATTGTTTACATGTCATATCCACTTTAAAACTTTAAGTAAATAAATCTAATTAGAATTTAGTGATAAATTTGAGGCCAGTTATTTTTAAGAAAATTATTAAACAAACATATGAATATGTTTAAAAAGAAGCCACTTTGCATCCCTTGACAACAA
This sequence comes from Thalassophryne amazonica, assembly GCF_902500255.1. NCBI lineage: Eukaryota > Metazoa > Chordata > Actinopteri > Batrachoidiformes > Batrachoididae > Thalassophryne > Thalassophryne amazonica. The sequence continues at coordinate 12,907,421 of NC_047120.1, forward strand.
AACCCTTTTTCTGGAACATTTAACTGGGTCACTTAGCTGATCCGTTGAAGAGATGGTTCGGGTGGACCCATTCGTCCGTCATCGATGGGTACGTTCTTTGCAGCGTGCTCTCTTGGGTCAAGGGTTAACTCATTGGTCTCCCGGTGATCACAAAGGCTTGTGTCAGCTGGCTTTACTGACAGGATGGCTGCTTGCAGTCAGGTCGTCAGCTTGCTCAACCCCAGAGGTGAAAGGCGTTTGTTGAAAATGGTTTCTGGTAGCTTTTAAAAGTTTGTTGGAGCCAGATTAAAAGTCTTTGTGAATTTAGGGAAAAAGTTAAAACTTTAAGAGTGTTGGAAAATTACAGAAAAGGAAAATCTCTTTTCTTTCAATCCTATTATTCTGAAAAGTTCAGATCAGACGTTCTCTTAAAAATTCAAAAGACTTGATGAACCTTAAAGTGTCAAGCTGTTACTTTATGTTTGTCAAAGAATAAAGAATATTTAGGGTGTGTAATTTCACTGAAACTTCATGTGCTCAGAAAGGCAGACACAAATGATTCAATTAAACACATTCACCATTTTGGTATACTATTTGTTCGATGACATTTTTAGGATGAATATAGCATTATTAAAGGCTTAAACACATACTACACACACCACTTGGTAGCAGAATATTTCATTATCAAAATATGGATGTCAGAAACATCACATTTCACATACTTCAGTTACAAGGAACACATGTCATTTAAATGAAGTGATTATATGCAAAGCATTTGCTTGATAAGCAACACAGACAACATTAGAAGTTATTATAAATGAAGTGAATAAAAGAAAATACAGACACATGTCAAAAGGCCTCTACTGGTGGTTGGCTCTCACTGCGGTATTGTATCACTTCCTGTTCCGGAGCACAGCGGTGTTTTTCTGTATCTGTTAGCTGTTAATCTGCGCAGTTAGATTGAGTTATCTAGATTACGATTTGTTTCCCAGTGTAATCTTACGTGCCTTAACTAAAGCACTCCTTCTGCTGAATCACCCTCAAATTATTTACACATTATTCACTTTGCGTGTTTTTAGGAATCCGCTAGCTTAGCGTAGCTACTAGCTCTTAGCCGATTTAGCATGGCGGCTTCTCCTGTCTCTCCCGCACTTTTCTGCTTGGGTGTGAAATGTTTAGTTATTCCTCGGCCTCCTTTAGCAGTAACGGTACTTAATAAGTGTAGCTTATTTGTAGCTTTGGAGGCCAGGCTGGGCGAATTGGAGACTCGGCTCTGCACCGTGGAAAATTCTACAGCTAGCCAGGCCCCTGTAGTCGGTGCGGACCAAGGTAGCTTAGCCGCCGTTAGTTCCCCCCTGGCAGATCCCGAGCAGCCGGGAAAGCAGGCCGACTGGGTGACTGTGAGGAGGAAGCGTAGCCCTAAACAGAAGCCCCGTGTACACCGCCAACCCGTTCACATTTCTAACCGTTTTTCCCCACTCGGCGACACACCCGCCGAGGATCAAACTCTGGTTATTGGCGATTCTGTTTTGCGAAATGTGAAGTTAGCGACACCAGCAACCATAGTCAATTGTCTTCCGGGGGCCAGAGCAGGCGACATTGAAGGAAATTTGAAACTGCTGGCTAAGGCTAAGCGTAAATTTGGTAAGATTGTAATTCACGTCGGCAGTAATGACACCGGTTACGCCAATCGGAGGTCACTAAAATTAACATTAAATCGGTGTGTAACTTTGCAAAAACAATGTCGGACTCTGTAGTTTTCTCTGGGCCCCTCCCCAATCAGACCGGGAGTGACATGTTTAGCCGCATGTTCTCCTTGAATTGCTGGCTGTCTGAGTGGTGTCCAAAAAATGAGGTGGGCTTCATAGATAATTGGCAAAGCTTCTGGGGAAAACCTGGTCTTGTTAGGAGAGACGGCATCCATCCCACTTTGGATGGAGCAGCTCTCATTTCTAGAAATCTGGCCAATTTTCTTAAATCCTCCAAACCGTGACTTCCAGGGTTGGGACCAGGAAGCAGAGTTGTAGTCTTACACACTCTCTGCAGCTTCTCTCCCCCTGCCATCATTACCCCATCCCCGTAGAGACGGTGCCTGCTCCCAGACCACCAATAACCAGCAAAAATCTATTTAAGCATAAAAATTCAAAAAGAAAAAATATATAGCACCTTCAACTGCACCACAGACTAAAACAGTTAAATGTGGTCTATTAAACATTAGGTCTCTCTCTTCTAAGTCCCTGTGGTAAATGATATAATAATTGATCAAATATATGATTTATTCTGCCTTACAGAAACCTGGTTACAGCAGGATGAATATGTTAGTTTAAATGAGTCAACACCCCCGAGTCACAAACTGTCAGAATGCTCGTAGCACGGGCCGGGCGGAGATTAGCAGCAGTCTTCCATTCCAGCTTATTAATTAATCAAAACCCAGACAGAGCTTTAATTCATTTGAAAGCTTGACTCTTAGTCTTGTCCATCCAAATTGGAAGTCCCAAAAAACCAGTTTTATTTGTTATTATCTATCGTCCACCTGGTCGTTACTGTGAGTTCTCTGTGAATTTTCAGACCTTTTGTCTGACTTAGTGCTTAGCTCAGATAAGATAATTATAGTGGGCGATTTTAACATCCACACAGATGCTGAGAATGACAGCCTCAACACTGCATTTAATCTATTATTAGACTCTATTGGCTTTGCTCAAAAAGTAAATGAGTCCACCCACCACTTTAATCATATCTTAGAGCTTGTTCTGACTTGTGGTATGGAAATAGAAGACTTAACAGTATTCCCTGAAAACTCCCTTCTGTCTGATCATTTCTTAATAACATTTACATTTACTCTGATGGACTACCCAGCAGTGGGGAATAAGTTTCATTACACTAGAAGTCTTTCAGAAAGCGCTGTATCTAGGTTTAAGGATATGATTCCTTCTTTATGTTCTCTAATGCCATATACCAACACAGTGCAGAGTAGCTACCTAAACTCTGTAAGTGAGATAGAGTATCTTGTCAGTAGTTTTACATCCTCATTGAAGACAACTTTGGATGCTGTAGCTCCTCTAAAAAAGAGAGCTTTAAATCAGAAGTGCCTGACTCCGTGGTATAACTCACAAACTCGTAGCTTAAAGCAGATAACCCGTAAGTTGGAGAGGAAATGGCGTCTCACTAACTTAGAAGATCTTCACTTAGCCTGGAAAAAGAGTCTGTGCTCTATAAAAAAGCCCTCCGTAAAGCTAGGACATCTTTCTACTCATCACTAATTGAAGAAAATAAGAACAACCCCAGGTTTCTTTTCAGCACTGTAGCCAGGCTGACAAAGAGTCAGAGCTCTATTGAGCTGAGTATTCCATAACTTTAACTAGTAATGACTTCATGACTTTCTTTGCTAACAAAATTTTAACTATTAGAAAAAAATTACTCATAACCATCCCAAAGACGTATCGTTATCTTTGGCTGCTTTCAGTGATGCCGGTATTTGGTTAGACTCTTTCTCTCCGATTGTTCTGTCTGAGTTATTTTCATTAGTTACTTCATCCAAACCATCAACATGTTTATTAGATCCCATTCCTACCAGGCTGCTCAAGGAAGCCCTACCATTATTTAATGCTTCGATCTTAAATATGATCAATCTATCTTGTTAGTTGGCTATGTACCACAGGCTTTTAAGGTGGCAGTAATTAAACCATTACTTAAAAAGCCGTCACTTGACCCAGCTATCTTAGCTAATTATAGGCCAATCTCCAACCTTCCTTTTCTCTCAAAAATTCTTGAAAGGGTAGTTGTAAAACAGCTAACTGATCATCTGCAGAGGAATGGTCTATTTGAAGAGTTTCAGTCAGGTTTTAGAATTCATCATAGTAAGAACAGCATTAGTGAAGGTTACAAATGATCTTCTTATGGCCTCGGACAGTGGACTCATCTCTGCTTGTTCTGTTAGACCTCAGTGCTGCTTTTGATACTGTTGACCATAAAATTTTATTACAGAGATTAGAGCATGCCATAGGTATTAAAGGCACTGCGCTGCGGTGGTTTGAATCATATTTGTCTAATAGATTACAATTTGTTCATGTAAATGGGGAATCTTCTTCACAGACTAAAGTTAATTATGGAGTTCCACAAGGTTCTGTGCTAGGACCAATTTTATTCACTTTATACATGCTTCCCTTAGGCAGTATTATTAGACGGTATTGCTTAAATTTTCATGGTTACGCAGATGATACCCAGCTTTATCTGTCCATGAAGCCAGAGGACACACCAATTAGCTAAACTGCAGGATTGTCTTACAGACATAAAGACATGGATGACCTCTAATTTCCTGCTTTTAAACTCAGATAAAACTGAAGTTATTGTACTTGGCCCCACAAATCTTAGAAACATGGTGTCTAACCAGATCCTTACTGTGGATGGCATTACCCTGACCTCTAGTAATACTGTGAGAAATCTTGGAGTCATTTTTGATCAGGATATGTCATTCAAAGCGCATATTAAACAAATATGTAGGACTGCTTTTTTGCATTTACGCAATATCTCTAAAATCAGAAAGGTCTTGTCTCAGAGTGATGCTGAAAAACTAATTCATGCATTTATTTCCTCTAGGCTGGACTATTGTAATTCATTATTATCAGGTTGTCCTAAAAGTTCCCTAAAAGCCTTCAGTTAATTCAAAATGCTGCAGCTAGAGTACTGACGGGGACTAGAAGGAGAGAGCATATCTCACCCATATTGGCCTCTCTTCATGGCTTCCTGTTAATTCTAGAATAGAATTTAAAATTCTTTCTTACTTATAAGGTTTTGAATAATCAGGTCCCATCTTATCTTAGGGACCTCGTAGTACCATATCACCCCAATAGAGCGCTTCGCTCTCAGACTGCAGGCTTACTTGTAGTTCCTAGGGTTTGTAAGAGTAGAATGGGAGGCAGAGCCTTCAGCTTTCAGGCTCCTCTCCTGTGGAACCAGCTCCCAATTCAGATCAGGGAGACAGACACCCTCTCTGATTTTAAGATTAGGCTTAAAACTTCCTTTTTGCTAAAGCTTATAGTTAGGGCTGGATCAGGTGACCCTGAACCATCCCTTAGTTATGCTGCTATAGACGTAGACTGCTGGGGGGTTCCCATGATGCACTGTTTCTTTCTCTTTTTGCTCTGTATGCACCACTCTGCATTTAATCATTAGTGATCGATCTCTGCTCCCCTCCACAGCATGTCTTTTTCCTGGTTCTCCCTCAGCCCCAACCAGTCCCAGCAGAGGACTGCCCCTCCCTGGGCCTGGTTCTGCTGGAGGTTTCTTCCTGTTAAAAGGGAGTTTTTCCTTCCCACTGTAGCCAAGTGCTTGCTCACATGGGGTCGTTTTTGACCGTTGGGGTTTTACATAATTATTGTATGGCCTTGCCTTACAATATAAAGCACCTTGGGGCAACTGTTTGTTGTGATTTGGCGCTATATAAAAAAAATTGATTGATTGATTGATTGAAAAGTAAATAGACACCATGATTTTCTGAAAGATTTATTAACAAGTAACAAGTAAACAAAATAATTTTATCATTTTAAATTCTTTGTTTAGTATTTGATACTCATGCCCTTTGTACTTTTTAAGGCTTTGACCCGTTCTGGCATCGAACTGATGAGTTCACAGATCTTCGTCTGTGGGATTTCAGCCCAAGGAAGCACTCAAGTTGAACAAGTCTGCCTTTGACCTTGGTTTCCCTGGCTTTTTTTCGCACAACTCTGTCCAGTATGGCCCAAAGGTGTTCAGTGGGATCCAATCGGGGGACTGACTCGGCCATGGAAGGACATTTGATGTGATTTTTGTCCATGCCACTCCTTGGTCTTTTTAGCTGTGTGGCATGGGGCCACTATCCTGCATAAATAAGGTGTTTTTCTTTACCATCTGATGACTGAAATATTGTTAGATGTCCTTGGCGAAGGAAGGAAATGTATTTTTCTGTAGCTTTGCAATGGGGATTTTTTTTCAACAGTCAACTTCACAGACCGAAAGCACCTCTCAGAAGGTCCTGGTCGACCTGGGCAGGATGATGTGTCTCTTTGCCTTCGCTTGTGAACTGTACAATCACCCGGTTGACTGTGGCAAGAGGTATCTTAAGGTTTTGTGAAATCTGAATCTGGTTTTGTGAAATCTGAAGCTGGCTAAGTCCACCCTCTGATTGACCCACAATCCGCCCTAATTCCGCCATAATAAATCCATTAATTCTTGTGCTCCCTGTGTCCGCAGCATCGCTATCTGCTTAAATGGAATTATTCACTGTATTCTGAAATGAAAAATGACAACATTGCAAAAAAATTATGAAATTGATGAAATTACACAGGAAAGAGAGAGAGACCTTGACCTCTGTTGTGTTTCTGGATTTCTGAGTTGAGGTTCGATTCCCTGTTCTGAACACACAGGTGCTGTGGGCTGTGTGATCATGTCTCTCATGTTCTCCAGCTGACGCACTCAGTTCTTGGTTGTGTACAGGAGCGCAGGGTTGCACAGACTTGCATGCAGTAACGCTGTGCTGTGTAGACCTGCTTCAAACTGTGTCCAGCGCTCTATGCCAAAGAAAATTAAACATGTCTAATTTCTTCCGTCCTAAGCTCGTAGCCCTCAAATATCATGTAATTCATAGTGACCGAAATTTAACCAAGAAACCAAGCAAGGGGCTCCTTTGAAGAAATTTGAGTTACAGGCCTGTTGCTGTGGCGAGAGTGGGGCCCTCGGGGGGAGGTGTCCAAAGCTTATCATCGAGATGGGCAACAGGAATTTCTCCATTGAGAGTGGAAAACACAGTTTCTGTCCTCAGTTCAAACCTCAGGTTTTTGTTGAGACAGCATTAATGTATTTATTAATTAGGGCGAATCGAGGCCATGCGCTACACTGTAAATGCTAAAACCTTCAAAATTGAACTCTACCACTCAGCTATTTGTCTGCTACAAAACATGTAACAGGCAGGCACTATGATTTCAGACTTTACAAATGTTTTTAACTGCAGCTTTATTCACTATGCCTGCAAAAATGTTAGCGGTCTAAAAGTTATCGGAAGCTAATATATACACACACACACATATATATATATAAAATCTCAGTGATGAAATTTTTCTAGAAATTCTCAGACATCCGGGTTTTTACTAACATGGTGAACGTTTCTGAGTTCTTTTCATGTATGCCAGAATCCATTCATTCAGTTCCACACCCAAACAGTCGTGGCGGTAGTGCGCCATGTTGGTTGCAAGCTGCCAATAATCTCAAAAGAAGTGTTATTTGGGGGGGGTGTCACAAGACGTGACACCAGAAGTAGATCTCACAACCTTCCAGATGTTTTTGGGGGTCTTTAATGTTTATAGATTTTGGATTAAAAAAACATTCAGATTTAGCCATCTTAATTAGGAAGGTGCTTTTGTTACAGAGCTGACGACCAACTGATTAGATTCAGTGAATCACAGATTTTAGGCAGTCTGAGGTGAAGACAACCAGTCAAGGTTTAGGTCCCCCACTAACACAAGCTCACCAGGGTTTAGCCCTGAGCTTAGAGCCTCACAGCAGGCTTAGGGGAGCCTGGAACAGCCCCATGACTGTGAGGGACTGTCTATGCTGGAGTTCATGTTTCAATGCCAGAAGTTCAAATTGTTTGATAATCAAAACAGAGGAGAAGAGAGTTCACATTAGTCCTGTTCTTTACATAAATGGCGACACCTCCGCCTTCCCTGGGACGATCACAATGAAAACATTGTAGCTGTTGATAGCAACGTTGGAATTCTAGATTGATTACTCATCCATGTCTTGGACAATATGAGGATATCGACTTCCATTGTTTGTACCCAGATTCGTGCTAGATAAATCTTAGGGAGTAGACTCCTGACATTGAAATGAAGGATGCCAAGGCTGATCTGGCTCTGAAATGATCAGGGGTGTCAATTTTCAGGGAGGGCGAGGGGCCTGGGTTAGGGTTTTCGTTGCCAGTCAGTAAGAGAAGAAGGATAAGATATTTCCTCAGTGTTAGAAATTGAGTCATTTTTAACTATGTTGGAGATTTTCAGGTCAATGAGTGTGTTTTCTGTGCATGTAAAACTTCTCTGTCGGACTGATATACACGTTAGGGGAACAAGATTTGGTTGAATTAGTGGAACTAATCCCTGCAGGTAGCAGGACATCAGTTGGTGTGAAAACGAATTATCAATAGCCGATATTGACCAGGTGCAAGTCCCTGAGCTGGAGAAATCCAAAGATGGATGCTTCTGGATCCCACCAGAGGTACGATAATACTGACCTCCTCAGAACACATAAGTAAACAATAGATAACACAAAGATTAAATTCATTGTTACTGTGGCTAGAAGCAGAATATAAATCAAGCAAGAAGTGGGGGTGGGGGGGGTTAATTGATTAAACAACATGAGGTCATTACTGTTACTGTTGTTACTGTTACTGGCTGCAGAATATAAATTGAGCAAGAAGGGGGGCCCACACAGTGGTGGGCACAGTTCTGCTAATCATCAAAGCTAATGTTTTCATTATCTGATTAAAATTTTAACCAATCTAATTCTGGACAAGTTACTAAAGAAAGATGGTGGCGCGCATAGACGCAGCAGCCCTGAGCTCTCTCATACTTCTTGTGCATTCTTTTCTACTTCGATCTGACAGTGTCTACAGTACAGTCGTGCCGATCTACTCGCACTCAGCACCGAGGACACTTTCATTCACGGACAATGTTAATACCTCCAGAGATCATCAGAGCATCAGACTCCAATGTGAGACGGGGAAGGTGCTACGCGTGGCGGCGATCGAGAGGCAAGCGGGGAAGTGTGCAGGCCAGGCTGAATGCTAACCCAATAGGCCCCCTCTGCCTTCCATCCTTCTCTCAAATGCCCGCTCAATCCATAATACGATGGACAAAATCAGGCTACGACTGGCAGCCCAGAGGGATAAAACCAGCTGCTGCTGCAGGATATTTACAGAAACCTAGCTGGATTCCAACAGTCCAGATGCTGCTATCTAGCAGCCGCAATTATTCCTGTACCTAAAAAGGCCAACGTCACCTGACTGAATGATTACCGGCCTGTGGATCCCACCCATCCTCAGCAAGGGTTCACTAGATTTGCGGTATGGTGTTGGGGATGGGTTGCAGGGCAGTCTGTGGCGCAGCTGTGCACTGCAGCCTTCCACTGCGATCTCCATCCGTAATCCTGCCTTGCAGTTTTAATGCACACACCTTACTTCTACACGTTTAGTAAACACCTTCACCAATTTAGAGTCGGGGTCACTAGGCGGTGGGGGTTTCAGGCGGCTGTGGCACAGCGGTGGCCGTGGCCACCCACGGCAGTCTGCTACCTGCCGTCTCTTGCCCTGCTTTTAATGCAACACTTATCTTTGCACACTTAGGGGGTCGTACACAGCAAGGGAGATTAATTGTAAAACTATGGTGGGGTTGGTAGGTAGGATGAGTGTGGCATGTGGGGTTGGGGGTGGCTGTGTGGAGTCTGGGGCTCAGGGGTAGGGGGTCTGCCTCACCGGTTCTGCCGTGGTCCCGTGACCCTGCTCTGGGCCTGTGGGTCCCGTGGCCTGTTGTGGGGTGGGTGTTGGCACTGGGGGGGTTGGCGGCTCTGGGGGGATGGGGGCCGTGGTCTCCGCGGAATGGGCCCCGCTCTCACTAGGGCGGTCTCCTGATCATGGGCTTTGGTGTTTGGGTGGGATCCGAGGTGGGGGGTTTGGGGGGCCCTGCTGGCTGCCTGGGGGGCCTTGTGCTCTTCCTGGCCCCGGTGTTGGGCCTCGCCTCTTGTCTGGGGGCTGGGCCCCGCCTTCGTATGGCTCGGTGGTCCCTACCTTGTGCTTTGGATTCTGTTGCGGTGGCTCCTTTGCCCCCCGTCCTTGCCGCCGCTCGCTCCCGCCCCCGGGGGCCGTGGCCCTGGTGGCGTGGTTCTGGGGCTCCCCCTATTGGTGGGCCGGTGCCCTGTGTGCTTCCCTTGGGTATGGGGCAGCTCCCTGTGCCGTGGGGAGGGGTGGTGTCAGGGGTGCGTTCCGGCGCCGTCAGGCCGCTCCCCTGTTGGTTTGCTGTGCTGCCCGGTGGCTCTGGGGGCTACCTTTTCTGGCCTCTGTGCCCTTCTGCTGCCCTTTTCTCCTGGGGACCTGCATCTGGACCCACTTCCGTCATTGCTCGCGGTCGGGCGCATGGCTTCTGATGTGCCAGAGTGGTCTGTGTCATATGGTAAGGTTCTGTACTCTTGTCTTGGCCCAACCCACAGCCACAGTAGTGATCGGATATTTAGCTGTGATCTGGTTCTCTGTGTGTGGATGGTTGCGTGTTTGTGGCCGTCACCACAGTTCGGTTTTTGGATGCTCTTAAGGGGATTAACGCTACGGTGTTCTCAATTAGGGTATGAATGCTCACTAATTAGACAACACACTGTTGCTGTCAGTGTTTGTTCATGTGTGGTTGTTTGTCATGGTATGTTGTATGGTTAGGTTCCCGTCTCCTCGGTGTCTCACATCACGTTATTGTCTTCACACTTGTCTCTTGTTCTTGTCTGTCTTTGTGTTGTTTTGGTGGTCGGCCCTTCCTGATAGAAGTTGTCGGTTGGCTTTGAGTAGGAGTTATAGGCTGATTGGGAAGGGTGGATGTGGGGTCACACACACACCACATTCACTTATGCACTACATACCTCTGTCTTGCAAGAAATAAATTGCATATACGTGGTCTGTTAGAAAAGTATCCGACCTTTTTATTTTTTTCAAAAACCATAGGATTTGACTCACGTGTGATTGCATCAGCCAAGCTTGAACCTTCGTGCGCTATGCGCTAGTTTTTTTCACGCCTGTTGGTTGCGTCATTCGCCTGTGAGCAGGCTTTGTTGGAGCAGTGGTCCACCCCTCTCGTCAGATTTTTATTGCGAATAAATGTCTGAAAAATTTGGAGCTTTGCTGCATCAATTTTTTCCAGAAACTGTGAGAGACCTCTAGGTGGTAACCCATTCGGAAAATTCAGCTGGCTTTGAGGGACAATTTTATGGGGATTACAAGATTAAGGAGTGCTCCAGCCGGTTTTAATGACCGCCCACAGCAAATGAGAGCGTGCCACGCTCCAAGCGCCGATCGACAGGCTGAAACAACCAGATCATTTCCAACGTGAAGGCTTTGTTGATCCGGGACGTCGTCTGACTTACACAAAAATGGCAGGAGCGTGGACATCAGTACTTTTTTTGGCACATTCCACTGTTACAGGAGTTTTTTTTCATGGAAAGAAAAGCAGACGGATGCACCACCGTGCCGCTCATGGGCGGCACAAACCACCTCCATGTTGGTCTCACAGGACGGCTTTGCGATGGCTTTCAGACGGCTGTCGGTGGGTTTTCAGTCGTGTGACTAACTGAGAAATGTGGATGAGCCTGGACATGCCAAACATGCCTGTGAGGCTTCATCACGGCGTTGCTTTGCGCCATGCCGCACCGCCGTGACACGCTCCTCTTTCCATGACAAAAACTTCTGTAACAGTGGAATGTGCCGTTCATTTCCAAACTGGATGCTGTGTTTATCCGGGACGTCCTCTGACTAGCGCAGGAATTGCGGAAGACGTGGACATCAGCACTTTTTCGGCACATTGAGACAGACGTGCGGAGGAATTCCGCGCATCGCGGTGGAGCCGCATGGCGCAAAGCAACGCTGTGATAAGCCTCACAGGACATGTTCTGGCATGTCCAGGCTCATCCACAATTTCTCAGTTAGTCACACGACTGAGAACCCAACGACAGCCGTCTGAAAGCCATCTCAAAGCCGTCCTGTGAGACCAACACGGAGGTGGTTTTGTGCTGCGCCATGAGCGGCACGGTGGCGCATCCGTCCGCTTTTCTTTCCATGAAAAAAACTCCTGTAACAGTGTAATGTGCCGAAAAGTACTGATGTCCACGTCTCCTGCCATTTTTGTGTAAGTCAGACGTCCCGGATCAACAAAGCCTTCACGTTGGAAATGATCTGATTGTTTGAGCCTGTCGATCGGCGCTCGGAGCGTGGCGCGCTCTCAGCAGCTGTGGGCGGTCTTTAAACCGGCTGGAGCACTCCTTAATCTGTGTAATCCCCATAAATCGTCCCTCAAAGCCATTTGAATTTTCCGAATGGTTACCACCTGGAGGTCTCTCACAGTTTCTGGAAAAAATTGATGCAGCAAAGCTCTAAATTGTTCAGACATTTATTCGTAATAAAAATCCGACGAGAGGGGTGGACCACTGCTCACACAAAGCCTGCTCACAGGCGAATGACGCAACCGACAGGCGTGAAAAAACTCACGCATGCGCACGAAGGTTCAAGCTTGGCTGATGCAATCACACGTGATTCAAATCCATATGGTTTTTGAAAAAAATAAAAAGGTCGGATACTTTTCTAACAGACCTCATATGGGTATTAATGTTCATAAATGGTTCTGCCAGTGTGGCATTTTCCATTACTATATATGCAGACAGGGGAAGAAAAAAAAAACCTCACGCATCAGCACGCCTGTTGTTGTGATGACCCCACCTACTGTGTTCCCAGTTGGACGCCGTTCTTTCTTCTAGCGCCTGCCACGTGCTCTGCGCTGGATGCTGCATATATAAATAATTATTTCGTGGTGGATTAATCATTTATTTTCTTCAAATTGGCCACTGAAAACTGTTTACTGAATCGCAGTGGAGGCTGCAGCCGGAGCCGTTCATGCACACGCCTAACTGCCTGGAGAAAGCATTGCAAGCTGTCTAAAAAGGTAATTAATTGCCATGTTTACATTGTCATAGCTTGATAAAACAGTTGTGTGTTCTTTCCTTCTTGTGTGCAGCTGTTAAAGCATGTTTATAACAGATTTAACTTCTTGTTATAATCGTTCAGACGAGCTGCGCGCTGATGCGATCGTCTGGCATCACCACTCACTCTGTTCAGTTCTTTTTTGCTCAACTTGACGAGCTGCACGTCATGTTGGCGATTAGATCACGCCACATAGCACGACATTGGTGCGTGAAAGATTTTTTTGAACATTTCAAAATTCACTGTGTGCAATAGCACGCACCGACGCTCCTCTCACGTTTAGTCTGCACGTGTTAAAGATGAGTTTACTCTCCAACACGGCACAAGTCAAGCTAGTGTGTGAGTCAAAGTCATGCTTGTGTCAGGGGGCCTTAACTATCAACCAGTCTACATTTCTCTCATCTGCATGAGAAGACACAACAACAGGATGGCACTGCAGTGAGTCAACAGGCTGGATACTGAAAAATAGGCCAAACAATCAACCGCAGAGTCCTGTTTTTGTGTGTTCCAGTGTGCCACTGTGTGTTTGTGGTTTTTTCTGAACCATTTCCCACGTGAGCTACGTTCAGTAAGAGTTGAGATCCGTTCTGACTTTGCATGGGACTCAAATAAATGGCCTTTTCTGAATTTAAAGCATTGCTTCTGAGCCCTTTGTTCAGGATTGATTCAACAAAGAGCCGGGCCATTTACCCAGTTAGTATTTTTTACATTGAAAAGACATTCAAAGGTGAAAAATTTTTCAGTCTGCTTGTAGACGATGAATAAACATTTGGGTTTAGACTGTTTTTAACTGGCATTTTCAATAGTGTCATTTTCCCCCTATACAAAGAGTAAATTGTAGCAAATCATAATGTTGGAGCCAAAGAGGTTATATATGAGCACTAGAGTCTGCACTCGCACTGAGCCGTGTCCTGGCAAGGAGGTGTGGTCGCCTTTGTAATTACGAGCAATTTACTGAGCACTGCTCATAGAATTTCACTTAGTCTCGTCAAGAAACAGGTGGAATAAGCAAAGTGTGCAACGCATCTGCGCATGCGTGGGTCAAACGGGGGCAAAAATCCCAACTACCAAACTCACACCACTCCCATTGAATTTCGTATACAGTAGCATTAGCGGACTATAAAGTTAAGGCTTACAGGGATTGTTTCAAAGACTTTAAGCCTTAAGCGACGCATACAATAATGACAGGGGCACATTGTGCTGTTTTCAAATGCTCGAACGAAATTTATAGGCTTAAAAGTTGGCTGAAAACACGATTGCAAAGCTACACCGAGTCCACACAAAGACGGAAAGAAGAAGAAATGTGGTCGTAAACCTTCATTCATTCTACACAATTTCCCCACAGAAAAGAAAGATCCAGACGGACGTAAAAGATGGACTAAAATTGCAAGTTTCTTGCACACATTTATTTTGTCAGTATCCTGAAACTGTGCCGAATTATAATGTGGCTGATGCCGCTGTTTTCGTGCATCGGCTTATGACTGTAATGTCACGCCATGAATGACGTGGTGCGTAATATTGTAATATTGACATGTTCTATAAACAAACTGCATGCACATACCATTGTACGTGACACCAAAGAGGTTATATATGAGACAGACCTTCCCTGTAGTCCTTACGAAGCCGACGGAGTAGCAATTGCTCATCCCTGCTTAGCAAATATTCTGCAATATCCACAGTTTCAGACTCTGGACTTCGTCTAACCATCTGTCAGTTGCCTTCAAGGGGTTAGAAATTTGTTTGTCTCCAACTATCAACAAGGACTGGTCATTTTCGACAGCAGCGCGCTCTTCCTCCTTCGTCGGCATCAATGGTAGTTTCTGTACCGATGCAGCGTACGCAAAGGCAGCCAGCTCTTCTTTCCATTTCTGTCCACTGCCGTACGTAGTCCTGGTTGTAACAGGCAGTCCGCGGAGCTTACAAAAACGCTTTAAATCGTCAACTTTCCAGCAGTTGAAATGATCCAAATCACAGCACTCCTCACTGCTTTCCGCCGTCATAGCTTGTGGATTGGTAGTCAAAAATTTATCCTACCCATAATGCACCATGCTGCCCGAGATGTGCACTTCGCTTATATGCTGGAAAGCTGCACATGTTGGCAAAGCCACAAACGGAGGAAGAAGGGAGACAATATTTCCTTCCATAAGTACATGGTTTGGTTCTTCTTGTCACTTTGTCTGTGACATTTGGTTGATAAACAGGTGTATGTTTCCTGCCCGTGCCTGTGTCGTCTGTGGACATGGACCATTAACTCTTCTTATGTCAAGTTGATATTTTCTCCTGCCAGACAGATGTCTAGTTAGTTAGTGATTAAAATTGTTCAAGACCTACGATTTTTTATTATTTATTTATTTTTTACACACATTAAAATAATGAGACGCTGCTCGGAGATTATAATGACTGTGCCACTTACGGTCACTCCCACACACAGAATTGTGCACACACACACACCACCACTGACTTCATGAATGAAACTCGGTCAATAAAGGATAATTGTGTAAAAATATAGATAAATGTATCGTAATGGTCTTAGGAGTCGCGCTGTGCCTGTCACACAGCAGCAGCTCAGCAGCTTGGAACAGATCAGATCTGTGTAACTTTCAACACTAATATTTCAGAATGTGTGGGTGTCAGAGTAAGTTTAATACTTTCCTCACATGATTTAATGTTAATTTTACTGGTTCGATATCCAGGTCAGAATGGCATTTTAACACATATTTTGCGAGTGTTTTTCTGTGTGTGTTCAGTCGTGAATCCCCATTGAAAATGGATTAACATCTGCCAACTTCGTCAATATTTTGCCTGGTTAGGAGGCGTCATGTCGCTGTCCATGAAGGGACGTTCACGTTTAATGGGCAGCATTGGGAGTGTGGACTGTAGTTCTCATAACGTCACTATAGATGTGTTCATATCATATTTGATGACTTCTGACTTCTTGTTCGAGTGCCATGTAAGTAGTAAATCCATCTTCTGTACCGCTTACTCCAATTAAGGGTCACAAGGGGTCGGAGCCCATTTCAGCTGTCATGGAGCGTGAGGCAGGGTACACCCTGGACAGGACAACGATCTGTCGCAGGGCCACATATAGACAAACACATTCTCACATACACACACACACCAAGGGTCAATTTAAAGTTTTCAGTTCACCAAACATGCAGGTCTTTGGATGTGGGAGGAAGCTGCAGCACCCGGAGAGAACCCACACAAACAGGGAGAACATGCAAACTCCACACAGAAAGGCCACAGGGGGGAATCGATCCCATGACCTTCTTGCTGAGGCAACAGTGCGAAGCACTAATCCACCGTGCTGCCCTAAATAATAATATAATACATTTGTAAAGCATTTTAATTGAAGGAAAAAACTCAAAGTGCTGAACATAGCTGCAAGAACATGAAACAAAGATGCCCATATCCCAAAATTAAAACAAAACAGAAAAGAATTAGATGCAACAAGAAAAAATAAAAGATGAAAAACTTTCAAACTAATTACAGAAAATGTGTTTTAAAAATAGTCTTAAAGTCACATTTCAAATGCCAACACGCAGCCTGTTCCACAAGATACGACCACGGCAAAAAAGGCTCTGAAGCCTGCTGACTTCTTTTTAACCCTTGAGACACAGAGCAAGTCTGGATCCAAGGACCACAGGGCAGAGGAGGCACATAAGGCTGAACAAGTTCAGCAAGATAGTTGAGTTCATGACCGTTTAGAGCCTGAAATGTCTAATAAAATCTTGAAATATAGTCTTCGAGTCAGTGAAGGGAAGCCAGAATGTCTGTGATCAAACCTCCTGGTTTTCATCAAAACTCGAGGAACAATAATTCTGTACCATCTGTAGACATCCTACACTTTTATAGCAATCCAGAAAATCCAAAAACACTGCAATAGTCAATTGTGGAAGACAAGGACGTGAATTACAATTTGTGAAATTTAAAACAAATGCTGATGTACATTTCTACTTTATCAGTTCCATCAGTGCAATAACTTACTGTAATCAGCAAAAATGCCGCTAAGAGGATTTGAAAAGTCTCCGGTTCAACTCGGAACAGAATGAAAATTTAAAATGCTCCCACGGATGTTTACATTAAAAGATCAAAAAGGGATTCAACCTCAGACAGACCATCCAATCATCATGCAGAAGCTGAGCGTCCGGGCCAGCCGAGGCCAGCCACTGCCCCATAGACCCCCAGACACTGAGCGTCCGATGGGCGGGACAAAGCCCAGCATTTCCAATGACTCGTCTCGTTTCGCTGCAGTATTTGCTTCGCTATTAAACTCTGTGGTCGCTCAGCGTCCACACTGTTTAAAGCACCGTGAAGCTGGGGAATACGTAAATCAATACATACCTTTTTCCTTTGCTCATTTCTCCTTTTCTTCTTTCTTTTTCTTTCGAAATTGGGCACCTGATGGCTTTGATCGTTTCCTATCCATGATTATGTCTTACTCCGTTTCGACCACCTCCTCGTCCAAATATTGAATGATTCCCCCCTCCCCCTGCACAAACTCTGCACTGTGCAGCATTGCTCAACTAACGCGAGAGGTGAGATGGGGGGGCTCTGCCGTAACGTAACCATGAACTCCCCCGTCAGGACAACCCCCCCCCAACCCCGTTTTTTTTTTTTTTTTTGACCGTTTTTTTTAGCATGCTTGTGCCCCCCCCCCCATGCCGCCCCAGCCTCGGCCCGCCTCCAGGACCGCCCCTGATAGGACCCAAAAAATGTTGAACTATGCCTGGGCAGGGCAACGCCAGAGGAACTCTGGTGGAGTCCTGCAGTGGTCCTGACATGCAAATCAGCCGTCCGACCTCAGTATAGGGGCAAAAGACTAATCAAACCATCTAGTAACTGCTTCCCTCTGAAGTTTCCCTCAAGATAGCCGGCGCTTCCCGCTCACAGTTTTATCTGGTAAAGCGAATGACTAGAGGCCTTGGGGCCGAAATGATCTCAACGTATTTTCAAACTTTAAATGGGTAAGAAGCCCGGCTCACTGGCTTGGAGCCGAGAGTGGAATGTGAGCCGCCTCGTGGGTCACTTTTGGTAAACAGAACAGGTGCTGCAGGATGAACTGAACCGGGATGAAATATTCTGCAGCTTTGTACACACACACCCGTACGCACTGGCCACCTTCATTAATACAGTGAGAAACCACACCCCTTTTTTGAAGTTGTTGAATGAACTGATCCCCATGTTATACAAATTATATTAATAACATTAGCAGCAATTGTCAAATTGAACATTCGTGTCAGTGACGGGTGTTTGTGCACAAACCCAGGCTCATGTTTTTCTTTCGTGCTCCCATCACGAAATGATTCAAATTGCTCAGACACAATGAATAATGTGACAGAGTTTGGTGAAAATCTAGTCACCAGTTTGTGAGTTATTTTGTACAAGACACTCAGGAAAGACTACAGAACATCCTGCATGACCCAGACGCTGACTTTATTCAAGGGAGGAAAGACATTTAATAACTTTTATGTTGTTCAGAGATTTAAATTGCTCCATATATCCTCCTGACTAACAGGAAGGTCGTCAGGAGGATATCAGACAGTCTTTTTTAAAACAGGGCAATAAGTGTTTAAGCATTAAAAGAGACATTTTCACAAAAATGAAAAGATGCTAATTCACATTTTTTTCCTCTATAATCCTGTAACCCAACGTGTGAAAGACAGACAGATTTAAAAACATGACGTCCCTGACAAACCTGTCAAATCAGTAAGACACAACGTCCAAAAATTCAGCACAAGAACAGCAATCGAGCAACAAAACGCACTGTGTTTGTTTGGGACAGGAGACACACTGCAGTACCAGCTCAGCAAGTTCTTCCTGTCAAACCAAACACCTTCACATGCCACACATGATCACACACACACCCCACCCAACACACGCACACAACCCGCAGTGATTCTTACTTTTACTTTGACTTCTATGGCATTGCAGACTGTATGTACCAAAGATATTTCATGTTTTGGGTGGACAAATTCATTCATCTCTGATTCATTCATCCCTGAACATACATCCATTCCTGCATTTAGGCCCTGTAACACATTCCAAAAAGATTTGGGACAGCAGCTATATAGGAATAATACAACCCCAATTCCAATGAAGTTGGGACGTTGTGTAAAATATGAACAAAAACAGAACACAATGATTTGCAAATCCTCTTCAACCTACATTCAATTGAATAAACCACAAAGACAAGATATTTAATGTTCAACTGATAGACTTTGTTGTTTTTGTGCAAATATTTGCTCATTTTGAAATGGATGCCTACAACACATTTCAAAAAAGCTGGGACATGGCAACAAAAGACTGGGAAAGTTGATGAATGCTCAAAGAACACCTGATTGGAAACAGGCGAGTGTCATGATTGGGTATAAAAGGAGCATCCCTAAAAGGCTCAGCCGTTCACAAGCAAAGATGGGGCGAGGATCACCACTTTGCGAACAACTACATGAAAAAAATAGTCCAGCAGTTTAAGAACAATGTTTCTCAACGTTCAATTGCAAGGGATTTAGGGATTCCATCATCTACAGTCCATAATATAATCAGAAGATTCAGTGAATCTGGAGAACTTTCTACACGTAAGCAGCAAAGCCAGAAACCAACATTGAATGCTCGTGACCTTCGATCCCTCAGGCAGCACTGCATTAAAAATCGACATCATTATGTAAAGGATATTAATGGGCTCAGGAACACCTCAGAAAACCATTGTCAGTTAGCACAGTTCATCGCTACATCTACCATCAAACTCTACCATGCAAAGCGAAAGCCACACATCAACAACATCCAGAAACGCCTTCTCTGGGCCCAAGCTCATTTGAAATGGACAGATGCAAAGTGGAAAAGTGTGCTGTGGTCTGATGACTCCACATTTCAAAGTGTTTTTGGAAATCATGGACGTCGTGTCCTTTGGACAAAAAAGGGAAAAGACCATCCAGATTGTTATCAGTGCAAAGTTCAAAAGCCAGCATCTGTGATGGTATGGGGGTGTGTTAGTGCCCATGGCATGGGTAACTTACACATCTGTGATGGCACCATCAATGCTGAAAGGTACATCCAGGTTTTGGAGCAACACATGCTGCCATCCAAGCAACGTCTTTTTCAGGGACGTCCCTGGTTATTTCAGCAAGACAATGCCAAGCCACATTCTGCACGTCTTACAACAGCGTGGCTTTGTAGTAAAAGAATGCAGGTACTAGACTGACCTGCCTACAGTCCAGACCTGTCGCCCATTGAAAATGTGTGGCGCATTATGAAGCACAAAATATGACAACGGAGACCCCGGACTGAACAACTGAATTGGTACACCAAGCAAGAATGGGAAAGAATTCCACCTACAAAGCTTCAACAATTAGTGTCCTCAGTTCCCAAACGCTTATTGGGTGTCGTTCGAAGGAAAGGTGATGTAACACAGCGGTAAACATACCACTGTCCCAGCTTTTTTGAAACATGTTGCAGGCATTCATTTCAAAATGAGCAAATATTTGCACATAAACAATAAAGCTTATCAGTTTGAACATTAAATATCTTGTCTTTGTGGTGTATTCAATTGAATATAGGCTGAAGAGGATTTGTAAATCATTGTATTCTGTTTTTATTTACATTTTACACAACGTCCCAACTTCATTGGAATTGGGGTTGTAACAACGTACCAAAAAAAGAACAAAACAGAAAAACACATAGTTCCAGAAAGATCAGTGGTGCACTGTCAGATCCCGCTTTTTAGATACACGACACACGCTCACCCTCTGATGAGTGTTTGTGTAAAACCAGCTCTCCGTCTCTGGGGTCCAACCTTCGTGTCTCCACGGGTATTACCCAGCAGGGCTGCACAAAGGCTGTTCAAGCTGGTGGCGAGGAACTTCATCTAGCTGCTCACTGCCTCCATCCGGACGTCCACCCCGCTGAAGCTGATGTCGCACCCCGGTCGAATAGCCTTCTCAGGAACCAGGATACGAACCAGCCACGCCCATTAACGGCAGCTCTCCTCTTATGGATCAGGGCTCTTGGAATGTTGCTAGATTTTAAATTTAGTGACTCGTACAGCGAGTCCCCAGGATGTGTTATTTTCATTAAAAAAACCAGACTACCTTTTAGAGCCTTTTGATGCTGTACACCCAATAAACTTAACTTTTACACCTTAAGAAGCATCAATAATGCAATGTCCGAGCCTTAACACTTTAACTGCATGCTTGGAATTTTATTCCAGGTTTTGCAAGTGCCGATAACATAATCAAAATAGGTTATATGGTGATAATTTCACAACAGTAATTCAAGTATAATTAGAATAATGATTGGCAGAGATTTTTGTTTAATTCAATAATTCTGACTGATCTTACTTTGACTGGGACTGGATTGACTTCTTAACCATTTTTTCTAGGAGTGAGGGAAGGAGGTTTTTGAGGTTAGGGTCCCCAGCTCGATGAACTTGATTTCCTCTTCATCAGCTATTAACATAAGAATTTATTCCGTCTTCAATCAACCAAAAGTTGATCTAATCCATTCTGGTATGCTGTGATATTCCTTGAGAGAGAAATCGTTGAACATTCCCCACTCAGACTTAAGGCCAGTGGTTATCCTCCATTGTTCTGCTACTCCGTGACTGGACGGCCTGAGTGGGAGTTGAAATCTCTCTCAAATGATCTTTTATGGCTCCAGTCCTCTCACTCCACTATTCCAATTGCTGCTCACAAGATGGTCAAGTCTTGTGATCTCCTCGTAGCAGGGGAGTAGTGGCAACAGCACCTCTCCCTGTAAGAATAACCCCGTTTTCTGGTGTTTCAACAAGTTATATATGTTCTTGACTCCAGTCGTCCTCACATGATCTTGGTTACCATGGGGACGCTGTTGACTCAAAACCTCCTCCCTTCTCCTTCTGCTTTACTGGAAATCTCCGCAGCCCCTACCAGTAACTTATTTCTCAAGTTCCTCTTTTCTGTTAACACTTCAGCTTTTCCGAGAATTCATTCTTTTAAATCATTTCTTCAAAATCACATCAATCATTTCAACTCTTTTACATAAAAACAATTCATATGATCATATACAAACACTCATTCCTTATTATTCATTTCATTTTTACCAACATCTTAATCATTTGATCAGTGTTTAACATCAGCTTTTCTTGCCTTACTTGCGACATCTTCTTCACTTCCTCTTTTTCTCTGACTCTGCACTCTTTATGAAAAACAACTCATATAATCATTCATTTCACTTATTTGTAAAATACATTTTCTAATCAACTCTTAATTTTAACACATTAATACTCCATTTGATCATACTTGTCATGTTAAAATCATTCTTAGACATATTCCCTCGTCTTCACCACCGAGTTCATTCCGTGGGCCTCCCATTTACAATGGAAAAGTCTGGCATGACCTCACTTACTCCTGGAAGGTACCAAACACTGTGCAATTTAATCCAACAGCATGTATATTAATTCCATGGCACGTATTATATTCCAAGATGAAAACAAGCTGAAAGCAAGCTTAAAGTCATCTTTCCTGACAGCACCTAATGCACATCATGAAATGACCATCATGAAAGTAACTGGGACATACGTACACGTGCACAAGTGGAAACACAGCACAAGCAACAAGTGAAGGTAGCAGGATGGAGAAAGACATCATGAGCATGAGTGGAACACTTTGGACGGGACAAAGGGGAAGTACAACTTGCAGCTGGAGAAACCTTTATTTATTCTGGAAGAGACAACAGCAGCCACAGAGACAGAGTGACTGATGTCAGAAAGAGCAGCAGGAGCTTGAATCGAATGAACCCCAATAAACAAGACAGTAATTCAAGCAAGATTCTTTTCCAAGCACATAAAGCGAATGGTTACACATATTTACACACCCAAAGAGGACACAGGTGAACAAGTCAAAAATGAATTTTACACACATGAATACTGTCGAAACTGGGGATATTAACGCGTAGATATGGGCTGGATTACTGAATGACAATGAGGAAAACTTTGCAAGATGTGTGATATGAATGAGGTCATAATAACAAGAACACTGAACCCACAAATAGACCATTCACAGGAAGGTGAAGAACCAGATAGATCATGTACAAAATGGAAAACTTCAGAAATTCAATGAAAGACACAAGAGATCTGTAAGTGATCCAGTGGTGGGCACACTTCCGATAATCCAATAACCGATAATTCTCAAAGATAAATTTTCTATTATTGGATTATCTTTTCAGATAACTTTGAAATTAACTTTGAATTTATCGGACTAATTATTTTCCGATAAATTTTTGTCCAATAACTTTTAGACCATTAACGTGGTAAACAAAGGTGAACAGATGTGTACTTCTACCCTATACAAACAGAGAAGAGCTGGTTCTAGAAGAAACCGCTTTATCCTCTGCAGTCAAAGAAGAACTGGCCAAAAAAAAAAAAACCATTCTTTTTAACCCCACGTTCACAATAGGAGAATGCAATTGAGACACTCTGATCAGGACAACAGCATTAAACTCTAGTGCCTACAACTCTCATGAATATAATCTCTGGGTTTAGAGACGTTGTTTTGTGTTGCTGTTATTAAATTCCATGCATCTTAAACATAGCAAGTAGCAACACAGATTATCTGGAATTTTGTTTTGGCAAGTTTTCAAGGTCTCTACTGCCATCTACTGGCCAGTAGTGCTCATGGCAGTGCTCAGACTGAAACTAGGCAGACACTGTTCCACAGAACCGCACGGTGGAAAAGTTCAGAGCACCCGATTTATGTTCTCACACACATTGTACGTTCAAAAACCACGTCAGACTCGTGTTTCCAGAAGCAAAACGTAAACAGATGCTTTTTCAAACTTAATTTACAAAAACGCTCCATGGGAAACATCAAAGTTTAAAAAAAAATTACAAGACAAGGTCTGCGGTGTTTGCACAGGCACAAGAATATCAAACAGGTTTGATTTTCATTCGACCATACGATCGGCGATCAGGAGGTGGTCATGAGATGTTAAACGCAGCTCGTTACTTCATGTAGTGTTTGGGGTCGCCACAGCAGATACAACCAGATCTGCATTGATATTTGGCACAGGTTTTATGCAGGATGCCCTTCCTGACGCAACTCCAGTGTTACCTGGAGAAACACACACAGCCGCTGGTGTTCCAAAGAGGTCTCCCATCCAATTACTAACCAGGTCCCGCACTGCTTAGTTTCTGAGATCTGACAGGATCGGCTTTTGTGTCTATGAATGGTGGGTTTTTTCCCAAACTGATGGCTGCTTTATGAGTTTACACAGGAAATCAATGGAGGCAAGAAAAATCCCTCCGCGTGGCTGAAAAATGACAAATTTCAAACAATTTAAGCACCTGCCCCAACTACATGAACTGAGCTCATCTCATAAAAACAAAAGCTAAAACTTAAATAAAAGTAATTATTTGGAGTCATTCTGCTTCAGTATGCTCCATTTCATTTCATTTTACCCTCATAACCCTCAAAGGGTTACTTTTTTTTTCTACACCCATCCCACCAGCTTGGAGGCGTATTAGCATATTTAAAGGGAACAGAGTTATTCAACAGAATATAGTACAGTGTAATTTCCTCCACCTTTTTTCTCCCCCTCCCTTATCAACCACATTTCCTCATTAATATAACATACATCAGACTTCATTAATGCTCCACACCCCAACAGTTGGTGGCAGTAATGCATCATGTTGGTTTCGAAACCGCCAAAAACTTAATAGAAGAAGAAGAATCCAACGAAGAAGAAATTTCCTTTTGTCGTTCGAGGCTAAAGCTAGTCAGCTGAAGACGCTGAAAACTCTTCTCTGAACAGATCAAACTTCCCTCAGTGATCCTTGAATATGTTTTTGAAGAGCTCCAGAAGCAGAAAAGTCGACATTAAACCGGAAGAAGAAGAAAAGGTGAAGTTAGCGCGAAAAGGTGGAAGAGCTGAGAAGGTTGTTGAAAAAGCGGCTAACTGCTGCTAATACCGAGATATTTGAGTTGGTAGAAACAAACAGATCGCAGAGCAGCAAGAAGAACCGAGTGGATTTAAAGAAGAGAAGAAACTAGTCAACGTGCTGGATGCTGTTTTCAAGCCTGAAGTTCGCTGATCCAGAGCAGGTTTGTCCACTAAACGTTTGTATTCAGGTTTCTGTCTACACAATGAAAACGTGGCGCTGCATAGTGATGGGCAAATGAAGCCCCATTCAAGACTCGAGGCTTCTCACCAAACGTTTCGATACATGTCTCGAGGCCTCACGCAGTGCTTGGTTTGCTGTACTGCCATCAAGTGGAGAAAGAAATGCACAGGATGAATTTACTCTGATGACCCCCTAATTTGATGTTTGACCTTAAATTGTGCAAATAAATACTTGAAACAATAAATTAATGAACCAAGAATAATATTGTTCGTTAACTTAGTGAATTAAACAAATAAGGCCCTAGACATATTAGTTTTGAGACATATATTAGTCATTTTTTTAAATGGGTGGTTTCAAATAATAATTTATAACAATGAAAGACTATTTTGGGGAGAGAGGGGCTGCTAAGTCCATAATCAACAATTTAAAACAATCCATAAAATTGCATCCCAGCTGCAGGCATTGAACCTGTCAATCACTCTCCTCCACGCGCTGGACTGGGCAAGCACCAAACGTTTCCTGCATTTTTCGAGCGCTTTTCAGCGAATCGATTCGCTCAACGAAGCAGTCACGTGGTTTCAGCAAACGAGGCCTCGTTTAGCTGTAGTCACGTGGTTTGATACAGGCCTCGAAGCAGGGCTTCATTTGACACGCCTCCTTTTGCTCGATACAGCCTTCGGAGCCTCGCATCATTTCGCCCAACACTAGCGCTGCACCAGATTGTTACATTCTCAGCGCCATAATGCAGATTTTCAAATTTAGGGTGTTTGGATACTGATAATCGCGAAATGAGGGTAAAAAGTAACGAAATGGAGCAGATTGAACCAGACTGACTCCAAATAACTTCAGTCAATAAGTCAGTCTGCTCCATTTCGCTACGTTTAACCCCAGTTTCGTTATATCAGTCCCATTTCGCTTAAAAATAGTAAATAAAATGAATTAATTGAATCATATTAATCGTATTTGGAGTCAGTCTTTTCATTACATTTACCCCCATTTGGTGATTATTAGTCTCCATTTCGTTCTTTTCGTATTTTAGTATAGCCGGAGTAGGGATGGGTATTGATAAAATTTATCGATATTGATGCCATTATCGATTCTGCTTATTAATCCAATTCCCTTATCGATACCTCTTGTGAATTTTGTACTAAAAGTAGGCTTTACAGGATTTCGTTGTATTATTGAGTCTTAAAGTAAATAAATATGAAATTGGTCTCTGTATCCTTGATCTCTGAACATAAATAAAATAAACAAAATGTAGATTTTGTCAAAAGCATTTCCTTTCAGACATTTTGGCGTGAATGTCTCTCCATACCTCTGAGCTGAGCTTGGATGCTGCACGGCAGTGCAGGACATGTCATTTTGGGAGGAAAAACGTTTTGATCGATTGCAGTTTGTTTGTATTACAACATTTGGAAAGAGGTGTCAATTGATTTAAACAGCGTTTCGCTTTGAAGTTATTAATTCCGGCTGGACTCTATCGTTCTAACTTGACTCAGCAGAGAGCGCACAGTGTTTGGAGCTGTGTGAACAGAATGGAGGACGATTCTCGTTTCTTTGTCGCAACAAGACAGGAGTCACAGTTAGTGACTTGAATTCTCGCAGTCGGATATCTGGGAACTCCTAGCCGGAAGCCAGGCGCCATCTTAGCTTGGGGGAATTGCACAACTTCAGCAACATTGATAGCAGCACAAAAATGCCCAAAAGTTGTTGTATTCTGGGTTGTACAGCCAACCAAGAGTTATCCAGAACGGCAGTTCTATATTATAGCATCGGAGAAATGCAGGCGCGAGAATGGCTCGCTGCAATCAATGGGCCGCTGTAAACACCGACAGGAGTATCAACAAAAAAAAACCGATGGGATCCCAAGTCTGGTCCTGCTATCTGTGTTCTGCCCATTTCATCTCGTAAGTACTTTGTGTTAATATTTATGAATTGAGGTTGTCGTCAGGATCCGTTCACATTTTTCAACAGTTTGAAAATTCTGATAAAGCGCCAGCTACAGAAATGAAGCTGGATGACGGTTGAACGATGTCTCCGAAAGTCAACATAATCCAGATTTCTTGTTTTGTTTTGGCTTCGGTGTCCATCGTTAGTGCCACATGACCGGGGCTAACTGATACAATTATTAATATATTCTTATGTAGGCTGAAAAGTTCTAAGGCTGACTGTGATGCAGTTGACAAATTGAACAAATCAGGGTTATTTTTCTACATAGTCTCCCTGTAACTCCACACACTTCTTCCAGCGGTGCTTGAGTGGTTCAATTCCCTTGGCATAGAAGCTTTCATCTTGAGAGTCAAATAGTCCTCAACGGCAGCCATCACCTCATCATTGCTCCGATAGTGCTTCCAGCCAAGATTTTTTTCAGGTTTGGGAACAGATGAAAGTCCGAGGGTGCCAAGTCATGAGAATATGGTGGGTGATCTACCAGTTCAAATCCACACTTGTGGATAGTGGCCGTGGCCACTGTTGACTTGTGAGCTGGGGCATTGTCTTGATGGAACAGCACCCCTTTCGTCAGTTTTCCTGGTTGCTTCTTTTGTTAGCCTCGCGTAACTGTCTCAGTAGGTTAGAATAGTACTGTCCATTATGGTTTGTCCCTTTTCAAGATAGTCCACAAACACAATGCCCTTGGCATCCCAGAAAACTGAAACGTGACCTTCCCCGCAGACGAAATGACCTTGGCCTTCTTGGAGGTGGTGACCTTGGGTGTTCCACTGCATTGATGTTTTTTTTTTGTCTCTGGTTCAAAGTGGTGAATCCAACACTCATCCTGGGTAAGAAAACGTTCCATGTAATTGGCTGGATCCTCTTCAAATTGCGCCAAGTTTGCCTTCGACATGACTAGCCTGGTGCGTTTCTGATCAGGCGTCAGAAGACGTGGCACCCACCGAGCTGACACCTTTGACATTCCAAGTTCTTCATGCAGAATGTGTTCAATTCTCTCAGGATATTCCCACAGCATCTGCTAGCCCTTCTTATGGAGGTACTAATCACACCGCGATGCCAGATTTTGTCCATTTTTGCCGTTTCCCTCTACCACGAACTTTCAAACTTGGCTATGAACCACAAACTACCTCACAACCTGGAAGAAAAAAACACAGTCATCAGAAGAGTTGAACTTAATGCATGCCAAGTTTTATTGAAATAGCATTTCTCCTTCTTGGTGAGCCTTAGAACTTTTCAGCCTACCCTCGTATACATATATATAACAAATACTCACGAAGACTCTTGATGAGTATGTGTAGACGTGTTTGTAATCCATCTCTGCCATTGTTTAGGATCATCTAACCAGTCGTCTGCAATAATCTTATACGGGTATTTTCGGATTCCTGCCAACTCCTGCTTCTTTCTGTATCGATTCTGTGCTCAGGTGGCAAATTCTCTTCGTACTGATACGTCATCAGAAAAACAAATTGGAAGTAGAGAAACAACTAATTTTGGGGACGTGTTAACGTTTCCGCCAAACAAAGGGGCCTAGAAATTAGGTCACGTGTGACGTCACGGCGTCTGTGAGAATCTGCACAAAAGTCAATCAATCAATCAATCAATTTTTTTATATAGCGCCAAATCACAACAAACAGTTGCCCCAAGGCACTTTATATTGTAAGGCAAGGCCATACAATAATTATGTAAAACCAACGGTCAAAACGACCCCTGTGAGCAAGCACTTGGCTACAGTGGGAAGGAAAACTCCCTTTTAACAGGAAGAAACCTCCAGCAGAACCAGGCTCAGGGAGGGGCAGTCTTCTGCTGGGACTGGTTGGGCTGAGGGAGAGAACCAGGAAAAGACATGCTGTGGAGGGGAGCAGAGATCGATCACTAATGATTAAATGCAGAGTGGTGCATACAGAGCAAAAGAGAAAGAAACAGTGCATCATGGGAACCCCCCAGCGTCTACGTCTATAGCAGCATAACTAAGGGAGGTTTCAGGGTCACCTGATCCAGCCCTAACTATAAGCTTTAGCAAAAGGAAAGTTTAAGCCTAATCTTAAAAGTAGAGGTGTCTGTCTCCCTGATCTGAATTGGGAGCTGGTTCCACAGGAGAGGAGCCTGAAATTCTAGAATAGAATTTAAAATTCTTCTTCTTACTTATAAGGTTTTGAATATCAGTCCCATCTTATCGGGACCTCGTAGTACCATATTACCCCATTAGAGCGCTTCGCTCTCAGACTGCAGGCTTATTGTTCCTAGGGTTTGTAAGAGTAGAATGGGAGGCAGATCCTTCAGCTTTCAGGCTCCTCTCCTGTGGAACCAGCTCCCAATTCAGATCAGTGAGACAGATACCCTCTCTACTTTTAAGATTAGGCTTAAAACTTTCCTTTTCGCTAAGGCTTATAGTTAGGGCTGGATCAGGTGACCCTGGACCATCCCTTGGTTATGCTGCTTTAGACGTAGACTGTGGGGGGTTCCCATGATGCACTGTTTCTTTCTCTTTTGCTCTGTATGCATCACTCTGCATTTAATCATTAGTGATCGATCTCTGGCCCCCCTCCACAGCATGTCTATTCCTGGTTCTTTCCCCTCAGCCCCAACCAGTCTCAGCAGAAGACTGCCCCTCCCTGAGCCTGGTTCTGCTGGAGGTTTCTTCCTTTAAAAGGGAGTTTTCCTTCCACTGTAGCCAAGTGCTGCTCATAGGGGTCGTTTTGACCGTTGGGGTTTTCATAATTATTGTATGGCCTTGCCTTACATATAGAGCGCCTTGGGGCAACTGTTTGTTGTGATTTGGCGCTATATAAAAAAAGTTGATTGATTGAAATTGATTGAAAGCTGAAGGCTCTGCCTCCCATTCTACTCTTACAAACCCTAGGAACTACAAGTAAGCCTGCAGTCTGAGAGCGAAGCGCTCTATTGGGGTGATATGGTACTACGAGGTCCCTAAGATAAGATGGGACCTGATTATTCAAACCTTATAAGTAAGAAGAAGAATTTTAAATTCTATTCTAGAATTAACAGGAAGCCAATGAAGAGGCCAATATGGGTGAGATATGCTCTCTCCTTCTAGTCCCCGTCAGTACTCTAGCTCCAGCATTTTGAATTAACTGAAGGCTTTTAGGGAACTTTTAGGACAACCTGATAATAATGAATTACAATAGTCCAGCCTAGAGGAAATAAATGCATGAATTAGTTTTCAGCATCACTCTGAGACAAGACCTTTCTGATTTTAGAGATATTGCGTAAATGCAAAAAGCAGTCCTACATATTTGTTTAATATGCGCTTGAATGACATATCCTGATCAAAATGACTCCAGATTTCTCACAGTATTACTAGAGGTCAGGGTAATGCCATCCCACAGTAAGGATCTGGTTAGACACCATGTTTCTAAGATTTGTGGGGCCAAGTACAATAACTTCAGTTTTATCTGAGTTTAAAAGCAGGAAATTAGAGGTCATCCATGTCTTTATGTACTGTAGACATCCTGCAGTTTAGCTAATTGGTGTGTGTCCTCTGGCTTCATGGATAGATAAAGCTGGGTATCATCTGCGTAACCATGAAAATTTAAGCAATACCGTCTAATAATACTGCCTAAGGGAAGCATGTTAAAGTGAATAAAATTGGTCCTGCACAGACCTTGTGGAACTCCATAATTAACTTTAGTCTGTGAAAAAGATCCCATTTACATGAACAATTGTATCTATTAGACAAATATGATTCAAAACCACCGCAGCGCAGTGCCTTTAATACCTATGGCATGCTCTAATCTCTGTATAAAATTTTATGGTCAACAGTATCAAAAGCGCACTGAGGTCTAACAGAACAAGCACAGAGATGAGTCCACTGTCCGAGGCCATAAGAAGATCATTTGTACCTTCACTAATGCTGTTTCTGTACTATGATGAATTCTAAAACTTGACTGAAACTCTTCAAATAGACCATTCCTCTGCAGATGATCAGTTAGCTGTTTTACAACTACCCTTTCAAGAATTTTTGAGAGAAAAGGAAGGTTGGAGATTGGCCTAATTAGCTAAGAGCTGGGTCAAGTGCCGGCTTTTTAAGTAATGGTTTAATTACTGCCACCTTACAAAGCCTGTGGTACATAGCCAACTAACAAGATAGATTGATATATTTAAGATCGAAGCATTAAATACTGGTAGGGCTTCCTTGAGCAGCTGGTAGGAATGGGGTCTAATAAACATGTTGATGGTTGGATGACGTAACTAATGAAATAACTCAGACAGAACAACGGATCGTGGGGAGAAAGAGTCTAACCAAATACCGGCATCACTGAAAGCAGCCAAAGAACGATACGTCTTTGGGATGGTTATGAGTAATTTTTTCTCTAATAGTTAAAATTTTGTTAGCAAAGAAAGTCATGAAGTCATTACTAGTTAAAGTTAATGGAATACTCAGCTCAATAGAGCTCTGACTCTTTGTCAGCCTGGCTACAGTGCTGAAAAGAAACCTGGGGTTGTTCTTATTTTCTTCAATTAGTATGAGTAGAAAGATGTCCTAGCTTTACAGAGGGCTTTTTTATAGAGCAAAGATCTTTTTCCAGCTAAGTGAAGATCTTCTAATTAGTGAGCGCCATTTCCTCTCCAACGTAGGGTTATCTGCTTTAAGCTACGAGTTTGTGAGTATACCACGGAGTCAGCACTTCTGATTTAAAGCTCTCTTTTTTAGAGGAGCTACAGCATCCAAAGTTGTCTTCAATGAGGATGTAAAACTATTGACGAGATACTCTATCTCACTTACAGAGTTTAGGTAGCTACTCTGCACTGTGTTGGTATATGGCATTAGAGAACATAAAGAAGGATCATATCCTTAAACCTAGTTACAGCGCTTTCTGAAAGACTTCTAGTGTAATGAAACTATTCCCCACTGCTGGGTAGTCCATCAGAGTAAATGTAATGTTATTAAGAAATGATCAGACAGAAGGAGTTTTCAGGGAATACTGTTAAGTCTTCTATTTCCATACCATAAGTCAGAACAAGATCTAAGATATGATTAAAGTGGTGGGTGGACTCATTTACTTTTTGAGCAAGCCATAGAGTCTAATAATAGATTAAATGCAGTGTTGAGCTGTCATTCTCAGCATCTGTGGATGTTAAAATCGCCCACTATAATTATCTTATCTGAGCTAAGCACTAAGTCAGACAAAAGGTCTGAAATTCACAGAGAAACTCACAGTAACGACCAGGTGGACGATAGATAATAACAAATAAAACTGGTTTTTGGGACTTCCAATTTGGATGGACAAGACTAAGAGTCAAGCTTTCAAATGAATTAAGCTCTGTCTGGGTTTTTGATTAATTAATAAGCTGGAATGGAAGATTGCTGCTAATCCTCCGCCCCGGCCCGTGCTACGAGCATTCTGACAGTTAGTGACTCGGGGGTTGTGACTCATTTAAACTAACATATTCATCCTGCTGTACCAGGTTTCTGTAAGGCAGAATAAATCAATATGTGATCAATTATTATATCATTTACCAACAGGGACTTAGAAGAGAGAGACCTAATGTTTAATAGACCACATTTAACTGTTTTAGTCTGTGGTGCAGTTGAAGGTGCTATATTATGTTTTCTTTTTGAATTTTATGCTTAAATAGAGTTTTGCTGGTTATTGGTAGTCTGGGAGCAGGCACCGTCTCTACGGGATGGGTAATGAGGGGATGGCAGGGGGACAGAAGCTGCAGAGAGGTGTGTAAGACTAAAACCTGCGTCCTGGTCCCAACCCTGGATAGTCACAGTTTGGAGGATTTAAGAAAATTGGCCAGATTTCTAGAAATGAGAGCTGCTCCATCCAAAGTGGATGGATGCCGTCTCTCCTAACAAGACCAGGTTTCCCCAGAAGCTTTTCCTAATTATCTATGAAGCCCACCTCATTTTTTGGACACCACTCAGACAGCCAGCAATTCAAGGAGAACATGCGGCTAAACATGTCACTCCGGTCTGATTGGGGAGGGGCCCAGAGAAAACTACAGAGTCCGACATTGTTTTTGCAAAGTTACACACCGATTTAATGTTAATTTTAGTGACCTCCGATTGGCGTAACCGGGTGTCATTACTGCCGACGTGAATTACAATCTTACCAAATTTACGCTTAGCCTTAGCCAGCAGTTCCAAATTTCCTTCAATGTCGCCTGCTCTGGCCCCCGGAAGACAATTGACTATGGTTTGCTGGTGTCGCTAACTTCACATTTCGCAAACAGTCGCCAATAACCAGAGTTTGATCCTCGCGGGTGTGTCGCGAGTGGGGAAAACGGTTAGAGATGTGAACGGGTTGGCGGTGTACACGGGGCTTCTGTTTAGGGCTACGCTTCCTCCTCACAGTCACCCAGTCGGCCTGCTTTCCCGGCTGCTCGGATCTGCCAGGGGGTAACTAACGGCGGCTAAGCTACCTTGGTCCGCACCGACTACAGGGGCCTGGCTAGCTGTAGAATTTTCCACGGTCGGAGCCGAGTCTCCATTCGCCCAGCCTGGCCTCCAAAGCTACGAAAGCTACACTTATTACAAGTACCGTTACTGCTAAAGGAGGCCGAGGAATACTAAACATTTCACACCCAGAGAAAAGTGCGGGAGAGACAGGAGAAGCCGCCATGCTAAATCGGCAAGAGCTAGTAGCTACGCTAAGCTAGCGGATTCCTAAAACACGCAAAGTGAATAATGTGTAAATAATTTAGAGGTGATTCAGCAGAAGGAGTGCTTTAGTTAAGGCACGTAAAGATTACACTGGGAAACAAATCATAATCGATAACTAGATCAATCTAACTGCACAGATTAAACAGCTAACAGATACAGAAAAACACCGCTGTGCTCCGGAACAGGAAGTGATACAATACCGCCTAAATCACTGTATGTCAACAAGGTCAAATTGATTTGATTTAGTTTATTTATTTCAATCAGCAAACTGATGCAATAACAGAAAATAAATGAATGAATCGATAAATTCAACAAAAAAAGGAAAATACAGAAAATACAGAAAAAAACACATGTGGCTGATAGGGATGTGATCGTACAACAACTCACAATTCAATTCAATTCCGATTCTTGGGGCGACTATTCGATCCAGAATTGATTTTCGATTCGAAGAGCTCTGAGAAATAGTTATATTACTTAAAAATGTTTATATTTAAGAAAATGCATCTTTACAGGTTAATCAAGTGATTTAGTGTAAATTTACTTTCTGATTTGCTTGTTCGGAGTTGGCTGGCAGTTTAGCAAAGCGCTGGTCAGTAGTCAGCATACCGCTGCTCCCCTCTTTTAGCTCCGGTAATGGCGTAGCATGTGGGCTTGCGGATTTGAAGTGTTTCCGAAGTACCTGACTTTCATTTTGCAGATTTTGCACACTGCATAAGTCATGTCAAGCTCCTTCTTACACAGCAAGAAATAAAATCCAAAGTGTGCCCAAATATTTTCCTTCAGCAAAGATGTTGCTGGCTGAATTAGTTCTTCGTCCGCCATGCTAAGCTGCAGCTCACGAATGTTTGAAGCACGCCGGACCCTCCCTCGGGGATGCTGTAGTACAGAAGCCGTTGCCTGCAAAGAGTACACACAGCGAGTAAGCAAAATGTTTTAAAAAATGCTTATTAAAAATCTTTTTTGGACATTTTGGATCGATTCAGAATTGTAATAAATAAGAATCGCGATTCAGACGTGAATCGATTTTTTTTTTTTTTTTTTTTTTTTTTTTTTTTTTTTTTTTTTTTTTTTTCCCCGACACTCCTAGTGGCTGAGTGAAAAAGGTCAAGGCTGAAGCTATCTGGCGTTTTAAATGTCCAAACCGTTTATAACCGTTTCAATATTAAAACATTTCTATCAGACTACGAACAGTAATACAAAAACAATCACAATTATCACTTGGCGAACAGGATTAATAAATGGAACAGTTTTGACTGTGTTGAATGTTTGGTCTCCAAAGTAAGGTCAAAAAAGGTTGACGTCCATTGGATTCTATGACATGACATGATACTCCGTAACATGAAACTAAACATGACAGATGGTGCAAACTATTCCTTATGAGAACCCTATCAACCCAAGCAATAATTTGCATTGTTTACTGAAATTGGAGCAACTTTAGCTTTTGACCCTGTACAACTGAACTGACCTTTGTCATCTTTTTGCTGTTTTTACTCCTTAACTCCATCACATTCAGTCATAGATAGTCCAAACTATACCTTTTCAGAATCTTTATGATCAGACAAATAATGTGTGTTTTCAACTGATTGGAGCATTTTTAAATTTGACCCTGTGTAATTATTTACTGATTATTATTTAATTATTTACATGAGAGGTCAGCTCCAGGATGTCTCCGTATCTGAAAATAAATATAAGTTTAATTTAAAATATGTGTGCCAGATGTTATGCTTTTATCACAAGCTGAATGATTGTTATGGAAATTTTAACTAAGCTGCACCACTATGTCACACTGGTGCATGTTCTTCAATTTCATATATTTCATTTATAACAAGTTGCCTCAAGGTGCTTCATACAAGTAAGTTCTAACCTTATCAACCCCCAGAGCAAGAACACAGTCGTGTTCTTAAAGTACAGCCTTTAAGTATTTTTATGCACCATTCCCGAAAGCACACTGCCATAGAGCAGATATGAATTAATTAAACTATAACATTTTCCTGTTTAAAATGGAAAGAGAATTCTTACTCATGTTAAGCGCATATATGCCACTTCTAATCTTCTTTTGACACTGATCAGTACGTTCACGCCATCCACGTTTATCATCTCTAACAATGCCAAGAAGTCGAGTCGACTTAACGACCCACACAGACTGTGGTCATCACCAAGATGAAACAAAAATGCAGAGATCATTTTCTGATCATCGGTCTTTGTGTATCATTTGCATTTTGTCATGGTTTGTGTCATCTGGATGTAAACTGGATAAAATCAAGAGCTGAAGTTGTTATGTGAAATTTCCCACACAAAAATGGGTTTGTGTGCCGTCAGATTCCCACCAGGTTTCGTGCTAAAACATCACGAGATGATGCCACTCAATATAGTGGCATTAGATGGCAGCATAATGGCGCAAGGCCGTTGTTCTGTGTTAGATAATATCTGTGTTATTCCTTATTCTATGATTTCATGTTGGATATCAAGTATTTGCTCTGCTTAAATGGTTGTGCTTTTGGTGAGTTATGGTCATCTGCTTGAGTATGTATGTCACTAGTCTGAACTGTTTTTTTCTGATCAGAAACAAAGGAACTTGGTTGATGACAACTTGGTTGATGACAAGGGGTGGAGCTTCCCTCAGTCTGCGGGGAACCAGTAAGATTAGGTTTGTGAGACTAAAACCCACCCACTGTAATGCCCACATTGTCTTGTATAAAGATATTGTGTCAGCCATGTTCATGGTCTTTTCACAAAATGGAGTCCGTCTGTGGGCTCTGTTTTTGGGGACCCGGGTCTGGTTTCAACGCGACTTTCAATAAAATCAAACTGAGGAATATATGATTTGTTTTTTTTTGTAAGGGTCATTATATTGCATAAAGAACCGGAGGAATTACAATTGTCACTCAATCTCTTCACTTCCCACCCTGATAATTCCCTGATTCATCAATTCACTTGGTCAGTAACTGTTTTTGTGTCTTTTTAAAGGTTTTCTACAAGCATGTCTAAAGCCAACAGCTGAGGACAGGCTGAAACAACTGCCAACAGCTGCTGATGAAGAAGTATTTGAATTGTTAGCAGGATTGATCGCAAACTATGAAGAAGAAATTCATTGTTTAAAAGAAGAGAACAAAGGACGGAAAGTTCTGGAAGCTGCTTTTAATCCTCGAGTTCGCTTGTACAAAGCAGGTTTGTTCACTAAATATTCTATTACTTTTAGCCCATAACAGGCTGTTATGACTGTCAAATATTTTCCTAATCAGGTATTCGATCTGTAATTAAGCGAATACTTGTGCAGTAGGTGAGAATGTTTTTATGAAAAAATTAAAACAATTGTAAAAATTTCATTATGTAAAGGCTCTCATTTGCTGTTAGAATACACTGAAGAACAAGAGTCTCCTTTATAAAACAGAGCCAAGGACTCATGCGCATAAAAGCTGAAAGTGTGCAAAAAAAAAAATCAGTTTTATAAAAAACATGCAGACACACACCTGCAAACAATGTTCTTTATGAATCACACTATAGAATTGTGCACACCTGATCAGCCACATATTCCACCCTCTAAACGACCAAATTCAGCCAAATAGTCAATGCAAAACACCTCAAATGTTTCAGACAGATAAACGTTTACTGACCTTGAAACTGAGATGAAGTGCAAGTAAAACTTGCAGTGAGTGTCCAGATGTTGCAGGTGCTTTTAATCAATTAGACTGATTTGTTTATTACTTTGTCCAGTTGACTGCAGTAATCCGACCTGTCTACCACAAATATATGTACATTTCAGCGGCTGCGGTGCAAGACGGCAACCTGAATGTGTCATATGATAAGCTGCCCTTCATATTTTTCCCACTATCCAGCTTCATTTACCCCCATCAACTGCAGCTTTAGTTTCTAAAATCAGCATTTCCACTCTTTGTGTTATTTGTGGGGACACAGTGGTGAATACAGCTAACCAAGAAGTTAGCTTCAATAACCGTTAATCCGCTAACTGAAAAGTAAACTTTTATAAAACTAAACTGAGAAGTTACAGCAAAAAGCTAAACAGATCATTTTCAGTCTTGACTCCAGTACACTCGTAGCTACTGACACAACGAGTCAGTGATTCTGTCTCAGATCACCTTCTCTAAGCAAAAGAGACCCGGTGACCAGAGAGAAAAGGAAGAAAGAAAAATCATTTATTTTCACCATACAGACTTGCAGGCGTATCACACAGGAGTCATGCACAGGCAGACAGTTTTGACTTATGGTTAAAATTTTAATGAACTAATTCAAATTATTGAAATTAACATCACCTCTGTCATTTTACAAAGTGAAAATATCAGCGATATGTTTTTGTTTTAAAGTAATGCACAAATTTTGAAGGATTTAGCATTTACAGAGCACATGCTGCAATGCATTATTGGACAATTGCCATCCAGTAGGTGGCAGTGTGAATAGCAATTGTCACACATTCACTAAAAGTGCTGAATCACTTAACAGAAATTTCAGTTTTCAAATTGCCTTTTTTAACATATAAAAAAAGACATATTTACAAGATTTATTTGTAAAAACCAACATACAAAACAGTAACTTCTGTGTTATACCGACTAACCACTGATGACCGGAAACTAATTCCCATAATGCATTGCAGCATGTGTGTCTGTTGTAGTGTAATGAATTTGCTAGGCCTCACACGGGCACACCAAAAATGTGGGTAGCAAATTGCTAAATCTCACACGGAGGGACCAAAAAAAATGTAACAAATTTCATTAATTTACTTATTTGGAATGAATGGCACCTCACACGCAGGCACCAGTGTAGTGAATAAGTAATTAAGCCTTGCACTTATTGGTCTCACGAAGAGCACCAAAATTATGTTGCTAAACACAGATGTTAAACTCCCAAATTGAATTAGATTGGCCTAGACCTCATTTAATGGGTCACCAAGGTAATTAACAATTTGAGTTTAACAATTATTTAGTTATTTTATATTAGAGGTGCACCATCCATTTGAAGCATAGGTACTTTATTTAAGCATTCATTAATTTATCAGTCTCAAATTAATCAAATCAGTCTCATATTAATTAATCAGTCTCGGATCTGAAAGTCTGAATTCTGCAGATACGATTGACCAAAGGTTTCCTTCTGAACACAAAATGAACCACAGCAGAAATATTTACATTTTATTTACAATTATACAAGAAATGAACAGTTTTACTGGCATTTTTGTGGACAGTGATTAAATAAGTTCATTATGGACACAGTTTGCTTACTCATGAGACGTTGAAAGAGAGATAAAGCTTAAAGTGGATATGACACTTAAAGACAACATAGTCTTATTACATGTAACAAGGTTATATAATTTGGTCAACCTAAGCATTTTGGGAAAATCGATGCGGTTCTCCGTGTATACAACATTTGAACGTCCCACCACTGAAAAATGTGCACGCCCCATGACCAGCTTCCCACTAAGCACCAAACCTGAAATCGTCACTGCCTGTGGACCATATCGGCTTGCGCGCTTGTCATATGCCTGACCAGTGTGTCGCAGCGTATTGCACAAACACAAGGGCGAAAGGATTTAGCCTTTTCAAGTCCAGGCAGATTGATCGAAAGCCACGGTGTTGTGTGATGCACGAAATGTCAGGCTGCCGCTCCCTCCGCTCGCACACCCGCATTTGCTCCAGACACTTCCTCTACCGTCTCCATGTTCTGCACCGCTCACAGGAACACCTAAAATGTCAACCCAATAATATGTTCACATAATCTTGAAATGGGCAGGAACTTAAAATATCAGTGCAATACGGACTAAACACGGCGGCGCCATGTTCACTGTTGTTTTCAGCAATTTTTCGAAACTTTTCTATTTGTTCCTATTCTTTCCTGAAAAAATGTAACTAAACACAGATGAATGTAATGTCTGGCATTCGAAAACGGCAAAAACCCGAAGGTAATGACAGTGGGCCGCAAGTAGTAGCTACACTATCGCGGGTCCGTAAAAATAATAAAGGCAGTAAACAGACGCTAGAATCGAAAATGGTATAATTATAGTGTTATAAACAGCAGCAACAAAAATCAAAGCCTCCCTTACCATTCCGTATTCTGCAGCCTTTCAAAATCCATCGGAATTGGCACATCTCTTGCCTCTGCTTCAGCTCCGCTTTAAGCACCGTCGGCATTATTGTCGCTGCCAGAATGCTCCTGGTTTGAATGTTCATCCGAAAGATACAGCTCGAGTCTGTAGGGTCTAATCACTGCTGCGACATCCTCAGGATCCGAGTCAGTCTCGATTTCCTCACAGAAATATTCCACACTTGAAGAGGAGTCAGAAAAGTTCTTGATCTCGTCACTGTCCTTGCTGAGGTCTATCTGTTCTTGTTGTCAGTCTAACAGACAAAGACGGGACTCTACGCGCTGTGACATCACGGCATCACATGACTGCTGATGGAACGCTGCCAGCACACTTTCCAAGAAACACACTTGAGAAGCTGTACAAACTTTATTTCTCAGTGATAATGATTAAAAC
This sequence comes from Thalassophryne amazonica, assembly GCF_902500255.1. Lineage (NCBI taxonomy): Eukaryota > Metazoa > Chordata > Actinopteri > Batrachoidiformes > Batrachoididae > Thalassophryne > Thalassophryne amazonica. The sequence continues at coordinate 12,947,316 of NC_047120.1, forward strand.
CACTTTCAACTTACTATACTGTATGTATATTTTTGATGTTTATATCAGTTTTACCTAATTGTTTACATGTCATATCCACTTTAAAAACTTTAAGTAAATAAATCTAATTAGAATTTAGTGATGAAATTTGAGGCCAGTTATTTTTAAGAAAATTATTAAACAAACATATGAATATGTTTAAAAAGAAGCCACTTTGCATCCCTTGACAACAAAACCCTTTTTCTGGAACATTTAACTGGGTCACTTAGCTGATCCGTTGAAGAGATGGTTCGGGTGGACCCATTCGTCCGTCATCGATGGGTTACGTTCTTTGCAGCGTGCTCTCTTGGGTCAAGGGTTAACTCATTGGTTCCCCGGTGATCACAAAGGCTTGTGTCAGCTGGCTTTACTGACAGGATGGCTGCTTGCAGTCAGGTCGTCAGCTTGCTCAACCCCAGAGGTGAAAGGCGTTTGTTGAAAATGGTTTCTGGTAGCTTTTAAAAAGTTTGTTGGAGCCAGATTAAAAGTCTTTGTGAATTTAGGGAAAAAGTTAAAACTTTAAGAGTGTTGGAAAATTACAGAAAAGGAAAATCTCTTTTCTTTCAATTCACTATTATTCTGAAAAGTTCAGATCAGACGTTCTCTTAAAAATTCAAAAGACTTGATGAACCTTAAAAGTGTCAAGCTGTTACTTTATGTTTGTCAAAGAATAAAGAATATTTAGGGTGTGTAATTTCACTGAAAACTTCATGTGCTCAGAAAGGCAGACACAAATGATTCAATTAAACACATTCACCATTTTGGTATACTATTTGTTCGATGACATTTTTAGGATGAATATAGCATTATTAAAGGCTTAAACACATACTACACACACCACTTGGTTAGCAGAATATTTCATTATCAAAATATGGATGTCAGAAACATCACATTTCACATACTTCAGTTACAAGGAACACATGTCATTTAAATGAAGTGATTATATGCAAAGCATTTGCTTGGATAAGCAACACAGACAACATTAGAAGTTATTATAAATGAAGTGAATAAAAGAAAATACAGACACATGTCAAAAGGCCTCTACTGGTGGTTGGCTCTCACTGCGGTATTGTATCACTTCCTGTTCCGGAGCACAGCGGTGTTTTCTGTATCTGTTAGCTGTTTAATCTGCGCAGTTAGATTGATCTAGTTATCTAGATTACGATTGTTTCCCAGTGTAATCTTTACGTGCCTTAACTAAAGCACTCCTTCTGCTGAATCACCTCTAAATTATTTACACATTATTCACTTTGCGTGTTTTTAGGAATCCGCTAGCTTAGCGTAGCTACTAGCTCTTAGCCGATTTAGCATGGCGGCTTCTCCTGTCTCTCCCGCACTTTTCTGCTGGGTGTGAAATGTTTAGTTATTCCTCGGCCTCCTTTAGCAGTAACGGTACTTGTAATAAGTGTAGCTTATTTGTAGCTTTGGAGGCCAGGCTGGGCGAATTGGAGACTCGGCTCTGCACCGTGGAAAATTCTACAGCTAGCCAGGCCCCTGTAGTCGGTGCGGACCAAGGTAGCTTAGCCGCCGTTAGTTCCCCCTGGCAGATCCCGAGCAGCCGGGAAAGCAGGCCGACTGGGTGACTGTGAGGAGGAAGCGTAGCCCTAAACAGAAGCCCCGTGTACACCGCCAACCCGTTCACATTTCTAACCGTTTTTCCCCACTCGGCGACACACCCGCCGAGGATCAAACTCTGGTTATTGGCGACTCTGTTTTGCGAAATGTGAAGTTAGCGACACCAGCAACCATAGTCAATTGTCTTCCGGGGGCCAGAGCAGGCGACATTGAAGGAAATTTGAAACTGCTGGCTAAGGCTAAGCGTAAATTTGGTAAGATTGTAATTCACGTCGGCAGTAATGACACCCGGTTACGCCAATCGGAGGTCACTAAAATTAACATTAAATCGGTGTGTAACTTTGCAAAAACAATGTCGGACTCTGTAGTTTTCTCTGGGCCCCTCCCCAATCAGACCGGGAGTGACATGTTAGCCGCATGTTCTCCTTGAATTGCTGGCTGTCTGAGTGGTGTCCAAAAATGAGGTGGGCTTCATAGATAATTGGCAAGCTTCTGGGGAAAACCTGGTCTTGTTAGGAGAGACGGCATCCATCCCACTTTGGATGGAGCAGCTCTCATTTCTAGAAATCTGGCCAATTTTCTTAAATCCTCCAAACCGTGACTATCCAGGGTTGGACCAGGAAGCAGAGTTGTAGTCTTACACACCTCTCTGCAGCTCTCTCCCCCTGCCATCCCCTCATTACCCCATCCCCGTAGAGACGGTGCCTGCTCCCAGACCACCAATAACCAGCAAAAATCTATTTAAGCATAAAAATTCAAAAAGAAAAAATAATATAGCACCTTCAACTGCACCACAGACTAAAACAGTTAAATGGTCTATTAAACATTAGGTCTCTTCTTCTAAGTCCCTGTTGGTAAATGATATATAATTGATCAACATATTGATTTATTCTGCCTTACAGAAACCTGGTTACAGCAGGATGAATAGGTTAGTTTAAATGAGTCAACACCCCCCGAGTCACACTAACTGTCAGAATGCTCGTAGCACGGGCCGGGGCGGAGGATTAGCAGCAGATCTTCCAATTCCAGCTTATTAATTAATCAAAAACCCAGACAGAGCTTAATTCATTTGAAAGCTTGACTCTTAGTCTTGTCCATCCAAATTGGAAGTCCCCAAAAACCAGTTTTTATTTGGTTATTATCTATCGTCCACCTGGTCGTTACTGTGAGTTTCTCTGTGAATTTTCAGACCTTTTGTCTGACTTAGTGCTTAGCTCAGATAAGATAATTATAGTGGGCGATTTTAACATCCACACAGATGCTGAGAATGACAGCCTCAACACTGCATTTAATCTATTATTAGACTCTATTGGCTTTGCTCAAAAAGTAAATGAGTCCACCCACCACTTTAATCATATCTTAGATCTTGTTCTGACTTATGGTAGGAAATAGAAGACTTAACAGTATTCCCTGAAAACTCCCTTCTGTCTGATCATTTCTTAATAACATTTACATTTACTCTGATGGACTACCCAGCAGTGGGGATAAGTTTCATTACACTAGAAGTCTTTCAGAAAGCGCTGTATCTAGGTTTAAGGATATGATTCCTTCTTTATGTTCTCTAATGCCATATACCAACACAGTGCAGAGTAGCTACCTAAACTCTGTAAGTGAGATAGAGTATCTCGTCAATAGTTTTACATCCTCATTGAAGACAACTTTGGATGCTGTAGCTCCTCTAAAAAGAGAGCTTTAAATCAGAAGTGCCTGACTCCGTGGTATAACTCACAAACTCGTAGCTTAAAGCAGATAACCCGTAAGTTGGAGAGGAAATGGCGTCTCACTAACTTAGAAGATCTTCACTTAGCCTGGAAAAAGAGTCTGTTGCTCTATAAAAAGCCCTCCGTAAAGCTAGGACATCTTTCTACTCATCACTAATTGAAGAAAATAAGAACAACCCCAGGTTCTTTTCAGCACTGTAGCCAGGCTGACAAAGAGGTCAGAGCTCTATTGAGCTGAGTATTCCATTAACTTTAACTAGTAATGACTTCATGACTTTCTTTGCTAACAAAATTTAACTATTAGAGAAAAAATTACTCATAACCATCCCAAAGACGTATCGTTATCTTTGGCTGCTTTCAGTGATGCCGGTATTTGGTTAGACTCTTTCTCTCCGATTGTTCTGTCTGAGTTATTTTCATTAGTTACTTCATCCAAACCATCAACATGTTTATTAGATCCCATTCCTACCAGGCTGCTCAAGGAAGCCCTACCATTATTTAATGCTTCGATCTTAAATATGATCAATCTATCTTTGTTAGTTGGCTATGTACCACAGGCTTTTAAGGTGGCAGTAATTAAACCATTACTTAAAAAGCCGTCACTTGACCCAGCTATCTTAGCTAATTATAGGCCAATCTCCAACCTTCCTTTTCTCTCAAAAATTCTTGAAAGGGTAGTTGTAAAACAGCTAACTGATCATCTGCAGAGGAATGGTCTATTTGAAGAGTTTCAGTCAGGTTTAGAATTCATCATAGTACAGAAACAGCATTAGTGAAGGTTACAAATGATCTTCTTATGGCCTCGGACAGTGGACTCATCTCTGTGCTTGTTCTGTTAGACCTCAGTGCTGCTTTGATACTGTTGACCATAAAATTTTATTACAGAGATTAGAGCATGCCATAGGTATTAAAGGCACTGCGCTGCGGTGGTTTGAATCATATTTGTCTAATAGATTACAATTTGTTCATGTAAATGGGGAATCTTCTTCACAGACTAAAGTTAATTATGGAGTTCCACAAGGTTCTGTGCTAGGACCAATTTTATTCACTTTATACATGCTTCCCTTAGGCAGTATTATTAGACGGTATTGCTTAAATTTCATGGTTACGCAGATGATACCCAGCTTTATCTGTCCATGAAGCCAGAGGACACACACCAATTAGCTAAACTGCAGGATTGTCTTACAGACATAAAGACATGGATGACCTCTAATTTCCTGCTTTTAAACTCAGATAAAACTGAAGTTATTGTACTTGGCCCCACAAATCTTAGAAACATGGTGTCTAACCAGATCCTTACTCGTGGATGGCATTACCCTGACCTCTAGTAATACTGTGAGAAATCTTGGAGTCATTTTTGATCAGGATATGTCATTCAAAGCGCATATTAAACAAATATGTAGGACTGCTTTTTTGCATTTACGCAATATCTCTAAAATCAGAAAGGTCTTGTCTCAGAGTGATGCTGAAAAACTAATTCATGCATTTATTTCCTCTAGGCTGGACTATTGTAATTCATTATTATCAGGTTGTCCTAAAAGTTCCCTAAAAAGCCTTCAGTTAATTCAAAATGCTGCAGCTAGAGTACTGACGGGGACTAGAAGGAGAGAGCATATCTCACCCATATTGGCCTCTCTTCATTGGCTTCCTGTTAATTCTAGAATAGAATTTAAAATTCTTCTTCTTACTTATAAGGTTTTGAATAATCAGGTCCCATCTTATCTTAGGGACCTCGTAGTACCATATCACCCCAATAGAGCGCTTCGCTCTCAGACTGCAGGCTTACTTGTAGTTCCTAGGGTTTGTAAGAGTAGAATGGGAGGCAGAGCCTTCAGCTTTCAGGCTCCTCTCCTGTGGAACCAGCTCCCAATTCAGATCAGGGAGACAGACACCCTCTCTACTTTTAAGATTAGGCTTAAAACTTTCCTTTTTGCTAAAGCTTATAGTTAGGGCTGGATCAGGTGACCCTGAACCATCCCTTAGTTATGCTGCTATAGACGTAGACTGCTGGGGGGTTCCCATGATGCACTGTTTCTTTCTCTTTTTGCTCTGTATGCACCACTCTGCATTTAATCATTAGTGATCGATCTCTGCTCCCCTCCACAGCATGTCTTTTTCCTGGTTCTCTCCCTCAGCCCCAACCAGTCCCAGCAGAAGACTGCCCCTCCCTGAGCCTGGTTCTGCTGGAGGTTTCTTCTTCCTGTTAAAAGGGAGTTTTTCCTTCCCACTGTAGCCAAGTGCTTGCTCACATGGGGTCGTTTTGACCGTTGGGGTTTTACATAATTATTGTATGGCCTTGCCTTACAATATAAAGCCCTTGGGGCAACTGTTTGTTGTGATTTGGCGCTATATAAAAAAATTGATTGATTGATTGATTGAAAAGTAAATAGACACCATGATTTTCTGAAAGATTTATTAACAAGTAACAAGTAAACAAAATAATTTATCATTTTAAATTCTTTGTTTAGTATTTGATACTCATGCCCTTTGTACTTTTTAAGGCTTTGACCGTTCTGGCATCGAACTGATGAGTTCACAGATTCTTCGTCTGTGGGATTTCAGCCCAGGAAGCACTCAAGTGAACAAGTCTGCCTTTGACCTTGGTTTCCCTGGCTTTTTTCGCACCAACTCTGTCCAGTATGGCCCAAAGGTGTTCAGTGGGATCCATATCGGGGGACTGACTCGGCCATGGAAGACATTTGATGTGATTTTTGTCCTGCCACTCCTTGGTCTTTTTAGCTGTGTGGCATGGGGCACTATCCTGCATAAATAAGGTGTTTTTCTTTACCATCTGATGACTTGAAATATTGTTAGATGTCCTTGGCGAAGGAAGGAAATGTATTTTTCTGTAGCTTTGCAATGGGGATTTTTTCAACAGTCAACTTCACAGACCGAAAGCAACCTCTCAGAAGGTCCTGGTCGACCTGGGCAGGATGATGTTGTCTCTTTGCCTTCGCTTGTGAACTGTACAATCACCCGGTTTGACTGTGGCAAGAGGTATCTTAAGGTTTTTGTGAAATCTGAATCTGGTTTTGTGAAATCTGAAGCTGGCTAAGTCCACCCCTCTGATTGACCCACAATCCCGCCCTAATTCCGCCATAATAAATCCATTAATTCTTGTGCTCCCTGTGTCCGCAGCATCGCTATCTGCTTAAATGGATTATTCACTGTATTCTGAAATGAAAAATAGCAACATTGCAAAAAAATTATGAAATTGTATGAAATACACAGGAAAGAGAGAGAGACCTGACTCGTTGTGGTTTCTGGATTTCTGAGTTGAGGTTCGATTCCCCTGTTCTGAAACACACAGGTGCTGTGGGCTGTGTGATCATGTTCTCATGTTCTCCAGCTGACGCACTCAGTTCTTGGTTGTGTACAGGAGCGCAGGGTTGCACAGACTTGCATGCAGTAACGCTGTGCTGTGTAGACCTGCTTCAAACTGTGTCCAGCGCTCTATGCCAAAGAAAATTAACATGTCTAATTTCTTCCGTCCTAAGCTCGTAGCCCTCAAATATCATGTAATTCATAGTGACCCGAAATTTAACCAAGAAACCAAGCAAGGGGCTGCCTTTGATAGAAATTTGAGTACAGGCCGGTGCTGGGGCGAGAGTTGGGGCCCTCGGGGGGAGGTGTCGCAAAGCTATCATCGAGATGGGCAACAGGAATTTCTCCTATTGAGAGTGAAAACACAGTTCTGTCCTCAGTTCAAACCTCAGGTTTTTGTTGAGACAGCATTAATGTATTTATTTAATTAGGGCGAATCGCGGCCATGCGCTACAACTGTAAATGCTAACTACCGTCAAAATTGAACTCTACCAACTCAGCTATTTGTCTGCGACAAAACATGTAACAGGCAGGCACTATGATTTCAGACTTTACAAAGTTTTTAACTGCAGCTTTTATTCCCTATGCCTGAAAAATGTTAGCGGTCTAAAAGTTATATCGGAAGCTATTATATACACACACACACATATATATATATAAAATCTCAGTGATGAAATTTTCTAGAAATTCTCAGACATCCGGGTTTTTAGCTAACATGGTGAACGTTTCTGAGTTCTTTTTCATGTATGCCAGAATCCATTCATTCAGTTCCACACCCTAAACAGTTCGTGGCGGTAGTGCGCCATGTTGGTTGCAAGCTGCCAATACTCTCAAAGAAGTGTTATTTGGGGGGGGTGTCACAAGACGTGACACCAGAAGTAGATCTCACAACCTTCCAGATGTTTTTGGGGGTCTTTAAATGTTTATAAGATTTTGGATTAAAAAAACATTCAGATTTAGCCATCTTAATTAGGAAGGTGCTTTTGTTACAGAGCTGACGACCAACTGATTTAGATTCAGGAATCACAGATTTTAGGCAGTCTGAGGCTGAAGACAACCAGTCAAGGTTTAGGTCCCCCACTACACAAGCTCACCAGGGTTTAGCCCTGAGCTTAGAGCCTCACAGCAGGCTTAGGGGAGCCTGGAAACAGCCCATGACTGTGAGGGACTGTCTATGCTGGAGTTCATGTTTCAATGCCAGAAGTTTCAAATGTTTGATAATCAAACAGAGGAGCAGAGAGTCACATTAGTCCTGTTCTTTACATAAATGGCGACACCTCCGCCTTCCCTGGGACGATCACAATGAAAAACATTGTAGCTGTTGATAGCAACGTTGGAATTCTAGATTGATTACTCATCCATGTCTTGGACAATATGAGGATATCGACTTCACTTGTTGTACCCAGATTCGTGCTAGATAAATCTTAGGAGTAGACTCCCTGACATTGAAATGAAGGATGCCAAGGGCTGATCTGGCTCTGAAATGACAGGGTTGTCAATTTTCAGTGAGGGCGAGGGCCTGGGTTAGGGTTTTCGTTGCCAGGCAGTAAGAGAAGAAGGATAAGATATCTTCCGTCAGTGTAGAAAAATTGATTCATTTTTAACTATGTTGGCGATTTTCAGGTCAATGAGTGTGTTTTCTGTGCATGTAAAACTTCTCTGTCGGACTGATATACACGTAGGGGAAATCAAGATTTGGTTGAATTAGTGGAACTAATCCTCTGCAGGTAGCAGGACATCAGTTGGTGTGAAAACGAATTATCAATATGCCGATATTGACCAGGTGCAAGTCCCTGAGCTGGAGAAATCCAAAGATGGATGATTCTGGATCCCACCAGAGGTACGATAATACTGACCCTCCTCAGAACACATAAGTAAACAATAGATAACACAAAGATTAAATCATTGTACTGTGGCTAGAAGCAGAATATAATCAAGCAAGAAGTGGGGTGGGGGGGTTAATTGATTAAACAACATGAGGTCATACTGTTACTGTTGTTACTGTTACTGGCTGCAGAATATAAAATTGAGCAAGAAGGGGGGCCCACACAGTGGTGGGGCACAGTTCTGCTAATCATCAAAGCTAATGTTTTCATTATCTGATTAAAATTTTAACCAATCTAATCTGGACAAGTTACTAAAGAAAGATGGTGGCGCGCATAGACGCAGCAGCCCTGAGCTCTCTCATACTTCTTGTGCATTCTTTTCTACTTCGATCTGACAGAGTGTCTACAGTAACACGTCGTGCCGATCTACTCGCACTCAGCACCGGGGACACTTTCATTCACGGACAATGTTAATACCTCCAGAGATCATCAGACTCCAATGTGAGACGGGGAAGGTGCTACGCGTGGCGGCGATCGAGAGGCAAGCGGGGAAGTGTGCAGGCCAGGCTGAATGTTAACCCAATAGGCCCCCTCTGCCTTCCATCCTTCTCTCAAATGCCCGCTCAATCCATAATACGATGGACAAAATCAGGCTACGACTGGCAGCCCAGAGGGATAAAACCAGCTGCTGCTGCAGGATATTTACAGAAACCTAGCTGGATTCCAACAGTCCAGATGCTGCTATCTAGCAGCCGCAATTATTCCTGTACCTAAAAAGGCCAACGTCACCTGACTGAATGATTACCGGCCTGTGGATCCCACTTCCATCCTCAGCAAGGGTTCACATAGATTTGCGGTATGGTGTTGGGGATGGGTTTGCAGGGCAGTCTGTGGCGCAGCTGTGCACTGCAGCCTTCCACTGCGATCTCCATCCGTAACTCCTGCCTTGCAGTTTTAATGCACACACCTTACTTCTACACGTTTAGTAAACACCTTCACCAATTTAGAGTCGGGGTCACTAGGCGGTGGTGGGTTTTCAGGGCAGGCTGTGGCACAGCGGTGTGCCGTGGCCACCCACGGCAGTCTGCTACCTGCCGTCTCTTGCCCTGCTTTTAATGCAACACTTTATCTTTGCACACTTAGGGGGTCGTACACAGCAAGGGAGATTAATTGTAACAACTATGGTGGGGTTGGTAGGTAGGATGAGTGTGGCATGTGGGGTTGGCCCCGGGTGGCTGTGGATGTCTGGGGCTCAGGGGTAGGGGGTCTGCCTCACCGGTTCTGCCGTGGTCCCGTGACCCTGCTCTGGGCCTGTGGGTCCCGTGGCCTGTTGTGGGGGTGGGTGTTGGCACTGGGGGGGTTGGCGGCTACTGGGGGGATGGGGGCCGTGGTCTCCGCGGAATGGGCCCCGCTCTCACTAGGGCGGTCTCCTGATCATGGGCTTTGGTGTTTGGGGTGGGATCCGAGGTGGGGGGTTTGGGGGGCCCTGCTGGCTGCCTGGGGGGCCTTGTGCTCTTCCTGGCCCCGGTGTTGGGCCTCGCCTCTTGTCTGGGGGCTGGGCCCCGCCTTCGTATGGCTCGGTGGTCCCTACCTTGTGCTTTGGATTCTGTTGCGGTGGCTCCTTTGCCCCCCGTCCTTGCCGCCGCTCGCCTCCCGCCCCCGGGGGGCCGTGGCCCTGGTGGCGTGGTTCTGGGGCTCCCCCTATTGGTGGGCCGGTGCCCTGTGTGCTTCCCTTGGGTATGGGGCAGCTCCCTGTGCCGTGGGGAGGGGTGGTGTCAGGGGTGCGTTCCGGCGCCGTCAGGCCGCTCCCCTGTTGGTTTGCTGTGCTGCCCGGTGGCTCTGGGGGCTACCTTTTCTGGCCTCTGTGCCCTTCTGCTGCCCTTTTTCTCCTGGGGCCCTGCATCTTGGACCCACTTCCGTCATTGCTCGCGGTCGGGCGCATGGCTTCTGATGTGCCAGAGTGGTCTGTGTCATATGGTAAGGTTCTGTACTCTTGTCTTGGCCCAACACACCAGCCACAGTAGTGATCGGATATTTAGCTGTGATCTGGTTCTCTGTGTGTGGATGGTTGCGTGTTTGTGGCCGTCACCACAGTTCGGTTTTTGGATGCTCTTAAGGGGATTAACGCTACGGTGTTCTCAATTAGGGTATGAATGCTCACTAATTAGACAACACACTGTTGCTGTCAGTGTTTGTTCATGTGTGGTTGTTTGTCATGGTATGTTGTATGGTTAGGTTCCCGTCTCCTCGGTGTCTCACATCACAGTTATTGTCTTCACCACTTGTCTCTTGTTCTTGTCTGTCTTTGTGTTGTTTTGGTGGTCGGCCCTTCCTGATAGAAGTTGTCGGTTGGCTTTGAGTAGGATGTTATAGGCTGATTGGGAAGGGTGGATGTGGGTCACACACACACCACATTCACTTATGCACTACATACCTTCTGTCTTGCAAGAATAAATTGCATATACGTGGTCTGTTAGAAAAGTATCCGACCTTTTTATTTTTTTCAAAAACCATATGGATTTGAATCACGTGTGATTGCATCAGCCAAGCTTGAACCTTCGTGCGCATGCGCTAGTTTTTTCACGCCTGTTGGTTGCGTCATTCGCCTGTGAGCAGGCTTTGTGTGAGCAGTGGTCCACCCCTCTCGTCAGATTTTTATTGCGAATAAATGTCTGAAAAATTTGGAGCTTTGCTGCATCAATTTTTTCCAGAAACTGTGAGAGACCTCTAGGTGGTAACCATTCGGAAAATTCAGCTGGCTTTGAGGGACAATTTTATGGGGATTACACAGATTAAGGAGTGCTCCAGCCGGTTTAATGACCGCCCACAGCAAATGAGAGCGTGCCACGCTCCAAGCGCCGATCGACAGGCTGAAACAACCAGATCATTTCCAACGTGAAGGCTTTGTTGATCCGGGACGTCGTCTGACTTACACAAAAATGGCAGGAGACGTGGACATCAGTACTTTTTTGGCACATTCCACTGTTACAGGAGTTTTTTTTCATGGAAAGAAAAGCAGACGGATGCACCACCGTGCCGCTCATGGCGCGGCACAAAACCACCTCCATGTTGGTCTCACAGGACGGCTTTGAGATGGCTTTCAGACGGCTGTCGGTGGGTTTTCAGTCGTGTGACTAACTGAGAAATTGTGGATGAGCCTGGACATGCCAAAACATGCCCTGTGAGGCTTCATCACGGCGTTGCTTTGCGCCATGCCGCACCGCCGTGACACGCTCCTCTTTCCATGACAAAAACTTCTGTAACAGTGGAATGTGCCGTTCATTTCCAAACTGGATGCTGTGTTTTATCCGGGACGTCCTCTGACTAGCGCAGGAATTGCGGAAGACGTGGACATCAGCACTTTTTCGGCACATTGAGACAGACGTGCGGAGGAATTCCGCGCATCGCGGTGGAGCCGCATGGCGCAAAGCAACGCTGTGATAAAGCCTCACAGGACATGTTCTGGCATGTCCAGGCTCATCCACAATTTCTCAGTTAGTCACACGACTGAGAACCCAACGACAGCCGTCTGAAAGCCATCTCAAAGCCGTCCTGTGAGACCAACACGGAGGTGGTTTTGTGCTGCGCCATGAGCGGCACGGTGGCGCATCCGTCCGCTTTTCTTTCCATGAAAAAAACTCCTGTAACAGTGTAATGTGCCGAAAAGTACTGATGTCCACGTCTCCTGCCATTTTTGTGTAAGTCAGACGACGTCCCGGATCAACAAAGCCTTCACGTTGGAAATGATCTGATTGTTTGAGCCTGTCGATCGGCGCTCGGAGCGTGGCGCGCTCTCAGCAGCTGTGGGCGGTCTTTAAACCGGCTGGAGCACTCCTTAATCTGTGTAATCCCCATAAATCGTCCCTCAAAGCCATTTGAATTTTCCGAATGGTTACCACCTGGAGGTCTCTCACAGTTTCTGGAAAAAATTGATGCAGCAAAGCTCTAAATTGTTCAGACATTTATTCGTAATAAAAATCCGACGAGAGGGGTGGACCACTGCTCACACAAAGCCTGCTCACAGGCGAATGACGCAACCGACAGGCGTGAAAAAACTCACGCATGCGCACGAAGGTTCAAGCTTGGCTGATGCAATCACACGTGATTCAAATCCATATGGTTTTTGAAAAAAATAAAAAGGTCGGATACTTTTCTAACAGACCTCATATGGGTATTAATGTTCATAAATGGTTCTGCCAGTGTGGCATTTTCCATTACTATATATGCAGACAGGGGAAGAAAAAAAAAACCTCACGCATCAGCACGCCTGTTGTTGTGATGACCCCACCTACTGTGTTCCCAGTTGGACGCCGTTCTTTCTTCTAGCGCCTGCCACGTGCTCTGCGCTGGATGCTGCATATATAAAATAATTATTTCGTGGTGGATTAATCATTTATTTTCTTCAAATTGGCCACTGAAAACTGTTTTAATCGCTTCCTGAATCGCAGTGGAGGCTGCAGCCGGAGCCGTTCATGCACACGCCTAACTGCCTGGAGAAAGCATTGCAAGCTGTCTAAAAAGGTAATTAATTGCCATGTTTACATTGTCATAGCTTGATAAAACAGTTGTGTGTTCTTTCCTTCTTGTGTGCAGCTGTTAAAGCATGTTTATAACAGATTTAACTTCTTGTTATAATCGTTCAGACGAGCTGCGCGCTGATGCGATCGTCTGGCATCACCACTCACTCTGTTCAGTTCTTTTTTGCTCAACTTGACGAGCTGCACGTCATGTTGGCGATTAGATCACGCCACATAGCACGACATTGGTGCGTGAAAGATTTTTTTTGAACATTTCAAAATTCACTGTGTGCAATAGCACGCACCGACGCTCCTCTCACGTTTAGTCTGCACGTGTTAAAGATGAGTTTACTCTCCAACACGGCACAAGTCAAGCTAGTGTGTGAGTCAAAGTCATGCTTGTGTCAGGGGGCCTTAACTATCAACCAGTCTACATTTCTCTCATCTGCATGAGAAGACACAACAACAGGATGGCACTGCAGTGAGTCAACAGGCTGGATACTGAAAAATAGGCCAAACAATCAACCGCAGAGTCCTGTTTTTGTGTGTTCCAGTGTGCCACTGTGTGTTTGTGGTTTTTTCTGAACCATTTCCCACGTGAGCTACGTTCAGTAAGAGTTGAGATCCGTTCTGACTTTGCATGGGACTCAAATAAATGGCCTTTTCTGAATTTAAAGCATTGCTTCTGAGCCCTTTGTTCAGGATTGATTCAACAAAGAGCCGGGCCATTTACACCAGTTAGTATTTTTTACATTGAAAAGACATTCAAAGGTGAAAAATTTTTCAGTCTGCTTGTAGACGATGAATAAACATTTGGGTTTAGACTGTTTTTAACTGGCATTTTCAATAGTGTCATTTTCCCCCTATACAAAGAGTAAATTGTAGCAAATCATAATGTTGGAGCCAAAGAGGTTATATATGAGCACTAGAGTCTGCACTCGCACTGAGCCGTGTCCTGGCAAGGAGGTGTGGTCGCCTTTGTAATTACGAGCAATTTACTGAGCACTGCTCATAGAATTTCACTTAGTCTCGTCAAGAAACAGGTGGAATAAGCAAAGTGTGCAACGCATCTGCGCATGCGTGGGTCAAACGGGGGCAAAAATCCCAACTACCAAACTCACACCACTCCCATTGAATTTCGTATACAGTAGCATTAGCGGACTATAAAAGTTAAGGCTTACAGGGATTGTTTCAAAGACTTTAAGCCTTAAGCGACGCATACAATAATGACAGGGGCACATTGTGCTGTTTTCAAATGCTCGAACGAAATTTATAGGCTTAAAAGTTGGCTGAAAACACATGATTGCAAAGCTACACCGAGTCCACACAAAGACGGAAAGAAGAAGAAATGTGGTCGTAAACCTTCATTCATTCTACACAATTTCCCCACAGAAAAGAAAGATCCAGACGGACGTAAAAGATGGACTAAAATTGCAAGTTTCTTGCACACATTTATTTTGTCAGTATCCTGAAACTGTGCCGAATTATAATGTGGCTGATGCCGCTGTTTTCGTGCATCGGCTTATGACTGTAATGTCACGCCATGAATGACGTGGTGCGTAATATTGTAATATTGACATGTTCTATAAACAAACTGCATGCACATACCATTGTACGTGACACCAAAGAGGTTATATATGAGACAGACCTTCCCTGTAGTCCTTACGAAGCCGACGGAGTAGCAATTGCTCATCCCTGCTTAGCAAATATTCTGCAATATCCACAGTTTCAGACTCTGGACTTCGTCTAACCATCTGTCAGTTGCCTTCAAGGGGTTAGAAATTTGTTTGTCTCCAACTATCAACAAGGACTGGTCATTTTCGACAGCAGCGCGCTCTTCCTCCTTCGTCGGCATCAATGGTAGTTTCTGTACCGATGCAGCGTACGCAAAGGCAGCCAGCTCTTCTTTCCATTTCTGTCCACTGCCGTACGTAGTCCTGGTTGTAACAGGCAGTCCGCGGAGCTTACAAAAACGCTTTAAATCGTCAACTTTCCAGCAGTTGAAATGATCCAAATCACAGCACTCCTCACTGCTTTCCGCCGTCATAGCTTGTGGATTGGTAGTCAAAAAATTTATCCTACCCATAATGCACCATGCTGCCCGAGATGTGCACTTCGCTTATATGCTGGAAAGCTGCACATGTTGGCAAAGCCACAAACGGAGGAAGAAGGGAGACAATATTTCCTTCCATAAGTACATGGTTTTGGTTCTTCTTGTCACTTTGTCTGTGACATTTGGTTGATAAACAGGTGTATGTTTCCTGCCCGTGCCTGTGTCGTCTGTGGACATGGACCATTAACTCTTCTTATGTCAAGTTGATATTTTCTCCTGCCAGACAGATGTCTAGTTAGTTAGTGATTAAAATTGTTCAAGACCTACGATTTTTTATTTATTTATTTATTTTTTACACACATTAAAATAATGAGACGCTGCTCGGAGATTATAATGACTGTGCCACTTACGGTCACTCCCACACACAGAATTGTGCACACACACACACACACACCACTGACTTCATGAATGAAACTCGGTCAATAAAGGATAATTGTGTAAAAATATATAGATAAATGTATCGTAATGGTCTTAGGAGTCGCGCTGTGCCTGTCACACAGCAGCAGCTCAGCAGCTTGGAACAGATCAGATCTGTGTAACTTTCAACACTAATATTTCAGAATGTGTGGGTGTCAGAGTAAGTTTAATACTTTCCTCACATGATTTAATGTTAATTTTACTGGTTCGATATCCAGGTCAGAATGGCATTTTAACACATATTTTGCGAGTGTTTTTCTGTGTGTGTTCAGTCGTGAATCCCCATTGAAAATGGATTAACATCTGCCAACTTCGTCAATATTTTGCCTGGTTAGGAGGCGTCATGTCGCTGTCCATGAAGGGACGTTCACGTTTAATGGGCAGCATTGGGAGTGTGGACTGTAGTTCTCATAACGTCACTATAGATGTGTTCATATCATATTTGATGACTTCTGACTTCTTGTTCGAGTGCCATGTAAGTAGTAATAATCATCCATCTTCTGTACCCGCTTACTCCAATTAAGGGTCACAAGGGGTCGGAGCCCATTTCAGCTGTCATGGAGCGTGAGGCAGGGTACACCCTGGACAGGACAACGATCTGTCGCAGGGCCACATATAGACAAACAAACACATTCTCACATACACACACACACCAAGGGTCAATTTAAAGTTTTCAGTTCACCAAACATGCAGGTCTTTGGATGTGGGAGGAAGCTGCAGCACCCGGAGAGAACCCACACAAACACAGGGAGAACATGCAAACTCCACACAGAAAGGCCACAGGTGGGGAATCGATCCCATGACCTTCTTGCTGAGGCAACAGTGCGAAGCACTAATCCACCGTGCTGCCCTAAATAATAATAATAATACATTTGTAAAGCATTTTAATTGAAGGAAAAAACTCAAAGTGCTGAACATAGCTGCAAGAACATGAAACAAAGATGCCCATATCCCAAAATTAAAACAAAAACAGAAAAGAATTAGATGCAACAAGAAAAAATAAAAGATGAAAAACTTTCAAACTAATTACAGAAAATGTGTTTTAAAAATAGTCTTAAAGTCACATTTCAAATGCCAACACGCAGCCTGTTCCACAAGATACGACCACGGCAAAAAAGGCTCTGAAGCCTGCTGACTTCTTTTTAACCCTTGAGACACAGAGCAAGTCTGGATCCAAGGACCACAGGGCATGAGGAGGCACATAAGGCTGAACAAGTTCAGCAAGATAGTTGAGTTCATGACCGTTTAGAGCCTGAAATGTCTAATAAAATCTTGAAATATAGTCTTCGAGTCAGTGAAGGGAAGCCAGAATGTCTGTGATCAAACCTCCTGGTTTTCATCAAAACTCGAGGAACAATAATTCTGTACCATCTGTAGACATCCTACACTATTTTATAGCAATCCAGAAAATCCAAAAACACTGCAATAGTCAATTGTGGAAGACAAGGACGTGAATTACAATTTGTGAAATTTAAAACAAATGCTGATGTACATTTCTACTTTATCAGTTCCATCAGTGCAATAACTTACTGTAATCAGGTCAAACTCACCACTGATACTTTTTTTAGTGAGTGTTGTTCGAACATCTATTGTTAATTTGTTTCTTTGCAGACATGCAGCCATTGTTGGTGATTAAAGAAGAAACTCTCCCTGAACACCAGGAATGGAATCTGAGTGTTGACCAGGAGGACATTAAAGAAGAAGAGAAGCTGTGGATAAGTCAGCAGGGAGAGCAGCTTCAGCAGCTGGAGGAGGCAGATCTCACCAAGTTTGGTCTCACTGCCGTCCCTGTGAAGAGTGAAAATAATGATGAAAAACCAGAGTCATCACAGCTTCATCAAAGCCGAAGTGATGAGAGCACAGAGGCTGAGCCTGTAGCCAGCAGCTCATCTGTAAACAGAACACTGATAGCAGAAGCTGATGGAGAGGACGATAGAGGACCACAACCAGCCAGCAATTCAGGTCCAAACAGTCATTTACAACCAGATACCGGTGGCAGGAATTCAGACAGTTCTAGAACTGAGACTCATGACAGTTATGACTGGAAACAGACCAGAGAACTTCAGTCAAGTTTTAACTGTCAAAAACATACCAATATTGTTTGTTCATGCAACAGTGATGAAAAACAATTTAAAGGCTCTGAATATGGAAAAGCATCTGGTCACATGAACAACTCACAGCAACAAAAGGGGAGGAAAGCAAGTGGAAAACCATTTAGCTGTTCTGATCGGAGTAAAGGACAGAAACAGAAGGGCACTCTGAACAAACACATTAGAATTCAGACAGGACAGAAAGCATTTGTCTGTTCTGAGTGTGGTCAAAGATTTGGACGAAAGGGCAACCTGAAAACACACATGATAATTCATACAGGGCAAAAAGCATTTGGCTGTTCTGAGTGTGGTCAAAGGTTTGGACAAAAGGGCCACCTAAAAACACACATGATAATTCATACAGGACAAAAAGCATTTGTCTGCTCTGAGTGTGGTCAAAGGTTTGGACAAAAGGGCAACCTGAAAACACACATGATAATTCATACAGGACAAAAAGCATTTGTCTGTTCTGAGTGTGGTCAAAGATTTGGACTAAAGAGCCACCTGCAAACACACATGATAATTCATACAGGACAAAAACCATTTGTCTGTTCTGAGTGTGGTCGAAGGTTTGGACGAAACGGACACCTGAAAACACACATGATAATTCATACAGGTGGGAGCAACAGGCCTGATGAAGAAGAACCTGAAGAAATACCTTGAGGCAATCCTCTCTCACCCAAGCGCAGATGAGGTGCAGTTGTCTGCAATTAAGTGAACGATCACCATCTTGAAAAGAGCCCTTGGATACAATGCCAGCTCTGGTTAGGATAACTATAAAGCCTAGGGTGCAACTTTAGACCCCAGGTTTGGGACCCACTGCATTCTATTAAAAAGACATCAAAGATAAATGGAAAAAAAAAGGCAAAAAGCATTTGTCTGTTCTGAGTCTGGTCAAAGGTTTGGACAAAAGGGCCACTTGAAAACACACGTTAATTCATACAGGACACAATTCATACTGGCAAAACACTTTGGCGGAGAACTTCTACAAGAGAGAGAAAGCAACAGTCTGATGCCTGCAACAAAACTTGCAAGACAGAACAGAGAACAATACAGCAAAAGAGAAGGAAAACATTGAGTGGAAAGATGGAAACAGCACAAAAGAGCCAGACAATTCCAAGAACTCAAAAAGGAATACATTGACAAAGTTGGATCAATCCAGTGGCAAAAAAAAATGGAGAACTTTGTTTTGATGGAGAAAGAATTCTGATTAGAGCACAAGATCAGGGACTTCTAACAAATGGCTTCAAAAAATGGCAGGGATCTCACAAAATGATAAATTCTGATTCTGTCATACAGCTGTTGAGAGTGTAAACCATCTAACATCAGCAGGTCATATCCTCATGGCAGACGAACATTATACAGCCAGACACAACAAGATCTGTCAATATTTCCACTGGAAGGTATGCAAGGAACTGGAGATGGAAGTCAAAGAACACATCTGGGAGCACGAGCCAGCACCAGTCTCATCCAACGGAAAAGTAACTGACTTCTATGACAAAGAGATCCCAGCAGGAAAACATCGAAGGTGGTGCAATCAAACCTGATATTGTCATCTGGAACAAGGAAAAGAAAACAGCCAAAATTTTCGATGTGACACTCCCCAATGACTTCGGCCTGAATCGAGCGGAAAGCAGAAAGATCTCGAAATACCAAGACCTGAAAAATGATCTACGAACAACATGGTTATTGAAAGACATCGATATCATCCCAGTTGTGGTGGGGGCAACAGGCCTGATGAAGAAGAACCTGAAGAAATACCTTGAGGCAATCCCTGGTCACCCAAGTGCACATGAGGTGCAGTTGTCTGCAATTAAGGGAATGATCACCATCTTGAAGAGAGCCCTCGGATACAATGCCAGCTCTGGTTAGGATAACTATAGAGCCTAGGGTGCAACTTTAGACCCCAGGTTTGGGGCCCACTGCATTCTATTAAAAAGACATCAAAGATAAATGGGAAAAAACAAACATTTGTCTGTTCTGTGTGGTCAAAGGTTTGGACGAAAAGGCACCCTGAACAGACACGATGATTCATACCACACACCATTTAGCTCTTCTGATCAGAGTAAAAGAAACAGAAGGGCACATGATAATTCAGTCATTCACTGCCCCGCCAAAAAATGAGCCATTCACCAGCTCATCTGCAAAACAATATACAGGTGCACCCAGATGTAGAACAGCAGGAACTAGAAGAGGAATTGGCAAATAAGATTGAAGAAACAAGAAAAATTGATATGAAAGAGCAGCTAAAACTGACTAAAGGAGAATAAAAACATTCAAAACTATCCTGCAAAAAGTTAACCTGGGACTGGCTAAACTGGTCCCAGAAGGAACCACATTGACAGATTTAAACTGTGTAAATTACGGAGCGGCATGGTACATACAAAGTAAATTAGTCCCACAAGATTTGGAGAGAAAAGGAACCAGAATTAAGAAAAAGAATACGGTGCCACAATGGAAAAACATTGCAACAAAAAAAATCAGCCGCCTAAGAGCAGAGATCTCCCAAATGGCCACATTTTTGGGAGGCCAAAACCACAAAAGGAATCTTAAAAAAGTCAATTGCATTAAAAGAAAATACATTGTTGAAGATAAACAGCTGGGTGGGAGGATTAGGAACAAAGACAAGAAAATACAAGCAAAACAGATAGCAATTTCCAAAAAAACCCAGGCTTGTGTACAGGAAGTTGGCAAACGACACAATTGAAGTACAACAACCACCTGAGAGAGAAGAAATTGAAACATTCTGGAGACCACTCTTTGAAGACCCAAAACAACACCAAGAGGCAGAGTGGATTGAAAAAATAAAAACAAAGACAAGCAGCAAATGCCAGCAATTGTAATCACTGAAGAGGAGATCAGAAAGAAATTGAGTGAATACAGTAACTTCAAGGCACCTCTGGCATTGACAAAATCCCAAATTTTTGGCTGTAAAGACTGACAACATTGCACCACCATTATGCTGTGGCTTTAACAAAAATATTGAACGGAGAAGAGGACACACCAGACTGGCTAACGACTGGGAACACAAGCCTACTTCCAAAGACCAAGGAAACACAGCTTCCCAACAAGTACAGACCCATCTGCTGCCTAACAACAACATAAAAATGGCTGACAGGAATCATAGCTGATGCCATTCATGAACATCTGGACACTGGTGGCTACCTGGAAAATGAACAGAAAGGTTGTTCCAGAAGATTAGTAGCTAAAGACCAGTTACTGATAGACAAAGCTATCATGGAGGACTGCAAAAAAAGGAAAAGGAACCTCAGCATGGCTTGGATTGATTACAAAAGCATTTAACAGGGTGCCACACTCCTGGATCATGAGGTGCTTAGAACTCTACAACATCAATGAGGAAATAAGATCTTTCCTGAGAGCACAATTGAACAAGTGGAACACTGCCATCACCCTCAGTCACACAGAGGGACAAATAACAATCCCAGACGTACAGTAGTGTTCAGAATAATAGTAGTGCTGTGTGACTAAAAAGATTAATCCAGGTTTTGAGTATATTTCTTATTGTTACATGGGAAACAAGGTTCCAGTAGATTCAGTAGATTCTCACAAATCCAACAAGACCAAGCATTCATGATATGCACACTCTTAAAGCTATGAAATTGGACTATTAGTAAACAAAAAAGTAGAAAAGGGGGTGTTCACAATAATAGTAGTGTGGCATTCAGTCAGTGAGTTTGTCAATTTTGTGGAACAAACAGGTGTGAATCAGGTGTCCCCCATGTAAGGATGAAGCCAGCACCTGTTGAACATGCTTTTCTCTTTGAAAGCCTGAGGAAAATGGGACGTTCAAGACATTGTTCAGAAGAACAGCGTAGTTTGATTAAAAAGTTGATTGGAGAGGGGAAAACTTATACGCTGGTGCAAAAAATTATAGGCTGTTCATCTACAATGATCTCCAATGCTGTAATATGGACAAAAAAAACAGACGCGTGGAAGAAAATGGAAAACAACCATCAAAATGGATAGAAGAATAACCAGAATGGCAAAGGCTCACCCATTGATCAGCTCCAGGATGATTAAAGACAGTCTGGAGTTACCTGTAAGTGCTGTGACAGTTAGAAGACGCCTGTGTGAAGCTAATTTATTTGCAAGATTCCCCCGCAAAGTCCCTCTGTTAAATAAAAGACGTGCAGAAGAGCTTACAATTTGCCAAATAACACATCAGCTGGCCTAACGAGAAATGGAGGAATATTTTGTGGACTGATGAGAGTAAAATTGTTCTTTTTGGGTCCAAGGGCCTCAGACAGTTTGTGAGATGACCCCCAAACTCTGAATTCAAGCCACAGTTTACAGTGAAGACAGTGAAGCATGGTGGTGCAAGCATCATGATATGGGCATGTTTCTCCTACTATGGTGTTGGGCCTATATATTGCATACCAGGTATCATGGATCAGTTTGGATATGTCAAAATACTTGAAGAGGTCATGTTGCCTTATGCTGAAGAGGACATGCCCTTGAAATGGGTGTTTCAACAAGACAATGACTCCAAGCACACTCGTAAACGAGCAAAATCTTGGTTCGAAACCAACAAAATTAATGCCTTGCAGATGTGAAGAAATCATGAAAAACTGTGGTTATACAACTAAATACTAGTTTAGTGATTCACAGGATTGCAGTGGTGGGCACACTTACGATAATCCGATAACAGATAATTATCGAAGATAATGTTTTCATTATCTGATTATCTTTTTAGATAACTTTAAAAACCGTTATCGGACCAATTGTCTTCCGATTAATTTTTGTCCAGTAACTTTTAGACCGATAAACAAAGTAAACAAAGCTGAACAGCAACAAGCATTTTTTAAATTTAAAATCTGTTCAGCACCTGCCTGTTAAAAGTTTTGTAACAGATAGACAGTTATACCCTCTGCTAACAGAAGAGAGCTGCTTCTATGAAAAGTGTCTCTATCCTCTGTAGACAAAGGCGAAAAGGCCAAAAAAAAAAAAAAAATCATTTCCTTTAACACCATACTGATATGCTGGCAACATCACCTAAGTCATCCAGAGGCATACATTTTTAACTTATGGTTCAAATTTTAACCAAAATAATTTTGGACAAGTTATTTAAAATTACTGTCATGTCTGAAGTTTTATAAAGTGAAAATATCAGATATTATGTTTTAGTTTTAAAGTAATGTGCTAATTTTTAAGGTTTTGTGAGCACATGCTGTTCCCAGCAGTGCATTATGGGTAGGATTATGTAATCTCAGTACGATCACGACAGGACAATTGCATTTCAGAAACTCTGTTCAGGCTCCACGGACAACAGCATTAAATTCTAGTGCCTAAAACTCTCGTGAATATATTCTCTGGGTTTATAGACGTTGTTATTGTATTTGCATTTGTTAAATTACACGCATTTTAAATGCAGTAGACAGAGATTATCTGGAATTTTGTTTTCAAGGCCTCTACTGCCATTTAACCACTGTTCACAATTCACAAAATTTTGAATTTTATTGAAAACAAATACTGTTTGGGAAAACAATAAAATTCACCAAACTGCTTCTTTCTCTCCAGTTTCTGATAAATTTGAATTCTGATGGTTTTGTTTGAAGTTCTGTTCTTCCCTGTTGAATTTTGAATGCCAACGTTTGGTCATGAAAAGCCATGAAATTCACCAACAGTCAGTGTTGTATAGTAACGAAGTAAAAATACTTCACTACTGTCCTTAAGTATGTTTTGGGAGACTTTGTACTTTACTTGAGTTTTTATTATTATTATTCAGCTTACTTTCACTTTTACTTCACTACATTTCCGACCTTAATTGCATACTTCTACTCCAATACATTTTCTATTCGCCCTGTCGTTACTCGTTACAAAAAAAAAAACACACACACGAAAAAAGTCGTGTTTTCACCCAGAGACACCACTGATTACTAGTGACTGCAACGACGTCAGGCCCATACATGACAACCTATACGGATTTTCCGAGTTTCAGAGTCATACGGACGTACAAATAAAGGCTTACGGATATTCAGGGTTTATCTATGGGTCTAATCATCTGCAGCGCGACTCCACTTTGATGCTTGAGCCATTGAAGCAATGCTTCGAACCACTGGCTCGTGGTTCTTTGATTTGCTGCTCTTCAGAAGCGATAAGTCTGCTTCTTAACTCCTCTCAAAGCCAATAAAATATTGTGAGTCACTTTTGTGTGGATTAAAGTCACTAACTGGGACTCTTGTCATGTTGTAGTCAAGAAACGAGAATCGGCCTCCCTTCCGTTGACACAAAATTGCCGCTTTAAATAAAATGACACCTCTTTCCAAACGCTGTAATACAGAAAATAAATTACAATCGACTAAAACGTGTTTTTTTTTTCTTCCCAAAATGAGACGTCCTGTGTTCTTTATGAATTAAACTGATGCTGACATACAGCACAGTCAGCTGTAAGAGCGCAGCTCAGATATAAGGAAAGACATTCATGCCAAAATGTCTGAAAGGAAATGCTTTTGACAAAAACTACAGTTTTATTTATGTCCAGAGATCAAGGATCCACCATGTAGAGTTTATTATGTCCAAAGTTTAAGGATCCAGTGTCCAATTTCATATTTATTTACTTTGAGACTCAATAAAATGTTCAATTTCAATTGAATCGGCTTATAAAGCGCCAAATTGCAACAAAAGCCATCTCAAGGCACCTCACATAGAACAGTTCAACATAAAAAAATTAAAATAAATAAATAAAAATTTAAAAAATAAAATACATAATTAAAAACAAGTAAAAAGAGAAAAACAAAAATAAAAACTATTCATAAGAAAAAATAAAAATAGGCTTTAAGGCTTGACTTAAAAATGTCCACAGACTCCAACTGCCTCACGGTCGCAGGAAGACCGTCCCACAGAGCGGTAAAATCTTATCGATATCCATCCCTAATAAACACAGGAGGATCGAGGATCATCAACGTGCCAGTCTGCAACATAGGCACTGGCGAGGCGATTTTTCGATACACTTGAAGTTCTGAGGTATGTTTTATTTTGGTCATTTTCATGATTTTATTTCCACTAGTGACACACAGTTCTTGTTTCTGAAAAAATAACTAAATTTGACACATTCAGTTCTATAAAATTCAGCTTGATGCATGAATACTATATCTCTATTGTTTGAAATTCAACTGTGGAGGAAATTCTAATGATCCTGACTTTAATGTCATTGTGGCAACTCATAATATGTGGACAAAAACCCAGTTACGTGATACCGCTATGCGGTTGTGTGTACTGTAATAAAACTGATTTTGGTGTGATTTGGAGGTTATAAGGATTTTGTGCTGATGTTATGGATTTTCTCACTTGGTTATACAGATAGACCCTCAAAGGGGTTGACATGTATGCAGGCCGATTTGTCCCTAGGCATGTCCGGTAGGCTTTTTTGCAGTTGCACACTTGGGGGGTGTTTGTCAGGAAAATGATCATTTCTCTAATCAACTTTTCTGCAGCGCTGCTTGGCTTTGAACCTTGAACCAATCGAAGCAGTGATTCAATCTAGGATTCATGGATTGATTGCTTTATTTCACTTTATCCTAATTTTTCCCCTGAAGAGCATATGTCTGAGTAATATGAGGTCTGTTAGAAAAGTACCCGACCTTTTTATTTTTTTCAAAAACCTGATGGATTTGAATCACGTGTGCTTGCATGAGCCAACCTTGAACCTTCGTGTGCATGCGTGATTTTTTTTCACACCTGTCGGTTGCATCATTTGCTTGTAAGCAGCCTTTGTGTGAGGATGGGTTTAGTCTCTCCTCGTTTTTTCTTTGCAAGGAAATGGCGGAACGACTGGAGCAGCGCGACTGCATCAAATTTTGCCAGAAACTGGGTGACAGCCAGGTGGAAACCATTCAGATTATTCAGACGGCTTTCGGTGATGATCCTATGGGCATCACACAGATTAAGAAGCGGTACAACCGGTTTAAAGACGTCCGCACAACGGTGGAGAGTGCGCTGCGCTCTGCTCGGCATCAACACGCTGAAACGACCGGATCATTTCCAAAGTGAACGCTGTGAT
The DNA here is from genome assembly GCF_902500255.1 of Thalassophryne amazonica. Taxonomy (NCBI): domain Eukaryota; kingdom Metazoa; phylum Chordata; class Actinopteri; order Batrachoidiformes; family Batrachoididae; genus Thalassophryne; species Thalassophryne amazonica. Next base: position 12,972,937 of record NC_047120.1, read on the forward strand.
GATGTGGGACCATCGTGTGATTATCCGAGAAATTGTGGAAGAGGTGGACAACTTGTTCACCTGCATCCCCACCGCTGAGGCTGTCTCAGCTGTGAGGCAGAGACTGCTGCAGGATGTGTTTCTACTTGAAAGGACCAAACTTACTCCAGACCACATCTGCCAACTCTTGGAGATCTGTCTTAACACCACATATTTCCTGTTTAGGGGGAATTATTACAGGCAGATTCATGGTTGTGCGATGGGGTCGCCGGTATCCCCCATTGTGGCCAGTCTGTACATGGAGTGAGTGGAGAAGACAGCCTTGACGTCTTTCACGGGCATCTCTCCCAGTCACTGGTTCAGATATGTTGATGACACATGGGTTAAAATCAAGCAACAGGAAGTTGAGGACTTTACAGAACACATCAACTCGGTGGACGCCAATATCAAGTTCACATGTGAGGATGCCAGAAACAACCATTTAGTCTTCTTGGACTGTGATGTTACGAATGGAGAGAACAGGCAGCTCCAGACAGGAGTTTACAGAAAACCAACTCACACTGACCAATATCTGCTCTTTGGCTCAAACCACCCCCTTGAACACAAGCTCGGGGTGATCAGGACGCTTCAACACAGAGCCCTACAGGTGCCCACAACTGCAGAGGGAAGGGCTAAAGAACAACACCTTGTCTGGAAAGCCCTCACAGTATGTGGGAACCCACGATGATCCCTGGACAAAGTGCAGAAGTCCCAGAGAACAAAGAGACCAGATAGACAGGAGACGGAGACAAGAAGAAGAGTGTCTCCCTTATTTAGCAGGAGTAGGGGAAAAACTACAGAGGCTGTTCAGACAGCACAAAATCCCAGTTTACTTTAAACCGGTTAACACCTTGAGACAGAAATTAGTTCACCCTAAGGACAGGATCCCTAGTTACAAACAGAGCAATGTAGTGTATTCTATTAGATGTCAGGAAAACTGTAACAAACACTACATAGGTGAGACTAAGCAACCTTTACACAAAAGACTATACCAACACCGCAGAGAGGGCACCAGTGGACCTCAGTCTGCAGTTCATCTCCACCTTAAAGACACTAACCACACGTTTGAGGACAAGGAAGTTAAAATCTTAGCCAGAGAGAAGAAATGGTTTGAGAGAGGTGTCAAGGAAGCATTCTATGTGAAACAGTTGAAACCCAGCCTTAACCAGGGAGGGGGTCTGAGACACACTTTGTCCCCTGTTTACAATGGGGTACTCAGGTCAAAGCAGTTTCAGTCTTTTGTTCATGGTAATGAGTCATTCACGTCATCAGCAGAGTCGTCAAGGGAGCCATCAAGAGAGGGTCCGTCCCATCATTAGGACCCACCCGGAAGCGAACATTTGCAAACATCAAACAAATGTTCATAGAATGTTTGTTTACTGTTCAGCAAGTTTGTGAATGTTCATGTAATGTTTGTGATGTTTGTCTAATGTTTGCATGGAGGTGAAAATTTGCAAACATCAACTGAACGTTCATAGAATGTTCATTTACTGTTCAGCAAGTTTGTGAACATTCATGTAATGTTTGTGATTGTCTAATGTTTGCATGGAAGCAAACATAAGACAAACATGTAAGGAAACATTTGCAAAAATCAATCAAATGTTCATAGAATGTATGCTTAATGTTCAACATTACATAATGTTCATGTTGTATGTGTAAAGCTTGCCTCTAAAGTGTGTGTGTGTATGTATGTATATATATATATATATATATAATATGTGTGTGTGTGTAAAATTTCACATTATAGGAAAACATTAAATATAATTTACAGCATACAGAAAGTTAATGTTGGACTCCATTTAAATTATGCACGCAAACATAGGTAGAATGAACAATAGGAAATAATTTAAGCACTCTACCATGGTAACCAAGAATTTGTCGATTTATGATTTATTCAGGCCTACTGAATATACTGTATAATTTCAAGATTACTGTAATAAACTGACAGAGCTAACTCCGAAACATGTCTTGGTGCAACTTGCAAAACATGCCTTCTGTTAACTGGAATATTAATCTTTGCAAAATAATTTACATCTACAGACTGTGGTTGTCAGCTACCAAAATATGTTTTTTATGGAATCAGATTGCAGTGGCAGCTTATTATCCAGAGGTCCCACAGACCTGAGTTATACATTTTGCCAAATTAAAAAAAAAAAAAAACCCTATCTGTAGCATTTTTGAAAATAAGGAAAAAAAAAACATTAACGTTAAAAAAAATTGATTTACAATATAATGTTTTCAACATGCATGAACAGGAAGCATTGACATTTAAATAAAACAGAATTAATAAATAAATAAAAAAGCATCAGTGATCATTGTGTATAATTTCCTGTAATCACATTATACATTCATGTATTGCCAATTAAGTTAACAAATTTCTAACATAAGTGTTTGGTTCCTTCGTGGTTAAAGGTAAAGCCAGAGCAGGTTTATCAGCTCAGAGAAATGCTGTCTCACAAAACTACTGTAATAATTGGGTCAGAACGTCTGAAACACTATAGTGCTTTATTTTAAAACATGTTTGACCAACATTATCAGAGGATACAATTCAAATGATTTCATTTTATTTCAAGTAGTTTTTGTACATAGATCTATTTACTATTAAATTATTTTGTTAATATGCTTGCTGCTTCACAGTTGCTTGCAGTGCTGCTCACGAACCAGTTGGTGGCAGTAGTGCACCGAGTTGGGTTAAAACCCACTGTTTAACAGAAGAAGGAGACTTAGCTGAGTTATAGCACTCCGTTCTGTTTTAGCAAATAAAAGTTTGTGTTCCACAAGTTAATTCGCCTGTGAAGTCTCTATACTATGATTAAGAGACCACTGAGAGCAGAAGAGGAGACTAACGCTGGACGCTTTGTGAGGGATTCCTCACAAAGAACTACCACATAGCTACCCATGAGGTAGCAGCTAGCTTCAAACGGCTGGGCCTTTGTGCCGTGATATCGACGCTGTGACTATCAAAAGAAGGTAACGGAACCTGATGTGAGCACAAATTCGTTTTAGCTAGAAATAACAAAACTTCCTTGAAGCTTTATTATGCCAGCTATAGATTAATGGGAACCAAACCAACACATTTTTGACTAGCACAGAGCTAACGTTAGCCACAGAGAGACACAGGCCTAATTAATATTTTGACTAAAACATGACTAAAATATATACTCTCTTTTATTAGGTGTTGATGCATTTGAAGTTTAAGTCATGTCAGTGCCCAGAAAGAGACTTTATGAAGATAAGCTTGTGATAATATTTTTGGATTATTGCTTGTTTCCCACCCAACAGCAACCATGCCTGCTGCCATAAGAGTTGTTGAATCAGTGAATCCTCCATCTGATCAGTGGGTTGAGCGTGTGCCTGCAGTTGATTCACATCAGCCCGATTATGCAGAGGTTTGTACTATAATGGTTAAATAAGATTGTATAGTGTCTTGTGCCAGTAGATTCTAAAAGTCATGTTCAGCAAGCAAAATATTCAAACATTTCTGGCAAGAAATACTTTGTTCTGTTTGGGATATAATTTGAAAATAGAGTAAAATCTGTCAGTAATGAAGTTGTATATGCTAACTTTCCTTCCTTAAAGAAATAACTTACAGGCCCTGTTACTCAATAAACATATTTATTTATTGCTGATGTAAAGTTTCAGAATTTCTTATATAAAAAATTTTGTGTCCCTTGCATAATGTTTCATTTGCATAGTGTATGCATGCTGTCTATGGTACCATACAATTGAAACAAGGACTTCTATGCTGTACTACTGAGGTTTCCACCTTATCTGTGGTGGAAAAACTGACCTGTGCCAACAAAAAAAAAAAAAATTTTTGGAGATTATTTTGGAATAGACCTGAGTCAGCACCAGAATGCATTTGAGATTTCACATTTTTCTGGGGTACAACCACCAGACCCCGCCAGGGCCTTGTCAAGATCTTTTTTTTGTTTTTTTTTCCCCCCATAGCTCACTTTCATCACTCGGTTCATTCACAGATTTGTCTGTGCTCATGATGAAAGGTCAACAGCATTGGCTTAATCATTTGTGAAGCATAGGATTTAATAAAAAAAAGTGGGAACTTCTGTATTAAGGTTGTAACATGTGGCTCTATATACATTTTGTGTTCCAGGAGAAGCAGAATGACATCATTCACAGTATCGAACAGCTGAATGACAAAGTTGATGCACTACGTCCTTGGACCATCCCTGAAAGTGTCGGTTCCCAGACATACCAGGAGAGAGAACAATGTGGACGCTGCTGACACAATTATCCGAAGGTTGGCCAGCTAAACCAGAAGTGTGGGCTTGAACCAATTACAAGCAGTGCCTGGAAGTAATGGGACTTCCAGTAAAGTCACTCAAAGAAGTGAGTTAATGTGTTTTCTGTTTGTTAGGTCCTCTTCACTTCAATAAAGTTTTGCTTGTTTTTTTTTTTTACACAGTGTATTATAAACGTGCTGTATTTATGGAAACTACAACCCCTGGCAATAATTATGGAATCACCGGCCTCGGAGGATGTTCATTCAGTTGTTTAATTTTGTAGAAAAAAAGCAGATCACAGACATGACACAAAACTAAAGTCATTTCAAATGGCAACTTTCTGGCTTTAAGAAACACTATAAGAAATCAGGAAAAATAATTGTGGCAGTCAGTAATGGTTACTTTTTTTTAGACCAAGCAGAGGGAAAAAAATATGGACTCACTCAATTCTGAGGAATAAATTATGGAATCACCCTGTAAATTTTCATCCCCAAAACTAACACCTGCATCAAATCAGATCTGCTCGTTAGTTTGCATCTAAAAAGGAGCGATCACACCTTGGAGAGCTGTTGCACCAAGTGGACTGACATGAATCATGGCTCCAACAGGAGAGATGTCAATTGAAACAAAGGAAAGGATTATCAATCTCTGAAGAGGGTAAATCATCATGCAATGTTGCAAAAGATGTTGGTTGTTCACAGTCAGCTGTGTCTAAACTCTGGACAAAATACAAACAACGTGGGAAGGTTGTTAAAGGAAAACATACTGGTAGGCCAAGGAAGACATCAAAGCGTCAAGACAGAAAACTTAAAGCAATATGTCTCAAAAATCGAAAATGCACAACAAAACAAATGAGGAACGAATGGGAGGAAACTGGAGTCAACGTCTGTGACCGAACTGTAAGAAACCGCCTAAAGGAAATTGGATTTACATACAGAAAAGCTAAATGAAAGCCATCATTAACACCTAAACAGAAAAAAAACAAGGTTATACAACCCCTGGCAAAAATTATGAAATCACCGGCCTCAGAGGATGTTCATTCAGTTGTTTAATTTTGTAGAAAAAAAGCAGATCACAGACATGACACAAAACTAAAGTCATTTCAAATGGCAACTTTCTGGCTTTAAGAAACACTATAAGAAATCAAGAAAAGATTGTGGCAGTCAGTAACAGTTACCTTTTTAGACCAAGCAGAGGAAAAAAATATGGAATCACTCAATTCTGAGGAAAAAATTATGGAATCACCCTGTAAATTTTCATCCCCCAAATTAACACCTGCATCAAATCAGATCTGCTCATTGACATTGACCCTATGCCATGACATTGACCCTATGTGTCTTTTTGCAAGGAATGTTTTTGCAGTTTTTGCTCTATGGCAAGATGCATTATCATCTTGAAAAATGATTTCATCATCCCCAAACATCCTTTCAATTGTCCAAAATATCAACATAAACTTGTGCATTTATTGATGATGTAATGACAGCCATCTCCCCAGTGCCTTTACCTGACATGCAGCCCCATATCATCAATGACTGTGGAAATTTACATGTTCTCTTCAGGCAGTCATCTTTATAAATCTCATTGGAAAGGCACCAAACAAACGTTCCAGCATCATCACCTTGCCCAATGCAGATTCGAGATTCATCACTGAATATGACTTTCATCCAGTCATCCACAGTCCACGATTGCTTTTCCTTAGCCCATTGTAACCTTGTTTTTTTCTGTTTAGGTGTTAATGATGCCTTTTGTTTAGCTTTTCTGTATGTAAATCCCATTTCCTTTAGGCGGTTTCTTACAGTTCGCTCACAGACGTTGACTCCAGTTTCCTCCCATTCGTTCCTCATTTGTTTTGTTGTACATTTTTCGATTTTTGAGACATATTGCTTTAAGTTTTCTGTCTTGACGCTTTGATGTCTTCTTTGGTCTACCAGTATGTTTGCCTTTAACAACCTTCCCAAGTTGTTTGTATTTGGTCCAGAGTTTAGACACAGCTGACTGTGAACAACCAACATCTTTTGCAACATTGCATGATGATTTACCCTCTTAAGAGTTTGATAATCCTCTCCTTTGTTTCAATTGACATCTCTCGTGTTGGAGCCATGATTCATGTCAGTCCACTTGGTGCAACAGCTCTCCAAGGTGTGTTCACTCCTTTTTAGATGCAGACTAACGAGCAGATCTGATATGATGCAGGTGTTAGTTTTGGGGATGAAAATTTACAGGGTGATTCCATAATTTTTTCCTCAGAATTGAGTGAGTCCATATTTTTTTCCTCTGCTTGGTCTAAAAAAGTAACCGTTACTGACTGCCACAATCTTTTTTTTCTTGATTTCTTATAGTGTTTCTTAAAGCCAGAAAGTTGCCATTTGAAATGACTTTAGTTTTGTGTCATGTCTGTTATCTGCTTTTTTTTTTTTACAAAATTAAACAATAGAATGAACATCCTCCGAGGCCGGTGATTCCATAATTTTTGCCAGGGGTTGTAATGGGCTAAGGAAAAGCAATCGTGGACTGTGGATGACTGGATGAAAGTCATATTCAGTGATGAATCTCAAATCTGCATTGGGCAAGGTGATGATGCTGGAACTTTTGTTTGGTGCTGTTCCAATGAGATTTATAAAGATGACTGCCTGAAGAGAACATGTAAATTTCCACAGTCATTGATGATATGGGGCTGCATGTCAGGTAAAAGCACTGGGGAGATGGCTGTCATTACATCATCAATAAATGCACAAGTTTACGTTGATATTTTGGACACTTTTCTTATCTCATCAATTGAAAGGATGTTTGGGGATGATATCATTTTTCAAGATGATAATGCATCTTGCCATAGAGCAAAAACTGTGAAAACATTCCTTGCAAAAAGACACATAGGGTCAATGTCATGGCCTGCAAATAGTCCGGATCTTAATCCAATTGAAAATCTTTGGAAGTTGAAGAAAATGGTCCATGACAAGGCTCCAACCTGCAAAGCTGATCTGGCAACAGCAATCAGAGAAAGTTGGAGCCAGATTGATGAAGAGTACTGTTTGTCACTCATTAAGTCTATGCTTCAGAGACTGCAAGCTGTTATAAAAGCCAAAGGTGGAGCAACAAAATACTAGTGATGTGTTGGAGCGTTCTTTTGTTTTTCATGATTCCATAATTTTTTCCTCAGAATTGAGTGATTACATATTTTTTTTCCCTCTGCTTGGTCTAAAAAAGTAACCGTTACTGACTGCCACAATTTTTTTCCTGATTTCTTAGTATTTCTTAAAGCCAGAAAGTTGCCATTTGAAATGACTTTAGTTTTATCATGTCTGTGATCCGCTTTTTTTCTACAAAATTAAACAACTGAATGAACATCCTCCGAGGCCGGTGATTCCATAATTTTTGCCAGGGGTTGTAGCAACTAAAGGGCCTTTCACATTGCATGCTTTATACGCGTCAGGCAACAACTCCCAATGTGTCGTCAGTCACGTTGTGTCAATGCCTCCCTACGCCCTGATGTGACACATGCAGCAGGGGGGCTGAGATTTTTTCACTCTGATTCCCCCCCCAGAGGAAAGCAGAATGATCACCATGTTGTATATGTGTCGATGAACCAAGAAAAAGCTTTAATATAGCAATTTGATTTCACAATCAAATTAATTTTGGGGTTCAACATTTGCAAGGATTTTTCTTCAGAAAGCTGCTCTGTATAAATGAGCAGTCCTGTGACATGTTTCTGTTTTGTAGAGATCAGTGGTTTCTGCCAGGAGTCTTCCATGTTTGGACCCAACACGTTTCTATTGGACAGTGCGAAGCTTTGTCACAGTTCAGAGCGCCAAAAGTTGGATTGAGTTGAACTTTGAATGTCATTCTGTTAAGCAGGAATGTGCACACTCCTGGTAGAAGCATCTGTTTAGCTCAGCTTTTGACGCGACACTTCTAACGCCTGTAAAAAGCTATGTGTTTCATTGAAAATAATGCTTTTTAGACCGATTTGTGCCTCTGACACTTCCAAAGCATGCGGTGTGAAAGGCCCTTTGCACAAATAGCGTTGGGTACAGAGGATTAATCATTTTTGTCTGATCTGCTTTCACCTGTGTGGTATACCTCGCTGATAACTAACCTGAGAAAAATTCTGCAAGCAAATAAACAGCTTGTTAAAAAATAGAGGGTCTGTCCAATAAGGAGTTGAGTTGAATACCAGTTATGACCATGCCACTCAAATTATACAGTATCTGAACAGTAAAGTATATATAATTGCTTATGACTAACAATGGAAATGTTCAACTTGCAGCTCAAGAGTGCTAATGACAGACTTGATGGCGAGGACAAGGGAACCAGGCACCAGAGGAATGCCCTAATCAATGCCTTGACTGCATACACCCCTGGAATGGAACAAGGGAAGAATATGGTAACAAGCATTGTCAGGGGCTGCTTGTACGCTACGGCTCCTGTTTATCTTTGGCAGTGCTTCAGCAGTCAGGGCAAGTCAGGAACCGTCAACGGCAGCCTTGCCAGGGACGTGCCACAAATTTACAGAGTTATGGAGGCTGCAATAAATATCACATCAATCATCATTTCTACAATTGTGCCATAATCCGAAGATGTCCTATCCAAGCAGAAGAAGTATAGACGGGACCATCCTGAACTTCTTCCTGACCCAGATTACAGGTTTGAGAAACTAACAATCTTGCAAATCTGTCTTTTGGGGGGGTGACACCCAGTCACAGTAGAGAGGCACCGTGACGTCTGGTCTCTCTCTGTCTGCTAATGCAACATGGCAGAATCTGCTACGAAACAGATTAATTTCCATGTAAATCTAACATGTCTATCATATATTATGTAAAGCTACTGAAAAATGCTTGAAAACGGAAAACGCTGTTTTCACAACCTGATAACACAAGACATCTCGCAGACATCAGTGTGCACACATCCTGCAGTCGATGGTAACTTCCACATTTTTCAGAAGCTCATGCATGTGCACACGCATGATCTCCTTCGGATGCCATTAAAATGTCATTGAGTTTATCCTACAACACCAATATAAACATAGAGGCGAATATATTATACTCAGATAACACGATAAAGGGCGCGTGTGTGTGTGTGTGTATATATATACACACACACACACACACTTTGCACTGCGATACCAATTAAGTAATTATTAAGAAGACAATCCTCATACAGCTGAGGGTATTTTAGCATTGTGTTTATATTTCATAATATCAAAGCTTATAAGCAGATTAGCAGCAGCATTTAATTTGCCTTGTACATGGAATATTTTTGATAAAATTTAATTTTACTTCCAGAGAAACTTTTTCTCTGGTGATCAAACATTAATTTAAATTAATAATTTTTTATTTTTTATTTTTTTTATTATGAATTTCCTCAGGAAATTTAATTGTAATGTGTTTGTGTTAAAACTGTTCAATTTTGCTTTAAAAATTGTGTTCAATTATATTGTTGTATCTGACTCATACTTCTATGTGATTAAAAACTTAGTGTTTTGTCATGTGAATTTCCTCAGGAAATTTGATTGTAATGTGTTTGTGTTAAACTGTTCAGTTTCGCTCTTAAAAATGTGTGTTCAGCAAGTTGCATTGTCGTATCTGACTGTCATACTGAGTCTTCAAATCTGTGATTAATTCTCAGGGAATTTGTTTTAAAACTGTCCACAGTTTTGCTCTTAAATATCATAAAGTATTAACTGTATGTAGATGTAAGCTGAATTTATTTTTGCTCCTACACATGTGTAGTTGGTTGTAGATCAATAGATTTTTTTTTTTTTTTTTTTTTTTTTTTTTTTTTTTTTTAGGTTTCATTATTATTTCTCAAAGATTTATTCTTTTGTCTGAACATCTTTTGGAGTCGTGTCGGTGGTATGCCATGTAAGAAATCTGTAAAGTTTTTGAGCATGTTTAATTCTGTAAAGATGAATTCCATCATTAAATCTGTAAGTGATTTCAAAAGTTTCTGCATTATTGATTTTATATGTGAATTCCATGAATACATTGCAAGTTACTATTTGAATAAAACCCGTTGAATTTTAAAACATTTATAAAGTTTGTTTTGTCATTTTTAGTTCTCAATAGGAAAAATCACAAAAAAAATTGTAGATATATTGAGCAGGAACATTGCGCGAACATCATATGAACAAAGAATGAGGACAGGTAATGTTAGCATTCGAGCATTCTACAAATGTTCATTTAATGTTCTGATTCAACTGTTCATATGTTTGTGAACGTTTGTATAATCATTGAATGTTTGCATGCAAACATTACCTGTCCTCATTCTTTGTTCATATGATCATCCAATGTTCATGCCATGTTTGCAAATGTTCTCATGCAAACGTTCAATGAACATTCAAAGAATGTTCAGTTTCCGGGCGGGGACAGACAGCTACTCTGTCATTAGAAGGGTGCTAACTAGAGCACAATAGGTGCTAATTAGAGCTATTGTTTAGTCACTGGCCTATAGCAGTCTGCCTCTCGGTAGGAGGGGTCTGGTTAGGTTTAAAACTCCAGCTTTTGTGACTTCTTGATTATTCTTCTCTACAAGCGTCAAGACAGAAGTCAGACCACCAGAGCAAGAATTTTAGCTGAGGAAGCATCTGTGATTTGAAGCGAAACGTCCTTGCGTCAAGCAACCCAGTCCAGTTGAAGATTCAAGCTTCTCTACTAAACTTGCATCTTGGTATACAAACAATTCATTGAAATGGTGCTCAAGACAATGCATGGAATCAACCTTACACAAATCGTCTATATCAAATATTTATTGCCAATTTAACACAGAGGTCATAACCATTCGATAAAAGTAAGTAAAAGATATAGCCTGAGAAATTTAGTTGTAACCAATATACAAATAAAGTGATTCTTTATGAAGTTTTTACAAATCAATGTTTATTTGAAAAACTGAAAATTCTGTTTGTGAAAGGTGATTCAGCATTGGTGGATCACCGAACACACACATTCATCACTTTTCTCAGTTACGCAATATTGAGACATTCTCAGCACAAAACTGCAGTTGAGATCCACAAATATGTCAGTCGCTATTCACATTATTGGCAGAATTATTGGGGGGGGGCTGAGGGGGAGCTTGGCTCATTATTCGCCCCCCCCCCAGGCTCTTCCTTGGCGCCGCCACTGGTGGGCACACCTCACTGCACACACACACACACACACACAACACCAAAAGGCTGAGTGGATTGAAAAAATACAACAGAAAAACAAAGACAAACAACAAATGCCAGCAATTGTAATCAATGAAGAGGAGATCAGAAAGAAAATGAGTGAATACAGTAACTTCAAGGCACCTGGCATCGACAAAATCCCAAATTTTTGGCTGAAAAGACTGACAGCATTACACCAACATTATGCTGTGGCTTTCACAAAAATATTGAACGGAGAAGAGGACACACCAGACTGGCTAATGACAGGGAACACAAGCCTAATTCCAAAGACCAAGGATACACAGCTTCCCAACAAGTACAGACCCATCTGCTGCCTAACAACAACATACAAATGGCTGACAGGAATCATAGCTGATGCCATTTATGAACATCTTGACACTGGTGGCTACCTGGAAAATGAACAGAAAGGATGTTCCAAAAGAAGATTAGGAGCTAAAGACCAGTTACTGACAGACAAAGTTATCCTGGAGGACTGCAAAACAAGGCAGAGGAACCTCACCATGGCTTGGATTGACTACAAAAAGGCATTTGACAGTGTACCACACTCCTGGATCTTGAGGTGCTTAGAACTCTACAACATCAATGAGGAAATAAGATCTTTCCTGAGAGCACAAATGAACAAGTGGAACACCACCATCACCCTCAATCACACAGAGGGACAAATAACAATCCCAGACGTACGAGTTCAGAGAGGGATACTTCAAGGAGACAGCCTTTCGCCTCTCTTATTCTGCTTAATCATGGACCCGCTCAGCAAGATCCTGAAGGAGCAAGACATCCGATATGACTTAAGTAAAGACAAAGGAAAGGAAAACCAAAAACTTGTGAACCATCTGTTGTTCATGGATGATTTGAAAATCTATGCCAACACAAAAAACGGACTCACTCAGCTCGTGGAAACTATCCATAAGTTCTTAAAAAACACTGGCATGGAATTTGGACTGGATAAATGCTCAAAATGCACAATGACAAAAGGAAAAAAGACAAAAACCGAAAACATACAATTGGATGAAGGGAGCTACATTGAAGATCTGGCTGTAGACTCCACATACAAATACTTGGGAATTGAACAAAGTAATACAATTGAGCACAAGAAAATGAGAACAAGAACAACAAAAGAATACCTAAACCGCTTAAAAAAGATCTGCAAAACACAGCTGACACCAAAAAATAAGATCACAGCCATAAACCAGTTTGCAATACCAGTGGTGACCTATGGGTTTGGCATAGTGAACTGGCCACAATGTGAGCTTAACAAGTTGGACACAAAAACCAGGAAAATGCTCACCCTCCACAAAATCACATACAGAAATCATTGCATGGACAGAATATATCTCCCTCGCAGAGAAGGCGGTATGGGTCTCACTGAAATCAACCAGGCCTACAGAGCATCGATAATAAATATTGTCCAGTACTTAAAGAGCTCTGAAGAAGAAATCATAAAAACGGTCACACAACACCACGAGGCCATAACTGAACGGACCTCAATCACTAAACTGGCAAAAAACTTTGGCGGAGAACTTCTACAAGAGAGAAAAAGCAACAGTCTCATGCCTGCAACAAAACTTGCAAGACAAACCAGAGAACAATACAGCAAAAGAGAAGGAAAACATCGAGTGGAAAGATGGAAACAGCACAAAAGAGCCGGACGTTTCCAAGAAGAACTCGAAAAGGAATACATCGACAAAGTTGGATCAATGCAGTGGCTAAAAAATGGAAAACTTGGTTTTGATGGAGAAAGAATTCTGATTGGAGCACAAGATCAGGGACTTCTAACAAATGGCTTCAAAAAAATGGCAGGGATCTCACAAAATGATAAATTCCGATTCTGTCATACAGCTGTTGAGAGTGTAAACCATCTAACTTCAGCATGCCAGATCCTCATGGCAGATGGGCATTATACATCCAGACACAACAAGATCTGTCAATATCTCCACTGGAAGTCTGCAAGGAACTGGAGATGGAAGTCAAAGAACATGTCTGGGAGCACAAGCCAGCACCAGTCTCATCCAACGGATAAGTAACGATCTTCTACGACAAAGAGATCCCAGCAGGAAGACACATTGAAGGAGGTGCAATCAAACCTGATATTGTCATCTGGAACAAACAAGAGAAAACAGCCAAAATCATTGATGTGACAGTCCCCAATGACTACGGCCTGAATCGAGCTGAAAGGGGAAAGATCTCGAAATACCTAGACCTGAAAAATGACCTAAGAACAACATGGTCATTGAAAAACATCGATATCATCCCAGTTGTGGTGGGAGCAACAGGCCTGATGAAGAAGAACCTGAAGAAATACCTTGAGGCAATCCCCGGTCACCCAAGTGCACATGAGGTGCAGTTGTCTGCGATTAAGGGAACGATCACCATCTTGAAGAGAGCCCTCGGATACAATGCCAGATCTGGTTAGGATAACTATAGAGCCTAGGGTGCAAATTTAGGGGGCCCATTGCATTCTACTAAAAAGACATCAAAGATAAATGAAAAACCAAAACACACACACACACACACACTCGTCACAGAGCCACTCTGACAGCATCAGGTGACGAGCGAACACGTGACGTTTGATGTGACGACCTCGACGATTTCTGTCTGTGTGTTTGTGCAGAATCAGAGCAGAACTACTGACTGCTGACAAACATTTGGGTCATTGTTTACAATATTCTCATCAACGTGGCTCTTATGTGCAATTTATCTCACCAACAGACTTTACAGTATTGTCAATGAACACATCACATATTGCAATATTTATATTTATTGTAATTATTAAATTACATTCTGACAGTTTTCTTGGTGGCTGTACACAGCAGGACATCAGCAGTTGTTTTGATATACTTTCTGTTTTCATCCACCTTTTTCTGGTGTTGTTGAGACATTGCCTGGAGTAAATTGCCTTGTCTTGTTCTCGACATCTCTCTTATCCTCTGTCTGTGGCACTGTGGCATTCAGATGGTGCTCTGCCTTGTCATGCTTCTGGAATCCTCCATCTTTGTACACGGGCCTTTTCCAGTTTGAAAAACCAGTACCTGAAGTTTTCACATTCACATGTTGCTATATTGTGTGTTAATAACAGTTTAGTTCATTAACATTCGACCTCGGAGACTTTTAGACTGAACTGGGAGGTTCCTGCTGCAGCTGCTGCTGTTGTCGTCCGATGTTACAGGGTCCTAGTCAGGGTCAGTCTCCTCTCTTGGTGAACCAATATGTATTGATCAACATTGTCAACACTTCATTCATAATATTTTAAATTAATCTTACTGTTAAAGATTTTATATGAATGAATGTTTGAAGGAGAAAATACCCAACACTTACATTTTACTTTTTACAATATAGCATAAAGTGCAGATTAACTCCTATTAAGACACTATTAAAAACTGCACAGTGCACAATGCCGGCTTAATTTAGTAACTGAAAGTAGGTAATTAAGTTACTTCATTCACTGAGAAACTGCAAAAATCCTGCAGAACACGATACTACATTTTTAAACAGTTTTCCTCATATGTGTATTTTCACCTGGAGGTCCATGAGTGCTGGTCCGACCCTGCAAGATTTGTTCAGCATGTGATCCCTGGCTGCTGCGTTCAGGCTGACTCTGAATTTCACTGCTGATTTCAGAGCTCGACGCCTGCTGACCTGCACTGTTCCTGCTCTCAGTATGTTTCTTCTGAATGAAGAAATCTTGAATATCTGCATTTCTCCTTTTCATTGTCACTGTACAATGAAAACTATAGCAAACCTTGTTGCCTTTGACCCTGGGGTCAGGGACACTGCTGTCAAACGGAAACATAAACAAACATGGTGCCCAGTGAAAACTTGTTTGTATCTGGCTTTGGTTTTGGTGCTACTAGCCAGAAATTCACACCTGAATCCCAGCCCTGTGGAGTTTCTGTGTACTGACTGTTGGAAGCCGGTGAGATCCAACCAGAAAGGCGTCTGCTGTGACACTTACAATATGTGTTACACTGCAAATGTATCGACATGGATTCATCAAGCTACGCCAGGCTCTGGAACTCTGACCAACCTTGGTCCTGCAGTAAGTGCACATTAAGACTGAATCCAAATAACATTTCACTTTCTGACATCCAAGTTGAAGACCGACCCCCAGAACCAAACTTCAACTGTTTCAAACAGAAAGGCTGCATTTCCTCCACGTGAATGCACGGAGCCTGTTGTCCAAAGTGGACGAGCTTCATCTGATCACTGGGGGATCCAGAGCTGCTGTTATCGGTGTGAATGAAATGTGACTGGGTGATTCTATGATGGACACTGAGAAACTAAAGTTTTTGTATTGCCAGACCAGACATTTAGATCCTGAAATAAAAAGAAACTCCTGATTTCTGCTTTGATTCAATGCCACTATGACTACCACAGAACTTCTTGGTGTTCTGGTCTTACTAAGGACCTTCAGAATTGTCTGCAAAGCACCTGGAACAAAATAGTTCAATATTTCCTCAATGTCCCTCCCAGGACCCACATAGGGCACACTGAGTTCAAACAGGTCCAAATTCTCCCAGTAAGTCTGAGATTTAAACAGTTAAAAATTAAGTTAGTGCATAATATTATTCGTGGTACGGCCCTGATCTATCTATCATCGTCCTTTTGTCTAAAGTCTGATCCTCACTCAGGGCCCTACTCTTTCATTATTTCTCTTGTAAAATCTTTTGGTGTCACAGCCTGGAATGGGATCACTCCTCGGTTACAGTCAAAAAGTAACAAGGTAAGTTTTAAAATACAGTTAGAATGATTTTTATTCAGTCAGTTAAAGGAAGAGGAACTCAACCCTTTTATTTGTTATTAATGTGATTTTTAGTTGAAATGTCTCGTCTATCTTCTGGTCCATTGTTTTTCTCATCTTAATATCGGTGCTAAATTTGTTGTATCTACATATCTATAGGTATATATTTACCATTTATATTAACTGTTAAGATCTTGTTTTCTTTACAATTTGGACTTGTTTAATTGATATTCCAGTGCAAACTATATATATAGTTATTTACATTAATTATTAAGGTCCTATAGTCTTATTTATAAGTTGTACCTGTTTAATCAAGCCCCTCTATTTTGTCACGTGATAGTTTCTCAAGGACCACAATGGAAATAATCATTTATTGTTGATTGTTATCCGTACATCATTGATATATTCACCTCTGTATGTTTATATTGATTTTACAAAATAAACCCAGTCAATCAATAGTCCACAAACACACTGAAAGCAGCACATTACTTGTGCTGCAACAGTGAAAAGCATGTCCACACTTTTCAATTTGACAGTTCTCAGGAATATTTATAGAGATTATGGAAATACGGTGTTCTACGGGTCAAAGCGTTGGTAGGCGTTGCCTGAAGCTTCTGACACTTTCAATGTGAAAGGCCTTTTACATCGAGCACAATAATTGACATGACCAACAGCCAATGACAATTGGAGAAGCACACAGGGTGGCCAATCAGATTGCAAGAAGAGCAGGTGGGCCGCTCCCGCTTCTGTGAATGGACTGACTTCTCGGTGCCTGGACTTCGCTCTTCTATTGCGTACAAGGTTGGAATCGTTTCTTTTATGTTAATTAACTGTGCATTACTTTTGTTAGTCATTAAATGCAACAGCTACGGAGTTTAGCTCATTAATTTGCTGCTGTGTGAATCCTAGTGGTGGTTAGCTTCTCGTTAGCACTTAGCTTGTGCTAGCTGTCGCTCTTCGCTTGTTTTTTTTCTTAGTGCTCAACACTTTAAAATAACTTGTGTGATGTTGTCAGACAGGGTGGCCCTCTGAGAGAGCCGTGTCCGTAAGGTAGAGCAGCTTCTGAGTTTAGTGGAGTTAGATATCACGGACACTCCAGACCACCTTAGTATCTGGTCGGCTAGCGGGCCTGTTAGCATTAGTTTAGCTCCGCCGCCTAAAGACCCTTTCAGCCCTGAGCTTCGTCCCCCGAGGCCGCGGGGAACTTCTACCCCGATCTCCAGGCCAGAACGCCGTGCGATAGTGAGAGGGGATTCCATTTGAGTTCTATAATAATGTAAAAACAAGAAAACATTAAAATACAGGGTAACACACATAAAGCTACAAATGAACTTGTAGGGATGGGTATTAAGATTTTATGGATACCATTATCGATTCTGCTTATTGATCTGATTCTTTATCGATTCCCTTATCGATACCTGCTTTGAATTTTCTGTGGCCTAAAAGTAGGCTTTACAGGTTTTCTATGTCAACATTTTATTGAGTCTTAAAGTAGACCTGCATTGAAATAAATGTCAGATTTCAGAAAGAAATAGCTGATATGTATTTATAAGACCCTTGTGAATGCAGTAAAGTAAATCTGTAAGCCCAAATTTGTAATTCAGCGGAGAAATCTTTGTTTAAAAATGACAAATTTACTGCTAAAAATTTAGCCCTCTGAAAACAGTTTGTACAGCCGTATCATTTCCTTCAGGGACAAGACGACACGCTCCCGCCTTCAGTCTGATTCCGCATTGAAATTGATTTTATCTGTTAGTAATGTTACTTATACACGTCCTGGTTTCAACATCCAAAAGTAAGCTGCAATGAATGTGAGATACAGATCTGTGTGCTCAGATCAGCAACGACATCGACAGCGGGCGCCGTTCTTCCTCTCCCGCTCTCTGCCTCCGCTACTCTTAAGTCTGCGGGCTCGTTAACGAGCTCGTTGGGCCACTCACACCGCCCATGTCTGTTTTGCAGCCGGTGTTGTGTCAGATTCAGCACACAACACCGGCATCACCTCTCTAGTTACTGAATGGAGCTGCAGCACACTTGGCACAAGTCCTGAGATTACGCTCGCTGTTTTAATGCAAAGCGCCCGGTACACCTGTTGCTGCAAGGATAGACTTCTTGCGGCAAAATCCACAGCACCGCATGTCTCGGCAATCGGAGCCCCAGAGCTCCATGGATGCTGAGAGAGGTTTATATATTTTTAATGACTGGGATTCTTTGCGGGTCTCGCCTCCATATCCCGCGATGGTACCAGAGGCGAAAGATAGTAGATTTTCATTGCGACACCACTCAATCAAACGGGCGTATGAAAAAGTCCCCCAAAATAATTTTCAAGCACAAATAAAAGAAATGTGTACTCACCAAATGTGCCGCAAGACAATATGAAGTTTTAAAAAAAAGTAGATCCTTCCGTATAAGACAAGAAAAAGGTGCAGATGCAAACTGACTTAAATCCACAAATTACAATTGGCGCAATGCATGCTGAGAGAGGGTCTTGTCCGTGACGTCTCGGCACCGTCCATGATGAGAGGGACAATTTGCGGAGGGCTAAATGTTAGCTGTAAATTTGTCATTTTCAAATGAAGATTTCTCCGTTGAATGACAGATCTGGGCTTGCAGATTTACTTTACTACATTCAGAAGGATCTAATGTGTAAATGTAAGTCATTTTTTGTTCAAAAAATCTGACTTCATTTTTTTCAATGCAGGTCTCCTTTAAAGTAAATAAATATGAAATTGGTCACTGGATCCTTGATCTCTGGACATAAATAGAAATAAACTAAATCTGCAGTTTTTGTCAAAAGCATTTGACATGTTTGGCATGAAAGTCTCTCCATACATCTGAGCTGAGCTCAGCTGGCTGCTGGAGTCTGCAGGTCTGCAGCCATACAGTCTTGGGCTGCTGCATGTCAGAGCAGGACGTCTCATTTTGGGAGGAAAAATAAAAATGTTTTGATCAGTTGCAGTTTATTGTTTGTATTATAGTGTTTAGAAAGAGGTGTCATTTGATTTCAATGGTGATTTGCTTTGAAGTTGTTCATTCCGAGCGGCGCAGCGTTTGGAGCAGTGGAATGAAGGATGATTCTCGTTTCTTTCTCGCAACAAGACAGGAGTCCCAGTTAGTCACTTTTATCCTCACAAAAGTGACTTAGAATTGACGTATTTTAATGGCTTTGAGAGGGGTTAAAAAGCGGAGTTGCCACTTCTGAAGAGGAGTGAAGCAAAGTTCCAGTGAAGCAGTGGATCAGAGCATTGGTTCAAAATAAAGCCGTGCTGCAGAAACGGTTGATAACAGACCCGCTGCAGGGTCTGTAGTCAACGTAGAGAAATGATAATTTTCCCGACAAACACCCTCAAAAACAATGGCCACTCTGAAGGACCAATAAGGGAATCATTAAGCAAAAAGGCGAATGATGTTGGCGGATCGAATCATTTCTTAGCGATACCCTAAAAGAACCGGTTCTCGATACCCAACCCTATGCACTTGTTTCCATTATAGCCCAACGGATACCTTCATTTTGGATTTGGCGCGGTGCATGCTGGGATTGCTTGGGGACGTCCCGCATTGTCCGCCTATTCAAACGTGATGTAGAAGTTATTTTCAGGTGTGATCTGGTAATTAAGTGAATCTAATTATCATACTCATTTGTCATGCCAGTGTGTGTCTGAGCCTGAGAGGATAATGAGTGGGGCTGATTATTATTATTATTTTAATTGAAGCAGTGAGCCCAAAATGTATTCATCAAACTCCCTCAAAGCCGTTTAAAGATGTCAATCGTAACTCACCGGTCTGCTTGTTAAAGACCAGGACCCATGTCTGCCGTTTCACAGTGAGCAGTTATTATTAGTTCCTTGTTAACGTGCAGTTTTCCGTGGGGCAGCACACGACCCTCTGGCGTGACTGGACCATTAATATCTCCCAGTTCGTGAAAGAAGCTACGTTAAGTGAAGCTATGTTAAAGTGTGTGTGTGTGTGTGTGTGTGTGTGTGTGTGTGTGTGTGTGTGTGTGTGTGTGTGTGTGTGTGTGTGTGTGTGTGTGTGTGTGTGTGAGTAAGGGGTGGGAGAAAAAAATTGATTCACACAAGTATTGCAGGTTTTTTTTTGTTTGTTTATTTGTTTGTTTTTTACAAAAATATTGATATTTTTTTAAATTTGAATGCTTCATTTTTGACTGCGTTTATCAGCCAGGTTGGACAAAGTTACTGCTTTTCTCCAGCATAGAGCAAAATGCTTTTTATTGACTCTCGACCTGGCAACGCAACGTCACATCCATCTGTGGGGGGAAAAAATAAACTTAAATGGAAAGCGGAGAATAGCGGACAACTCTCGAAATGGTGCGGGGATGAAACCTCCACCATCACATTTTAAATCTAAAGTGTGGGCACATTTTGGATGTTTTTTTTTTTTTTTTTTTTGCTTTGAAGAGAAAAGCAGAGCTTCTGGCCAAATGCCCTGCAGCAGCAATCATGCAGACTCTGAAAGCAGCATTTTCCAATCTACCCAGCAGTTAAGAAAAACTGATACATGTTATAAAATTTCTTTTTGACACCCTTCATCACACTTTTTTCAAGTTTTAAATTAGACAGCACATCTTTTATCCAGTGTGATATGGTGGGTGGGGCAGCTTCCTTCATTTTAAGATGAGACGATGGGCCAAGAGAGTGAAAAGGCAATAACGCTAAAACCTCCACCAGTCCTTCAGGGGTGACCCTGAAAAGCAGAAGTAACGGGGTTACTTTTGTTGCAAAGTGCTTCACAAACATCCTTCCAAAAAAACTGGGATTTTAGGACAAGTCCAAAACATATGTATCAGAGTCACTTCCCCTGATTTACATCTATTGCACGTTGGGTCAATTTGAGGATAAATTTTGGCAAGTTTGGATTTGTGTAGGTGTGTCTGGTGAACCACTTTAAGTTGAATAAGAGAATGTCTTGGAACAGATTGAAGATGAAAACATCCTCAAAACATCAACCCATACTGCCTCATTAAATGTAATTTGAAGATCCATGGCTGTGAAAACTCCGCGGATCCGTGGGATTCCGCGGATTTCATCATGGGGAGGGGGTGTTACTGTTGCACTCTTTAATTGTGATCTTTACTGAGTTTTTTAAATGGTTATCGCAAAGCGTTCTCTTTTTTTTTTTTTTTTTTTTACATCATGCAAGTTTTGTAAGTCCACGGACACTGATCTGTGTGTTACAGATACAAATCAGTTTCCTCGGATCCGTGAAGTTTCGAGGAGAATAAATGCCACTCAAAGCCTGGCTGTTATGACAGTTGTCGTAAAGCGGAACTGGTTGGTTGCTGCGATGACACTGCGTGGCTCCTGTGTGAAGCTTAGCTAAATGTAGCATGTGGACATCGCAAACTTTTAGAACTTTCAAGTTTTTAAAAGAAGAATTTTGCAGCATGTCTGTGTCACGGAGCGACATCAGACAGAGCGAAGATGGCATGAAAGACTGTTTGAAAAAGTCTGATAAGGACAAGAATCCGTGGAATTGTTGCTGGCTTCATGAACACACCTGAAAGATGAACGGGAAAAGCGAACTGGTAAGAATTTTTTTTCTCTCTGGAAAATAAACATTGTGCTGTTCAGACAGAATTTCAGAAAAGATTATATGCTTTTTTTTTTTTTCTTTCATTAATCTAGACTTTCTTTCATTGAAAAAAATACATTGTGGCTTTGAATGAATTTAGGCTACATGAATTTACACAACAATGTATTAACAATGTATGTATTTTTTATTAATGTAGACTTTTTTCATGGGAAAAAAGACATTGGCTTGAGTGGATTTACAGGAATTTACACAAGAATGTGTGGCTTTTTACTATAAGGTATGTTATTGATATTTTACCATGATTTTTTTTTTTTAATTCTTCAAGTTTTATCTGTGGTTTTTGAAATACTTTAACAGTCTTTTCAGTCTTCATGAATTTCATGTAGTTTAATTGTTCTGAGTTAATGTATAATTTGGTTTACAATTAAAAGGAAAATCATTGGTCCTACTTCCATGTCATATTCTGTTATTTCAACATGATCATTGACGGTTCAAATGAAAGGTTGAATCTAGGATCATTTTAAATATGCACTAATTTTGAGATTTGCTCTTCCAGGAGATGTTGAAAATGTATCAGTAGATGAAAATTTAATTTGGTTTCTAGACCCTGGCTCCCCCGGGGGTGCAGAATTTTCCTCGGATTTCACAATTTTCATTTCACAGCCCTGTGATCTGACTCCCAAGATTGTTTAATTGCAAGAGAGAGTGGCAAATTTATATGAGAGATTAGATTCATCATGACAGAAATGGCTTTGTTTCTGGTTGGGTCAAAGGACCTGAGCTCAATAACATTTAGGGCTGCAGCTATCGATTATTTTAGTAATCGAGTATTCTATCGATTATTCTGGCGATTAATCGAGTAATTGGATAAAAAGTACTTCTGCGTTTTTAAACATCAATTATCCAGGGCTCTCCCTAAGCAATGGCACAATGTCCCTGTGCCGAAGTGTTGGCATTTTGCTGAAATGGCGATGGGATGTGGCTTTCTGTTTTTTCTCCAGCTTGTAAAATTTAACCATTTTTAATTTTTGTTTTGTTTGTTTTTAATAAAGGTTGATGGACTGGGTCCCTGCGTGATGTATTTTTTAATCCCTCTTTCTCTGCAATTCAGCAGATGCATTTCAGATGGAGGTTGAACATGCAGCCTCACAGTCAGTTTTTTTATTTTATTTAAGTTACCGTGTTTGTGAAGTGTTGTGTGTTGCCCAAAAAGCAAAAATGAAAAAGTCAAACACTCAGTGTGAGTCTGAGGGAAACGGAAGAAAGAGTGGACTTCTGCTGTTTGTCAATGTAGCCGGGGACAGAGCTGTGACTCGCCCGGTCTGAGAGCCCCTCACACTTTGTAAAGACAGACGGCCGCCGGGTCAATAGTCCCTCCCCACGTAGAGCAGACCGTGTGTTTTTTAAAAATAGACACACACACTGCTTCGCTTTAAATGCACAGTAAGTCTATTTCAGATGATCAGAGTGGACCATCTTTCTTTTAAAAGACATTATTTTACTCTGTGTGTCACGTTAGAAAGCGGTAGCTATCGTTGCTATTTAGCTGTTATGCTCCAGTCTTCTGTTTTTTGTTTTTTTTTTCAGACGTTGCAGCACCACACACAGGCCTGGCATATGTACTACAATGTTAAACGAAGCTTCGAGGCACAGAATTTGCCTCGAACATTTTTTGTAATCAAATTATTCGAGTTACTCGATTAATCGTTTCAGCCCTAATAATATTACAAGGAGGCTTAACTGGAAACCCAGGGGAGGGTGATTGAATAAACTGTCTTACCTGTATATATCTAAAGAAATGAGAAGCTGGCAGGCTATACTTTCCGACAGTATCACAAAAGAAACATGTGCCCTCAACAAAAAATAACTTTTTAATATTTTAAACCCTTATATTGCCACACGCTAAATGTAGTATCCTGCAATGATGGAGGGAAGAGGATATTGGACAAGATTGGACTGGAGAGGCTCATCTGCTGCAGGCAAAAATATTTTCTGAATTGTGAATAGATTTTCAAAGAATTGTAATCTGTGTGATTAATACTTGTGGAATTAAAGGACAGGGGTAGTGATGCACCAGTCAAGGAGGATGGAGACCCAGGACTACAAAAGTGTTTTTCTGTCTTTAGCCAGGTGGGGCCAGTTCCACTGAAGTTGTAAGACAGACGGCATAAGTTGCACACCCAATAGTAGAAACGAAAATTGGGTAGTGCCAGCCCACCCTCCTGCTTAGACTTTTGTAAGCTCTCCATTTGTATTGCATTGACTCTTCCCATTAATGAGAGAGGAAGAGTTGACCACTTAGTTAAGTCACGCTGAACCTCAACCAATAGTTTACTAAACATAGTTTTTGATTTTAACATTTAAACATCTGACTTAACTAACACATTTTAACATAAATAACATAGGATGGTCTTATCTTAGCTAATTATAGGCCAATCTCCAGCCTTTCAAAAATTCTTGAAAGGGTAGTTGTAAAACAGCTAACTGATCATATGCAGAGGAATGGTCTATTTGAAGAGTTTCAGTCAGGTTTCAGAATTCATCATAGTACAGAAACAGCATTAGTGAAGGTTACAAATGATCTTCTTATGGCCTCAGACAGTGGACTCATCTCTGTGCTTGTCCTGTTAGACCTCAGTGCAGCTTTTGATACTGTTGACCATAAAATTTTATTACAGAGATTAGAGCATGCCATAGGTATTAAAGGCACTGCGCTGCAGTGGTTTGAATCATATTTATCTAATAGATTACAATTTGTTCATGTAAATGGGGAGTCTTCTTCACAGACTAAGGTTAATTATGGAGTTCCACAAGGTTCTGTGCTAGGACCAATTTTATTCACATTATACATGCTTCCCTTAGGCAGTATTATTAGAAAGCATTGCTTAAATTTTCATTGTTACGCAGATGATACCCAACTTTATCTATCCATGAAGCCAGAGGACACACACCAATTAGTTAAACTGCAGGAATGTCTTTCAGACATAAAGACATGGATGACCTCTAATTTCCTGCTTTTAAATTCAGATAAAACTGAAGTTATTGTACTTGGCCCCACAAATCTTAGAAACATGGTGTCTAACCAGATCCTTATTCTGGATGGCATTACCCTGACCTCCAGTAATACTGTGAGAAATCTTGGAGTCATTTTTGATCAGAATATGTCCTTCAATGCGCATATTAAGCAAATATGTAGGACTGCTTTTTTGCATTTACGCACTATTTCTAAAATTAGAAAGGTCTTGTCTCAGAGTGATGCTGAAAAGCTAATTCATGCATTTATTTCTTCTAGGCTGGGCTACTGTAATTCATTATTATCAGGTTGTCCTAAAAGTTCCCTGAAAAGCCTTCAGTTAATTCAAAATGCTGCAGCTGACAGGGACTAGAAGGAGAGAGCATATTTCACCCATATTGGCCTCTCTTCATTGGCTCCCTGTTAATTCCATAGTAGAATTTAAAATTATTCTTCTTACTTACAAGGTTTTGAATAATCAGGTCCCATCTTATCTTAGGGACCTCTTAGTACCATATCACCCCAATAGAGCGCTTCGCTCTGACTGCAGGCTTACTTGTAGTTCCTAGGGTTTGTAAGAGTAGAATGGGAGGCAGAGCCTTCAGCTTTCAGGCTCCTCTCCTGTGGAACCAGCTCCCAATTCGGATTATGGAGACAGACACCCTCTCTACTTTTAAGATTAAGCTTAAAACTTTCCTTTTTGAAAACGCTTATAGTTAGGGCTGGATCAGGTGACCCTGAACCATCCCTTAGTTATGCTGCTATAGACTTAGACTGCTGGGGGGTTTCCCATGATGCACCCAGTGTTTCTTTTTAGTCACCTCTTTTTGCTCTGTATGCACCACTCTGCTTTTACTGTAATCATTGGTGATTGATCTCTGCTCTCTTCCACAGCATGTCTTTTTCCTGATTCTCTCCCCTCAGCCCCAACCAGTCCCAGCAGAAGACTGCCCCTCCCTGAGCCTGGTTCTGCTGGCGGTTTCTTCCTGTTAAAAGGGAGTTTTTCCTTCCCACTGTCGCCAAGTGCTTGCTCATAGGGGGTCGTTTTGACCGTTGGGGTTTTTCTGTAATTATTGTATGGCTTTTGCCTTACAATATAAAGCACCTTGGGGCAACTGTTTGTTGTGATTTGGCGCTATATAAATAAAATTGATTTGATGGGTATTATGATTTTATCAATATCGATACCATTATCGATTCCGCTTATCGATCCGATTCCTTATCAATTCCCTTATGGCATGGGTTAAAGTTCTCCGTCACCGCGACGGATTTCCGTCATTTGGAAAATTTAACCACACATATGCGCGCACACATTGTGTCATATGTGTTTTGGGGCCGAAATATGATACTGTCAAAGCAACATCCCATTCTGCGCTAATCAAAGCAGCAGCAATGTCAGCGTGGACTGTGGAGGAAGGCACTGTGTGAATTTTCACTCCTCTCCGCTCTGTTTACTGCTTGCCATGAGCCACGGTCCTTGTCCTCCTTGTCCAGCGGAGAGAGAGAGTTTTTTTTAATACAATCAGCTGCTAACACACGGTGGCAGCAGCAGAGAACGAGTCACTTGGAAGAAAAGCGCTTAATCAGTGAAGTTCCACAAAAACCACACATGAATATATATATATATATATTTTCTTTCCTTTTTTACACGAGGGGCCGTAACTTCAGCTTGTCGGTGAGCCCACGTGACACTGGTAACACCGTGCACATTTGAAGGAACGAGTCACGTTTCACATAAGGGAGGACATTATCTTTAACTTCAGTTGATGAAGTGGTGAAGTGGCAGATATTAATGATCCAGTCCGGGTCTGAGGGTTGGCTGCCCCTCGGAAAAGCCACGTTAATGAGGAACAAATAAAAACTGTGGTGAGACACAGCAGACGAGCCTCGTTTATTGATCGCACCAAAGTCCTGGTTAGTGACTTTAATCGACCAAAAAGGTGAGTCACGATTGATATCTTTAAATGGCTTTGATGAAGTTTAATTTGTGGTACGCTACGTTTATTTGACGAGTGAGGAGGAGTTTTCACTCCTGTCCGCTCTGTCACAGTGGCGTATTCGTAGAGCTGCTCATTACAGCGTATCATCTATGCTGTAATGAGCAGCTCTCCGCCCACTTCACGAGGAGTTTTTTTCTCAATACGCAGCAGTATGTTGAGGGCTACGCGCATAGGACGGAAGAAATTAAACCTGTTTAATTTTCTTCGGCATACAGCACAGCATGGAGCGTTCATGCGAGTACACGCAGCGCCGTGCTACTGTCCGCTATTGTGAGCCCGCCCACACTTCATCACGGTACTGTGCGCCACTTCACATCTCCCTGTTGTTCTTCTGGAGCTATAAATACTGCAAGATCGTTGCTTCACTTTATCATACTGGACTAATTATATGAGGACTGTTTCACTGTCGCATCGTTTCATAAAATCTCTCTCTCTCTCTCTCTCTCTCTGGAGAGAGAGCTTTTATTTTGAGGAGTCTGAGTCTCCTTAAAATAAAACTAAATATAGTCTGATAGAGTCTGGAGTCTGATAGACACCTCAAATAAAAGCGCACGCTCTCTCTCTCTGTGTATGTTTAATCAGAGCTGTGACTCTTTAAAATAAACACGCACTCACTGTATGTCGGTGCGCTCATCAGATGACCTGATCGATCAGTCTGATCAAAGCTGAAAAGAGCTGTGACTCTAAAATAAACGCGCACTAGCTGCATTAAAAAAAAAATAATAATGTTAAATGACTCTGTTTTTGAGCGGCACCACACCATGCAGAACAGAGCGCACTTCCACAGAGGCAGAAAATAGCACTGAACTGGTGTGGCATGGCACACGCGACTGTGTGCACACATTAAAATGCAAACACACGCAGCTGCAAGTATGAACAAACACTGTTAAAGGCTGAGTACGCGCATATTTTGGGTGTATTTAAATGAAACACAATGCTGCAATGAGCAGCTCTACAAATATGCCACTGTAACAGGGGCTTTACTTCTCCTCCCTGTCCGGGGGGGATTTTTATCAGTCGGACTGGAGGACCGACACCCAGTTGCTAACAGACGGTGGCAGCAGCAGAGAACGAGCCACTTGGAAGAAAAGCGCTTAATCAGTGAAGTTACACAAAAACCACACATGAAGGATAGATTTTTTTTTCTTTCCTTTTTTACATGAGGGGCTGTAACTTCAGCTTGTCGGTGAGTCCACGTGACACCGGTAACACCGCACGCATTTGAAGGAAGGAGTCACGTTTCACATAAGGGAGATTATCTTTAACTTCAGTTGATGAAGTGTCAGATATTAATGATCCAGTCCAGGTCTGAGGTTTGGTTGCCCCTCGGAAACGCCACGTTAATGAGGAATGAATTAAAAACTCCGGTGGGACACAGTGGACGAGCCTCGTTTATTGGTTGCACCAAAGTCCTGGTTAGTGACTTTAATCCACAAAAAGATGAGTCACGATTGATATCTTTAAATGGCTTTGATGAAGTTTACTTGCGGTGCGCTACGTTTGTTTTACCAGTGACAGCATTTTACCGTTTAAATGTGAATAAGCCAGTTTCAAGTTTCTCAGTGCGCATGCAAAATTTACTTGTTTTTACTTGACAGTTTGAGTGACTTTTACGTTTCAGAGGGCTTCATACCCATTAAAATTCACCAGAATACACAAAATTTAACTTGCTGTCCTAAAAAAAAATTTCTGGGGGAGATCCCCCAGACCCCCTTAATCAATACTGTGTTTTTATTTCACAATTTGAAGTGACTTTTGTTTCAGAGGGCTTCATACTCATTAAAATTTACCAGAATACACAAAATTTGACTTGCTCTTTTAAAAAAATTTCTGGTGGAGATCCACCAGACCCCCCATAATCAATACTGTGTTTTTATTTCACAGTTTGAAGTGAATTTTGTTTCAGAGGGTTTCATACCCATTAAAATTCACCAGAATACACAAAATTTGACTTACTCTTTAATAGGGATGCGTATTAAGATTTTATCTATCGATGCCATTATCGATTCTGCTTATCGATCCGATTCCTTATCGATACCTCATGAATTTTGTACTAAAAGTAGGCTTTACAGGTTTTCTATGTATTTCCTTGAGTCTTAAAGTAAATAAATATGAAATTGGTCACTGTATCCTTGATCTCTGGACATAAATAAAAATAAACAAAATGGTGTTTTGCTTTGAATGTATTAATTCCGACTGGATTCTATCGTTCTAACTTGACTCGGCAGGGAGCCGCGCAGCGTTTGGAGCTGTGTGAACAGAACGGAGGACGATTCTCGTTTCTTTCTCGCAACAAGACAGGAGTTCCAGTTAGTAACTTTAATCCGCACAAACGTGACTCACGGTTGACATATTCAGGGATGAAAGTGGTGAAAAACAAAAAAAAGCTGAAACCCAAAATTACCCCCCAACACCACGCGCACGAAAATGTTTGAATTCTAGAAGCTCTGAAATGCAGTCCTGGACTATTCCAGACAATAAACTGCAGTGAGTGCAGCATCCATTTAGGTGAGAAAAAAAACAACTTTCCTTATTCAAATTCATTACAGTAGTATTCTGCTCTTACTAGGATGCAGCAGTTTTCTAGCTTGGCAGATAGTTCTGGAGGAAATCACTGAAGAAATTAACACACTGAAAATATGGTTTAACCGAAACAAACTGTCATTAAACTTCAATAAGACAGGGATGAAATGGAGGTGTAAGAGTCACTAGGTGTTCACAGGAAACACTTTTATTTATTTCTGTATACATGTATTTATTTATTTATGTATGTATGTTCATTGTCAGTTGCTTTTATATTTTCTGTTGTGTTTCTATTCAGGTTCTTTTTATCTCTTTCTCTAAAATTGTATATAATAAGTATATATTGTATATAATAATCATTAGATTATTAATATATAAACAAAAATAAATTTAAGAAACATTACAATTTGAAAACAAATGCACCCGAACATGACAGCTGCAACTGCTTAATGCTAACTTTTAACATTGAAAATGCCATAGACATGCTAACGTGTTAGCATCGCTCCCGTTTTTAAGTTATAAAATACATCTGTCAACTGTTTCAGAAGACCATAACAGGTCGGTTTAACATAGAAAAGGTAAATAATACTCAGACGTATGCTCTTTAGGGTTTTAGCGAGGGAAAATTAAGCAAAAGAAAGAAAGAATAAACGAAGCAATAGACCGAAGCATGCTTCAATCTGCGAACCACTGCTTCGATTGGTTCAAGGTTCAAAGCAAAGCCGCGCTGCAGAAAAGTTGATTATGGATCCGCTGCAGGGTCTGTAGTCAATGTAGAGAAATTATCATTTTCCTGACAAACACCCCCCAAAACAACGGCCACTCTGAAGGACTGCTAACAGAATCGTTAAGCACAAAGTTTATTGATGTCGGTGGATTGAATCATTTCTTAACGATACCCGAAAAGAACCGGTTCTCGATACCCATCCCTACTCTTTAAAAAAATTCTGGGGGAGATCCCCCAGACCCCCCATAATCAATACTGTGTTTTTATTTCACAGTTTGAAGTGACTTTTGTTTCAGAGGGTTTCATACCCATTAAAATTCACCAGAATATACAAAATTTGACTTGCTCTTTTAAAAAATTTCTGTGGGAGATCCCCCCTCCAGAATCAATACTGTTTTTATTTCACAGTTTGAAGTGAGTTTTGTTTCAGAGGGCTTCATACCCATTAAAATTCACAAGAATACACAAAATTTTACTTGCTCTTTAAAAAATGTTCTGGGGGAAGCACCCCCAGAATCAAGACCCCCCCCCCCCCCCCCCCATCACCCTTTTATGTACCTTTATGTTCAGGTTTTGCATTCTTTTTATGCTTTTTGTCTCTCTCTCTCTCCCTAGAGGCTATTTAGAATATATTTGTATACTGTATAATGTGTTTATTTTATTTATTGAGGGAAAAACAGTGTGTGCCCCCACTACGCCACATTTTAGGGAATTGCTGGCATAGATTTTTGCCAGGAAAAAATTTCAGATGAGAAAATTTATTGCTTTAACCCATGCCGTAGACGCTATCAGCTTACTTTTTTTTTTTTTTTGCAGAATAAAGTTGATTTCAAGCTTTCAGCACGTCTCCGGTTTCCAGTTTGGCCCTCCCCAACCTGTGTTTCTAACGCTCTGAAAATGCCTGTCTAATGGCAGCGTGCGCCTTACACATGTGACGTGTGGTTCTCCAATCAGAGCACAAAATACTCATGACAAAGGTTGTTTGTCAACAAGAGAATGATCTGCTTCGACTCTGTACGCTCACTCGGCTGACACTTTTTAGGGCTATAAATGCGATCAAATCATGAAAATAATGAGCCTATATCAAAGTATATCGTGCGCAATTACACACGTGCACTGCACAAACAATAGATATACTACAGAACGGCACAAACACAGTACAGTGGCGGTAATGATGTCATGAACCAGAAACGACTCTGGACTCGGTTGCTCTGATAAAATAAGGAAGTGTCTCCATGCGCCCCAGTGCCTTTACACGCAGAGCTGCGCACAACCATCTGATATACTTTTTCTGGGAAGAAGCTAGAATGGCAAAGAAAACTTTCACCGTCCAGGAAGCTTTGCAGCAGATTTTGGACGACTGCGATGTCGAGTCAGGCTTATCGGATGAGGAGAGTTTTTACACCGACGAGGAGCTGGACTATCTTGTGCGTTTGGATCCAGTTGAGGAGTGAGTATCCAAATTATTATAGGTAATAAGAAGTGCCGTAAAACTATTATATCTGTAGTAAATTGTGATAACAGCAGTGCATTATGTTCTGAGTGTATTTTTTTTCTATTGGAGAATATGCAGTTTTCCTCTGCTCAGCAGTGTAAACAATATGAACATGTGCGTCTTTGCATTTGTTACGTGAACAGACTATGTGAAACTCACATTTTAGTGATTCTATACTAGTATGCACACATATACTGTAATGTATGTGTACTGACTGTAAAAGCTAAAATTATAGTTTTACTTGGAGCTCCTTTGTTCCTGTCTGTCCCACTTTTTCACACCTTTGGCCTAGGGGATGGGGGTACTTAGGTGTGGCCCCTGGGGGATGAAGTCAATGATTTTGCTGATTTGTCTTTGTGAGATTACAGTGTAAATGCGATATTGTTATAATAATAGTATAGTGAGAGGTATTACAAGATACACAAAGTAACTTATTTCTTTTTTGTTTTAGTGATGAGCCTCAAGAATCTCCACCTACATCTCCTGTCTAGCCTGAAGAATCCCGCACTCACCCAAGTGTTTTCTATGTGATGTCCCTCTGTGCCTGGTGGCTGACAGGAACTGGTTTTTTGAGTACCACCACACCTAATCTCAGGACGAGTATTATTTTTTTTTAAATTGAAAAAAATATATTTTTACTTATTCCAGCAATTCAAATTTTGCACATTGGCCAAGTAGACCTCCAAGATCATATTTTAGCTGTGACTTTGCTTATTCATTGGTGTTTAGTGTGTTTATCCATTAAAACTTTGTAAGATTTATTTTTTGCCTAAATTTTTCCTTTGCATTTTTTGTTCTATACCTTTTTCTACCTTCGTGCAAATAGAACAAAGTCTGTATATTATGAAAATTTAGCTTGTCCTGAAAAAAAGGGTATATACTACTTGATTGTGGCTCATAAGGTGTTGTTATAACAGCATAATAATAAAAAAGGTGAGAGAAATGGCCAAAAAAAAAGCTTTAGACCCAGGAGGGTTAAAGAGGCCCCTTTACCCTGTTATGGAAGCAAATTCTGCAAGTTTCATGAAAATCAGAGGAAGTTGACAATTTACCATATTTGGCCTCTTCGTGAAGTGGTCCGACAAAAACGGCGCAAAAAGGGTCAATACCAAAACCAGCGACAAAACTCTTTTTACAACTGAAGCTGAGATGCTGAGTGACAATATGAGCCATATTTCATCACTTTTGACTTAGGGTGTATGGATAAATCACTGTGCGAAAAAATGGTAAATGGCAAAAAGCGCGCCCTCTACTTGTGTGCCTAAAGTTCGGCCACCATAATTTTAATCAAAATCAAAGTAAGAGGTCCTAATCTATCATCACATGCAAAAAGGACTTTGGGTGACTAAGGGCACAGGCCACACCGCCCCTGTAAAATTGTGCAAAATTACAAAAAAATATTAATTTGCAGCACCACCTGGGGGCTGCGCCCTGAGTCAGCCACCAAAATTGTCATGTTTTTGGAGAGTCCATACCTGATAGATTAAGACAAATGAAAATCAATTTGGCTTACTCAGGGCGCACGGAAATATGAGCATTTGAAAACCTAAATTTTGTGATTTTGCTATTTTGGCTCATTTTCACCCCAAATTTCCAGGACCCCCTAAAAAAAAAAAGAAGTGAACCTTATCACGGATTTAAAAAATGATGTGATTTTTGTTCTTTTTAACATACTGTATATCTACCCATTTAAAAAAAAAAAAAAAAAAAAAAAAACATTTTGGACAAATCTGAAGGGGTCACAAGTCACCACCTGCCTGACTGGCTCTTAATTTTTTTTTCAGTGTTGAGCACTGGACGCAGAAAGTACACAGTTCTTAACCAAGTCTACGCAACACTCCGCGACTGTATTTAAAGTTACACAAGACTGTGCTACTGAACATCGAGCCTCCGCAAGTCTACACGCCAAGGCCAAAAATCCTTTTATCAGTACATTCCTGCATTGATACATTTTATTCATCCCGCTGGACTTTGCAGGCAGTGAAGCTTCAAAACCACGGAAGAAGAGGCGAGCCAAGCTTCCACGTTCAGAGAACATGTCCATTGCTCATGGACAGTTTTCAGTCATGCTGACCTTAAGACAATGTTACATAAACTCCATTGTGATGTAAAATGTGCAACCAGAGGAGATAAAACACAAGACCAGGTCTATACAAGCATTGCTAATGCCTATACAGCAAAGAGACTGCCCCACCTGCCATTTTAATTCTGGGCAATTTACTGAGCACCGCTCATAGAATTTCAGTTAGTCTCGTCAAGACACAGGGGAAATATGCCGGAAAGCTGCGCATGTTGGCAAAACCACAAACGGAGGAAGAAGGGAGACAATATTTCCTTCCATAAGTAAGTGGTTTTGGTTCTTCTTGTCACTTTGTCCATGATATTTGGTTGATAAACAGGTATATGTTTCCTGCCCGTGCCTGTGTTGTTCTTGGACACGGACCATTAACTCTTCACTTATGTCGAGTTGATATTTTCTCCTGCTCGACTGATGACAAATTAAAATACTTGTCGTTAGTGATTAAAATTCTTCGACAAGACCGAGGATTTTTTTTATTTGCACCTTAAAATAACAAGCCGCTGCTCGGAGATTATAATGACTGTACCACAGTCACTCACACACACCACTGACTTCATGAATGAAACTCGGTCAATAAAAGATAATTGTGCAAATATATATATATATATATATATATATATATATATATATGAGGTCTATTAGATAATAAACCGACCCTTTTATTTTTTTTTTTTAAACTATATGGATTTGAATGACGTGCGATTACACCAATCATGCTTGAACCCTTGTGCGCATGCGTGAGTTTTTTTCACGCGTGTCGGTGACGTCATTTCCCTGTGGGCAGGCCTTGAGTGAGATGTGGTCCCGCCCTCTCGGCTGAATTCCTTTGTTTCACACGCTGCTCGAGACGGCGCGGGTTGCTTTATCAAAATTTTTTCTGGACCTGTGAGGAATATCCAAGTAGACACTATTCGAGAAATTAAGCTGGTTTTCGGTGAAAAGTTTAACGGCTGATGAGAGATTATGGGGTGTTTCTGTCGGTGTAAGGACTTCCCACGGAGCGGGACGTCGTGCAGCTCTTCCAGGCGCCGTCGTCGGCCTGTTTCGACCTGAAAACATCCTAATTTAACGCTTAATTCACCCAGGACGTTGTGAGAGAACAGAGAAGATTCAGAAGAGGCCGGCATGAGGACTTTATGCGGACATTCCACTGTTTAAGGACATTTTTTAATGAAAGACGTGCGCGCAAATTCGCCGAGTTGTTTCCGTGACGACTCGGCAAATCTGTCTGCGCCGCGACAGGAAAAACACCTCCGTGTTGAAAACCATTTGTAAAATTCAGGCGGCTTTTGATGGCTTTCAACAAGTGAGTAACTGAGAAATTGTTTAACAGCTTGGGCATGTTCCAACTTGCCCGTTAAGGTTTCCAACGGAGGTGTTTTCCTGTCGCGACTCCCCCCCCCCCCCCCCCCCCCCCCGCGGTCGGGTCCAGCCCGACATGCGACTCTGCCCACACGTTCTTTCATTACAAAATGTCCGTTAACAATGGAATGTCCGAATAAACTCCTCATGCCGACTACTTCTGAAAGTTCTCTGTTCTCTGACGACTTCCTGGGTCAACAGAACCTGAAATGTGGAAGTTTTCAACTTGAAACAGCGAGATGCTGCCGCCTCGAAGCGCAGATCGCCGTCAGGCGCCGTGGGCCGTCCTTACGGCGACACTACCAGACCAAAATCTCTCATCAGCCGTTAAAATTTTTACCGAAAACCAGCTGAATTTATCGAATGGTGTCCAGTCAGTTGTGCCTTACAGTTTTGAAAAAATTTTGACCAAACAAAGCAGCAGTCTGAGCCATTCCTAAACAACGAAAAAATCGACGAGAGGGTGGGCGACTCCTCACTCAAAGACTGCCCACAGGCGAATGACGTAACCGACAGGCGTGAAAAAACTCACATGCCCACGAGGGTTCAAGCATGTCTGATGTAATCACACATGATTCAAATCGATATGGTTTTTGAAAAAAAATAATAAGGTCCGATACTTTTCTAATAGACCTCGTATATAGGAATGGTTTTAGGAGCTGCGCTGTGCCTGACGCAGCTGCAGCAGCTTGGAACAGATCAGATCTGTAACTTTCAACATTGTATTTGGGAATGTGTGGGTGTCAGAGTAAGTTTAATACTTTCCTGACATGATTTAATGTTAATTAATTTTACTGGCTCGATATCCAGGTCAGAATGGCATTTTAACACGTATTTTGTGAGCGTTTTTCTGAGTGTGTTCAGTCGTGAATCCCCATTGAAAATGCATTAACATCTGGGAACTTCGTCAATATTTTTTCCGGTTAGGAGGCGTCATGTCGCTGTCCATGAAGGGACGTTCACGTTTAGTGGGCAGCATTGGGAGTGTGGACTCCAGTTCTCATATACAACCCCTGGCAATAATTATAGAATCACCGGCCTCGGAGGATGTTCATTCAGTTGTTTAATTTTGTAGAAAAAAAAATCAGATCACAGACATGACACAAAACTAAAGTAATTTCAAATGGCAACTTTCTGGCTTTAAGAAACACTATAAGAAATCAGGAAAAATAATTGTGGTTGTTAGTAACGGTTACTTTTTTAGACCAAGCAGAGGGAAAAAAATATGGAATCACTCAATTTTGAGGAAAAAATTATGGCATCACCCTGTAAATTTTCATCCCCAAAACTAACATCTGCATCAAATCAGATCTGCTCGTTAGTCTGCATCTAAAAAGGAGTGATCACACCTTGGAGAGCTGTTGCACCAAGTGGACTGACATGAATCATGGCTCCAACACGAGAGATGTCAATTGAAACAAAGGAGAGGATTATCAAACTCTTAAGAGGGTAAATCATCATGCAATGTTGCAAAAGATGTTGGTTGTTCACAGTCAGCTGTGTCTAAACTCTGGACCAAATACAAACAACATGGGAAGGTTGTTAAAGGCAAACATACTGGTAGACCAAGGAAGACATCAAAACAGAAAACTTAAAGCAATATGTCTCAAAAATCGAAAATGCACAACAAAACAAATGAGGAACGAATGGGGGGGAAACTGGAGTCAACGTCTGTGACCGAACTGTGAGAAACCGCCTAAAGAAAATGGGATTTACATGCAGAAAAGCTAAATGAAAGCCATCATTAACACCTAAACAGAAAAAAAACAAGGTTACAATGGGCTAAGGAAAAGCAATCATGGACTGTGGATGACTGGATGAATGTCATATTCAGTGATGAATCTCGAATCTGCATTGGGCAAGGTGATGATGCTGGAACTTTTGTTTGGTGCCGTTCCAATGAGATTTATAAAGATGATTGCCTGAAGACAACATGTAAATTTCCACAGTCATTGATGATATGGGGTTGCATGTCAGGTAAAGGCACTGGGGAGATGGCTGTCATTACATCATCAATAAATGCACAAGTTTATGTTGATATTTTGGACACTTTTCTTACCCCATCAATTGAAAGGATATTTGGGGATGATGAAATCATTTTTCAAGATGATAATGCATCTTGCCATAGAGCAAAAACTGTGAAAACATTCCTTGCAAAAAGACACATAGGGTCAATGTCATGGCCTGCAAATACGAGGTCTGTTAGAAAAGTATCGGACCTTTTTATTTTTTTCAAAAACTATATGGATTTGAATCACATGCGATTACATCAGACAAGCTTGAACCCTCGTGGGCATGCAAGAGTTTTTTCATGCCTGTCAGTTACGTCATTCGCCTGTGGGCTGGCTTTGAGTGAGGAGTGGTCCACCCCTCCCGTCGGAATCTCTTTGTCTGAGAACTTCCTGAGAGACTGACGCTTTGCTTGATCAAAATTTTCCACTGTTAAAGGATTTTGTAATGAAAGAAAGTGCGGACGGGTCCGCGCATCGGGATGCAGCCGGTGCTGCCACAGGAAAAACACCTCCGTTGGAAGCCTTAAGGACAAGTTGGAACATGTCCAGCTGTTAAACAATTTCTCAGATACTCACTCAAAACTGAAAGCCATCAAAAGCCGCCTGGTTTTTACAAATGGTTATCAACACGGAGGTGTTTTTCCTGTGCCGCCGCACCGCGCCAGCCGCGACCCGTCCGCACGTCTTTCATTAATAAAATCTCCTTTAACAGTGGAATGTCCTGATAAACTGCTGATCCGACCTCTTCTGAAAGTTCTGTTCTCTCACGACGTCTTGGGTCAACAGAGGCTTAAATTTGGAAGCTTTCCGCTCGAAACAGGCAGACGGTGGCGGTTCAGGGCGCGTCGCGACGTCCCGCTCCGTGGGCAGTCCTTAAAGCGACAGCAACAGTCCATAATCTCTCATCAGCCGTTAAAATTTTCACAGAAAACCAGCTGAATTTCTCGAATGGTGTCCACTTCGATGTGCCTCACAGTTTTTGAAAAGATTTTGATCAAGCAAAGCGCCAGTCTCTCAGGAAGTTGTCAGACAAAGAGATTCCGACGGGAGGGGTAGACCACTCCTCACTCAAAGCCAGCCCACAGGCGAATGACGCAACAACAGGCGTGACAAAACTCACGCATGCGCACGAGGGTTCAAGGTTGTCTGATGTAATCGCATGTGATTCAAATCCATATAGTTTTTGAAAAAAATAAAAAGGTACGTTAGTTTTATCACAGACCTCGTAGTCCAGATCTTAATCCAATTGAAAATCTTGGTGGAAGTTGAAGAAAATGGTCTATGACAAGGCTCCAACCTGCAAAGCTGATCTGGCAACAGCAATCAGAGAAAGTTGGAGCCAGATTGATGAAGAGTACTGTTTGTCACTCATTAAGTCCATGCCTCAGAGACTGCAAGCTGTTATAAAAGCCAGAGGTGGTGCAACAAAATGCTAGTGATGTGTTGGAGCGTTCTTTTGTTTTTCATGATTCCATAATTTTTTTCCTCAGAATTGATTCCATATTTTTTTTCCCTCTGCTTGGTCTAAAAAAGTAACCGTTACTGACTGCCACAATTATTTTTCCTGATTTCTTATAGTGTTTCTTAAAGCCAGAAAGTTGCCATTTGAAATGACTAGTTTTGTGTCATGTCTGTGATCTACTTTTTTCTACAAAATTAAGTAACTGAATGAACATCCTCCGAGGCCGGTGATTCTATAATTTTTGCCAGGGGTTGTATAACCTCTTTAGCTGGAGCATAATTAGCAAGGCTACTTTGTGTTGCTAGTTTTAACAAAAAAGTTATGATCATTAATTGAGCCTTAAAAATGGAGCATTTCAACATTGAATAAGTGTTTAATAAAATGGTTATAATAAAAAATATGTTGAAAAAAGGTTTGAAAGTGAAAGTTTATTCCACGTGTAGACGTGGAATAAACGGCCAAAAGCTCATCTTGTATCAGATGGTAAAAAGTGGACACGGACCATTAACTCTTCTTATGTCAAGTTGATATTTTCTCCTGCCAGACTGATGTCTAGTTAAAGTACCTGTCGTTAGTGATTAAAATTGTTCAACAAGACCTACTTTTTTTTTTTGTTTTTTTGTTTTTTTTGCATCTTAAAATGAGCCGCTGCTCAGAGATTATAATGACTGTGCCACTTACAGTCACTCCCACACACAGAATTGTGTGCACATACACACCACTGACTTCATGAATGAAACTCGGTCAATAAAGGATAACTGTGTAAAAATTTATATAGATAAATGTAAAGGTTTTAGGAGCCGCGCTGTGCCTGACACAGCAGCAGTTCAGCAGCTTGGAACAGATCAGATCCGTGTAACTTTCAACACTAATATTTGGGAATGTGTGGGTGTCAGAGTAAGTTTAATACTTTCCTCACATGATTTAATGTTAATTAATTTTACTGGCTCGATATCCAGGTCAGAATGGCATTTTAACACGTATTTTGCGAGTGTTTTTCTGTGTGTGTTCAGTCGTGAATCCCCATTGAAAATGGATTAACATCTGGCAACTTCGTCAATATTTTGCCTGGTTAGGAGGCGTCATGTCGCTGTCCATGAAGGGACGTTCACGTTTAATGGGCAGCACTGGGAGTGTGGACTGTAGTTCTCATAACGTCACTATAGATGTGTTCATATCATATTTGAGGACTTCTGACATCTTGTTTGAGTGCCATGTAAGTAGTAATAATCATCCATCTTTTGTACCCGCTTACTCCAGTTAAGGTCACGAGGGGCCGGAGCCCATTCCAGCTGTCATGGAGCGTGAGGCGGGTACACCCTGGACAGGACAACTATCTGTCACAGGGCCACATACAGACAAACAAACACATTCTCACTCACACACACACACCAAGGGTCAATTTAAAGTTTTCAGTTCACCAAACATGCAGGTCTTTGGATGTGGGAGGAAGCTGCAGCACCCGGAGAGAACCCACACAAACACGGGGAGAACATGCAAACTCCACACAGAAAGGCCACAGATGGGGATCCCCATCTTGATCCCATGACCTTCTTGCTGTGAGGCAATAGTGCGAACCAGCAGTGCAATAACTTACTGTCATCAGGTCAAACTCACCACTGATACTTTATTTTAATGATTGTTGTTCTAACATTTATTGTTAATTTGTTTCTTTGCAGACATGCAGCTGTCGTTGGTGATTAAAGAAGAAACTCTCCCTGAACACCAGGAATGGAATCTGAGTGTTGACCAGGAGGACATTAAAGAAGAGAAGCTGTGGATAAGTCAGCAGGGAGAGCAGCTTCAGCAGCTGGAGGAGGCAGATCTCACCAAGTTTGGTTTCACTGCCGTCCCTGTGAAGAGTGAAAATGATGAAAAACCAGAGTCATCACAGCTTCATCAAAGCCGAAGTGATGAGAGCACAGAGGCTGAGCCTGTAGCCAGCAGCTCATCTATACACAGAACACTCACAGCAGAAGCTGATGGAGAGGACGATGGAGGACCACAACCAGCCAGCAACTCAGGTCCAAACAGTCATTTACAACCAGATACCAGTGGCAGGAGTTCAGACAGTTCTGGAACTGAGACTGATGACAGTTATGACTGGAAACAGACCAGAGAACTTCAGTCAAGTTTTAACTGTCGAAAAAATACCAATATTGTTCATTCAGGCAACACTGATGAGAAACAATTTAAAGACTCTAGATATGGAAAAGCATCTGGTCACATGAACAACTCAGAGCAACAGAGGTGGAGGAAAGCAAGTGGAAAACCTTTTAGCTGTTCTGATCAGAGTAAAAGACAGAAACAGAAGGGCACTCTGAACAAACACATTAGAATTCAGACAGGACAGAAAGCATTTGTCTGTTCTGAGTGTGGTCAAAGGTTTGGACGAAAGGGCAACCTGTACAGACACATGATAATTCATACAGGGCAAAAAACATTTGTCTGTTCTGAGTGTGGTCAAAGGTTTGGACAAAAAGGCCACTTGAAAACACACATGATAATTCATACAGGACAAAAACCATTTGTCTGTTCTGAGTGTGGAAAAAGATTTGGACGAAAGGGCAACCTGAACAAACATATGATAATTCATACAGGACAAAAACCATTTGTCTGTTCTGAGTGTGGAAAAAGATTTGGACGAAAGGGCCACTTGAACAGACACATGATAATTCATACAGGACAAAAAGCGTTTGTCTGTTCCGAGTGTGATCAAAGGTTTGGACAAAAGGGCCACCTGACAACACACATGATAATTCATACAGGACAAAAAGCGTTTGTCTGTTCTGAGTGTGGTAAAAGATTTGGAGAAAAGGGCACCCTGAACAGACACATGATAATTCATACAGGACAAAAAGCATTTGACTGTTCTGAGTGTAGTCAAAGGTTTGGGCAAAAGGGCCACCTGAAAATACACATGATAATTCATACAGGGCAAAAAGCATTTGTCTGTTCTGAGTGTGGTAAAAGATTTGGAGAAAAGGGCATCCTGAACAGACACATGATAATTCATACAGGACAAAAAGCATTTGTCTGTTCTGAGTGTGGTCAAAGATTTGGACGAAAGGGCACCCTGAAAACTCACATGATAATTCATACAGGACAAAAAGCATTTGTCTGTTCTGAGTGTGGTCAAAGATTTGGACGAAAGGTCCACCTGAACACACACATGATAATTCATACACAGGTTTGGGGCCCATTGCATTCTACTAAAAAGACATCAAGGATAAATGAAAAACCAAAAGAAGGAAATTCAAGGCAAATGAAAAAAAACAAACAAACAAAAAAAAACATGGTCATTGAAAGAAATTGATATCATACCAGTTGTGATGGGAGCAATGGGGCTTATGAAGAAGAACCTGAGTAAATGCCTTGAAGCAATCCCCGGTCACCCAAGTGCACATGAGGTGCAGTTGTCTGCAATTAAAGGAATGATCACCATCTTGAAGAGAGCCCTCAGATACATTGCCAGCTCTGGGTAGGATAAACTATCGAGCCTAGGGTGCAACTTTAGACCCCAGGTCTGGGGCCCACTGCATTCTATTAAAAAGACATCAAAGATAAATGAACAAAGACAAAAAGCATTTGTCTATTCTTTTTATTTATAAATAATAATAGCAACAACAACAACCATACTAGTAATAATAACTAATAATACTATACAATTTTAGAGAAACTTTCCTGTGAACACCTAGTGACTCTTACGCCTCCACTTCATCCCTGTTTTATTTAAGTGTAATGACAATTTGTTTTGGTCAAACCACATCTAAGCTATGTTTTTACACAAGTAAAAATAAAATGCAGTAAATTGCACATTTGTGTATTTTTTCATGAAAATATCTTATTAAAGAGCACATATTACACTTCAGTTAGGCCTTTAAAATACTTTTGTGGACTCTTGCTGTAATAGGTTCAGTGGTTGAGATAGTTGCTGTAGGCATCTAAAAATGCTCATAATCGGGTGAAACCTGATGGAAATCTCTGTGGTGTGTCGGTGATGTATGTATGTATGTGCAAAATAAAACAAAACACTGACTTCTCCAGGTATGCTTTTGGTGAGAATATAACATCATAACTTTGTTACAAGCTCAAACGTTCAATGTTGCGTGACAAAGGCCTTTTAATAACTCACTTAAAGAAATAATGGCAAAACTCACATGTAAGTAAAAAATGATTAATTGAAAAAAAATAACTTTTGTTTTATGAGTGAGAGCATTTTACCGATTAAATGTGAATAAGCCAGTTTTGAGTTTCTCAGTGCGCATGCGTTTTCAAAATGGGTGACAGTGTTACTTTGTGCACAGCAGAACAACGTTGTCAATTGCTTTAGGCCCTAATTTTGTATTTTATTGACTGTACAACCAGCGACACAGCACCCATTTCGTGCATTTACCAGAATGGAATAGATCAAAATCCTACAGAAGACAAAGAAGTTTTACTTGACAGTTTGAAGTGAGTTTTCTTTGTTTCATAGGGCTTCATACCCATTAAAATTCACCAGAATATACAAAATTTAACTTGCTCTTTTAAAAAATTTCTGGGGCGATCCCCCAGACCCCCCCATAATATTATATTTTTACTGCACAGTTTGAAGTGAGTTTTCTTTATTTCAGAAAGCTTCATAACTATTAAAATTCACCAGAATACACAAAATTTGACTTGCTCTTTTAAAAATTTTCTGGGGTAAATCCCCCAGACCCCACATAATCAATACTGTATTTTTACTTGACAGTTTGAAGTGAGTTTTCTTTATTTCAGAGGGCTTCATACTCATTAAAATTCACCAGAATATACAAAATTTGACTTGCTCTTTTAAAAATGTTCGGGGGGAGATCCCCCAGACCCCCTAGAATCAAGACTACACCCTGCTCCCCACCACCCTTTTATGTACCTTTATGTTCAGGTTTTGCATTCTTTTTATGCTTTGTCTCTCTCTCCTTAGAGGCTCTTTAGAATAGATTTGTATACTGTACTGAACCATCCCTTAGTTATGCTGCTATAGACGTAGACTGCTGGGGGGTTCCCATGATGCACTGTTTCTTTCTCTTTTTGCTCTGTATGCACCACTCTGCATTTAATCATTAGTGATTGATCTCTGCTCCCCTCCACAGCATGTCTTTTTCCTGGTTCTCTCCCTCAGCCCCAACCAGTCCCAGCAGAAGACTGCCCCTCCCTGAGCCTGGTTCTGCTGGAGGTTTCTTCCTGTTAAAAGGGAGTTTTTCCTTCCCACTGTAGCCAAGTGCTTGCTCACAGGGGGTCGTTTTGACCGTTGGGGTTTTACATAATTATTGTATGGCCTTGCCTTACAATATAAAGTGCCTTGGGGCAACTGTTTGTTGTGATTTGGCGCTATATAAAAAAAATTGATTGATTGATTGATTGACTGTATAATGTGTTTATTGTATTTATTTAAGAGTGTGTGCCCCCACTACGCCACATTTTAGGAAATTGCTGGCATTGATTTTTGCCAGGAAAAAATTTCAGTCAGATGAAAATTTCTTGCTTTAACCCATGTCGTAAAGCAATCAATCAATCAATCAATTTTTTGCAGGACTGGTTGGTTACTGCGGCGACGCCACACTCGGACTGGTAATCTGTGATTTGGGGCATTTGCCCGGCCCTCCCAAGTTGACACCGGCCCCGTTCTCTACCCACTGGCCCCGTTCTCTACTTTGTAACTGTGTATCGGTAGTGACAACTCAAAAAAAAAAACGTTATTGAGGTTTAACTTTTACTATTAACTGATAGGGAGGTACGTGCAGTTTATATACCCTTTACTTGTAGTAAACATTTTTGTGGCGGTTGGAATAAGGTGTAATTTTCTTATTTTAAACTGTAAAATCCTTGCAACAAACTAAATTATAATAAATATTACTTTGTTTAAGCAAAACTACGATGTTCCTCTTGTATTTGGTGGATTTATGTCCGAAGATTTTACAAAAAATGTGTTGCGGTGCATGGGGGTATGCATCTAAACGCTGTCGTTTTCCATCTGATGTGCAGTGTTGCCAGATTAGGCAGTTTCCCAGTTGGGCTGTTTAGGATGGCTGTCTGCGGGTAAAAAATGTTTTTCTGTAGATTTATGGCCATAGAGATCAATAGACTTTTGTTCAAATTGGGCGAGATTTAGTGCATCCAGGCAGTTTTTGAGCATTTTTTTGGACGAAATCATCAGTCAGTCACATCTGGCAACCCTGCTGATGTGATGAGTGGCGCAGGTCCATGGGAACACGGATGCATGTCACGTATATATTTTCACTAGATAAATCATGGAAAGAGGTGGCAAAAAGAGGAAGGGGGGAGCGG
This sequence comes from Thalassophryne amazonica, assembly GCF_902500255.1. NCBI lineage: Eukaryota > Metazoa > Chordata > Actinopteri > Batrachoidiformes > Batrachoididae > Thalassophryne > Thalassophryne amazonica. Next base: position 13,017,632 of record NC_047120.1, read on the forward strand.
AGAAGATTCAGGACAAAAAGCAGAAAGCTCTACAAGCTGAGGCTTCTGGGTGTTTTAAAATAGATCATTTGTTTGCTGTGGCCAATACTACTTCTAGCGTTGCTGCTAGTGCTCCCGACATCCCTACTACAACGGGCGAAAATGCAACTTCAACGGGCGAAAATGAGGACAACTTTACTGGAGAGGTTAGTCCAGGCTCAAAGGCAATTGATGTCTATGTTGGGTCGGAATCGGAGGATTCCGTGTCCAGTGAGCAGGTCGTGGGAAAGGACGCACAGGAGATGACACAACCTGAAGTTCATCATGCTAGTGCTTCTACTGTCAACGTCTCTTCAGCTACCTCTGAGGCTGAGCCTGCTATGGATTATTTCAGCCGCCCTAACCGAAACGAGCTGTCTTTATTTTTTGAAAAACACCCAACACCGAACACAAAAAAGACCCTGAATAAGTGGTTGTGTTCCCCGAGACTGTCTGCTGTAAGATAAACTAAACACACACACACATTACCTCACTCACTCACACACACACTTTGGAGACACAAAAGCTTTTTTCCGCTTGTGTGCTTTTGCTTCCATTTTGTACTATGATCAAGGTGAAATGACAGTGAAAGTGTGTTCGTGGTGTTTAGGTGTATAGTATTTGTTCATTGGGGGTTCGGTATGGACGGGTGGGTGTGTGTGTTTGGGGGTGGATTCATCGGGCCAATAGTGGGCTGGTCCAGAGGAAAAATGCCAGGGCCGAAATTTGTTCCTGGGCGACGCTGTGTGGCTCCACTGTGACGTTAGCTAAACATAGCATGTGGACATCTTAAACTTTTAGAGCTTTCAAGTTTTTAAAAGAAGAATTGTGCAGCATGTCTCTGTCACGGACCAACGTCGGACAGAGAGAAGATGGCAAGAAAGATGGTTTAAAAAAGTCTGATAAGGACAAGACTCTGTGGAATTGTCACTGGCTTCATCAACACACCTGAAAGATAAATGAGAAAAGCGAACTGTGCCATCAAGAAACACGGTAAGAATTTTTCTTTCTCTGGAAAATAAACATTGTGCTGTTCAAACAGAATTTTAGAAAAGATTATGTGCCTTTTTTTTCATTGTTCTAGACCAGTGGTCACCAACCTGTTGATCGTAGATCTACAACTCCTGGCAAAAATTATGGAATCACCGGCCTCGGAGGATGTTCATTCAGTTGTTTAATTTTGTAGAAAAAACGCAGATCACAGACATGACACAAAACTAAAGTCATTTCAAATGGCAACTTTCTGGCTTTAAGAAACACTATAAGAAATCAGGAAAAATAATTGTGGTTGTCAGTAACGGTTACTTTTTTAGACCAAGCAGAGTGAAAAAAAATATGGAATCACTCAATTCTGAGGAATAAATTATGGAATCACCCTGTAAATTTTCATCCCCAAAACTAACACCTGCATCAAATCAGATCTGCTCGTTAGTCTGCATCTAAAAAGGAGTGATCACACCTTGGAGAGCTGTTGCACCAAGTGGACTGACATGAATCATGGCTCCAACACAAGAGATGTCAAAGGTTGGCCAACTGAAAACGGCATTGAAAGCCCAGCAGTTGTTTTTCACCAAACCTTCAACAAGGCTGCCACAGAAGCTTTGTTTCGCGTGAGTCATATCTTTGCTAAACACAAAGTTGTTTACAGACGGTGATTTGTTTACAGAAGCCATGCTCGTGACTGCAGAAACTATATTTAATGATTTCAAAAACCAAGACTTCAAGAAACATTCTGTTTCAGAATGCTCAAAAAACCAAATTAACTCATTGCTTCAGAAAACATTATGTTTTCACAAATTCTGAAACATTTGGTCTTTCGAGCCTTCTACAACTGAATTTATTTCTTGAAGCAAATGTCATTTATTGTAGTATAAAATATAAAGCTTGTTAAATCTTTATAAAATATTACACAAAAATACGAGGGCTGTCAATAAAGTAACGGTCCTTTTTATTTTTTTCAAAAACTATATGGATTTCATTCATATGTTTTTACGTCAGACATGCTTGAACCCTCGTGCGCATGCGTGAGTTTTTCCACGCCTGTAGGTGACGTCATTCACCTGTGAGCACTCCTTGTGGGAGGAGTCGTCCAGCCCCTTGTCGGAATTCCTTTGTCTGAGAAGTTGCTGACAGACTGGCGCGTTGTTTGATCAAATTTTTTTCTAAACCTGTGAGACACATCGAAGTGGACACGGTTCGAAAAATTAACCTGGTTTTCAGTGAAAATTTTAACGGCTGATGAGAGATTTTGAGGTGATTCTGTCGCTTTAAGGACTTTTCACGGTGCGAGACGTCGCGCAGCGCTCTCAGGCAGCGTCATCAGCCTGTTCAAGCTGAAAACCTCCACATTTCAGGCTCTATTGATCCAGGACGTCATGAGAGAACAGAGAAGTTTCAGAAGAAGTCGGTTTCAGCATTTTATCCGGATATTCCACTGTTAAAGGAGATTTTTTTAATGAAAGACGTGCGGACGGATCCGCGCGTCGGGACGCAGCCGGCGCGGTGCAGCGGCACAGGAAAAACACCTCCGTGTTGATAACCATTTGTAAAATCCAGGCGGCTTTTGATGGCTTTCAGTGGAGTGAGTATATGAGAAATTGTTTAACAGGCAGGACATGTTCCAACTTGTCCTTAAGGCTTTCAACAGAGGTGTTTTTCCTGTGGCGGAGCGTCGCGGCGGCTGCGTCCCGACGCGCGGACCCGTCCGCACGTCTTTCATTAAATAAATCTCCTTTAACAGTGGAATATCCGGATAAAATGCTGAAACCGACTTCTTCTGAAACTTCTCTGTTCTCTCACGACGTCCTGGATCAATAGAGCCTGAAATGTGGAGGTTTTCAGCTTGAACAGGCTGATGACGCCGCCTGAGAGCGCTGCGCGACGTCTCGCACCGTGAAAAGTCCTTAAAGCGACAGTCTCACCTCAAAATCTCTCATCAGCCGTTAAAATTTTCACTGAAAACCAGCTTAATTTTTCGAACCGTGTCCACTTCGATGTGTCTCACAGGTTTAGAAAAAAATTTTGATCAAACAACGCGCCAGTCTCTCAGCAACTTCTCAGACAAAGGAATTCCGACGAGGGGCTGGACGACTCCTCCCACAAGGAGTGCTCACAGGCGAATGACGTCACCGACAGGCGTGGAAAAACTCACGCATGCGCACGAGGGTTCAAGCATGTCTGACATAAAAACATATGAATGAAATCCATATAGTTTTTGAAAAAAATAAAAAGGACCGTTACTTTATTGACAGCCCTCGTATACCGAAAACAGTTCTCAATTCATTGAATTTCTGAATTGTATTCAAATAATATTCTCAAATACTGTTAAAGAATTTTCCTTTTGGAAGTATTGTTCTTGTGTGTTTTTGTTTACAGTGCGGTTGGTAGATCTTGTCTTCTCAGGCAGAGCGAGGGGATCTTTGGCTTAAAAAGGTTGGTGACCACTGATCTAGACTTTATTTCATTGGAAAAAAGACATTGTGGTTTTTAATTATGTAAATGTTTTTTGTTTTTTTGTTTTTTTTATGTAGACTTTTTTCATGGGAAAAAAAGACACTGGCTTTGAGTGGATTTACAGGAATTTACACAAGAACGTGTGGCTTTTTTACAATAAGGTATGTCATTGATATTTTACCATGATTTTCAAAATATTCTACAAGCTTTAGCTGTGGTTTTTGAAATTCTTTAACAGTCTTTCAGGCTTGATGAATTTCATGTAGTTTAATTGATCTGAGTTAATGCATAATTTGGTTTACAATTAAAAGAAAAATCATTCCAGGTCCTATTTCCACATCATATTCTGTTATTTCCACATTATCACTTACGGTTTAAATGAAAGGTTGAATATAGAATCATTTAAATATGCTTTTTTTTTTTTCTTTTTTTTTTTAGATTTGTTCTTTCAGGAGATGCTGAAAATGTATTATTAGATAAAAATTTAATTTGGTTTCTGGGGCCACACAGGTCCCTAGACCTCGGCTCCTGGAGGGCTGCGCCTGATCCCCTGCAGATTTTCCTCGGATTTCACAATTTTCATTTCACAGCCGTGCGTATGAGTTCAGAGAGGGATATTCCAGGGAGACAGCCTCTCGCCGCTTTTATTCTGCTTAATCATAGACCTGCTCAGCAAGATCCTGAAGGAGCATGACATCGGGTATGACTTAAGTAGAGGCAGAAGAAGGAGAAATCAAAAACTTGTGAACCATCTGCTGTTCATTGATGATTTGAAAATCTATGCCGACACAAAAAAGGGACTCAGTCAGCTCGTAGAAACAGTCCATAAGTTCTCCAAAGACATTGGTATGGAATTTGGACTGGATAAATGCTCAAAATGCACAATCAAAAAAGGTAAAAAGACAAAAAACGAAAACATACAGTTAGATGAAGGGAGCTACATTGAAGATCTGGCTGTAGACTCCACATACAAATACTTTGGAATTGAACAAAATACTACAATTGAACCCAAGAAAATGAGAACGAAAACAACACAAGAATACTTAAACCGCTTAAAAAAGATCTGCAAAACACCAAAGACCAAGATCACAGCCATAAACCAGTTTGCAATACCAGTGGTGACATGGATTTGGCATAGTAGACTGGCCGCAGCGTGAGCTTAATAAGTTGGACACAAAAACCAGGAAGATGCTCACCCTCCACAAAGTCACATACAGAAATCAGTGCATGGACAGAATGTATCTCCCTCGCAGAGAAGGCGGTCTGGGTCTCACTGAAATCAACCAGGCCTACAGAGCATCGATAATAAGTATTGGACAGTACTTAAAGAGCTCTGAAGATGAAATCATGAAAAAGGTCGCACAACACTACGAGAAGACCTTATCTGAACAGAACTCAGTCACCAAACTGGCGAAAAACTTTATTGGAGAACTTCTACAAGAGAGAGAAAGCAACAGTCTAACGCCTGCAACAAAATTCGCAAGACAGACCAGAGAACAATACAGCAAAAGAGAAGGAAAACATCGAGTGGACAGATGGAAACAGCACAAAAGGGCTGGACGATTCCAAGAAGAATTGGAAAAGGAATACATCGACAAAGTTAAATCAATGCAGTGGCTGAAAAATGGAAAACTTGGTTTTGATGGAGAAAGAATTCTGATTGGAGCACAAGATCAGGGACTTCTAACAAATGGCTTCAAAAAAATGTATTGAGAGATCACGTGAAATCTTTCTCTTTGAGTCAGATTTCCAGTGTAAATGTATCTTGAATTTATCATCATTTTAAATAATACACCACATACTTATGTAGCGGCTGCACTCTGCGTTGTGTTGTTATGACTCCGCCCATTCGCTCCCCTCGGGACACAAACTCATGATCCTCGGCATGGAAGTCGGACTCTCTAACCAGAAGGCTAAAACCCAGGTCTCTGGCCTTGACCAGAGAATCCTTTTGAGCTGTTGGGAGTTAGGTTTACAAACTACATCTGCACGACGACACCTGCTGGCCTCCGTTACTTACATTATTTAGTGTTTTGTTTTTTTGTTTTGAATCTTAGAATCTTATCAACTCCATGCTCTCAGTGACACAGATAATCTTAAATAGACTTGTGTATTAAAAGTGAAGCAGTGTGTGTTTTTGTTAAACACACAGCACTGTGTTGACCCCTAAAGTGAAAGCACACACTTTTTTTTTTTTGTAAATCAACTGACTATTGAAAAACACCATTATCAGACGGATTCTTATTGGATTTGATCAGAACTTTCATTTGTTCATCAACAGGGTGGATTTATCAGTGCAGCTTTTGTGTAAAAGCTTCACACACACGAGGCTGTTTTTCACAGACTGCAGTCACAATGGGCACGTGCACTGTCAGGAAAGATCAGAAACTCACAACGACACAAAGAAATAAGTGTAAATTTTGTGATATGGACTTTTTTTTGGGGGGGGGGGGGCTGAAATTCACCCAAAATATATATTTTTTCCTTCTTCACTGATTCATGGATTTTTTTTTTTTCTTTTGTTCTGTTCACAATTCTTTCTCAGATGCTGAAAATAGTGAAATTCACATTTTCTCCTTCAGTTTCTGATTTTAATTCTGATGTTTTTATTATTCATTTAAACATTGTTCACAATTCTTCCTCACAAAATTCATGATTTTGTTGCAAACAGACTAGTTTGGAAAATAATAAGATTCACCCAAAATGTTTATTTTTCTCCAGTTTCTAATAAATTTTAATTCTGATGGTTTTGTTTGATTCATCAAATCTCTGTTCTTGAATGCAGAATTTTGAAATTTGAATTTGGGGGGAAAATATCAACTCTGTCATGAAAACTATGAAATTTACCCAAAATAGAGAATATTCCTGAATTTCATGTTTTTTGAAAGGTAAAAAAAAAAGAAAATTTACACATTGGCATAAAATTTTTGGAAACGAACCTCAACTTCCAGCAAAAATATTTTCAACAAATAACAGGTTTTACTTTGTTTCAATTTCGGCCTTTATAATTGTAAATACCTTTATTGGACACGCGAGGGCAGCATTTCACCAAAACTAAAAGGCATTCAGGGGATTTTCAAGAAGAAAACATGTTTGTCTGAAAGCACCAAATTTGGTGTTTATGTTGATGAAACAGTCCACGAGCTGAGAAGGTTTTCTGTCCTGTTTAAGGAGAATAAATTCTCTGATCATTAAGATTCTATAAGTGTATAATTTAGATTTATGACTTAATGTTGAGGCGTTATGGGTTTAAAAACAACAGAAAAGGTGACAAAGGTCAACTTCAGTACACACAGGGGTCAAAGGTTAAAGTTGCCTCCAAATTTGTTTAATAGTGATTCAAATTACTATGATCAATTAAATAATGTGGTATATGCTTCAATCTGATTGGAGTATTTTTAAATGTTGACCTCTACTTGGCTCCAGCTGCCACCCTGAGACGGGTTCATGTGTTACTGAACCACAAAGCAAAATGTCACATTGTACATAAATGAAATTAATGGTGATGATTTTGTCTGCTGTCATCTCCAAACAACAAAGTCACTCAGTTTTCACAAATTTGCTGCTTTCTGTGTTTTGACAAACTCCAGATAAACTCAAGAAACCCTTTAAAAAGGACAGAATCAGCTGTTTTTTTTTCCACCTGTGTGGAAGCTGTAACATTATTTTAACTCACCAATTTTCAGCTGTAGAGCAAAATGTCAGACTATGTTCACTGGTGTTTGCCAGTCTTGTTTTTCTTGATGTCACATTGTGCCAACATGAAGACAGACTTGATGTCTTGTTGGCCGTAATATCGACTGAATTCCTTTATTAATGTGACAATATAAAAATATAACACCTCAGTGCTGAATGGATCATTGAGGTCCACATATGTGATCAAGAGGAAAACACAGTAAAAGCAGCAGCTGCTCTCCACTGGGAGGAGACGTAGTGCACGTGCACGTCCATTAGTTATGAACGCAGACTGTTAAAAACAGTCTCTGCTGGAGGTTCAGCTTTGTGCACGCTCATAAGTGTCATCAATGCAGTAACTGAAAAATCTAAGAAATACATCAGTGTGATCAGGCAGCCTGTAAAAACAGCTGAATTGCACGTTCACGGCAGCAGCTATAACGGGGTTAACACTGTCTTGCACACATCCAGATTTAAAATCTGACAGATTCTCAATAAAACAAAATAGTAACAAAATCAGTTAGAGATTTCTAACCTCCGCCAATCCGGATCACCCCCGAAGTTCAGTGGAGTCTTACGTGCCCTAATATCTATCTGTGGTGCAAATCTGGTGAGAATCTGTGAAGTCGTTTTGACGTAATCCTTCAAAGCGTATATCAAGAGAAATCTTGATCCAGAATCCGGATTTGGATTCGGATCATCTCCAAAATGTAATGGAGTCTTCCCTGGCCTATGTATCCGTGGTGAAAATTGGGTGAGAACAATTGCACTTGTTTTGACGTAATCCTTCAAAGCCTATATAAAGTTAAGCTTGATTCAGAATTCGGATCCAGATCACCTCCAGAATTTACTGGAGTCTTCCATGGCCTAATATGTATCTGTGTTGAAACTTTCAACAAATTTGTGCAGTAGTTTTGATGTAAGACATCAAAACCTATATAAAGTCAAACTTGATCCAGAATCCAGATCTGGATGACGTCACCCTGCTTACAGACGAATAAATAAATCAATGCCAGTGATTTTGTTACGTCCTTGGCGGACATAATCACAAAGCCGATCAGCTCCACTGAGGAAAAAAATTACAAGAAGAAAACTGTTGTGTGGGCCGCTGAAGAGGAGGTACTGCTGGCCCACTACCACCAGAGGGCGCCCTGCTTGGAGTGCGGGCTCCAAGCACGAGAGGGCGCCAGACCCAGAGGAGGTGACAGCTGTCACTCATCTACACCACCATATAAGCCGGACTGCAACTCCACCTCACCGCCGAGAAATCGACTACCAGTACTAAGGTAATTTTCTCTGCTGACTTATACGTTGAATAGTAATCTGAACTTCTGTTGCAGCCGTTTTCCTGGTGCTTTCCTTGTCTGGAGGATTGGCGTTTGGTGTGACAGTGACGGCTTCACCTCGCACCCCGTCCCAGATAAGTGGTTGATCAGGAGCTGCACAAGTGTGTGTGATTTGGAGGTGGAGGTGCTCCCTCCTAACGGTGTCTGGACTGTTAATTACTGAGTGTGCGGACTCGCACTCACACATCATCTTTCTGTTTTCTGCCAGCAGTACCAGGGTCGACAGCCAAAGACAGAGGCCACCTGGGGACTCGGGACTTGGCGGCTCCGGTGTTCTTCAGGCCGTTGGTGGTGGAGGCCATGTGGGACGCGGCTTCTCTCTCGTCGGGCGTCTTCTATCTTCGAGCCTGCCCACACGTCACCTGGTGTTTATTGACTGTGAACATTAAGACATGTTTCGTTGTGTAATATCACAACATTAAATTGTTACCTTTTGGCTTACTTATTGTCCGTTCATTTGCGCCCCCTGTTGTGGGTCCGTGCTACGACACCTTCCCAACAGGATTTCTCGGCCATCGTCATGGACTCTGAGGGGCGTCAACTCCAGCTTGAACGGCCAATGGAAGAGCCAGGAGCGCAGGCGTCAGCGGGAGGTGGGTTGAGTGAGCTGCAGCAGATCTTAACCGCCTTCAAGGCCCGGTTAGTATTTGTGACCGAGCAGAGTGTCCTCCTTAATCGGAGGGTGGAGGCTCTCACCGCCAGGGTGGAAGCGCGCGATCAGGGCGCTGCTGCAGCCACTCCTCTGGCTGGTCCTGGGCCCGTATTAGACGTTCCACTGGTCGTTCAACGAACCCCCCCACCGTCCCCTGAAGCATACATAAGCCCCCGGACCGTACGGGGGCTGTGTCGAGACGTGCGCGGATTTCCTCATGCAGTGTTCGCTCGTCTTTTCACAGCGCCCCGTCATGTACGCATCAGACGCTAGCCGGGTGGCTTATGTTATTAATTTGCTTCGAGGAAAGGCACGCGCATGGGCTACGACGCTTTGGGAGCAGAATTCACGGCTCCTAACGTCTTATTCTGGGTTCGTACGGGAATTCAAACAAGTGTTGATCATCCCAACAGAGGCGAGACCGCTTTGAACGTGCTGCTGTCGATGAGACAGGGGCGCCGTAGCGCAGCCGAGTATGCAGTCGACTTCTGCATCGCTGCAGCGAGGTCCGGCTGGAATAACGTTGCGCTCCGCGCCGCCTTTGTAAATGGACTGTCCCCGGTCCTTAAGGAGCACCTACTGGCCAAGGAGGAACCGCGGGAATTTGACGGGCTGATCGATTTGGTTATACGTTTAGACAACCGTTTAAATGAGCATCGTCGGGAGCAGGCCGGGGGGCGTGACCGGGCCCGAGCCGTCCCTCCCCCTTCCGGTTCCGACAAGGTGGCGTCGTCCCCACGCTTCACTGCCAGAGAGCTCCGTGTGGCTACGGCTCCCCCTGCTGAGGAGGCTAGGGACACGAGCAGGGCCAAATTAAGATCAAAAATCAGACAAAGGAGGCTGGCCCGCGGGGAGTGTTTTGTCTGCGGCTCTTGCGAGCACATGCAGAAGGACTGCCCTAAAACGGTCAAACTACAACGCCCGTCCTTAGAAACTGGGCTAAGTGTGGGTCATAACACGCACGCGGGAAAACTCCGCAAATCTGCACGAATCCCAGTAACAATCCTTTGTGGGGATTTAACCCTTCATGCCCCAGCACTGATAGACACAGGGTCTGAAGGGAATCTGCTGGACAGCAGATGGGTTAAAGGAAGTAGGGCTCCCTCTGGTGGCTCTGCCGGCACCATTGCAGGTGCGAGCACTAGATGGCACCTGCTTCCATAATCACACATCAGACACAACCAGTGACTTTGGTTGTGTCTGGGAATCACAGGGAGGAGATAGTGTTTCCATGTAACACCTTCTACCTCCAGAGGATTTTGGGCTTTCCATGGATGGTGAAGCACAATCCCCGGATTGATTGGCCGTCTGGGGTTGTGACGCAGTGGATGCGAAAACCTGCCACCGGGAGTGCTTAGGATCCTCGGTTCCTCCCGGCACTACGGCTAATGAGGAGGTCAAAGTTCCCCCCAATCTATCGGCGGTGCCAAAGGAGTACCCACGATCTGCTGACGTTTTTCAGCAAAGATCTGGCACTCACTCTTCCCCCGCACCGACCATATGATTGTGCCATCGATTTGGTCCCGGGCGCTGAATACCCGTCCAGTAGGTTGTACAACCTCTCACGTCCGGAACGCGAATCAATGGAGACCTACATCTGGGACTCCTTAGCTGCCGGGCTGATCCGGAACTCCACCTCCCCGATGGGTGCTAGTTTCTTTTTTGTGGGCAAGAAAGACGGCGGACTCCGTCCATGCATTGATACAGAGGGCTGAACGAGATCACGGTTCGCAACCGATACCCGTTACCTCTGCTGGATTCAGTGTTCACGCCCCTGCATGGAGCCCAAATTTTCACAAAATTGGATCTTAGAAACGCGTACCACCTGGTTCGGGTCCGGAAGGGAGACGAATGGAAGATGGCATTCAACACCCCGTTAGGTCATTTTGAGTACCTGGTCATGCCGTTCGGCCTCACTAATGCCCCCGCGACGTTTCCAAGCTTTGGTAAATGACGTCTTGCGGGACTTTCCTGCATCGGTTCGTCTTCGTGTATCTGGACGATATACTCATCTTTTCCCCGGACCCTGAGACCCATGTCCAACATGTACGTCAGGTCCTACAGCGGTTGTTGGAGAACGGCTGTGTTGTGAAGGGCGAGAAGTGCGAAGTTCCACCGCACTTCTTTGTCCTTCCTGGGGTTCATCATCTCCTCCCACTCCGTCGCCCCCTGATCCGGCCAAGGTTGCGGCGGTGAGAGATTGGCACCCAACCGATAAGCCGCAGGAAAACTACAACAGGTTCCTAGGCTTTGCAATTTCTACAGGAGGTTCATTAAGGGTTACAGTCAGGTAGTTAGCCCCCCTGACTGCCCTGACCTCACCAGGTCCCCTTCGCCTGGTCGGATCGGTGCGAAGCCGCGTTCCAGGAGTTGAAACGCGGTTCTCGACTGCGCCAGTTCTGGTGCAGCCTGATCCTGATCGCCAGTACATAGTAGAAGTGGACGCCTCTGATCAGGGATAGGAGCCGTGCTGTCCCAGAGCGTGGAGGCTGATAAAGTCCTCCATCCTTGTGCTTTTATTCCCGCAGGTTGACCCCAGCTGAACGGAACTATGACGTCGGCCAATCGGGAACTTCTTGCGGTGAAGGAGGCTCTTGAGGAGTGGAGACCCTGCTGGAGGGCGGGCATCGTTGCCCTTCACGGTTTTCACAGACATCGGAACCTGGAGTACATCCGGACCGCCAAGCGGCTCTGAACCCCAGGCAGCCCGCTGGTCTCTGTTCTTCGGGCGCTTTGACTTCCAGATCACGTATCGCCCGGGACAAGAACCAAAAACCAGATGCATTGTCCCGGTGTGCACGAAGAAGAAGCCAAGCGGGGCTGTCGAACCCCACCGAGACCATCATCCCCGAGTCCACTGTCGTGGCCACCCTCACCTGGGACGTGGAGAAGACCGTCCGGGAGGCCCTGACAAGGAGCCCGGACCCGGGGACTGGCCCCAAGAACAGATCTGTACGTCCCACCAGAGGCCAGAGGCTGCCGTATTGGACTTCTGTTACGGGTCCAAGCTCTCCTGTCATCCCGGAAGTGCGTAGGACCGTGGCAGTAGTCCAGCAGCGATTCTGGTGGGCGTCCCTGGAAACCGACGTCCGGGACTACGTCCAGGCCTGTACCATCTGCGCCAGGGGCAAGGCAGACCATCGGAGGACACGGGACTCCTCCAACCCCTGCCAGTGCCTCATCGCCCCCGGTCTCACACCGCCCTGGACTTCATCACGGGCCTCCCGCCGTCCCAGGGCAACACCATTATTCTCACGATAGTGGACCGGTTCTCCAAGGCGGCCCACTTCGTGGCCCTCCGAAGCTCCCGACGGCCCAGGAGACGGCAGACCTCCTGGTCCACCCACGTCATGCGGCCTGCATGGGATACCATCGGACATCGTTTTCAGATCGTGGTCCCCAGTTCTCTTCACAGGTGTGGAAGAGTTTCTGTAAGGAGCTGGGGGCCACCGTGAGTCTCTCGTCCGGGTACCACCCCCAGACCAACGGCCAGGCAGAGCGGGCTAACCAGGAGTTGGAACAAGCCCTTCGCTGCGTCACCTCCGCGCACCCGGCGGCCTGGAGTCACCATCTGGCCTGGATCGAGTATGCCCATAACAGCCAAATCTCGTCTGCTACCGGCCTCTCCCCTTTTGAGGCATGTTTGGGGTTCCAGCCCCCATTGTTCCCGCTGGTGGAGGGAGAGCTCGGTGTGCCCTCGGTCCAGGCCCACCTCAGGAGGTGCCGCCGGGTGTGGCGGACCGCCCGCTCTGCCCTAATTAAAGGCCCGGACGAGGGCCCCAAAACCCATGCGGACCGCGACGTTCCCCGGCCCCCACATACCAGCCCGGGCAGGAGGTGTGGCTGTCAACAAAGGACATCCCCCTCTGTGTGGACTCACCCAAATTAAAGGACAGATACATCGGCCCGTTCCCCATCCTCAAGATCATCAACCCGGCCGCAGTGAAGCTCCGACTCCCAGCTTCACTGCGGGTCCACCCTGTTTTCCACGTGTCCTGTATCAAGCCACACACACCTCGCCCCTCTGTGCACCTGGCCCTACGCCGCCTCCTGCCCGGCTCATCGACGGGGAGCCTGCTTGGACGGTCCGCAGGCTCCTGGACGTCCGTCGTAAGGGCCGGGGTTCCAATATCTGGTGGACTGGGAGGGGTATGGACCTGAGGAACGCTCCTGGGTGAAAAGGAGCTTCATCCTGGACCCGGCCCTCCTGGCCGATTTCTACAGACGACACCCGGACAAGCCTGGTCGGGCGCCAGGAGGCGCCCATTGAGGGGGGGGTCCTGTTGTGTGGGCCGCTGAAGAGGAGGTACTGCTGGCCCACTACCACCAGAGGGCGCCCTGCTTGGAGTGCGGGCTCCAAGCACGAGAGGGCGCCAGACCCAGAGGAGGTGACAGCTGTCATCATTACTCCAGCTGTCACTCATCTACACCACCATATAAGCCGGACTGCAACTCCACCTCCCGCCGAGTAATCGACTACCAGTACTAAGTAATTTCTCTGCTGACTATACATTGAATAGTAATCTGAACTTCTGTTGAGCCGTTTTTCCTGGGCTTTCCTGTCTGGAGGATTGGCGTTTGGTGTGACAGTGACGGCTTCACCTCGCACCCCGTCCCAGATAAGTGGTTGATCAGGAGCTGCACGAGTGTGTGTGATTTGGAGGTGGAGGTGCTCCTCCTAACGGTGTCTGGACTGTTAATTACTGAGTGTGCGGACTCACACTCACACATCATCTTTCTGTTTTCTGCCAGCAGTACCAGGGTCGACAGCCGAAGACAGAGGCCACCTGGGGACTCGGGACTTGGCGGCGCCGGTGTTCTTCAGGCCGTTGGTGGTGGAGGCCGTGTGGGACGCGGCTTCTCTCTCGTCGGGCGTTCTATCTTCGAGCCTGCCCACACGTCACCTGGTGTTTATTGACTGTGAACATTAAGACACGTTTCGTTGTGTAATATCACAACATTAAATTGTTACCTTTGGCTACTTATTGTCCGTTCATTTGCGCCCCCTGTTGTGGGTCCGTGCTACGACACCTTCCAACAAAAACTGAACAGGGCACTCACCCACTTGTAAAATAGTTTCCTGCAGGCTGAAATATGTGATGTCCAACACTCCACGTTATCAGAGAGGTCCTGGCTGGTACCATCATGCACGGATGGTGCATGACATCTTCCTGTGGACAGATTTTCACATGCACATTCACACTGACAGTAATAATGGGGTTAAAAGTGTCCGCTCCACAGACAGCAGACTGCTCACATATCAGGATCTGAAATCTGATAGACTCCAATAAAAAGTTAAGAGTTTTGGGGTGAAGTTTGTCGTCTCCTCTGTATGGAGCACTAAACCGAGCAGCGAGCACGACACTTGTGCACAAGTACGATTTAAGCATGTATTATGCAGAAGTAGTGCAGTTGAATAAATAATAATTCAATGTTTATTATTTTGATAGTTTAAAATAATCACATTAATAACAATTTATAACAAAAAATGTTTCATCATCGAATTTGTAGGCATTGAAACTAAAATCATGAGTGTTTCCTGCACTAAAGTGAACATAATGCTGAACTAGAACATCAACAGTTTTAGACAGAATAATGCAGACATTTGTGCATTTTAAAAGTATACGAAATAAGTACTCTCATTCACTACAAATACAACTGCATGAATTTACAGGATTTGTTTTTTCTGATTGCTTACATAGTAGTTCTACTCTCTCTCTGTGTTGTTGTGATTGATTCCTCCCACTCGCAACGCTAACTCACAATCTTTGGCATGAGAGGCAGACACTCTGACCAGTCGGCTAAAATCCAGCGCCTCCTGCTGGCCTCCATCACACTTAAGCACAATTTTGTAACTACTGACTATTTTTCATAAACTCTACACACAAATCAAAAAAACCTTCCACCAAATCAGTAAAACATTGTGTATCTCTTGCAAAAGCACACAAATCTTACTAAACTCTTCAAACATGTTATTTTGTTCCAGTTAACACAAATCATAATATTACTAAGCAGGGGTGGTGGCCAAGTGGTTAATGCGCTTGGTTTCAGTTCAGAAGGCTCCGGGTTCAAATCCCACCCCTGCCACATTTCTCCATGTAATGTGGAGTTGCATCAGGAAGGGCATCCGGTGTAAAACCTGTGCCAATTCAACATGCAGATCCATCTTGGATTTGCTGTGGCAACCCCGAGTGCAAACAAGGGAGCAGCCGAAGGGACTTACTATCATATTACTAAGCACACGATGCACCAACTACACACGATGGTCGAAAGCTTTCTCTGCATGAGGTCAGTTTGAGGTCATACATGTAGTTCTGTAACACAAATACACACAATGATTCAAATGTCAAATATGGATGTTAATTTCCACACATCAAAACCAACTTTTTTCCCAAAACAATAAAGTGAAAATTCAAGAAAACAACCTTAGAAGTTTCAAAAATATCAGAAAAAAATTCGTCTGCACTTGTCTTCTCTGAGTCCAGCCACAAGATTTCGTCAACATCGCATGGAATGTCTTCTGGTGCGAGACACTGGGCAAAATCTCTCTGGAGTCCCGTATCCAGGCCTGGTGTGACCCCGGTCAGTGTCCCCACATGTTTCCTCCGTTGCCTGTAAAGGGTCATGCATTGATGGGGCTGACGGTCACACACCTTCCAGCACATACAGATCAGATTCAAGGATGGAGAATACAGGAGGAGGCTGAGTTACGGTGAAGAGTGGGGGTCTGTAAACCAGCTGCAGACCAAAGCAGCCCCACTGAAACTAAGCTTGTCTCAAATGATGAGGGAGCTGGTCTGCTCTGGTCTCTGGTAGTTAGTGTGTGTGTGATGCAGGGTGTCCAGGAGTGTTAGAAGTGTGCTGCTGTGTTGTTCGGGTCCAGGTTGAATGATGGCAAACGTTATCATATTGTCTTCTCGCTGCACACATAGTTTATTACCCCCATGTTGTCCTGCTGGGACATTGATGATGTCACTGTGTCCAATAATGTTCCTGCCACGTCTCCTTGTTTTTGTAAGGTTGAAACCTGCTTCATCCACAAAAATCAGTTCATGACCCGTGACGTAGGCGCCGTGGGCCGTCCTTACGGCGACACTACCAGACCAAAATCTCTCATCGCCGTTAAAATTTTTACCGAAAACCAGCTGAATTTATCGAATGGTGTCCAGTCAGTTGTGCCTTACAGTTTTGAAAAAATTTTGACCAAACAAAGCAGCAGTCTGAGCCATTCCTAAACAACGAAAAAATCGACGAGAGGGTGGGCGACTCCTCACTCAAAGACTGCCCACAGGCGAATGACGTAACCGACAGGCGTGAAAAAACTCACATGCCCACGAGGGTTCAAGCATGTCTGATGTAATCACATGATTCAAATCGATATGGTTTTTGAAAAAAAAATAATAAGGTCCGATACTTTTCTAATAGACCTCGTATATAGGAATGGTTTAGGAGCTGCGCTGTGCCTGACGCAGCTGCAGCAGCTTGGAACAGATCAGATCTGTAACTTTCAACATTGTATTTGGGAATGTGTGGGTGTCAGAGTAAGTTTAATACTTTCCTGACATGATTTAATGTTAATTAATTTTACTGGCTCGATATCCAGGTCAGAATGGCATTTTAACACGTATTTTGTGAGCGTTTTTCTGAGTGTGTTCAGTCGTGAATCCCCATTGAAAATGCATTAACATCTGGGAACTTCGTCAATATTTTTTCCGGTTAGGAGGCGTCATGCGCTGTCCATGAAGGGACGTTCACGTTTAGTGGGCAGCATTGGGAGTGTGGACTCCAGTTCTCATATACAACCCCTGGCAATAATTATAGAATCACCGGCCTCGGAGGATGTTCATTCAGTTGTTTAATTTTGTAGAAAAAAAAATCAGATCACAGACATGACACAAAACTAAAGTAATTTCAAATGGCAACTTTCTGGCTTTAAGAAACACTATAAGAAATCAGGAAAAATAATTGTGGTTGTTAACGGTTACTTTTTTAGACCAAGCAGAGGGAAAAAATATGGAATCACTCAATTTGAGGAAAAAATTATGGCATCACCCTGTAAATTTTCATCCCCAAAACTAACATCTGCATCAAATCAGATCTGCTGTTAGTCTGCATCTAAAAAGGAGTGATCACACCTTGGAGAGCTGTTGCACCAAGTGGACTGACATGAATCATGGCTCCAACACGAGAGATGTCAATTGAAACAAAGGAGAGGATTATCAAACTCTTAAGAGGGTAAATCATCATGCAATGTTGCAAAAGATGTTGGTTGTTCACAGTCAGCTGTGTCTAAACTCTGGACCAAATACAAACAACATGGGAAGGTTGTTAAAGGCAAACATACTGGTAGACCAAGGAAGACATCAAAACAGAAAACTTAAAGCAATATGTCTCAAAAATCGAAAATGCACAACAAAACAAATGAGGAACGAATGGGGGGGAAACTGGAGTCAACGTCTGTGACCGAACTGTGAGAAACCGCCTAAAGAAAATGGGATCTACATGCAGAAAAGCTAATGAAAGCCATCATTAACACCTAAACAGAAAAAAAACAAGGTTACAATGGGCTAAGGAAAAGCAATCATGGACTGTGGATGACTGGATGAATGTCATATTCAGTGATGAATCTCGAATCTGCATTGGGCAAGGTGATGATGCTGGAACGTTTGTTTGGTGCCGTTCCAATGAGATTTATAAAGATGATTGCCTGAAGACAACATGTAAATTTCCACAGTCATTGATGATATGGGGTGCATGTCAGGTAAAGGCACTGGGGAGATGGCTGTCATTACATCATCAATAAATGCACAAGTTTATGTTGATATTTGGACACTTTTCTTACCCCATCAATTGAAAGGATATTTGGGGATGAATCATTTTTCAAGATGATAATGCATCTTGCCATAGAGCAAAAACTGTGAAAACATTCCTTGCAAAAAGACACATAGGGTCAATGTCATGGCCTGCAAATACGAGGTCTGTTAGAAAAGTATCGGACCTTTTTTTTTTTCAAAAACTATATGGATTTGAATCACATGCGATTACATCAGACAAGCTTGAACCCTCGTGGGCATGCAAGAGTTTTTTCATGCCTGTCGGTTACGTCATTCGCCTGTGGGCTGGCTTTGAGTGAGGAGTGGTCCACCCCTCCCGTCGGAATCTCTTTGTCTGAGAACTTCCTGAGAGACTGACGCTTTGCTTGATCAAAATTTTCCACTGTTAAAGGATTTTGTAATGAAAGAAAGTGCGGACGGGTCCGCGCATCGGGATGCAGCCGGTGCTGCCACAGGAAAAACACCTCGTTGGAAGCCTTAAGGACAAGTTGGAACATGTCCAGCTGTTAAACAATTTCTCAGATACTCACTCAAAACTGAAAGCCATCAAAAGCCGCCTGGTTTTTACAAATGGTTATCAACACGGAGGTGTTTTTCCTGTGCCGCCGCACCGCGCCAGCCGCGACCCGTCCGCACGTCTTTCATTAATAAAATCTCCTTTAACAGTGGAATGTCCTGATAAACTGCTGATCCGACCTCTTCTGAAAGTTCTGTTCTCTCACGACGTCTGGGTCAACAGAGGCTTAAATTTGGAAGCTTTCCGCTCGAAACAGGCAGACGGTGGTTCAGGGCGCGTCGCGACGTCCCGCTCCGTGGGCAGTCCTTAAAGCGACAGCAACAGTCCATAATCTCTCATCAGCCGTTAAAATTTTCACAGAAAACCAGCTGAATTTCTCGAATGGTGTCCACTTCGATGTGCCTCACAGTTTTTGAAAAGATTTTGATCAAGCAAAGCGCCAGTCTCTCAGGAAGTTTCAGACAAAGAGATTCCGACGGGGGGGTAGACCACTCCTCACTCAAAGCCAGCCCACAGGCGAATGACACAACAGGCGTGAAAAAACTCACGCATGCGCACGAGGGTTCAAGGTTGTCTGATGTAATCGCATGTGATTCAAATCCATATAGTTTTTGAAAAAAATAAAAAGGTACGTTAGTTTTATCACAGACCTCGTAGTCCAGATCTTAATCCAATTGAAAATCTTGGTGGAAGTTGAAGAAAATGGTATGACAAGGCTCCAACCTGCAAAGCTGATCTGGCACAGCAATCAGAGAAAGTTGGAGCCAGATTGATGAAGAGTACTGTTTGTCACTCATTAAGTCATGCTTCAGAGACTGCAAGCTGTTATAAAAGCCAAGGTGGAGCAACAAAATGCTAGTGATGTGTTGGAGCGTTCTTTTGTTTTTCATGATTCCATAATTTTTTTCCTCAGAATTGATTCCATATTTTTTTTCCCTCTGCTTGGTCTAAAAAAGTAACCGTTACTGACTGCCACAATTATTTTTCCTGATTTCTTATAGTGTTTCTTAAAGCCAGAAAGTTTGCCATTTGAAATGACTAGTTTTGGTGTCATGTCTGTGATCTACTTTTTTCTACAAAATTAAGTAACTGAATGAACATCCTCCGAGGCCGGTGATTCTATAATTTTTGCCAGGGGTTGTATAACCTCTTTAGCTGGAGCATAATTAGCAAGGCTACTTGTGTTGCTTGTTTAACAAAAAAGTTATGATCATTAATTGAGCCTTAAAAATGGAGCATTTCAACATTGAATAAGTGGTTAATAAATGGTTATAATAAAAAATATGTTGA
The DNA here is from genome assembly GCF_902500255.1 of Thalassophryne amazonica. NCBI lineage: Eukaryota > Metazoa > Chordata > Actinopteri > Batrachoidiformes > Batrachoididae > Thalassophryne > Thalassophryne amazonica. The sequence goes on from NC_047120.1 coordinate 13,037,417, forward strand.
AAAAAGGTTTGAAAGTGAAGTTTATTCCACGTGTAGACGTGGAATAACGGCCAAAAAGCTCATCTTGTATCAGATGGTAAAAAGTGGACACGGACCATTAACTCTTCTTATGTCAAGTTGATATTTTCTCCTGCCAGACTGATGTCTAGTTAAAGTACCTGTCGTTAGTGATTAAAATTGTTCAACAAGACCTACTTTTTTTTTTTTGTTTTTGTTTTTTTGCATCTTAAAATGAGCCGCTGCTCAGAGATTATAATGACTGGCCACTTACAGTCACTCCCACACACAGAATTGTGTGCACATACACACCACTGACTTCATGAATGAAACTCGGTCAATAAAGGATAACTGTGTAAAAATTTATATAGATAAATGTAAGGTTTTAGGAGCCGCGCTGTGCCTGACACAGCAGCAGTTTCAGCAGCTTGGAACAGATCAGATCCGTGTAACTTTCAACACTAATATTTGGGAATGTGTGGGTGTCAGAGTAAGTTTAATACTTTCCTCACATGATTTAATGTTAATTAATTTTACTGGCTCGATATCCAGGTCAGAATGGCATTTTAACACGTATTTGCGAGTGTTTTTCTGTGTGTGTTCAGTCGTGAATCCCCATTGAAAATGGATTACATCTGGCAACTTCGTCAATATTTTGCCTGGTTAGGAGGCGTCATGTCGCTGTCCATGAAGGGACGTTCACGTTAATGGGCAGCACTGGGAGTGTGGACTGTAGTTCTCATAACGTCACTATAGATGTGTTCATATCATATTTGAGGACTTCTGACATCTTGTTTGAGTGCCATGTAAGTAGTAATAATCATCCATCTTTTGTACCCGCTTACTCCAGTTAAGGTCACGAGGGGCCGGAGCCCATTCCAGCTGTCATGGAGCGTGAGGCGGGTACACCCTGTACAGGAACAACTATCTGTCACAGGGCCACATACAGACAAACAAACACATTCTCACTCACACACACACACCAAGGGTCAATTTAAAGTTTTCAGTTCACCAAACATGCAGGTCTTTGGATGTGGGAGGAAGCTGCAGCACCCGGAGAGAACCCACACAAACACGGGGAGAACATGCAAACTCCACACAGAAAGGCCACAGATGGGGATCCCCATCTTGAATCCCATGACCTTCTTGCTGTGAGGCAATAGTGCGAACCAGCAGTGGCAATAACTTACTGTCATCAGGTCAAACTCACCACTGATACTTTATTTTAATGATTGTTGTTCTAACATTTATTGTTTAATTTGTTCTTTGCAGACATGCAGCTGTCGTTGGTGATTAAAGAAGAAACTCTCCCTAACACCAGGAATGGAATCTGATTGTTGACCCAGGAGGACATTAAAGAAGAGAAGCTGTGGATAAGTCAGCAGGGAGAGCAGCTTCAGCAGCTGGAGGAGGCAGATCTCACCAAGTTGGTTTCACTTGCCGTCCCTGTGAAGAGTGAAAATGATGAAAACCAGAGTCACACAGCTTCATCAAAGCCGAAGTGATGAGAGCACAGAGGCTGAGCCTGTAGCCAGCAGCTATCTATACCAGAGACACTCACAGCAGAAGCTGATGGAGAGGACGATGGAGGACCACAACCAGCCAGCAACTCAGGTCCAAACAGTCAATTTACAACCAGATACCAGTGGCAGGAGTTCAGACAGTTCTGGAACTGAGACTGATGACAGTTATGACTGGAAACAGACCAGAGAACTTCAGTCAGTTTTAACTGTCGAAAAAATACCAATATTGTTCATTCAGGCAACACTGATGAGAAACAATTTAAAGACTCTAGATATGGAAAAGCATCTGGTCACATGAACAACTCAGAGCAACAGAGGTGGAGGAAAGCAAGTGGAAAACCTTTTAGCTGTTCTGATCAGAGTAAAAGACAGAAACAGAAGGGCACTCTGAACAAACACATTAGAATTCAGACAGGACAGAAAGCATTTGTCTGTTCTGAGTGTGGTCAAAGGTTTGGACGAAAGGGCAACCTGTACAGACACTGATAATTCATACAGGGCAAAAAAACATTTGTCTGTTCTGAGTGTGGTCAAAGGTTTGGACAAAAAGGCCACTTGAAAACACACATGATAATTCATACAGGACAAAAACCATTTGTCTGTTCTGAGTGTGGAAAAAGATTTGGACGAAAGGGCAACCTGAACAAAACATATGATAATTCATACAGGACAAAAACCATTTGTCTGTTCTGAGTGTGGAAAAAGATTTGGACGAAAGGGCCACTTGAACAGACACATGATAATTCATACAGGACAAAAAGCGTTTGTCTGTTCCGAGTGTGATCAAAGGTTTGGACAAAAGGGCCACCTGACAACACACATGATAATTCATACAGGACAAAAGCGTTTGTCTGTCTGAGTGTGGTAAAAGATTTGGAGAAAAGGGCACCCTGAACAGACACATGATAATTCATACGGACAAAAAGCATTTGACTGTTCTGAGTGTAGTCAAAGGTTTGGGCAAAAGGGCCACCTGAAAATACACAATAATTCATACAGGGCAAAAAGCATTTGTCTGTTCTGAGTGTGGTAAAAGATTTGGAGAAAAGGGCATCCTGAACAGACACATGATAATTCATACAGGACAAAAAGCATTTGTGTTCTGAGTGTGGTCAAAGATTTGGACGAAAGGGCACCCTGAAAACTCACATGATAATTCATACAGGACAAAAAGCATTTGTCTGTTCTGAGTGTGGTCAAAGATTTGGACGAAAGGTCCACCTGAACACACACATGATAATTCATACACAGGTTTGGGGCCCATTGCATTCTACTAAAAAGACATCAAGGATAAATGAAAAACCAAAAGAAGGAAATTCAAGGCAAATGAAAAAAACAAACAAACAAAAAAAAACATGGTCATTGAAAGAAATTGATATCATACCAGTTGTGATGGGAGCAATGGGGCTTATGAAGAAGAACCTGAGTAAATGCCTTGAAGCAATCCCCGGTCACCCAAGTGCACATGAGGTGCAGTTGTCTGCAATTAAAGGAACTGATCACCATCTTGAAGAGAGCCCTCAGATACATTGCCAGCTCTGGGTAGGATAAACTATCGAGCCTAGGGTGCAACTTTAGACCCCAGGTCTGGGGCCCACTGCATTCTATTAAAAAGACATCAAAGATAAATGAACAAAGACAAAAAGCATTTGTCTATTCTTTTTATTTATAAATAATAATAGCAACAACAACAACCATACTAGTAATAATAACTAATAATACTATACAATTTTAGAGAAACTTTCCTGTGAACACCTAGTGACTCTTACGCCTCCACTTCATCCCTGTTTTATTTAAGTGTAATGACAATTTGTTTTGGTCAAACCACATCTAAGCTATGTTTTTACACAAGTAAAAATAAAATGCAGTAAATTGCACATTTGTGTATTTTTTCATGAAAATATCTTATTAAAGAGCACATATTACACTTCAGTTAGGCCTTTAAAATACTTTTGTGGACTCTTGCTGTAATAGGTTCAGTGGTTGAGATAGTTGCTGTAGGCATCTAAAATGCTCATAATCGGGTGAAACCTGATGCAAATCTCTGTGGTGTGTCGGTGATGTATGTATGTATGTGCAAAATAAAACAAAACACTGACTTCTCCAGGTATGCTTTTGGTGAGAATATAACATCATAACTTTGTTACAAGCTCAAACGTTCAATGTTGCGTGACAAAGGCCTTTTAATAACTCACTTAAAGAAATAATGGCAAAACTCACATGTAAGTAAAAATGATTAATTGAAAAAAATAACTTTTGTTTTATGAGTGAGAGCATTTTACCGATTAAATGTGAATAAGCCAGTTTTGAGTTTCTCAGTGCGCATGCGTTTTCAAAATGGGTGACAGTGTTACTTTGTGCACAGCAGAACAACGTTGTCAATTGCTTTAGGCCCTAATTTTGTATTTTATTGACTGTACAACCAGCGACACAGCACCCATTTCGTGCATTTACCAGAATGGAATAGATCAAAATCCTACAGAAGACAAAGAAGTTTTACTTGACAGTTTGAAGTGAGTTTTCTTTGTTTCATAGGGCTTCATACCCATTAAAATTCACCAGAATATACAAAATTTAACTTGCTCTTTTAAAAAATTTCTGGGGCGATCCCCCAGACCCCCCATAATATTATATTTTTACTGCACAGTTTGAAGTGAGTTTTCTTTATTTCAGAAAGCTTCATAACTATTAAAATTCACCAGAATACACAAAATTTGACTTGCTCTTTTAAAATTTTCTGGGGTAAATCCCCCAGACCCCACATAATCAATACTGTATTTTTACTTGACAGTTTGAAGTGAGTTTTCTTTATTTCAGAGGGCTTCATACTCATTAAAATTCACCAGATATACAAAATTTGACTTGCTCTTTTAAAAAATGTTCGGGGGGAGATCCCCCAGACCCCCTAGAATCAAGACTACACCCTGCTCCCCACCACCTTTTATGTACCTTTATGTTCAGGTTTTGCCTTCTTTTTATGCTTTGTCTCTCTCTCCTTAGAGGCCTCTTTAGAATAGATTTGTATACTGTACTGAACCATCCCTTAGTTATGCTGCTATAGACGTAGACTGCTGGGGGGTTCCCATTATGCACGTGTTCTTTCTCTTTTTGCTCTGTATGCACCACTCTGCATTTAATCATTAGTGATTGATTCTCTGCTCCCCTCCACAGCATGTCTTTTTCCTGGTTCTCTCCCTCAGCCCCAACCAGTCCCAGCAGAAGACTGCCCCTCCCTGAGCCTGGTTCTGCTGGAGGTTTCTTCCTGTTAAAAGGGGTTTTCCTTCCCACTGTAGCCAAGTGCTTGCTCACAGGGGGTCGTTTGACCGTTGGGGTTTTACATAATTAGTGTATGGCCTTGCCTTACAATATAAAGTGCCTTGGGGCAACTGTTTGTTGTGATTTGGCGCTATATAAAAAAAATTGATTGATTGATTGATTGACTGTATAATGTGTTTTATTGTATTTATTTAAGAGTGTGTGCCCCCACTACGCCACATTTTAGGAAATTGCTGGCATTGATTTTTGCCAGGAAAAAATTTCAGTCAGATGAAAATTTCTTGCTTAACCCATGTCGTAAAGCAATCAATCAATCAATCAATTTTTTTGCAGGACTGGTTGGTTTACTGCGGCGACGCCACACTCGGACTGGTAATCTGTGATTTGGGGCATTTGCCCGGCCCTCCCAAGTTGACACCGGCCCCGTTCTCTACCCACTGGCCCCGTTCTCTACTTTGTAACTGTGTATCGGTAGTGGACAACTCAAAAAAAAAAACGTTATTGAGGTTTAACTTTTACTATTAACTGATAGGGAGGTACGTGCAGTTTATATACCCTTTACTTGTAGTAAACATTTTTGTGGCGGTTGGAATAAGGTGTAATTTTCTTATTTTAAACTGTAAAATCCTTGCAACAAACTAAATTATAATAAATATTACTTTTTTTAAGCAAAACTACGATGTTCCTCTTGTATTTGGTGGATTTATGTCCGAAGATTTTACAAAAAATGTGTTGCGGTGCATGGGGGTATGCATCTAAACGCTGTCGTTTTCCATCTGATGTGCAGTGTTGCCAGATTAGGCAGTTTCCCAGTTGGGCTGTTTAGGATGGCTGTCTGCGGGTAAAAATGTTTTTCTGTAGATTTATGGCCATAGAGATCAATAGACTTTTGTTCAAATTGGGCGAGATTTAGTGCATCCAGGCAGTTTTTGAGCATTTTTTTGGACGAATCATCAGTCAGTCACATCTGGCAACCCTGCTGATGTGATGAGTGGCGCAGGTCCATGGGAACACGGATGCATGTCACGTATATATTTTCACTAGATAAATCATGGAAAGAGGTGGCAAAAAGAGGAAGGGGGAGCGGAGAAGATTCAGGACAAAAAGCAGAAAGCTCTACAAGCTGAGGCTTCTGGGTGTTTTAAAATAGATCATTTGTTTGCTGTGGCCAATACTACTTCTAGCGTTGCTGCTAGTGCTCCCGACATCCCTACTACAACGGGCGAAATGCAACTTCAACGGGCGAAATGAGGACAACTTTACTGGAGAGGTTAGTCCAGGCTCAAAGGCAATTGATGTCTATGTTGGGTCGGAATCGGAGGATTCCGTGTCCAGTGAGCAGGTCGTGGGAAAGGACGCACAGGAGATGACACAACCTGAAGTTCATCATGCTAGTGCTTCTACTGTCAACGTCTTCTTCAGCTACCTCTGAGGCTGAGCCTGCTATGGATTATTTCAGCCGCCCTAACCGAAACGAGCTGTCTTTATTTTTTGAAAAACACCCAACACCGAACACAAAAAAGACCCTGAATAAGTGGTTGTGTTCCCCGAGACTGTCTGCTGTAAGATAAACTAAACACACACACACATTACCTCACTCACTCACACACACACTTTGGAGACACAAAAGCTTTTTTCCGCTTGTGTGCTTTTGCTTCCATTTTGTACTATGATCAAGGTGAAATGACAGTGAAAGTGTGTTCGGGTGTTTAGGTGTATAGTATTTGTTCATTGGGGTTTCGGTATGGACGGGTGGGTGTGGTGTGTTTGGGGGTGGATTCATCGGGCCAATAGTGGCTGGTCCAGAGGAAAATGCCAGGGCCGAAATTTGTTCCTGGGCGCCGCTGTGTGGCTCCACTGTGACGTTAGCTAAACATAGCATGTGGACATCTTAAACTTTTAGAGCTTTCAAGTTTTTTAAAAGAAGAATTGTGCAGCATGTCTCTGTCACGGACCAACGTCGGACAGAGAGAAGATGGCAAGAAAGATGGTTTAAAAAAGTCTGATAAGGACAAGACTCTGTGGAATTGTCACTGGCTTCATCAACACACCTGAAAGATAAATGAGAAAAGCGAACTGTGCCATCAAGAAACACGGTAAGAATTTTTCTTTCTCTGGAAAATAAACATTGTGCTGTTCAAACAGAATTTTAGAAAAGATTATGTGCCTTTTTTTTCATTGTTCTAGACCAGTGGTCACCAACCTGTTGATCGTAGATCTACAACTCCTGGCAAAAATTATGGAATCACCGGCCTCGGAGGATGTTCATTCAGTTGTTTAATTTTGTAGAAAAACGCAGATCACAGACATGACACAAAACTAAAGTCATTTCAAATGGCAACTTCTGGCTTTAAGAAAACACTATAAGAAATCAGGAAAAATAATTGTGGTTGTCAGTAACGGTTACTTTTTTAGACCAAGCAGAGTGAAAAAAATATGGAATCACTCAATTCTGAGGAATAAATTATGGAATCACCCTGTAAATTTTCATCCCCAAAACTAACACCTGCATCAAATCAGATCTGCTCGTTAGTCTGCATCTAAAAAGGAGTGATCACACCTTGGAGAGCTGTTGCACCAAGTGGACTGACATGAATCATGGCTCCAACACAAGAGATGTCAAAGGTTGGCCAACTGAAAACGGCATTGAAAGCCCAGCAGTTGTTTTTCACCAAACCTTCAACAAGGCTGCCACAGAAGCTTTGTTTCGCGTGAGTCATATCTTTGCTAAACACAAAGTTGTTTACAGACGGTGATTTGTTTACAGAAGCCATGCTCGTGACTGCAGAAACTATATTTAATGATTTCAAAAACCAAGACTTCAAGAAACATTCTGTTTCAGAATGCTCAAAAAACCAAATTAACTCATTGCTTCAGAAAACATTATGTTTTCACAAATTCTGAAACATTTGGTCTTTCGAGCCTTCTACAACTGAATTTATTTCTTGAAGCAAATGTCATTTATTGTAGTATAAAATATAAAGCTTGTTAAATCTTTATAAAATATTACACAAAAATACGAGGGCTGTCAATAAAGTAACGGTCCTTTTTATTTTTTTCAAAAAACTATATGGATTTCATTCATATGTTTTTACGTCAGACATGCTTGAACCCTCGTGCGCATGCGTGAGTTTTCCACGCCTGTAGGTGACGTCATTCACCTGTGAGCATCTCCTTGTGGGAGGAGTCGTCCAGCCCCTTGTCGGAATTCCTTTGTCTGAGAAGTTGCTGACAGACTGGCGCGTTGTTTGATCAATTTTTTTCTAAACCTGTGAGACACATCGAAGTGGACACGGTTCGAAAAATTAACCTGGTTTCAGTGAAAATTTTAACGGCTGATGAGAGATTTTGAGGTGATTCTGTCGCTTTAAGGACTTTTCACGGTGCGAGACGTCGCGCAGCGCTCTCAGGCAGCGTCATCAGCCTGTTCAAGCTGAAAACTCCACATTTCAGGCTCTATTGATCCAGGACGTCATGAGAGAACAGAGAAGTTCAGAAGAAGTCGGTTTCAGCATTTTATCCGGATATTCCACTGTTAAGGAGATTTTTTAATGAAAGACGTGCGGACGGATCCGCGCGTCGGGACGCAGCCGGCGCGGTGCAGCGGCACAGGAAAAACACCTCCGTGTTGATAACCATTTGTAAAATCCAGGCGGCTTTTGATGGCTTTCAGTGGAGTGAGTATATGAGAAATTGTTTAACAGGCAGGACATGTTCCAACTTGTCCTTAAGGCTTTCAACAGAGGTGTTTTTCCTGTGGCGGAGCGTCGCGGCGGCTGCGTCCGACGCGCGGACCCGTCCGCACGTCTTTCATTAAATAAATCTCCTTTAACAGTGGAATATCCGGATAAAATGCTGAAACCGACTTCTTCTGAAACTTCTCTGTTCTCTCACGACGTCCTGGATCAATAGAGCCTGAAATGTGGAGGTTTTCAGCTGAACAGGCTGATGACGCCGCCTGAGAGCGCTGCGCGACGTCTCGCACCGTGAAAAGTCCTTAAAGCGACAGTCTCACCTCAAAATCTCTCATCAGCCGTTAAAATTTTCACTGAAAACCAGCTTAATTTTTCGAACCGTGTCCACTTCGATGTGTCTCACAGGTTTAGAAAAAAATTTTGATCAAACAACGCGCCAGTCTCTCAGCAACTTCTCAGACAAAGGAATTCCGACGAGGGGCTGGACGACTCCTCCCACAAGGAGTGCTCACAGGCGAATGACGTCACCGACAGGCGTGGAAAAACTCACGCATGCGCACGAGGGTTCAAGCATGTCTGACATAAAAACATATGAATGAAATCCATATAGTTTTTGAAAAAATAAAAAGGACCGTTACTTTATTGACAGCCCTCGTATACCGAAAACAGTTCTCAATTCATTGAATTTCTGAATTGTATTCAAATAATATTCTCAAATACTGTTAAAGAATTTTCCTTTTGGAAGTATTGTTCTTGTGTGTTTTTGTTTACAGTGCGGTTGGTAGATCTTGTCTTCTCAGGCAGAGCGAGGGGATCTTTGGCTTAAAAAGGTTGGTGACCACTGATCTAGACTTTATTTCATTGGAAAAAAGACATTGTGGTTTTTAATTATGTAAATGTTTTTTTTTTTTTTGTTTTTTTTATGTAGACTTTTTTCATGGGAAAAAAAGACACTGGCTTTGAGTGGATTTACAGGAATTTACACAAGAACGTGTGGCTTTTTTACAATAAGGTATGTCATTGATATTTTACCATGATTTTCAAAATATTCTACAAGCTTTAGCTGTGGTTTTTGAAATTCTTTAACAGTCTTTCAGGCTTGATGAATTTCATGTAGTTTAATTGATCTGAGTTAATGCATAATTTGGTTTACAATTAAAAGAAAAATCATTCCAGGTCCTATTTCCACATCATATTCTGTTATTTCCACATTATCACTTACGGTTTAAATGAAAGGTTGAATATAGAATCATTTAAATATGCTTTTTTTTTTTCTTTTTTTTTTTTAGATTTGTTCTTTCAGGAGATGCTGAAAATGTATTATTAGATAAAAATTTAATTTGGTTTCTGGGGCCACACAGGTCCCTAGACCTCGGCTCCTGGAGGGCTGCGCCTGATCCCCTGCAGATTTTCCTCGGATTTCACAATTTTCATTTCACAGCCGTGCGTATGAGTTCAGAGAGGGATATTCCAGGGAGACAGCCTCTCGCCGCTTTTATTCTGCTTAATCATAGACCTGCTCAGCAAGATCCTGAAGGAGCATGACATCGGGTATGACTTAAGTAGAGGCAGAAGAAGGAAAAATCAAAAACTTGTGAACCATCTGCTGTTCATTGATGATTTGAAAATCTATGCCGACACAAAAAAGGGACTCAGTCAGCTCGTAGAAACAGTCCATAAGTTCTCCAAAGACATTGGTATGGAATTTGGACTGGATAAATGCTCAAAATGCACAATCAAAAAAGGTAAAAGACAAAAAACGAAAACATACAGTTAGATGAAGGGAGCTACATTGAAGATCTGGCTGTAGACTCCACATACAAATACTTTGGAATTGAACAAAATACTACAATTGAACCCAAGAAAATGAGAACGAAAACAACACAAGAATACTTAAACCGCTTAAAAAAGATCTGCAAAACACAGTTGACACCAAAGACCAAGATCACAGCCATAAACCAGTTTGCAATACCAGTGGTGACATGGATTTGGCATAGTAGACTGGCCGCAGCGTGAGCTTAATAAGTTGGACACAAAAACCAGGAAGATGCTCACCCTCCACAAAGTCACATACAGAAATCAGTGCATGGACAGAATGTATCTCCCTCGCAGAGAAGGCGGTCTGGGTCTCACTGAAATCAACCAGGCCTACAGAGCATCGATAATAAGTATTGGACAGTACTTAAAGAGCTCTGAAGATGAAATCATGAAAAGGTCGCACAACACTACGAGAAGACCTTATCTGAACAGAACTCAGTCACCAAACTGGCGAAAAACTTTATTGGAGAACTTCTACAAGAGAGAGAAAGCAACAGTCTAACGCCTGCAACAAAATTCGCAAGACAGACCAGAGAACAATACAGCAAAAGAGAAGGAAAACATCGAGTGGACAGATGGAAACAGCACAAAAGGGCTGGACGATTCCAAGAAGAATTGGAAAAGGAATACATCGACAAAGTTAAATCAATGCAGTGGCTGAAAAATGGAAAACTTGGTTTTGATGGAGAAAGAATTCTGATTGGAGCACAAGATCAGGGACTTCTAACAAATGGCTTCAAAAAAATGTATTGAGAGATCACGTGAAATCTTTCTCTTTGAGTCAGATTTCCAGTGTAAATGTATCTTGAATTTATCATCATTTTAAAATAATACACCACATACTTATGTAGCGGCTGCACTCTGCGTTGTGTTGTTATGACTCCGCCCATTCGCTCCCCTCGGGACACAAACTCATGATCCTCGGCATGGAAGTCGGACTCTCTAACCAGAAGGCTAAAACCCAGGTCTCTGGCCTTGACCAGAGAATCCTTTTGAGCTGTTGGGAGTTAGGTTTACAAACTACATCTGCACGACGACACCTGCTGGCCTCCGTTACTTACATTATTTAGTGTTTTGTTTTTTGTTTTGAATCTTAGAATCTTATCAACTCCATGCTCTCAGTGACACAGATAATCTTAAATAGACTTGTGTATTAAAAGTGAAGCAGTGTGTGTTTTTGTTAAACACACAGCACTGTGTTGACCCCTAAAGTGAAAGCACACACTTTTTTTTTTTGTAAATCAACTGACTATTGAAAAACACCATTATCAGACGGATTCTTATTGGATTTGATCAGAACTTTCATTTGTTCATCAACAGGGTGGATTTATCAGTGCAGCTTTTGTGTAAAGCTTCACACACACGAGGCTGTTTTTCACAGACTGCAGTCACAATGGGCACGTGCACTGTCAGGAAAGATCAGAAACTCACAACGACACAAAGAAATAAGTGTAAATTTTGTGATATGGACTTTTTTTGGGGGGGGGGGGGGGGGCTGAAATTCACCCAAAATATATATTTTTTCCTTCTTCACTGATTCATGGATTTTTTTTTTTCTTTTGTTCTGTTCACAATTCTTTCTCAGATGCTGAAAATAGTGAAATTCACATTTTCTCCTTCAGTTTCTGATTTTAATTCTGATGTTTTTATTATTCATTTAAACATTGTTCACAATTCTTCCTCACAAAATTCATGATTTTGTTGCAAACAGACTAGTTTGGAAAATAATAAGATTCACCCAAAATGTTTATTTTTCTCCAGTTTCTAATAAATTTTAATTCTGATGGTTTTGTTTGATTCATCAAATCTCTGTTCTTGAATGCAGAATTTTGAAATTTGAATTTGGGGGAAAATATCAACTCTGTCATGAAAACTATGAAATTTACCCAAAATAGAGAATATTCCTGAATTTCATGTTTTTTGAAAGGTAAAAAAAAAAAGAAAATTTACACATTGGCATAAAATTTTTGGAAACGAACCTCAACTTCCAGCAAAAATATTTTCAACAAATAACAGGTTTTACTTTGTTTCAATTTCGGCCTTTATAATTGTAAATACCTTTATTGGACACGCGAGGGCAGCATTTCACCAAAACTAAAAGGCATTCAGGGGATTTACAAGAAGAAAACATCAGTTTGTCTGAAAGCACCAAATTTGGTGTTTATGTTGATGAAACAGTCCACGAGCTGAGAAGGTTTTCTGTCCTGTTTAAGGAGAATAAATTCTCTGATCATTAAGATTCTATAAGTGTATAATTTAGATTTATGACTTAATGTTGAGGCGTTATGGGTTTAAAAACAACAGAAAAGGTGACAAAGGTCAACTTCAGTACACACAGGGGTCAAAGGTTAAAGTTGCTCCAAATTTGTTTAATAGTGATTCAAATTACTATGATCAATTAAATAATGTGGTATATGCTTCAATCTGATTGGAGTATTTTTAAATGTTGACCTCTACTTGGCTCCAGCTGCCACCCTGAGACGGGTTCATGTGTTACTGAACCACAAAGCAAAATGTCACATTGTACATAAATGAAATTAATGGTGATGATTTTGTCTGCTGTCATCTCCAAACAACAAAGTCACTCAGTTTTCACAAATTTGCTGCTTTCTGTGTTTTGACAAACTCCAGATAAACTCAAGAAACCCTTTAAAAAGGACAGAATCAGCTGTTTTTTTTCCACCTGTGTGGAAGCTGTAACATTATTTTAACTCACCAATTTTCAGCTGTAGAGCAAAATGTCAGACTATGTTCACTGGTGTTTGCCAGTCTTGTTTTTCTTGATGTCACATTGTGCCAACATGAAGACAGACTTGATGTCTTGTTGGCCGTAATATCGACTGAATTCCTTTATTAATGTGACAATATAAAAATATAACACCTCAGTGCTGAATGGATCATTGAGGTCCACATATGTGATCAAGAGGAAAACACAGTAAAAGCAGCAGCTGCTCTCCACTGGGAGGAGACGTAGTGCACGTGCACGTCCATTAGTTATGAACGCAGACTGTTAAAAACAGTCTCTGCTGGAGGTTCAGCTTTGTGCACGCTCATAAGTGTCATCAATGCAGTAACTGAAAAATCTAAGAAATACATCAGTGTGATCAGGCAGCCTGTAAAAACAGCTGAATTGCACGTTCACGGCAGCAGCTATAACGGGGTTAACACTGTCTTGCACACATCCAGATTTAAAATCTGACAGATTCTCAATAAAACAAAATAGTAACAAAATCAGTTAGAGATTTCTAACCTCCGCCAATCCGGATCACCCCCGAAGTTCAGTGGAGTCTTACGTGCCCTAATATCTATCTGTGGTGCAAATCTGGTGAGAATCTGTGAAGTCGTTTTGACGTAATCCTTCAAAGCGTATATCAAGAGAAATCTTGATCCAGAATCCGGATTTGGATTCGGATCATCTCCAAAATGTAATGGAGTCTTCCCTGGCCTATGTATCCGTGGTGAAAATTGGGTGAGAACAATTGCACTTGTTTTGACGTAATCCTTCAAAGCCTATATAAAGTTAAGCTTGATTCAGAATTCGGATCCAGATCACCTCCAGAATTTACTGGAGTCTTCCATGGCCTAATATGTATCTGTGTTGAAACTTTCAACAAAATTTGTGCAGTAGTTTTGATGTAAGACATCAAAACCTATATAAAGTCAAACTTGATCCAGAATCCAGATCTGGATGACGTCACCCTGCTTACAGACGAATAAATAAATCAATGCCAGTGATTTTGTTACGTCCTTGGCGGACATAATCACAAAGCCGATCAGCTCCACTGAGGAAAAAAATTACAAGAAGAAAACTGTTGTGTGGGCCGCTGAAGAGGAGGTACTGCTGGCCCACTACCACCAGAGGGCGCCCTGCTTGGAGTGCGGGCTCCAAGCACGAGAGGGCGCCAGACCCAGAGGAGGTGACAGCTGTCACTCATCTACACCACCATATAAGCCGGACTGCAACTCCACCTCACCGCCGAGAAATCGACTACCAGTACTAAGGTAATTTTCTCTGCTGACTTATACGTTGAATAGTAATCTGAACTTCTGTTGCAGCCGTTTTCCTGGTGCTTTCCTTGTCTGGAGGATTGGCGTTTGGTGTGACAGTGACGGCTTCACCTCGCACCCCGTCCCAGATAAGTGGTTGATCAGGAGCTGCACAAGTGTGTGTGATTTGGAGGTGGAGGTGCTCCCTCCTAACGGTGTCTGGACTGTTAATTACTGAGTGTGCGGACTCGCACTCACACATCATCTTTCTGTTTTCTGCCAGCAGTACCAGGGTCGACAGCCGAAGACAGAGGCCACCTGGGGACTCGGGACTTGGCGGCTCCGGTGTTCTTCAGGCCGTTGGTGGTGGAGGCCATGTGGGACGCGGCTTCTCTCTCGTCGGGCGTCTTCTATCTTCGAGCCTGCCCACACGTCACCTGGTGTTTATTGACTGTGAACATTAAGACATGTTTCGTTGTGTAATATCACAACATTAAATTGTTACCTTTTGGCTTACTTATTGTCCGTTCATTTGCGCCCCCTGTTGTGGGTCCGTGCTACGACACCTTCCCAACAGGATTTCTCGGCCATCGTCATGGACTCTGAGGGGCGTCAACTCCAGCTTGAACGGCCAATGGAAGAGCCAGGAGCGCAGGCGTCAGCGGGAGGTGGGTTGAGTGAGCTGCAGCAGATCTTAACCGCCTTCAAGGCCCGGTTAGTATTTGTGACCGAGCAGAGTGTCCTCCTTAATCGGAGGGTGGAGGCTCTCACCGCCAGGGTGGAAGCGCGCGATCAGGGCGCTGCTGCAGCCACTCCTCTGGCTGGTCCTGGGCCCGTATTAGACGTTCCACTGGTCGTTCAACGAACCCCCCCACCGTCCCCTGAAGCATACATAAGCCCTCCGGAACCGTACGGGGGCTGTGTCGAGACGTGCGCGGATTTCCTCATGCAGTGTTCGCTCGTCTTTTCACAGCGCCCCGTCATGTACGCATCAGACGCTAGCCGGGTGGCTTATGTTATTAATTTGCTTCGAGGAAAGGCACGCACATGGGCTACGACGCTTTGGGAGCAGAATTCACGGCTCCTAACGTCTTATTCTGGGTTCGTACGGGAATTCAAACAAGTGTTTGATCATCCCAACAGAGGCGAGACCGCTTTGAACGTGCTGCTGTCGATGAGACAGGGGCGCCGTAGCGCAGCCGAGTATGCAGTCGACTTCTGCATCGCTGCAGCGAGGTCCGGCTGGAATAACGTTGCGCTCCGCGCCGCCTTTGTAAATGGACTGTCCCCGGTCCTTAAGGAGCACCTACTGGCCAAGGAGGAACCGCGGGAATTTGACGGGCTGATCGATTTGGTTATACATTTAGACAACCGTTTAAATGAGCATCGTCGGGAGCAGGCCGGGGGGCGTGACCGGGCACGAGCCGTCCCTCCCCCTTCCGGTTCCGACAAGGTGGCGTCGTCCCCACGCTTCACTGCCAGAGAGCTCCGTGTGGCTACGGCTCCCCCTGCTGAGGAGGCTAGGGACACGAGCAGGGCCAAATTAAGATCAAAAATCAGACAAAGGAGGCTGGCCCGCGGGGAGTGTTTTGTCTGCGGCTCTTGCGAGCACATGCAGAAGGACTGCCCTAAAACGGTCAAACTACAACGACCGTCCTTAGAAACTGGGCTAAGTGTGGGTCATAACACGCACGCGGGAAAACTCCGCAAATCTGCACGAATCCCAGTAACAATCCTTTGTGGGGATTTAACCCTTCATGCCCCAGCACTGATAGACACAGGGTCTGAAGGGAATCTGCTGGACAGCAGATGGGTAAAGGAAGTAGGGCTCCCTCTGGTGGCTCTGCCGGCACCATTGCAGGTGCGAGCACTAGATGGCACCCTGCTTCCATTAATCACACATCAGACACAACCAGTGACTTTGGTTGTGTCTGGGAATCACAGGGAGGAGATAGTGTTCCATGTAACACCTTCTACCTCCCGAGTGATTTTGGGCTTTCCATGGATGGTGAAGCACAATCCCCGGATTGATTGGCCGTCTGGGGTTGTGACGCAGTGGAGCGAAACCTGCCACCGGGAGTGCTTAGGATCCTCGGTTCCTCCCGGCACTACGGCTAATGAGGAGGTCAAAGTTCCCCCCAATCTATCGGCGGTGCCAAAGGAGTACCACGATCTTGCTGACGTTTTCAGCAAAGATCTGGCACTCACTCTTCCCCCGCACCGACCATATGATTGTGCCATCGATTTGGTCCCGGGCGCTGAATACCCGTCCAGTAGGTTGTACAACCTCTCACGTCCGGAACGCGAATCAATGGAGACCTACATCCGGGACTCCTTAGCTGCCGGGCTGATCCGGAACTCCACCTCCCCGATGGGTGCTAGTTTCTTTTTTGTGGGCAAGAAAGACGGCGGACTCCGTCCATGCATTGATTACAGAGGGCTGAACGAGATCACGGTTCGCAACCGATACCCGTTACCTCTGCTGGATTCAGTGTTCACGCCCCTGCATGGAGCCCAAATTTTCACAAAATTGGATCTTAGAAACGCGTACCACCTGGTTCGGGTCCGGAAGGGAGACGAATGGAAGATGGCATTCAACACCCCGTTAGGTCATTTTGAGTACCTGGTCATGCCGTTCGGCCTCACTAATGCCCCCGCGACGTTCCAAGCTTTGGTAAATGACGTCTTGCGGGACTTCCTGCATCGGTTCGTCTTCGTGTATCTGGACGATATACTCATCTTTTCCCCGGACCCTGAGACCCATGTCCAACATGTACGTCAGGTCCTACAGCGGTTGTTGGAGAACCGGCTGTTTGTGAAGGGCGAGAAGTGCAAGTTCCACCGCACTTCTTTGTCCTTCCTGGGGTTCATCATCTCCTCCAACTCCGTCGCCCCTGATCCGGCCAAGGTTGCGGCGGTGAGAGATTGGCCCCAACCGATAAGCCGCAGGAAACTACAACAGTTCCTAGGCTTTGCAAATTTCTACAGGAGGTTCATTAAGGGTTACAGTCAGGTAGTTAGCCCCCTGACTGCCCTGACCTCCACCAAGGTCCCCTTCGCCTGGTCGGATCGGTGCGAAGCCGCGTTCCAGGAGTTGAAACGCCGGTTCTCGACTGCGCCAGTTCTGGTGCAGCCTGATCCTGATCGCCAGTACATAGTAGAAGTGGACGCCTCTGACTCAGGGATAGGAGCCGTGCTGTCCCAGAGCGTGGAGGCTGATAAAGTCCTCCATCCTTGTGCCTTTTATTCCCGCAGGTTGACCCCAGCTGAACGGAACTATGACGTCGGCAATCGGGAACTTCTTGCGGTGAAGGAGGCTCTTGAGGAGTGGAGACACCTGCTGGAGGGGGCATCGTTGCCCTTCACGGTTTTCACAGACCATCGGAACCTGGAGTACATCCGGACCGCCAAGCGGCTGAACCCCAGGCAAGCCCGCTGGTCTCTGTTCTTCGGGCGCTTTGACTTCCAGATCACGTATCGCCCCGGGACCAAGAACCAAAAACCAGATGCATTGTCCCGGGTGCACGAAGAAGAAGCCAAAGCGGGGCTGTCGAACCCCACCGAGACCATCATCCCCGAGTCCACTGTCGTGGCCACCCTCACCTGGGACGTGGAGAAGACCGTCCGGGAGGCCCTGACAAGGAGCCCGGACCCGGGGACTGGCCCCAAGAACAGACTGTACGTCCCACCAGAGGCCAGAGCTGCCGTATTGGACTTCTGTTACGGGTCCAAGCTCTCCTGTCATCCCGGAGTGCGTAGGACCGTGGCAGTAGTCCAGCAGCGCTTCTGGTGGGCGTCCCTGGAAACCGACGTCCGGGACTACGTCCAGGCCTGTACCATCTGCGCCAGGGGCAAGGCAGACCATCGGAGGACAACGGGACTCCTCCAACCCCTGCCAGTGCCTCATCGCCCCTGGTCTCACATCGGCCTGGACTTCATCACGGGCCTCCCGCCGTCCCAGGGCAACACCATTATTCTCACGATAGTGGACCGGTTCTCCAAGGCGGCCCACTTCGTGGCCCTCCCGAAGCTCCCGACGGCCCAGGAGACGGCAGACCTCCTGGTCCACCACGTCATGCGGCTGCATGGGATACCATCGGACATCGTTTCAGATCGTGGTCCCCAGTTCTCTTCACAGGTGTGGAAGAGTTTCTGTAAGGAGCTGGGGGCCACCGTGAGTCTCTCGTCCGGGTACCACCCCCAGACCAACGGCCAGGCAGAGCGGGCTAACCAGGAGTTGGAACAAGCCCTTCGCTGCGTCACCTCCGCGCACCCGGCGGCCTGGAGTCACCATCTGGCCTGGATCGAGTATGCCCATAACAGCCAAATCTCGTCTGCTACCGGCCTCTCCCCTTTTGAGGCATGTTTGGGGTTCCAGCCCCCATTGTTCCCGCTGGTGGAGGGAGAGGTCGGTGTGCCCTCGGTCCAGGCCCACCTCAGGAGGTGCCGCCGGGTGTGGCGGACCGCCCGCTCTGCCCTATTAAAGGCCCGGACGAGGGCCAAAACCCATGCGGACCGCCGACGTTCCCCGGCCCCCACATACCAGCCCGGGCAGGAGGTGTGGCTGTCAACAAAGGACATCCCCCTCTGTGTGGACTCACCCAAATTAAAGGACAGATACATCGGCCCGTTCCCCATCCTCAAGATCATCAACCCGGCCGCAGTGAAGATCCGACTCCCAGCTTCACTGCGGGTCCACCCTGTTTTCCACGTGTCCTGTATCAAGCCACACCACACCTCGCCCCTCTGTGCACCTGGCCCTACGCCGCCTCCTGCCCGGCTCATCGACGGGGAGCCTGCTTGGACGGTCCGCAGGCTCCTGGACGTCCGTCGTAAGGGCCGGGGGTTCCAATATCTGGTGGACTGGGAGGGGTATGGACCTGAGGAACGCTCCTGGGTGAAAAGGAGCTTCATCCTGGACCCGGCCCTCCTGGCCGATTTCTACAGACGACACCCGGACAAGCCTGGTCGGGCGCCAGGAGGCGCCCATTGAGGGGGGGGTCCTGTTGTGTGGGCCGCTGAAGAGGAGGTACTGCTGGCCCACTACCACCAGAGGGCGCCCTGCTTGGAGTGCGGGCTCCAAGCACGAGAGGGCGCCAGACCCAGAGGAGGTGACAGCTGTCACTCATTACTCCAGCTGTCACTCATCTACACCACCATATAAGCCGGACTGCAACTCCACCTCCCCGCCGAGAAATCGACTACCAGTACTAAGGTAATTTTCTCTGCTGACTTATACATTGAATAGTAATCTGAACTTCTGTTGCAGCCGTTTTCCTGGTGCTTTCCTTGTCTGGAGGATTGGCGTTTGGTGTGACAGTGACGGCTTCACCTCGCACCCCGTCCCAGATAAGTGGTTGATCAGGAGCTGCACGAGTGTGTGTGATTTGGAGGTGGAGGTGCTCCCTCCTAACGGTGTCTGGACTGTTAATTACTGAGTGTGCGGACTCACACTCACACATCATCTTTCTGTTTTCTGCCAGCAGTACCAGGGTCGACAGCCGAAGACAGAGGCCACCTGGGGACTCGGGACTTGGCGGCGCCGGTGTTCTTCAGGCCGTTGGTGGTGGAGGCCGTGTGGGACGCGGCTTCTCTCTCGTCGGGCGTCTTCTATCTTCGAGCCTGCCCACACGTCACCTGGTGTTATTGACTGTGAACATTAAGACACGTTTCGTTGTGTAATATCACAACATTAAATTGTTACCTTTTGGCTTACTTATTGTCCGTTCATTTGCGCCCCCTGTTGTGGGTCCGTGCTACGACACCTTCCCAACAAAAACTGAACAGGGCACTCACCCACTTGTAAAATAGTTTCCTGCAGGCTGAAATATGTGATGTCCAACACTCCACGTTATCAGAGAGGTCCTGGCTGGTACCATCATGCACGGATGGTGCATGACATCTTCCTGTGGACAGATTTTCACATGCACATTCACACTGACAGTAATAATGGGGTTAAAATAGTGTCCTGCTCCACAGACAGCAGACTGCTCACATATCAGGATCTGAAATCTGATAGACTCCAATAAAAAGTTAAGAGTTTTGGGGTGAAGTTTGTCGTCTCCTCTGTATGGAGCACTAAACCGAGCAGCGAGCACGACACTTGTGCACAAGTACGATTTAAGCATGTATTATGCAGAAGTTAGTGCAGTTGAATAAATAATAATTCAATGTTTTATTATTTTGATAGTTTAAAATAATCACATTAATAACAATTTATAACAAAAAATGTTTCATCAATCGAATTTGTAGTCATTGAAACTAAAATCATGAGTGTTTCCTGCACTAAAGTGAACATAATGCTGAACTAGAACATCAACAGTTTTAGACAGAATAATGCAGACATTTGTGCATTTTAAAAGTATACGAAATAAGTACTCTCATTCACTACAAATACAACTGCATGAATTTACAGGATTTGTTTTTTCTGATTGCTTACATAGTAGTTCTACTCTCTCTCTGTGTTGTTGTGATTGATTCCTCCCACTCGCAACGCTAACTCACAATCTTTGGCATGAGAGGCAGACACTCTGACCAGTCGGCTAAAATCCAGCGCCTCCTGCTGGCCTCCATCACACTTAAGCACAATTTTGTAACTACTGACTATTTTTCATAAACTCTACACACAAATCAAAAAAACCTTCCACCAAATCAGTAAAACATTGTGTATCTCTTGCAAAAGCACACAAATCTTACTAAACTCTTCAAACATGTTATTTTGTTCCAGTTAACACAAATCATAATATTACTAAGCAGGGGTGGTGGCCAAGTGGTTAATGCGCTTGGTTTCAGTTCAGAAGGCTCCGGGTTCAAATCCCACCCCTGCCACATTTCTCCATGTAATGTGGAGTTGCATCAGGAAGGGCATCCGGTGTAAAACCTGTGCCAATTCAACATGCAGATCCATCTTGGATTTGCTGTGGCAACCCCGAGTGCAAACAAGGGAGCAGCCGAAGGGACTTACTACTATCATATTACTAAGCACACGATGCACCAACTACACACTGATGGTCGAAAGCTTTCTCTGCATGAGGTCAGTTTGAGGTCATACATGTAGTTCTGTAAACACAAATACACACAATGATTCAAATGTCAAATATGGATGTTAATTTCCACACATCAAAACCAACTTTTTTCCCCAAAACAATAAAGTGAAAATTCAAGAAAACAACCTTAGAAGTTTCAAAAATATCAGAAAAAAATTCGTCTGCATCTTGTCTTCTCTCTGAGTCCAGCCACAAGATTTCGTCAACATCGCATGGAATGTCTTCTGGTGCGAGACACTGGGCAAAATATCTCCTGGAGTCCCGTATCCAGGCCTGGTGTGACCCCGGTCAGTGTCCCCACATGTTTCCTCCGTTGCCTGTGAAAGGGTCATGCATTGATGGGGCTGACGGTCACACACCTTCCAGCACCAGACAGATCAGATTCAAGGATGGAGAATACAGGAGGAGGCTGAGTACGGTGAAGAGTGGGTGGTCTGTAAACCAGCTGCAGACCAAAGCAGCCCCACTGAAACTAAGCTTGTCTCAAATGATGAGGGAGCTGGTCTGCTCTGGTCTCTGGTAGTTAGTGTGTGTGTGATGCAGGGTGTCCAGGAGTGTTAGAATGTGTGCTGCTGTGTTGTTCGGGTCCAGGGTTGAATGATGGCAAACGTTATCATATTGTCTTCTCGCTGCACACATAGTTATATTACCCCCATGTTGTCCTGCTGGGACATTGATGATGTCACTGTGTCCAATAATGTTCCTGCCACGTCTCCTTGTTTTTGTAAGGTTGAAACCTGCTTCATCCACAAAAATCAGTTCATGACCCGTGACGTCTGCCTCCAGCTCCATCACTCTCTGGAAGAGACAAAACAATGTAGCACAGCAGACAGATAGATTTTTCATTGAATATTCACAAATATACAAAACACCACATTGAATGAATAATGTAGACATTACTGCAGAGATTATTTAAAACTGTTTACAATAAAAAAATGTTTCACCAATTGAATTCTGAGGAATTGAATCGAAAATCAGTGTTTTCTGCCCTCAAGTGGATATAATGCTGAACTACAACGTCATGAATTTCAGTCAGAATAATGCAGACATAACAGATTTTAAAATATGTAATATAAATCTATAAGACTATTACCATACACAACAAATACAACTGCTCAGTTTAAAGGAAATCATGATTCACTGCCCTCAGGTGGACACAATAGTGAACTACAACATAATTTTCTCCTATACATGTATAATTTTCTTGAATATTCACAAATATACAAAACACTACATTAAGGATTTCAGCATAAATGATGATGATGATGATGATAACTCAATGGTTATGCAACTATTTTCTTATTATGTAAAACAGTAATGGTTTTACAGGTGGAGGACACTGACATTTTTCCCCTCATATCTTCTGACTGGTTTTTCTTGAGTTCTGCATTTGGTTCTGGTCAGTGTCACCACTAGTACCATGGTGTGGACCCAACACGTACATCAATATGTGCCTTTGCCAGAAGGTTTGCTGTGTCTCCCAGCAGTCTGTAGAGCACGGAGGAGATTCCAGGAGACAGACAGTTACTGTAGGACAGCTGGACAGGGCCACAGAATGTCCTCAGCAGGACCAGTATCTGCTCCTTTGTGCAGGAGGAACAGGATGAGCACTGTCAGAGTCCTACAAAATGACCTCCAGCAGGCCACTGGTGTGACTGTCTCTGACCAAACCATCAGAAACAGACTTCATGAGGGGGCCTGAGGGCCTGACGTCCTGTAGTGGACCCTGTGCTCACTGACCGGCACCGTGGAGCTCGACTGACATTTTCCATCGAACACCAGAACTGGTTGGTCCACCACTGTGTGTTTCACAGATGAGAGCAGGTTCAACCTGAGCACATGTGACAGACGTGAAAGAGTCTGGAGAAGCCGTGGAGAACGTTATGCTGCCTGCAACATCACTCAGCACGACCGGTTTGGTGGGTCAGTGATGGTCTGTGGAGGCATCTCCCTGGAAGGACACACAGACATCTACAGACTAAATAACAGCACCCTGACTGATATCAGGTATCAGGATGAAGTCCGTGGACTCACTGTCAGAGAACTGATTTCCTCCTTCAGAGCTGTGAAACACAAATGTGAATTTGATGACTTCATGCCTCCTTCAGAGTTCAGTGTATATCAGATATAACTTCTCCTCTCCCTTCTTGGATAACATGGATTGTGTGGACTCTCACCCTCCCCTGTAGTTGTATCCGTGTCACTAATCTCTGCTTTAGGCTCCTGTCTGATTGGTTTGATGATGTCAGTTTTTGGTTGGTGGCTTTCAGTCGTCTCCTTGTAAAGAATCTTTTCTCTCATGTCCAGGAGCCTGTATTACGAAGCGGGGTTAACTTACTCAGATGTAACCCAGGGTTAACTTCTTAAACCGGGGTTGACAAAACCTGGTGTTCTCAAGTGGTGTTAATCGGTACAACGACGCTGATTAAGATGTTGATTTGTTGAACCTGTGTTAACCTAATTGGAGTTTGTGCGCGTTCACATAAAAGGACGTCACCATTTTTCAATGATGACGCGGTCACCTTACTTACCGAAGAAGAATGCACGATTATTATGCGGAGCTACGAGGAATTTAAATTAACGTTAAGGGGGAAATCGAACACATCGTCTGCCAATAAAGCAAGACAGGCTTGTTGGCATTGTATTGCTGATCGGGTAAATGCGTCCATACAATTCAATTGTTCTCCAAATCTGTTACAGATGATTAACCTGTGGAATGTCTGATATGTGTAAAATAATGACCTTTCATTAATTACGCCCAGATGCAACACGATTCAGAAGTGGGCATAGGCCTACTAATAGATGTTAGGTTAATTTAATGTTTCCTAAATAGGCTACCCATCTAAGGATTTAAAGCCATTAATGGTCATTCTGTTAACATAGTTACATATATATCACTTTGGCATGAAGGTTATCCAACAGGACAGCCCCATGTGGGGAGAAAAAGAATGTGAAATATGTAATTATAGTAATTGTATATTAGAATATTTAGAAAAATCACCCAAACCAAAGCAACCCTTATGTGGCTGAAATAAGTGAAAAGAAGGTGAGCTTAGAGTGGACTACATGATAATGGGTATATGAAATAGGCCGAACAGAACGGCTATAACTGCACATTGATACTGTGAAAAGATTAGCGATTGACATAATCGCCCTCCTGCTCTCCCAGGGGTGCACTGATTGGGATTTGCGTGCAATCAATGGCTCCTATTACTCTTGGGAAACCTAGGAGAAATTGTTATTGATAAGCCCCACTTCGCCTAATTAATGGACATGCATTAGACCTATTTTGATATTAGTAATTACCCGCGATTGCATAAAACCCTTCTTTGATTTGCATTGTGGATAAATGGCCAGGGAAAACAACAAATGCATCCAACAGTTTAGATAGAGCAAGTTCCACATTGCGAATCATACGACATACAGTATTCTTGCTCAGATGTTCAGCATCACCGATGGAATACATAAATTGTCCACTGGCAAAATACCTAAGTGCAAGGCACATTATCTGCTCGATCGTCAGGGCATTGCTACGATGGGTGATGTTACAGACGTCTGGCCCGATCAGCTGACAAAGATAACGAATTCCCTCGGCTGAGAATCTATATCTTTCATGGAGAATATCGTCCGGGTATGTCAGCAGATTCTGGCGGTCTTTAAAAGCCCTCGCCCTGCGAAGAGAGCCCCTCACAATTTGTGCCCCAATATCAAACGGATCATCCAGGTAGGCCGGCATTGTCTTCGGAGTGATTGAAGGTTGATGGGCGGTACTTATAAAGGGAGTGGTTAAGCGAAAACCTCAAGCTAACCTAGAACGTAACCTGCTCGGAGCAGGTTTGGCACACAGCGTAAATTGCCATGGCAGCATACCTCGATCAAAACCTATCCACCTTTCGTAGTACGGGTTAACGGGAAGTTACTCCACACGTCATCAACTTACTCCCGAAGTTACCCTGATAAGCCAGTAACCCCGCTTCGTAGTACAGGCCCTGATCTGTCTGAGTCTGACACTCATTTACACATTTGGTGATGAACTTCACCATCCTTTTTTGAGTTCAAGTTTTTGAGTTGAGACAAGATATGAAGAGCTGTTTTTGTCATAACTCACAACACCCCCTTTTTCACATTGTGAGTCCAGATTTTTCTTGTTCTGTTTGTGGACACAACACTCCAACCCAAATGTTCTCATCCTTGAAAGGTCAGACTTCTTCTCTGTCCCATTTTGATGGGGACAATAAGGAGCTGAGGTCTCATGCTGAATGGTGTTTTGACAAAGCAGTGACTGAAACTCTGGAGATGTAAACTCTGTGCTGTTATCTGAACTGATGCACTTGATTTTTCCATCAGATGCTCCATCAGCAATGAACTTCTCTGTAGCTTTAACTGTGTCACTCTCAGCTTTCAGAAAATACACAAACGTAGCTCCTGAATAGTGATCAGTGAATGTTAATGTGGACCTGCTGGCTCTGTAGGTCCTGGTAAATCTGTATGTCCAAGTGAGACATTTTCTCTTTTATCTGGTTCTGTGTTCCTGCTCTGGACTCACACTTCATATTTAAGATCAGCCTCATCAGTTTGACCTTTAATTTTCATCCCCTCTGTGACACTTTCCAACTTTAACACATCCTCATTGTTACTGTGATCTAATATTTGGTGCCATGTTTGAAGATGGTAACATCCATGACAAGTCACAGTTAATTATTGATTATCTGCTGTACTCTGACAATGACGGTAGCGTGAAGAGCACACTGACGAACCCAACAGTTCAACATCTTTGAATTGCAGGAATTATGGAGAGAATATAGTTTTTCCCCTCTTTTACTCGTCTCTGCTCTCCAGGTCCAGTAGGTGGCGGTAATGCAACATAAGTTCGTATAATGCAATGAAGAAGAACTTTACTCTCAGCGCCGAAAGCTAAAGCTAGTTAGCTGGAGACGCTGGAAACTTCTCTGAACAGATCAAACTTCACTCTGATCCTCAAATGTTTTTCGAAAAGCTCCAGAAGCACAAAGGTCGACAGTAAATCGCAAGAAGAATAAAAGGTGAAGTTAGTGTGAAAAGGTTGAAGAGCTGAGAAGGTTGTTGAAACAGCAGCTAACTGCTGCTAATGCTGAGTCTGAACACATCTGGTGGACTTTTGTCTTTTGGACGGTCGTCTGCGTCTTTTTGTCTCTGCTGTTGGCCGCCAGTGATCAGGTAAATGTTTTAAAGCTGTGGATGACGTTAATGTGTTAAAATGTTGGTTTGGTTTTGTACAACGTCTCTCTTAAGATTTATTGAGCAGTGAACTTAGAATTGTGAATATCTTTCTAACTTTACTGGAGTATTTGTTGCTTTTTTTCCTCCGGTTGTTCGTGTGACGGCAAATTACTCCAACAAACACGTTCATTTGTGAAGAAAACGGCGTAATGTTGACTCAGAGTTAAAACGCTTAAACTTGTACCGTGTGCGCAGGCTGTGAACTGTGTCGAAACTCTGAACCACGTGTCGAGTCCTGCAGTGACTGAAGCCCTGATTCGAAGCTCGTGTTTTCCAGAAATCACGTGACCGACACGCATCAGGCGCCCAGACTGTTAATTGGTCAGGCATCAGCTCACTCAGGTAACCCAACAACCGGCGTGTGCCGAATTCAGCTCCCCTGCCCTGAAACGCACTCCCTTCGCCAGCATGTGCATTTGAACCTCGTCAACTTTATGCTGCGTTCACACCAAACGCCACGTGAGCGACGGTGGCGAGAGGTTGCCATGTAATCCCTATGGCGTTGTGGAGCCAAGCCACACACCGCAACGCGATGGACGCGAGTGAAGCGATTTTAAGGGATTGGCACGTTTGTGGCGCGATATTGCGTCGTGCCACGTCACGTTGCCCTCCTCCCCAAGTTGAAAAATCTGAACTTTTTCGTCTTGTCGTGCCGCGATGACTAGTCAGGGACTGAATATGTAGTGACGTGGAGATGTCTGGAGTTTGACTGAGTTGGATGTGAACATGTCCTGTCTCTGGTAGCCAGCCTGTGAGCAGGACTTATGTCCCTTTTGTCCTTTATTTCACAATTATGACGGAGTTTGGGGGAAGAGCAAGCTGCAGCTCCACAGCAGGGGGAGCGGAGTTTTTCTCTCGCATGCGAGTGAATCGTCCGAAGATTATTTATTAACTACACAGATGTATAATAAAGCAAATGGTGACTGGTTTCTAAACACAATTATGACAGAGTTTTTTGGGGAAGAGCCAGCAGCAGCAGAGTTTTTTTTTTTTTTTTTTTTAATTGTTTACATGTGAGCGTGTGAACGGGACAGGAGGTCCTCAAACTTGGTCCTCCAGAGGCGGAAGGACCACTGAAAGCGGCCGTCATCCAGACGCAGCTCCTGCAGCAAATAATGATACTCCCCGAATTGGGAACGTCTCATGACGTTTGTCAGTTTTCCACAACAACTCGTTCCATGTGATCAAGGTCCGTCATGTTATTTTAACTGACAACCGGAGCTGGCGAGCGGAATGGAAGCTCCTCCTATGTGATGACGCAGTGGGGCGAATTTTCATAGCGAAAGCAGAGCGACACACCGGGTGATGGTGGAGCGTCCGTTGCCACGCGACCGATGCAAATTTGTGGCGTCTGGTCGCACCCGGTGTGAACACGACATAAGGACGCGTTGGTTTGCCACAAAAGTCCAACAAGCCACGTCCAACAAGTAACGGTGCATGTATTTGTATTGAACGGTTCGGTGCTGGGCTGTGCACAGGTGAGTTCGCGTTGCATGTGTTTACATTTAGTGTTCCCAACTTAGTGACTTTCTCACTAAATCTGGCGACTTTCTGAACCCTCTTATTTTCTCTAAAGCGACTAGCGGATGGGTTAAAGTTCTCCGTCACCACGACGGATTTCTGTCATTTGGAAAACTTAACCACACATACACGTGCACATGTGGTGTCATGCATGTTTTGGGGCCGAAATATGATACTCTCACTGTCAAAGCAACATCCCATTCTGTGCTAATCAAAGCAGCAGCAGTGTCAGGGTGGACTGCGGAGGAAGGGACTGTGTGAATTTTCCTTCCTCTCTGCTCTGTTTACTGCTTGCCATGAGCCATGGTCCTTCGCCTCCCTGTCTTCGTGGGAACATTGGCAGACACTCCCCAAGTAGAGCAGGGCGTGACTTTGCTTTGAACCAATGAAGCAATGATCCGACTCTGCTTCGATGGTTTGTCACTTATCTTAATTTTCCCTGGCTAAAACCCTAAAGAGCATATGTCTGTGAGTAATATTTACCTTTTTTATATTAAACCGACCTGTTATGTTCTTCTAAAACAGTTGATGTATTTTATAACTTAAAAACAGGACCGATGCTAATGCATTAGCATGTCTATGGCGTTTTCAATGTTAAAGTTAGCATTAAGCTGTTCGCATCTCAGCACAGTTTGTGTGCATGTTTTCTGTATAATAAATAATTAATGGCTTAGTGTTTGTTGTCGTAAAAGAGTCAAATGTATTACAAATTGTAATTTATTTATTTTTATTTATATAATAATAATAATAATAATAAACAGAAGAATCAGAATCGCCTTTATTGTCACTGTAATTTCCATTACGAGATTTGAGTGCAATTACAAAAAGGTGCTTTCCGTGGTGTGAGTAATTTTTAGCCAAATAAAAGATAGTGAAATTTAACAGTAAATTATTCAGAGTCAGGGGCGTCGGACTTGGGGGTAAAGGCTACTATGTACCCAGGGCCCAGAGCATGGGGGGGACAAAAAACTGGCATTAAATACATTTTTGTGTTGCATGTTATTAATGTCCATACAATTCATGTTGTAAAAGAATATAAGTAGAATGAATGTATAAATGTTGCAAAACATAATTCTGCTCTAACAATAATGTTGAAAGATCTCTGAGGGCCCTTCCCACCCCTGCACAGTTGTACAATGGTTTAGTCCAAGCCCGCATGCTGACACACACACACACACACACACACACACACACACACACACACACACACACACACACACACACACACACACACACACACACACACACATCCCAAACGGGATCTCACAGAACGAGGTGTTTAGTAGTGCTGAAACAACTAATCAATTTAATCGATTATTAAAATAGTTGTCAACTAATTTAGTCATTAGTTAGTTGTTAAATAACTTTGTTTTACTGCAAATGTTTTGTTTCTTCCATATAAATCAACCGTTTCTGCAGCACGGCTTTGCTTTGAAACTTGAACCAATCAAAGCAGTGATTCGCAGATCGAAGCAGTGCTTCAATCTGGTGCTTTGTTGATTCAGTGTTTTATTTTGCTTAATCTTAATTTTTCCCCACTGAAACCCCAAAGAGCATATGTTTGTGAGTAATATTTACCTTTTTATGTTAATCTGACCTGTTACGGTCTTTTGAAACAGTTGATGTATTTTATAACTTAAAAACTGGACCGATGCTAACGTGTTAGCATGTCTATGGTGTTTTCAATTTTAAAGTTAGGATTAAGCTGTTGCAGCTGTCAACACATTTGTTTTCTGTATAATAATTCATGGCTCAGCGTTTGTTGTCGTAAAAGAGTCTAATGTATTACAAATTGTAATATTTTATTCATTTTTTTTATTTATGAGGTCTGTCAATAAAGTAACGTCCTTTTTATTTTTTTCAAAAACTATATGGATTTCATTCATATGTTTTTACGTCAGACATGCTTCAACCCTCGTGCGCATGCGTGAGTTTTTCCACGCCTGTCGGTGACGTCATTTGCCTGTGAGCACGCCTTGGGAAGGAGTGGTCCCGCCCCCTCGTCGGATTTTCATTGTCAGAAAATGGCAGAATGAAAAGGACTTTTTTTTCCATCAGAATTTTTTTCAGAAGCTGCTAAAGACTGGCACCTGTAAACCATTTGAAAAATTTATCTGGCTTTCAGTGAAAATTTTACGGGCTTCACAGAGAATAAGGTCTGTTACTACAGCTTTAAGGACGCTCGGTGCGCCGCGCTCCGAGCTGCGACGACGCGGCACAAGCCACCGGACCATTTCTAAACCGATGGCTCTGTGGATACGAGACCGTCGTGTGCTCTTTCTCTGGTTATCACAAGAGCTGGACATCAGCCATTTTCCGGCAGATTTCACTTTTAACAAGAGATTTTGTCATGGAAAGCCGCGCGGAGGCTTTGCGCGTAAAGACTGATTCGCTTTGGAAGCGAGACAAAGGAAGACCTCCGTTTCGGCGTGTCAGAGGACAAGTTTGGACATGTCTATCTCGGCTTTCAACCCTTACCAGTCCAGTAAGTATCAGTGAAATTGCGGAGAGCTGGGCATGTCCAAACTTGTCCTCTGACATGCCGAAACGGAGGTGTTCTGTTGTCTCGCTTCCAAAGCGAATTGGTCTTTACACGCGAAGCCTCCGCGCGGCTTTCCATGACAAAATCTCTTGTTAAAAGTGAAATCTGCTGGAAAATGACTGATGTCCAGCTCTTGTGATAACCAGAGAAAGAGCACACGACAGTCTCATATCCACAGAGCCATCCGTTTAGAAATGGTCCGGTGGCTTGTGCCGCGTCGTCGCAGCTCGGAGCGCGGCGCGCCAAGCATCCTTAAAGGGGTCCTTAAAGCTGTAGTAACAGTCCTTATTCTCTGTGAAGCCCGTAAAATTTTCACCGAAAGCCAGATAAATTTTTAGAATGGTTTCCAGGTGTCAGTTTCTAACAGCTTCTGAAAAAATTCTGATGGGGAAAAAAAGTCCTTTTCATTCCACCATTTCCAGACAATGAAAATCTGACGAGGGGGCGGGACCACTCCTTCCCAAGGCGTGCTCACAGGCAAATGACGTCACCGACAGGCGTGGAAAAACTCACGCATGTGCACGAGGGTTCAAACATGTCTGACGTAAAAACATATGAATGAAATCCATATAGTTTTTGAAAAAATAAAAAGTACCGTTACTTTATTGACAGACCTCGTATATCAATAGGGATGGGTATCGAGAACCCGTTCCTTTCAGGTATCGTTAAGAAATGATTCTATCCACCGACATCAATAAGCTTTGTGCTTAACGATTCTGTTATCGGTCCTTGAGAGTGGCCGTTGTTTTGGTGGGTGTTTGTCAGGAAAATAATTTCTCTACATTGATTACAGACCCTGCAGCGGGTCCTTAATCAACTTTTCTGCAGCGCGGCTTTGCTTTGAACCTTGAAGCAATCGAAGCGTGGTTCGCAGATTGAAGCAATGCTTCGGTCGATTGCTTCATTTATTTCTTTCTTTCGCTTAATTTTCCCCCACTAAAACCCTAAAGAGCATACGTCTGAGAGTATTATTTACCTTTTCTATGTTAAACCGACCTGTTATGGTCTTCTGAAACAGTTGATAGATGCATTTTATAACTTAAAAACGGGAGCGATGCTAACGCGTTAGCATGTCTATGGCATTGTCATTGTTAAAAGTTAGCATTTAGCAATTGCAGCCGTCATCACGTTCGGGTGCATTTGTTTTCAAATTGTAATATTCCTTAAATTTATTTTTGCTTATATATTAATAATCTAATGATTATTATATACAATTTTAGAGAAAGAGACAAAAAGAACCTGAATAGAAACACAACAGAAAATATATAATATCAACTAACATAAATAAATAAATACATACAGAAATAAATGTTTCCTGTGAACACCGAGTGTCTCTTACACCTCCACTTCATCCCTGTCTTATTTAAGTTTAATGATGGTTTGTTTCGGTCAAACCGTATTTTCAGTTTAATTTCTTCAGTGATTTCCTTCAGAACTATCTGCCAAACTAGAAAACTGCTGCATCCTAGTAAGAGCAGAATACTACTGGAATGAATTTGAATAAGGAAAGTTGTATTTTTTTTTTTTTTTTCTCACCTAAATGGATTCAGCACTCACTCGTTTATTGTCTGGAATAGTCCCAGATTGCATTTCAGAGCTTCTAGAATTGAAACATTTCCGTGCAGGTGGTGTTGGGGGGTAATTTTGGGTTTCAGCTTTTTTTGTTTTTCACCACTTTCATCCCTGAATATGAGTTGTGATTCACTTTTATGCGGATTAAAGTTACTAACTGGGACTCCTGTCTTGTTGTGAGAAAGAAGCGAGAATCATCCTCCGTTCTGTTCACACAGCTCCAAACGTTGCGCGGCTCTCTGACAAGTCAAGATAGAACGATCGAATTGTCTGTGAAACACAGTTTTGTTTATTTTTATTTATGTCCAGAGATCAAGGATACAGTGACTAATTTCATATTTGTTTACTTTAAGACTCAAGGAAATACATAGAAAACCTGTAAAGCCTACTTTTAGTACAAAATTCACGAGGTATCGGTAAGGGACTCAATAAGAAATCGGATCGATAAGCAGAATCGATAATGGCATCGATATCGATAAAACCTTATCAATACCCATCCCTATACATCAACAATAATAATAATAGAAACAACAATAATTATAACTAATAATGCCACAATAGTTTTAGAGAAACGGACAAAAAGAATCTGATAAAACAAAACAGAAAAGACCAACTAACAATGAACATTAATTTAGAAATAACTGTTTCCTGTGAACACCTAGTGACTCTTAAACATCCACTTCATCCCTGTTTTATTTAAGTTTAATGACAATTTGTTTCGGTCAAACCACATCTAAGCTGTGTTTTTACACAAGAAAAAAATAAAATGCAGTAAACTGCACATTTGTGTCTTTCTTCATGAAAATATGTTTTTAAAGATCGCATATTACACTTTAGTCAGGCCTTTAAAAGTTTCGTGGACTCTTGCTGTAATATGTTGTCAGTGGTTGAGATAGTTGCTGTAGGCATCTAAAAATGCTCATAAGCGCGTGAAACCTGATAGAAATCTTTTTGTGGTGTGTCGGTGATGTATGTATGTACAAAATACTATTCCATGTATGTTTTTGACGAGAATATAACACAACTTTGTTACAAGGTCAAACGTTGATGTTGCGTGATAAAGGCCTTTTAATAACTCAAAGAAATAATGGCAAAACTCACATGTAAGTAAAAAAACAAAAAAACGATTAATCGAAAAAATAATCGACAGATGAACTGATTAGTAAAATAATCGTTAGTTGCAGCCCTAGTGTTTAGACTGAAATAAAATGTCTTTCCTAAAAAATCAAAGTCTGGATTTCAAAAAAGAAGAGAAGAAAGGACAGGGAAAGAAAACTAAATGAGGGAAAGCAGCTGCTAACCAAATTCTTTGAAAGGAGAGAGGTGATCTTGAAAGCTAGCTATATTGAGTTGGGGGGGTCTGGGGGACCAAATTGCACCATTTTCTAGAAAAATGGTGCAATTTGGTCCCCAACTCAATATTGCTCCCCAACTTTAAAAAGGGTTCTGGCTCCCAGGTGTGATAAAAGGTATACATGATTTAGACCTGGTTTGATGACACATTAGAAATTTGGTGTTTGTGTTAATAAAAAAGAACATAACGGGGGGTCTTCAATATGGCTAGTACCTAGGGCCCAGAATTTGGTGCTACGCCCCTGCTCAGAGTATATGCACAACTAATAAGAACATAAGATAAAATAAAGTGAAATGTGGACTAAGTAATGTAAAACGAGAATTATATAATACTGCTTTATTTAAGTTTAATGACAAGTTGTTTTGGTCAAACCACATCTAAGCTGTGTTTTTACACAAGAAATAAATAAAATGCAGTAAACTGCACTTTTGTCTTTTTTCATGAAAATAACTTAAGAGCACATATTACACTTTAGTCAGACCTTTAAAATACTTTTGTGGACTCTTGCTGTAATATGTTGTCAGTGGTTGAGATGGTTTCTGTAGGCATCTAAAAATGCTCATAATCGGATGAAACCTGATGGAAATCTCTCTGTGGTGTGTCGGTGATGTATGTATGTGCAAAATAAAACAAAACATTACTCGCGGTATGTTTTTGACGAGAATATAACGTCTAGGGCTGAAATGATTAGTCGAGTAACTCGAATAATTCGATTACAAAAAAAGGTTCGACAAATTCTGTGCCTCGAAGCTTCGTTTAACGTTGTAGTACATATGCCAGGCCTGTATGTGGCGCTGCAACGTCCGCAGGAAAAAAAAGACTGGAGCATAACAGCTAATCAAATTAGCAACGATAGCTACCGCTTTCCAACGTGACACATAGAGTAAAATAAAGCCTTTTAAGAGAAAGATGGTCCACGTTGATCATCTGAAATAGACTTACTGTGCATTTAAAGTGAAGCAGTGTGTTTGTCTATTTTTAAAAAGACACACGGTGTGCTCTACGGGTGGAGGGTTTATTGACCCGGCGGCCGGCTGCTGTCTCTCTGACCAGTGTGAGGGGCTCTCAGACCGGGTGAGTCACAGCTCTGTCCCCGGCTACGTTGACAAACAGCAGAAGTCCACTCTTTCTTCTGTGTTTCCCTCAGACTCACACTGAGTGTTTGACTTTTTAATTTTTTCTTTTTTGGGCAACACACAACACTTCACAAACACGGTAACTTGGATAAAAAAAAAAAAAAAAAAAACTGCAAGACTGCATGTTCAACCTCCAGCTGAAATGCAGCTGTTGAATTGCAGAGAAAGAGGGATTAAAAAAAATCACACAGGGACCCAGTCCATCAACCTTTATAAAAACAAACAAAAAAAAAACCCCTTACATTTTACAAGTTGGAGAAAACAAAACAGAAAGCCACATCCCATTGCTATTTCGGCAAAATGCCAACACTTTGGCGCAGTGTTGTTGTTTAAAAATGCAGAAGTACTTTTTATCCGATTACTCGATTAATCGCCAGAATAATCGATAGAATACTCGATTACTAAAATAATCGATAGCTGCAGCCCTAATAACATCATAACTTTATTACAAGCTCAAACGTTGATGTTGCGTGATAAAGCCCTTTTAATAATAACTCACTTAAAGAAATAATGGCAAAAGTCACATGTAAGTTAAAAAAAAAAAAAAAAAAAAAAAAAAAAGATTAATCAATTACTAAAATAATCGTTAGTTGCAGCCCAAGTTTGTTTTACGAGTGAGAGCATTTTACAGATTAAATGTGAATAAGCCAGTTTTGAGTTTCTCAGTGCGCATGTGTTTTCAAAACTGGTGACAGTGTTACTTTGTGCACAACGTTGTCAGTTGCTTTAGGCCCTAATTTTGTATTTTTACTGTACAGCCGGCAACACAGTACCCATTTGGTGCATTTACCAAATGGGTTCACAAATTAGAACCAATCAAAATATTATAGAAGACAAAGAATTTTTACTTGACAGTTTGAAGTGAGTTTTCTTTGTTTTAGAGGACTTCATACCCATTAAAATTCACCAGAATATACAAAATTTGACTTGCTCTTTTTAAAAATTTCTGGGGGAGGACCCCCGGACTCCCCCGTAATCAATAATGTGTTTTTACTTCACAGATTGAAGTGACTTTTATTTGTTTCAGTGGGCTTCATACTCATTAAAATTCACCAGAATATACAAAATTTGACTTGCTCTTTTAAAACAATTCTGTGGGAGATCCCCCAGACCCCCATAGTTTGAAATGAGCTTTCTTTGTTTCAGAGGGCTTCATACCCATTAAAATTCACTAGAATATACAAAATTTGACTTGCTCTTTTAAAAAAAATTCTGTGGGAGATCCCCCAGACCCCCATCGTTTGAAGTGAGTTTTCTTTGTTTCAGAGGGCTTCATACCCTTTAAAATTCACCAGAATATAGAAAATTTGAATTGCTTTTTTTTTTTTTTTTTTTAATTCTGGGGGAGATCCCCCAGACCCCCATAATCAATACTGTGTTTTTACTTCACAGATTGAAGTGAGTTTTATTTGTTTCAGAGTGCTTCATCCCTGTTAAAATTCACCAGAATACACAAAATTTGACTTGGTCTTTAAAAAATGTTCTGGGGGAGCACCCCCAGACCCCCCAGAATCAAGGTTACACTCCACCCCCACCACCCTTTTATGTACCTTTATGCTCAAGTTTTGCATTCTTTTTATGCTTTCTGTCTCTCCTTAGAGGCTATTTAGAATAGATTTGTATGCTGTATATTGTGTTTATTGTATTTATTGAGGAAAAAGAGTTTGTGCCCCCAATATGCCACATTTTAGGGAATTGCTGGCATTGATTTTTGCCAGGAAAAAATTTCAGTCAGATGAAAATTTATTGCTTTAACCTATGGACTAGCGACAAATCTAGCTACTTTTCATGGCGTTACTGGAGACTTTTCTGATGTTTGGCGAATGAAAGTGTAAGTCTCTGTTGTGTCCGAGCGGCAGCGGGTCTCCCCCTCCTCCTCTGCAGCAGCCTGAAAGCGCTGAGCGGAGGGATATCTACAATCCTCCTCACTTGAACCACACTCTCACAAGCACCACTAGCTTAGCGTATGGCAAGCTAAAAGTGGACGCTCTCGTTATGACCGAACAACTCTCCAGTTTCTGAGTATTCTGTGTTAGTACGTGCCCGCGCCTGATGTGCTTGATGAATTCCTCCAAAAAAGTAGTTCCCAGATAATTGATAATGAGTATATCTCATCTACATTAATTTTAAAATTTACCAGTAATAAAACTATAAAGATAACTGAAGATTTAAGAGTGGCCGTAATAAATGTTTAAGAAACTTAAAGTTTATGAGCAACTTCATCTGTTATTGCTCAAGCACATTGTAAACATTGACACGATGGAGTTTGATGCAGAAGAGTTCAGAAAGACACAATTGGAATGGTTTGATCACCATTTAAAGTTGCCAATGAAAGACTTGGGTGTTAACTTCGTCTTAAACTCGGAACAAGAAGTTGCACTGAAAGTGATCTATCTGGGAAGAAACACATTGTGTGTTGTTGCTCCGAGAGCGGCACGCTGAGCAGGGTGGCGAAAGTAGTCCGGCGAGCTCAGTCTGTGGGTGCGAACTATCCCACAGTTCCACACAGAGATGTCAGTCCAATGAGAGCGACACTGTGAGCAGGGTGCACTCAGACTCGCTCAGCCTAATGACCTCATTTGCTGTGCTGTGATTAAATAGTCCCCAGACTTTGAGAAGCCCTGGCCTTGACAAGTTATTTTATTTTAATAAGTGATGGCCATTTTTAATGGCAAAATAAATAAACCAAGAATCGAGTTTGTGGTTCTAAATATTTTTAAGGTGGTTTTGCTCACTTTTTTTTTTTTTTTGCCTCTCTCACAATGTTTTTGTTTTCATATATATAATGGTTTTAGGAGCCGCGCTGTGCCTGACACAGCAGCAGCCCAGCAGCTTGGAACAGATCAGATCCTTGTAACTTTCAACACTAATAGTTGGGAATGTGTGGGTGTCAAACTTTCCTGACATGATTTAATGTTAATTGTAGGGGCTCACTATCCAGGTCAGAATGGCATTTTAACACGTATTTTGTGAGCGTTTTTCTGAGTGTGTTCAGTCGTGAATCCCCATTGAAAATGCATTAACATCTGGGAACTTTGTCAATATTTTGCCCGTTAGGAGACGTCATGTCGCTGTCCATGAAGGGACGTTCACGCTTAGTGGGCAGCATTGGGAGTGTGGACTGGAGTTCTCATATATAACCTCTTTGGTTGGAGCATAACTACAACCCCTGGCAAAAATTATGGAATCACCAGCCTCGGAGGATGCTCATTCAGTTGTTTAATTTTGTAGAAAAAGCAGATCACAGACATGACACAAAACTAAAGTCATTTCAAATGGCAACTTTCTGGCTTTAAGAAACACTATAAGAAATCAAGAAAAAACATTGTGGCAGTCAGTAACAGTTACTTTTTTAGACCAAGCAGAGGGAAAAAAAATATGGAATCACTCAATTCTGAGGAATAAATTATGGAATCACCCTGTAAATTTTCATCCCCAAAACTAACACCTGCATCAAATCAAATCTGCTTGTTAGTCTGCATCTAAAAAGGAGTGATCACACCTTGGAGAGCTGTTGCACCAAGTGGACTGACATGAGGGTGATTCTTTAACTATGGGCACTATTGGCCTTATAAATGTAATTTTCACCACACCATTGCCTTACAATATAAAGCGCCTTGCGGCAACTGTTTGTTGTGATTTGGCGCTGTATACATGTGCTCTGATGTCACTGTTTATCTCCATAGAAACTACCCAAACAATCTTTCATACAAACTGTTTAAAGGGACATTACAGTGTTGTGGTGGAAATTATGGCAATAGTGTGGGACAACTACATTTTGTTTTTAAAAAAATCACAACAGTTGTATAGCATTGAATACCCCAATTATGTTTTGATTATTTTACTGATATTTTATTCAGAGATATTTTAAAACATTAGAAAAAACGTTTTTTTACCATTCATTTTTATCATTGAAGATCAAAAGTCTGGGTGTGGGACAACCACAAAACGGCAATATTTGCATATAATGCTGAAAAAAGGTGAAAAAGTCATCATAGACTACTAGAACAAATTTCTTAACACACTTGCATTGTAAAGATAACTATATAAGTGTGAAATTTCCCCTTTTTTCTGTTTTTCATATAATATGATCAAAGGACATAAGTGCCCGTAGTCTAAGAATCATCCATGAATCATGGCTCCAACACGAGAGATGTCAATTGAAACAAAGGAGAGGATTATCAAACTCTTAAAAGAGGGTAAATCATCACGCAATGTTGCAAAAGATTTGGTTGTTCACAGTCAGCTGTGTCTAAACTGTGGACCAAATACAAACAACATGGGAAAGTTGTTAAAGGCAAACATACTGGTAGACCAAGGAAGACATCAAAGCGTCAAGACAGAAAACATAAAGCAATATGTCTCAAAAATAAAAAATGCACAACAAAACAAATGAGGAACGAAGGGGAGGAAACGAGTCAACGTCTGTGACCGAACTGTGGACTCTGGATGACTGGATGAAAGTCATATTCAGTGATGAATCTCTAATCTGCATTGGGCAAGGTGATGATGCTGGAACTTTTGTTTGGTGCCGTTCCAATGAGATTTATAAAGATGACTGCCTGAAGAGAACATGTAAATTTCCACAGTCATTGATGATATGGGGCTGCATGGTGGGTAAAGGCACTGGGGAGATGGCTGTCATTACATCATCAATAAATGCACAAGTTTACGTTTATTTTGGAAACTTTTCTTATCCCATCAATTGAAAGGATGTTTGGGGATGATGAAATCATTTTTCAAGATGATAATGCATCTTGCCATAGAGCAAAAACTGTGAAAACATTCCTTGCAAAAAGACACATAGGGTCAATGTCATAGCCTGCAAATAGTTCGGATCTTAATCCAATTGAAAATCTTTGGTGGAAGTTGAAGAAAATGGTCCATGACAAGGCTCCAACCTGCAAAGCTGATCTGGCAACAGCAATCAGAGAAAGTTGGAGCCAGATTGATGAAGAGTACTGTTTGTCACTCATTAAGTCCATGCCTCAGAGACTGCAAGCTGTTATAAAAGCCAGAGGTGGTGCAACAAAATACTAGTGATGTGTTGGAGCGTTCTTTTGTTTTTCATGATTCCTTTAGTTTTGTCATGTCTGTGATCTGCCTTTTTTCTGCAAAATTAAACTGAATGAACATCCTCTGAGGCCGGTGATTCCATAATTTTTGCCAGGGGTTGTCGCAAGGCTACTTTGTGTTGCAAGTTTTAACAAAAAAGTTATGATCATTAATTGAGCCTTAAAAAAGGAGCATTTTAACATTGAATAAGTGTTTAATAAAATGGTTATAATAAAAATAGGTTGGAAAAAAGGCTTGAAAGTGAAAGTTTATTCAACATGGGTCATCTTGATCTATCGCCTCTACTGGTGGTTGGCTCTCACTGCGGTATTGTATCACTTCCTGTTCCGGAGCACAGCGGCGTTTTGCTGTATCTGTTAGCTGTTTAATCTGCGCAGTTAGATTGATCTAGTTACCTAGATCAGCGATTCTCAACCGGGGTGCCGCGGCACCCTAGGGTGCCGTGATCGATCGTCAGGGATGCCGTGGGCAATTATCAAATATCACCATTATCGGGTGTATGTGCTGTAATAGTGTGGCAGATGGTGTAATGCTCTTTTATTCCAGTAGATGGAAGCAAAGCGCACAGTAGCGCTGAGCCGTGTGCTAACAAGGAGGCGTGATCGCCATTTTAATTCCGGGCAAGTTAGTGATTTGTGTGCATAGAAGTTCACTTAGTCTCGTCAAGAAACAGGTGGAATATGCCGGAAAGCTGCGCATGTTGGCAAAGTCACAAACGGAGGAACAAGGGAGACAATATTTCCTTCCATAAGTAAGTGGTTTTATTTATTGTTGTCACTTTGTCTGTGATATTTGGATGATAAACAGCTGTATGTCTCCTGCCGTACCTGTGTCGCCCGATGACACGGATCATTAATTTCACTTATGTCTAGTAGATATTTTCCACTGCTAGACCAATGTCTAGTTAAAATTCTTGTCGTTAGTGACTAAAAATTGTTCGACAAGACTGGGGAGTTTTTTTTTTTTTTTTTTTTTTTGCACCTTAAAATAATGAGATTAATGACCCGCGCTGTGCTGCCACACACACAGAGATGTGCACACACACACACCGCTGACTTCATGAATGAAACTCGGTCAATAAAGGATAATTGTGTAAAAATACAATATATATAAATGTATTTTAATGGTTTTAGGAGCCGCGCTGTGTTGAACAGCAGCTGCAGCTCAGCCCAGCAGCGGAGCTTAACAGCACAGATCCGTGTAACTTTCAACACTAATATTTGTGAATGTGTGTGTGTCAGCGTAAGTTTAATACTTTCCTGACATAATTTAATGTAATTTAATTTTACTGGCTCGATATCCAGGATAAAATGGCATTTTAACACGTATTTTGCGAGCATTTTTCTGAGTGTGTTCAGTCGCGAATCTCCATTGAAAATGCATTAACATCCGGGTACTTCGTCAATATTTTGCCCGGTTAGACGTCATGTCTCTGTGCATGAACGGACCTTTTTGTTTAGTGTGCAGCATTGGGACTGCGCTCTCTAGTTCTTATATACAGCTCCATGACTATAGTATACTATGTTGTCATATCTGTACTGCACGTGTTGCTAACGTGCTAACGCACCGTGTAGAGACAGTCGAGTTAGTGGTGCGTGACACGTGACACATGACACGACAGTGGTGTGCCGCAGGATTTTGTAAATATAAAAAGGGTGCCGCG
Organism: Thalassophryne amazonica; assembly: GCF_902500255.1. Taxonomy (NCBI): domain Eukaryota; kingdom Metazoa; phylum Chordata; class Actinopteri; order Batrachoidiformes; family Batrachoididae; genus Thalassophryne; species Thalassophryne amazonica. The sequence goes on from NC_047120.1 coordinate 13,078,882, forward strand.
GCTCAGAAAAGGTTGAAAATCACTGACCTAGATAACGATTTGTTTCACAGTGTAATCTTCATGTGCCTTAACTAAAGCACTCCCTCTGCTGAATCACCTCTAAATTATTTACACCTTATTCACTTTGTGTGTTTTTAGGAATCCGCTAGCTTAGTGCAGCTACTAGCTCTTAGCCGGTTTAGCATGGCGGCTTCTTGTGTCTCTCCCGCACTTTTCTGCTCTGGGTGTGAAATGTTTAGTTATTCCTCGGCCTCCTTTACCAGTAATGGTACTTGTAATAAGTGTAGCTTATTCGTAGCTTTGGAGGCCAGGCTGGGCGAATTGGAGACTCGGCTCCGCACCGTGGAAAATTCTACAGCTAGCCAGGCCCCTGTAGTCGGTGCGGACCAAGGTAGCTTAGCCGCTGTTAGTTTCCCTCTGGCAGATCCCGAGCAGCTGGGAAAGCAGGCCGACTGGGTGACTGTGAGGAGGAAGCGTAGCCCTAAACAGAAGCCCCGTGTACACCGCCAACCCGTTCACATTTCTAACCGTTTTTCCCCACTCGGCGACACACCCGCCGAGGATCAAACTCTGGTTATTGGCGACTCTGTTTTGAGAAATGTGAAGTTAGCGACACCAGCAACCATAGTCAATTGTCTTCCGGGGGCCAGAGCAGGCGACATTGAAGGAAATTTGAAACTGCTGGCTAAGGCTAAGCGTAAATTTGGTAAGATTGTAATTCACGTCGGCAGTAATGACACCCGGTTACGCCAATCGGAGGTCACTAAAATTAACATTGAATCGGTGTGTAACTTTGCAAAAACAATGTCGGACTCTGTAGTTTTCTCTGGGCCCCTCCCCAATCGGACCGGGAGTGACACGTTTAGCCGCATGTTCTCCTTGAATTACTGGCTGTCTGATTGGTGTCCAAAAAAATGAGGTGGGCTTCATAGATAATTGGCAAACCTTCTGGGGAAAACCTGGTCTTGTTAGGAGAGACGGCATCCATCCCACTTTAGATGGAGCAACTCTCATTTCTAGAAATCTGGCCAATTTTCTTAAATCCTCCAAACCGTGACTATCCAGGGTTGGGAGCAGGAAGCAGAGTTGTAGTCTTACACACCTCTCTGCAGCTTCTCTCCCCCTGCCATCCCCTCATTACCCCATCCCCGTAGAGACGGTGCCTGCTCCCAGACCACCAATAACCAGCAAAAATCTATTTAAGCATAAAAATTCAAAAAGAAAAAATAATATAGCACCTTCAACTGCACCACAGACTAAAACAGTTAAATGTGGTCTATTAAACATTAGGTCTCTCTCTTCTAAGTCCCTGTTAGTAAATGATATAATAATTGATCAACATATTGATTTATTCTGCCTTACAGAAACCTGGTTACAGCAGGATGAATATGTTAGTTTAAATGAGTTAACACCCCCGAGTCACACTAACTGCCAGAACGCTCATAGCACGGGCCGAGGCGGAGGATTAGCAGCAATCTTCCGTTCCAGCTTATTAATTAATCAAAAACCCAGACAGAGCTTTAATTCATTTGAAAGCTTGACTCTTAGTCTTGTCCATCCAAATTGGAAGTCCCAAAAACCAGTTTTATTTGTTGTTATCTATCGTCCTCCTGGTCGTTACTGTGAGTTTCTCTGTGAATTTTCAGACCTTTTGTCTGACTTAGTGCTTAGCTCAGATAAGATAATTATAGTGGGCGATTTTAACATCCACACAGATGCTGAGAATGACAGCCTCAACACTGCATTTAATCTATTATTAGACTCAATTGGCTTTGCTCAAAATGTAAATGAGTCCACCCACCACTTTAATCATATCTTAGATCTTGTTCTGACTTATGGTATGGAAATTGAAGACTTAACAGTATTCCCTGAAAACTCCCTTCTGTGTGATCATTTCTTAATAACATTTACATTTACTCTGATGGACTACCCAGCAGTGGGGAATAAGTAAGTTTCATTACACTAGAATTCTTTCAGAAAGCACTGTAACTAGGTTTAAGGATATGATTCCTTTATGTTCTCTAATGCCATATACCAACACAGTGCAGAGTAGCTACCTAAACTCTGTAAGTGAGATTGAGATAGAGTATCTCGTCAATAGTTTTACATCCTCATTGAAGACAACTTTAGATGCTGTAGCTCCTCTGAAAAAGAGAGCTTTAAATCAGAAGTGCCTGACTCCGTGGTATAGCTCACAAACTCGCATCTTAAAGCAGATAACCCATAAGTTGGAGAGGAAATGGCGTCTCACTAATTTAGAAGATCTTCACTTAGCCTGGAAAAAGAGTCTGTTGCTCTATAAAAAAGCCCTCCGTAAAGCTAGGACATCTTACTACTCATCACTAATTGAAGAAAATAAGAACAACCCCAGGTTTCTTTTCAGCACTGTAGCCAGGCTGACAGAGTCAGAGCTCTATTGAGCCGAGTATTCCTTTAACTTTAACTAGTAATGACTTCATGACTTTCTTTGCTAATAAAATTCTAACTATTAAAGAAAAAAATTACTCATAACCATCCCAAAGACACATCGTTATCTTTGGCTGCTTTCAGTGATGCCGGTATTTGGTTAGACTCTTTCTCTCTGAGTTATTTTCATTAGTTACTTCCTCCAAACCATCAACATGTCTATTAGACCCCATTCCTACCAGGCTGCTCAAGGAAGCCCTACCATTAGTTAATGCTTCGATCTTAAATATGATCAATCTATCTTTATTAGTTGGCTATGTACCACAGGCTTTTAAGGTGGCAGTAATTAAACCATTACTTAAAAAGCCATCACTTGACCCAGCTATCTTAGCTAATTATAACCTTCCTTTTCTCTCAAAAATTCTTGAAAGGGTAGTTGTAAAACAGCTAACTGATCATCTGCAGAAGAATGGTCTATTTGAAGAGTTTCAGTCAGGTTTTAGAATCCATCATAGTACAGAAACAGCATTAGTGAAGGTTACAAATGATCTTCTTATGGCCTCAGACAGTGGACTCATCTCTGTGCTTGTTCTGTTAGACCTCAGTGCTGCTTTTGATACTGTTGACCATAAAATTTTATTACAGAGATTAGAGCATGCCATAGGTATTAAAGGCACTGCGCTGCAGTTGTTTGAATCATATTTATCTAATAGATTACAATTTGTTCATGTAAATGGGGAATCTTCTTCACAGACTAAGGTTAATTATGGAGTTCCACAAGGTTCTGTGCTAGGACCAATTTTATTTACTTTATACATGTTTCCCTTAGGCAGTATTATTAGTCAGCATTGCTTAAATTTTCATTGTTACGCAGATGATACCCAGCTTTATCTATCCATGAAGCCAGAGGACACACACCAATTAGCTAAACTGCAGGATTGTCTTACAGACATAAAGACATGGATGACCTCTAATTTCCTGCTTTAAACTCAGATAAAACTGAAGTTATTGTACTCGGCCCCACAAATCTTAGAAACATGGTGTCTAACCAGATCCTTACTCTGGATGGCATTACCCTGACCTCTAGTAATACTGTGAGAAATCTTGGAGTCATTTTTGATCAGGATATGTCATTCAATGCGCATATTAAACAAATATGTAGGACTGCTTTTTTGCATTTGCACAATATCTCTAAAATTAGAAAGGCCTCGTCTCAGAGTGATGCTGAAAAACTAATTCATGCATTTATTTCCTCTAAGCTGGACTATTGTAATTCATTATTATCAGGTTGTCCTAAAAGTTCCCTGAAAAGCCTTCAGTTAATTCAAAATGCTGCAGCTAGAGTACTGACAGGGACTAGAAGGAGAGAGCATATCTCACCCATACTGGCCTCTCTTCATTGGCTTCCTGTTAATTCTAGAATAGAATTTAAAATTCTTCTTCTTATTTATAAGGTTTTGAATAATCAGGTCCCATCTTATCTTAGGGACCTCATAGTACCATATCACCCCAATAGAGCGCTTCGCTCTCAGACTGCAGGCTTACTTGTAGTTCCTAGGGTTTGTAAGAGTAGAATGGGAGGCAGAGCCTTCAGCTTTCAGGCTCCTCTCCTCTGGAACCAGCTCCCAATTCAGATCAGGGAGACAGACACCCTCTCTATTTTTAAGATTTGGCTTAAAACTTTCCTTTTTGCTAAAGCTTATAGTTAGGGCTGGATCAGGTGACCCTGAACCATCCCTTAGTTATGCTGCTATAGACTTGATTTGATTTGATTTAGTCTTCGAGTCAGTGAAGGGAAGCCAGAGTGTCTGTGATCAAACCTCCTGGATTTCATCAAAACTCGAGCAACAGTAATTCTGTACCATCTGTAGACATCCAACACTATTTTCTAGAAAATAAAACACTGCAATAGTCAGTTGTGGAAGACAATGATGTGAATTATAATTTGTGAAATTTAAAACATGCTGATGTACATTTCCACTTTATCAGTTCCATCACTGCAATAACTTACTGTCATCATGTCAAACTCACCACTGCTACTTTATTTTAACGAGTGTTGTTCTAACATTTATTGTTAATTTGTTTCTTTTCAGACATGCAGCCGTCGTTGGTGGTTAAAGAAGAAATTCTCCCTGAATACCAGGAATGGAATCTGAGTGTTGACCAGGAGGACATTAAAGAAGAAGAGAAGCTGTGGATAACTCAGCAGGGAGAGCAGTTTCAGCAGATGGAGGAGGCAGATCTCACCAGGTTTGGTTTCACTGCCGTCCCTGTGAAGAGTGAAAATGATGATGAAAAACTAGAGTTATCACAGCTTCATCAAAGCCAAAGTGATGAGAGCACAGAGGCTGAGCCTGTAGCCAGCAGCTCATCTGTACACAGAACACTGACAACAGAAGCTGATGCAGAGGATGATGGAGGACCACAACCAGCCAGCAACTCAGGTCCAAACAGTCATTTACAACCGGATACCAGTGGCGGGAGTTCAGACAGTTCTGGAAGTGAGACTGATGACAGTTATGACTGGAAACAGACCAGAGAACTTCAGTCAAGTTTTAACTGTCGGAAAAATACCAATATTGTTCGTTCGGACAACAATGATGAAAAACAATTTAAAGGCTCTAAATATGGAAAAGCATCTGGTCACATGAACAACTTAGAGCAACAAAAGGAGAGGCAAGCAAGCGGAAAACCATTTATCTGTTCTGATGGGAGTAAAGTACAGAAAAAGAACACTCTGAACAAACACATTAGAATTCAGACAGGACAAAAAACATTTGTCTGTTCTGAGTGTGGTCGAAGATTTGGACGAAAGGGCCACCTGAAAACACACATGATAATTCATAAAGGACAAAAAGCATTTGTCTGTTCTGAGTGTGGTCAAAGGTTTGGACTAAAGGGCCACCTGAAAACACACATGATAATTCATACAGGACAAAAAGCATTTGTCTGTTCTGAGTGTGGTCAAAGATTTGGACTAAAGAGCAACCTGAACAGACATATGATAATTCATACAGGGCAAAAAGCATTTGTCTGTTCTGAGTGTGGTCAAAGGTTTGGACAAAATGGCACACTGAAAACACACATGATAATTCATACAGGACAAAAAGCATTTGTCTGTTCTGAGTGTGGTCAAAGATTTGGAGAAAAGGGCACCCTGAACAGACACATGATAATTCATACAGGGCAAAAAGCATTTGTCTGTTCTGAGTGTGGTCAAAGGTTTGGACGAAAGGGCACCCTGACAACACACATGGTAATTCATACAGGACAAAAACCATTTGTCTGTTCTGAGTGTGGTCAAAGGTTTGGACTAAAGGGCACCCTGAACAGACACATGATAATTCATACCAGACACACCATTTAGCTGTTCTGATCAGAGTAAAAGACAGAAACAGAAGGGCACTACGAACAAACACATTATAATTCATATTCACATAGTCATAATTCACTGCCCCCCCCCCCCCCCCCCCCCCAAAAAAAAAAGAGCCATTCACCAGCTCATATACAAAACAATATACAGGTGCACCCAGATGCAGAACAGCAGGAACTAGAAGAGGAATTGGCAAATAAGATTGAAGAAACAAGAAAACTGTACATGAAACTGACTGATGTCCAAAACTGACTAAATTAAAGGAGAATAAAAAATTAAAAACTATCCTACAAAAAGTTAACCTGGGACTGGCTAAACTGGTCCCAGAAGGAACCACATTGACAGATTTAAACTGTAAATTATGGAGGGGCATGGTACATACAAAGTAAATTAGCCTCACAAGATTTGGAGAGAAAAGGAACCAGAATTAAGAAAAAGAATACCGTGCCACAATGGAAAAAGAAATTACAACAAAAGATCGGCCGCCGAAGAGCAGAAATCTCCCAAATAACATTTTTGGGAAGCCAAAACCATAAAAGGAATCTCCTTAAAACAGTAAATTGCATTAAAAGAAAATACAGTGTTGAAGATAAACAGCTGGGTGGGAGGCTGGCTGAACATCAAGCCTTAGTGAAAGCTTTTGCAGCATAGATTAGGAACAAAGACAAAGTACAAGCAAAACAGATAAGCAATTTGCTAAAAACCCAGGATAGTGTACAGGAAGTTGGAAAACAACACAATAGAAGTACAACAGCCACCTGAGAGAGAAGAAATTGAAAAAATTCTGGAGACCACTCTTTGAAGACCCAAAACAACACCAGGATGCCGAGTGGATTGAAAAAATAAAACAGAAAAACAAAGAAACAGCAAATGCCAGCAATTGTAATCACTGAAGAGATCGGAAAGAAAATGAGTGAATACAGTAACTTCAAGGCACCTGGCATCAACAAAATCCCAAATTTTGGGTTGAAAAGACTGACAGCATTACACCACCATTATGTTGTGGCTTTCACTAAAATATTGAATGGAGAAGAGGACACACCAGACTGGCTAATGACTGAGAACACAAGCCTACTTCCAAAGACCAAGGAGAAACAGCTTCCCAATAGGTACAGATCCATCTGCTGCCTAACAACAACGTACAAATGGCTGACAGGAATCATAGCTGATGCCATTTATGAACATCTTGACACTGGTGGCTACCTGGACAATGAACAGAAAGGTTGTTCCAGAAAAAGATTAGGTGTGAAAGACCAATTTTTGATAAATACTGGAAGCTCCCTGAACAGGACTCTTGGAAAACCAGATGGATCTCATCTTCTTCAGAGTTTTGTCCTCATGGTCTCGTCTCCGCGGGTCATCTCGCTCGTCCATGTTGATGTCCACATTCTGGTTGTTCAGGTCAGCATGTGATGAGCCTTTTGGACACCAGGCCTCACAGGATTGGCCACTTGCAGAGGCTCCTCCCACTGCAGAATGTTCACAGCTAAAGAAACAGAGGAGACAATATGCATTTAGGACACAGAAATAAAACGGCTCGTCTTTGGCAGATCTGAAGAAGTATATTTGTCTACATTTGTGGAATAATAAAACTGATGTGTTTGAGGGCGGGGCTTCCAGCAGGTCATGTGACAAGTTGACATCTTCAGATGGATCAATTTGTTCATTGAAGCCTGAAACCAAAGTCTTGCTGTCTTTCTTGGGCATGGATGATTCGTCGTCTTCTCCCCCCATCCTGCAGAAGGTGCATCAAAATGTGCCTGTGGGGGAACAGGATGGGAGGGGGACTTCAAATTAGAGTGCCTTGATTGGAGAGTGGCATCAACTCAGAACATGGTGCCATTTTGGGTCTAACTGCACTGAACTACTGAATGAACCTTTTATGTTTTCAACATTTTTTTTAAAATCATTTAACCACATATAGCAACGCATCCAGGTACAGGTGCTGTCAAAATAAATATAAAAATAGTTAATTTACAATTTATGATTTTATTTAACCTTCTGGGGCCGACGCTGTTGTATACGACGGCTGAGACCAAGCTTTACTAAATTATAAATAACTTTTTAATAATATGAGATAGCAACTTTTTTTCGTTTTTTGCTGAAACGTTAACTCCGCGGACTTTGGCGCCACCGTCCACCATCTTTCTACTCCTCGTAGAAGCTGTGTGATGATGTGAGCAATGTGAGTGTCCAGTCGGAATTGGTTCATGTCACATGGTTTTTCCAAAATCCAATCGTAGGGCAGATTCACCTCACATGACACACCAAAGATTGTTTTTAGGATTGATGTGTTACTAGTTTTTTATAGTTTGCTGTGTGTTTTGAATAAATGTGTGTGAAAAATTATTTCCGCTTTACTTTTTCTTTTATTTCTGATTTGTAAACCTTTATTACACTTATAAAACACAACTATAGCATATATATTTTGAAAGTACAGGTTGTCCTGGAAAAAAAAAAGACATAAAACTTGATTGTGGGATGCAGGGAGAGCTGTTAACAGCAATAATAAAACATTTATGCCAGGTGAGTGAACTGTCCAAAAAATGCGCTCGGACCCCAGAGGGTTAAAGCCTGATTTATGCAGCTGCTGCTCTGTAACTCTGTCATGCAATGACGTGCGTGACAGTTTAAAGTTCTTTTCTGGATTCTGCTTTATTCTGGACTAATTTGACCCTCAACAAGCTTTTCTTTCTACAATCAACTCCAAATCAAAGGTAAGCTGTACATTTTCCTCCTTTATCGACTTTGTGCTGTAAATGTGCAGACTTTTCTGATCCATTTATCAGCGTGTGCTATAAAAACTGTTATAATATGATGGGAGACAAAGGATTGTGAAAGTAAAATAATTGTCTTCATGTGATGCCATGATTATTTCATATTGTATTCATCACTGTGGGAATGCACTGTGAAATGTCCTTGCTTAACCCAGAGACTGTTAATGCAGCTTGCGCAAAACAACTGATGTTTCTATCTGACTCAAAGGGACACAGAGTCTGTTCTGATTCCCTGTTGTGATCGTGCCTAACTGCAGCCTTGAGGCAAAAACATCTTGTTCAGATGAAGTCATTTTCAGCTACCAGTATCAGTTTGGGGAGATGAGCTCATGAGAACTTGCGCACGAACACCGTCCTGACGTGTACATAAGGGTGCATTCTAAGTGCTGATTTACACACACGCACAGACGCTTGCTGTATGCTGTTCGTTGGTGTGTCCAAAGCACTTTGTATAATAAACCTGTTAATTTTGACCAACCTCCTGACTCTTCCTTCCACGACAGTCAGAGTCCAAAGTTTGAAATTTTGCCTCCACAGAATTAAAAGCAGAAAAGTGTCAAATCACAGCTTTTTGTCTTTGATTTAACAGGTGCACGTCAGGTTTCAGGTCCCAGTCTGAACACGGTTTGAAAAAACTAAACGGTCAAACTTTTAATCACAGAAATGACTCTGTCCCACTTTCTTCAACTCAGCGAGTGTCAAAGCCGAACTTTAATTTGTACCTCTGCATGTCCCGACTGCTCGGGGTTTTTAATGGAAATTCATTGCGATTTATTCGATGTGAGCCATATGTATGGAACGGATGAGTTAAATCAGGAGGCGCCGAACATCTACGGGAATCCTGAATCGGGACATGTGCCTCATTTAATGACTGGGTCAAAATTTTCTTTTTTTTTTTTTTTTTTTTTGCCAAATGTATTTGATCCATTATTAAAATATAATCTGCATGCACACTGTAAAAACTAAGATATGATGAGAAATGAAGGTTTGAAGGCAGCAAAGCGTGAAATCACAGCCTTTTGCACTGTGAATTAACAGGCCCACGTCAGGCTGCAGCTCCGAGTCTGTGCACAGTGTGAAAAAAAATAAACGGTTGGGCTTTTTTAAACGATGGGGCATTTATTCACAATAAAAATCTGACGAGAGGGGTGGAACACTGCTCACACAAAGCCTGCTCACAGGCAAATGACGCAACCGACAGGCGTGAAAAAACTCACGCAAAAAATAAAAAGGTCCGATACTTTTTGGACAGACCTCGTAGTTACTTTACTGATTACTCAATTGTAAAAGTAACTTTGTTAGATTACTAGTTACTTTCCCCAGCTGCCCACAACAACCCTTTGCCACCTCAACATGACAGTGATACTTGTTTTGCCAAAACTCACTTTATAGTCACCCTTTCTTGACTTCAATGAAAATATATACTTGTTTTATAAAAAGTAAAATAAAGACGTCTTTCTTGACCTCATATTTAAGGGTGATTCTTTAACTATGGGCACTATTGGCCTTGTAAATGTAATTTCCACCACACCATTGCCTTACAATATAAAGCGCCTTGGGGCAACTGTTTGTTGTGATTTGGCGCTATATACATGTGCTCTGATGTCACTGTTTATCTCCATAGAAACTACCCAAACAATCTTTCATACAAACTGTTTAAAGGGACATTACAGTGTTGTGGTGGAAATTACGGCAATAGTGTGGGACAACTACATTTTGTTTAAAAAAAAATCACAACAGTTGTATGACATTGAATACCCCAATTATGTTTTGATTATTTTACTGATATTTTATTCAGAGATATTTTAAAACATTAGAAAAAATGTTTCTTTACCATTCATTTTTATCATTGAAGATCAAAAGTCTGTGTGTGGGACAAGCACAAAACGGCAATATTTGCATATAATGATGCTGAAAAAGGTGAAAAAGTCATCATAGACTACTAGAACAAATTTCTTAAAACACTTTCATTGTAAAGATAACTATAAAAGTGTGAAATATCCCCTTTTTTCTGTTTTCACCCATTTATCCTCTTCAACCTATATTCAATTGAATACACCACAAAGTCAAGATATTTAATGTTCAATCTGATAAACTTTGCTGTTTTTGTGCAAATATTTGCTCATTTTTAAATGGATGCCTGCAACACATTTCAAAACAAGCTGGGACAGTGTTATGGTTACCACTGTGTTACATCACCTTTCCTTCTAACAACACTCAAAAGCATTTGGAACTGTGGACACTAACTGCTGAAGCTTTGTAGAAGAAATTCCCATTCTTGCTTGATGTACATCTTCACTTGTTCAATCAAAACCACTTAGTCTCCGTTGTCGTATTATGCGCTTCATAATGCACCACACATTTTCAATGGGTGACAGTTCTGGACTGCAGGCAGGCCAGTCTAGTACCCGCACTCTTACTACAAAGCCACGCTGTTGTAACACGTGCAGAATGTGGCTTGGCATTGTCTTGCTGAAATAAGCAGGGACGTCCCTGAAAAAGACGTTGCTTGGATGGCAGCATGTGTTGCTCCAAAACCTGTATGTACCTTTCAGCATTGATGGTGCCATCACAGATGTGTAAGTTGCCCATGCCATGGGCACTAACACACCTCCATACCGTCACAGATGCTGGCTTCTGAACTTTACACTGGTAACAATTTGGATGGTCTTTTTCCTCTTTTGTCCGGAGAACACAACGTCGATGACTTCCAAAAATAATTTGATATGTGGACTCATCAGACCACAGCACACTTTGCGTCTGTCCATTTCAAATGAGCTCGGGCCCAGAGAAGGCAGCGGCATTTCTGGATGATGTTGATTTATGGCTTTCGCTTTGCATGGTAGAGTTTTAACTTCCCCATGTAGATGTAGCGACGAACTGTGTTAGCTGACAATGGTTTTCTGAAGTGTTCCTGAGCCCACATGGTAAGATCCTTTACACAATGATGTTGGTTTTTAATGCAGTGCCACCTGAGGGATCGAAGGTCATGGGTGTTCAATGTTGGTTTTCAGCCTTGTCGTTTGTGTAGAAGGTTCTCCAGATTCTCTGAATCTTCTGATTATATTATGGACTGTAGATGATGGAATCCCTAAATCCTTTGCAATTAAACGTTGAGAAACATTGTTCTTAAACTGCTGGATTATTTTTTTCATGTAGTTGTTCGCAAAGTGGTGATCCTCGCCCCATCTTTGCTTGTGAACAGCTGAGCCTTTTAGGGATGCTCCTTTTATACCCAGTCATGACACTCACCTTTTTCCAATCAGGTGTTCTTTGAGCATTCATCAACTTTCCCAGTCTTTTGTTGCCATGTCCCAACTTTTTTGAAATGTGTTGTAGGCATCCATTTCAAAATGAGCAAATATTTGCACAAAAACAAAGTTTATCAGTTTGAACATTAAATATCTTGTCTTTGTGGTGTATTCAAATGAATATAGGTTGAAGAGGATTTGCAAATCATTGTATTCTGTTTTAATTTACATTTCACACAACGCCCCAACTACATCGTTATTGGGGTTGTATCTTGTTAGAATTGCAACTAGGGCTGGAGAGTTAAAACCCTTGAAAAAGAACTATTTTGCACAGCTTCTTGCGTGTGCTGGCACTCTGTAACTCCAGTGGAGTTAATTTTGCAATGTGGTGCAGCCTTTGTGAAATACAAACACATCAAATGACAGAAGCATGAAATGATGGTTCTTAATTCCAAATTGGGAATTGTGAAACAAAAGTGCATAAGTGGATGGAAATGCGCACAAATGTACTCTTTCTTTTGCCGCATAAACGAAAATTCGCTTAAGAGTCGTGACACTAGTTGGATGGAAACACAGCTAATGAATTTGGAGAGAGAGAAAAAATAAATGAACAATCCAAGCTTATTTCTTTACTGAATTACAAAATTAATGAATTTATACATTTATCTATATGCCGTAGCATCTTTTTTTTTTTCCAATGTATTTTGTTTTATATAGCACCAAATCCCAACAAAGTTGCCTCAACCTGCTTCGCACAAGTCTATGTCTTTGTTAAAGAGCATAAGACAGTCTTTTAGCATTTAAAACGTACGCATCCTGGATCGTAACTGAATTTCTGCTGTTTCTAACAAAGCAAACCGTGGGAAAATCGGGTAAAAATTCGGGGAGTTACGGATTCTTGCATTTGGGGAAACACCTTCCTCAGTACAAACAAATGTGCTGGGGGCGCAACAGGGACCCATCCAAGATGGCGGCCGGCTGGCAGTCCCACCCTGCTCAGAGTGCCGCTCTCATAATCTAGTGGCGCTCGTGAGTGTATGGCAGTCCATGAGGCGTCTCCGTAATGTCAATGATTAAAGGTATCGACACTTTCGGTTTTACACAAAAAGTGACAATTGACTTCGGCCTAAAAGCGGGATTGCAGGGAAATTATAGTGGGTTTGTTCTGTGAGATCTTGGGGACAACATGAAGGTGGACGCATAAACACAAGGTTCAAAGTTCATGCTGCATTCAATGGAAAGCTGGAACTCGGGATTTCTGACTGCCCGCTTGAAAATCTACATATTTTAACAAGAGTTGGACATTGGACCAGAACAGAACCGGGTGTTTAGTGTGTGTTGAATCAGGTGCATTTAGTTTTGGGTTTTGACACACAGACACAGATTTTGTTAAGATTCATGAACTAATATTGCATTTAATAATTTTTCCATCACTTTCATGAGGATGAGAAGTTTTGCATTTGGAACATTAATACTGAATAACGTTTTTAAACAAATTTATGATTTTGACCCCATCGCCTTTTCAAAAATATTTGTTTTTAATTACTTTGTCTGATTTTAATTAATTTTGATCAAGTTTTAGATTTTTAACATTCAAATTTTGTGATTTTGAAATATGATTGTTTTGCTGTTTTCTAATTTCAGTCATTTTCATGATTTAAAACTATATTTTCTTTGTCATTTTTTTCAGATTTTAGGTAATTTTCTTAATGCTGTATTAAACTTTTTTCTGCTTTGTGCTGATTTTTATTTTAATCATTTAAGATGACACCATGTAGTTAAAGAAAAGTTTCCTGAAATTATTTGAACCCATTTTGAAGGCTTTGTTTTCATGTGTTCACAGCCCCCCCCCCCCTCCATTATTTCAAATGAACAGATTTTGGTGTGAAAAGGCGGGTCTACAAGTTGAAGGTTCTGATTGGTTAAATTCAAATTTGATGTTTAATATTAACAGTAACAACTGTCACTGTTGAGAAGAAGCTGTTGTTAATCTGAGGGATTTTTGATATAAATGCAGTTATGTTCCGGTACATTTATGGACCAAATGGTAAACAGGGACGTCTCAGAGACAGAGACAGACAGTTTGCTAGACTGAATTCTTCCTCACACACACAGCTTCATATTTATCAGAATCTTGTTCTATTAAAAGTACGTCAGCTGTGTAATAAAAACCACTTTGACCTGAGAACTGTAATATCATGGAGGACAAAAACTGGACATTTGTCTCTAAAGGGTTTCCATGGTAATATTTGACAACATTTTTCAACCATTTAACTTCAATCTTTGTCATTTCATATGTGTTGAAACAATTTGCTTCTCTTTTACTTCAAACTGAAACGTGACTCTGGCAATACAATTTACAGATCATTAATTGAATGATCATGAATTATGAAGTTTAAATCATTTTGTTGATGTTCATGAATGAATTTGTAAAATGTAACAAACTTTAAATGTATCATGGATCAAGTGTCAAAGAAGAGGAAAAGTGAATTTTATTGTTTTCCCAATAAACATTTGCTTACAACAAAATTAAATATCTTGTGAGGAAGAATTGTGAACAGTGTTTAAATGAATCAAACAAACCAATCTGAATCAAAAGCCATCAAAAATGAAAGAAAAAACATTTTGGGTGAATTTTACCCCAACGATGTCCCTAATTTTTTTTTTTGGGGGGGGCTAAAATTCGTAACAGTGAGGAAGCAGTGAAAGATCTTACAACTACTGGTGTAGTTTCCTTTGTTTCTTTTGGCCAATTTATGCGGTTGTTACTTGAGTCCAGGATCAAAACTATGCTATCTGGTGGATTATCCAGCTTAGTGCTGCTACAGGAGCGACGTCTCCCCACTGCACTAGGAGAAGATGCACCATTGCTCTTCTCACACACCCTGGTGCCTAGGCGCTTTGTTGAGTTTTTAGCTGGGGTTCATTTTCTTTTAAACATCCTCAGACCGAGATCTCTCTGAGCAAACCCCTTCACCATGGGACCAAGGACACTCGAGACTGCTGCCCAGTCTTTTTTTCATTCCTCTTGGATTTTTTTTTACAGAATGCCATGGGTCCCAGACCTGGTGTCGTTGAAATGTTGTGAGATTGTCATGTGTATTCAGGTTGCTCTTTTGTCCAAATGTTTGACCACACTCAGAACAGCCAAATGGTTTTTGTCTTTTATTTTATTTCTCTTGGATTATAGGCTGCAATTGGGCCCATTCCATTTTGTCCTCTATGAATAGGGCAGCACAGTCTCGTTTGAACCCCTGTGTGATATTGCAGGATTTGACCACATCTGGGGACAGCCTGCACCAACATGGCAAAAAAAAAAAAAAAAAAAAAAAAAAACCCGGGTGGAGTGTGGGAGTTTCAGCACAATCCAGTCAGCCCAGCTAGGTAAATTTAAAAGCATCCTCGCCGTCACCTCACAGTCATGCCGGTTTAAGACGTGCCAGTTTCAAATGGTTTCTGCTGAAATGTCCATCATCTGAATGGTTTGTGCTGACACTCCCACACCCCGCCTGGGGATTAGTCTCTCCCCACAAAGAGCGTCACTTATAATGGAAAAATGGTGCACCGTTTTGTTTTCGGCTGCAATCTCAGAAGCAGTGCAGTTTTTTTCAGTACCCCGTGGAGAAGGAAGGCGAGGTAAATGGGAGAGGTTGTGTCATTAAGTGTTAGCCTAAACAGCTAACCGGAGTAGCTGTGTTCTCTCACCTGCATAACCGCCTCGAAACGTTTGAGTTCCAGCTCATAAACCGCAACACATGTCCGCTTTCCACCACATTGTCACCTTTTCTTTGCATTTTCACTTATGTTTGCGTGTAATTTGCCCAAAAGCTCAGAGAAAGTGCCATGATTGTATGAAAAATTGCATCATATTTCACCTGCTTTCAAAGGAGACTGCGCTGCCCATATGAACTGTCATATGTCTCTTCAGGTTGCACTTTTGTCGAAATGTTTGACCACATTCAGAACAGGTAAATAGTTTTTGTCCTGTATGAAGTATCATGTGCGTGTTCAAGTTGCTCTTTTGTCTAAATGCTTTACCACATTCAGAACAGCCAAATGGTTTTTGTCCTGAATGAATTCTCATGTGTGTATTCAGGTGGCTCTTTACTCCAAATGTTTGACTACATTCAGAACAGCCAAATGGTTTTTGTCCTGTATGAATTACCATGTGTCTGTTCAGGCTGCTCTTTAGTCCAAATCTTTGACCACATTCAGAACAGCCAAACTGTTTTCGTCCTGTATGAATTATCATGTGTGTGTTTAAGTTGCTCTTTTTTCCAAATGTTTTACCACATTCAGAACAGGCAAATGGTTTTTCTCCTGTATGAATTCTTGTGTGTGTGTACAGGTGGCTCTTTAGTCCAAATCTTTGACCACATTCAGAACAGGAAAATTGTTTCCGTCCTGTATGAATTATCATGTGTGTGTTCAAGTTGCTCTTTTTTCCAAATGTTTTACCACATTCAGAACAGCCAAATGGTTTTTCTCCTGTATGAATTCTCATGTGTGTGTTCAGCTGGCTCTTTACTCCAAATCTTTGACCACATTCATAACAGCCAAAAGGTTTTTGTGCTGTATGCATTTTCATGTGTTTTTCCCAAGTACCTTTCTGTTTCTGTCTTTTACCCCAATCAGAACAGCTAAATGGTTTTATGCTTGCTTGCCTACCTTTGTGTTGCTCTGAGTTGTTTATGTGGCCAGATACTTTTCCATACTTAGAACAATTATACTGTTTCTCACCAATGTTGCAATTGCTTAAACTAACAATGTTTGTATTTTTTCCATAATTAAAATGTGACTGAAGTTCTCTGGTCTGTTTCCAGTCATAACTGTCATCAGTCTCACTTCCAGAACTGTCTGAACTCCTGCCACTGGTATGTGGTTGTAAATGACTGTTTGGACCAATGTTGCTGGCTGGTTGTGGTCCTCCATCGTCCTCTCCATCAGCTTCTGCTGTCAGTGTTCTGTGTACAGATGAGCTGCTGGCTACAGGCTCAGCCTCTGTGCTCTCATCACTTCGGCTTTGATGACGCTGTGATGACTCTGGTTTTTCATCTTTATTTTCACTCTTCACAGGGACGGCAGTGAAACCAAACTTGGTGAGATCTGCCTCCTCCAGCTGCTGAAGCTGCTCTCCCTGCTGACTTATCCACAGCTTCTCTTCTTCTTTAATGTCCTCCTGGTCAACACTCAGATTCCATTCCTGGTGTTCAGGAAGAAATTCCTCTTTCATCACCAACAACTGCTGCATGTCTGCAAAGAAACAATAAACGTTAGAACAACATACATTAAAATAAAGTATCAGAGTGGTGAGTTTGACCTGATGTCAGTAAGTTATTGGATTGATGGAACTGATAAAGTGGACATGGACATCAGGAGGATTTGTTTTACATTTCACACATTTTAATTTATGCCTTTGTCTTCCAGAATTGTTTTAATTTAGGGATTGTAGGGCTACCACGAATAGTCGACTCGTCACGACTACGTTGACTATTGAAACCGTTGACAACTAATTTAGTAGTCGACAAGTCGTTTATTTTATTTAAAAGACAGTTAGCAGCACAGCATCAAAGTGCTAATGATTGTAAATCTCTCTGTGCACATGTGCTCATAATCAGTGGTTTCTGATGCTTTTCATTCCTCTCTCGAAGCAAAGAAACTGGTGGATTTCCAAAAAATGTCTCACTCTGCAATTCTCTGCATTTCTCTGCGTGTGACGAAGATCAGAGCATAACAAATTCAACCCACACAGAAACAGAGCAAAACAAATCCGGTTCTGTCCGATAACAAAGCTTCTGAGCTTTTCTTTGAAAGCCATGGCTCAGATGTACAGAGGAGATGACACACTTCACCTCAAAACTCTAACCTTTTCATAGACTGTCAGATTTTGGAATTTAAAGTGTGGCACTGCTGTTTGTGTCACAGCTGCTGGGTCCTGCTGCGGACATGCCTGGTTTGATAACCTACATCCCTGGTTCTCAAGACCAGGCACCTAAGTGGCTCTACTCTACTCTTTTCTACTCTCCTATTTAGCTCTTCCTTTTTAGATATTTAGGTATACCTTTATATACTAGCATAGTTCCACCTTAGAATTTGAATATAATATATAAGATATACCCAGTGATGCCGGTAACGCGTTACTTAGTAACGCGTTACTCTAATCTGACCACTTTTTTTTAGTAACGAGTAATCTAACGCGTTAATCTTTCCAAATCAGTAATCAGATTAAAGTTACTTCTCCAAGTTACTGTGCGTTACTATTATTTTTGCATTGTGGGTCGACAGCAGCATTAAACTTGGTCCGTGGGAGGTCGTGGTTTGACTGAACTGCCCACTTTAAGCGAGCTGTGAGCTTTTCATCCACGGTTTTCTGCAACAGCTACGACTTGTCCTCACCTCTTAAAGCACAGTGACAACAGCACACCTGCACTGAGCTTTACAAAGACATTTTTTATGCTTTTTTTTCTCCGAGCCGCTCTGTATCTGCTGCTAAAAACAGCTGATACTCCGCAATGCGTCAACAACTAACACTATTTTCCACTCAAATGCACCTAAACTCTCTTTCTGAGGACCACATGATGTGAAAACTCAATAAAACTTTCTTACCTGTAAACCTGGTCATGTTTTCTGCATAAATAAATGTTATCCATTCTTTGTGCTCAAACGCCAAAGCAGGGGCGAATCCAGAGGGAATGGGGGCGTGGGGCAAGGATGTGCCCCCCTCACAACACCCCTAGATTAAAGATCCCGTTTTGAAGCCGTTTTTTACTACAACTACTAATACTACTTAAAATATTAATAATTTCAACAAGTAAAATGCTTAGAGAGAATTTAAATGTTAGAAAAATGTTAGAATTTAATAGTTACATTTATAAACAATGCAGGTTAGAAATTGCAAGTTTTACTGTTACAGTGGTGTCAACAGTTAAATATGAGGTCAAGAAAGAGGTCTTTATTTTACTTTTTATAAAACAAGTATTTATTTTCATTGAAGTCAAGAATGGGTGACTATAAAGTGAGTTTTGGCAAAACAAGTATCATTGTCATGTTGAGGTGGCAGAGGGTTGTTGTCGGCAGCTGGGAAAAGTAACTAAAAAAGTAACTAGTAATCTAACTTAGTTACTTTTCCAATTGAGTAATCAGTAAAGTAGCTAAGTTACTTTTTCAAGGAGTAATCAGTAATCAGTAATTGGATTACTTTTTAAAAGTAACTGTGGCAACACTGGATATACCTTACAAAATTTTCATGGACACGCCTGGACACGCAGATGTATGTCTTGTATTGGCAAAAACTCAGAATACACTATTTTCAGGAGATAATGGACTATCTAATGTGGCACTAATGGACCAGTGGACCGTTCCATGCCTGACAATCGCATCTGCGATCATACCCACATGACGTGTGCATGAAGGCTTCTTTTTGCTCTGGACTTATTTGGAAATCTTAACACTGGAGTGAGTAGAATGTTACTTTTTCTTCATCTTTTTCTTTGTGTTTTCAATGAAAGTTTTTTTTTCTTCTTTGAAAGAGTCTGTGGATGTGCTGTGTGTGCGTGTGTGTGTACAGCAGCTGTTTTAACCCCCAATTTAGATAGACTTCTGACTGAATTTAAACAATATATAATCATTATTAATGTTGTAGACTCTCTCAAATGTCAAAACTATCAGTCTCTATGAGGAACTTTTTAAAAGAGAATTAAAGTTGAATAATCCCTTAAAAAAACAGCTGACATGC
The DNA here is from genome assembly GCF_902500255.1 of Thalassophryne amazonica. NCBI lineage: Eukaryota > Metazoa > Chordata > Actinopteri > Batrachoidiformes > Batrachoididae > Thalassophryne > Thalassophryne amazonica. The sequence continues at coordinate 13,098,424 of NC_047120.1, forward strand.
AGGTCAATTGAGGAAAACCGTCCTTAAACCCAGAGAAAAGTCAACGGGCTACATAATGTCTTCGCAAATAAAAACGAACGTGACCAGCCGCTACAAGTCCCAAAAAACAAACTATTTTAAAAATCTGCCTTCACTTCCAGTGAAAAGAACCAATCGTGACAGCCAGTACAAGGCATTGATAAAGGGTAAATGGTTCTTTCCACTGGGACCGAGAGCAGAACTTGGTAATAGTTTTTGTGGCTTGTAGCGGCTATAGATATCTGGTCATTCATATTTGCCAACACATTATGTGTTCGCAAATTACGTATGAGCCGACTAGTCCACTAATTGCAAAAATAATCGTTGACTAGTCAACTATCAAAACAGTCGTTTGTGGCAGCCCTAATGGATTGCCACATGAAAGTAGGATACAGAATACTGCTGCTTGAGTTTTGATGAAAACCAGGTTTGATCATAGCAATGCTGGCTTCCCTTCACTGGCTCCATGTGACTCAAAGAGCAGATTTCAAGGTTTTGTCGCTGACATATAAAATGCTAAATGGTCATGAACCCAACTATCTTGTTGCACCAGTTATGGTTTGTGTGCAACGGTTAAAAAGAAGTCGGCAGGCTTCACAGCCTTTTCCTGCTAAGCTCATACCTTGTGAAAAAGGCTGCCTGTTGACATTTAAAAGGCAACTTTAAGAAGATTTAAAAAACATTTATTTTCTCTTGCATATCATTAGTTTTTATCTTCTCTTCATTATTTTTTCCTCATTGTACTTAATTCTTTTGTGGTTCTAATTAATTATTTTTGCTTTAGGACATGAGGATCTTTAAAGTTCACCTGGAGCTATGTTCAGCACCGTTGATTTTTTTCCCCCCATTGAAAATGCTTTATAAATTTATAATTATTTTTGATAATAATAATAATGGTTATATTATTATTATTATTACTATCATCAATATGTGATTATTATTATTACATCATGTTTGAACTGTATTCAAACAAGATGTGAAAATTCCTGCACCATGCACAAGGACACACCGATGTATTTCTTAGATTTTTCACAGTTGTATCGATAGCAACACTTAGCGTGCACTAAGCTGAGTTTCTAGCAAACTGTTATCAGGCTGTGTTCATCATTAATGGACGTGCACGCACACCAGGTTTTCTCACAGTAGAAAGCGGCTGCTGCTGTTTTTTCCGTGACTGTGTAGCGGCTGCACTCTGAATTGTGTTGTTATAACTCCGCCCATTCGCTCTTCTCACGATGCAAACTCACGATCTCCAGCATGGGAGTCGTACTCTCTAACCAGAAGGCTAAAATCCAGGGCTCTGGCCTTGTGACCAGAAAAAAATTTTTTTTGAGCTGTTGGGAGTGAGGTTTACTAACTACAGATACACAGTGACACCTGCTGGCCTCCGTTACAATTGCATCAAAGTTAACAGGTATCACTTAAAAATGAGTCATTATAATATCACACATCACAATTATGTAAACTTTGTAATTAATCTGCAGCTCCGTTGTTAAAGGCCCCTTCACACATAACACGAAGTTGGGTGAAAGAAGCATAAACCGCCCACAGTACAGCAGCACTAGATGGCAGTATAACAGCACAGACCCATTATTCCACTCTCTGGGGAGAACCCCAAGTTAAGTGTCATGTTTCCATTACCATAGGTGAGCTAATTGTCATGTTGCCGTTGCCATTACCATGAGCAGAACTGTAGTTTGTTTGAGGCCTTCCGCCACAGTCTGTGTTTGTGGGTCTGTAAAAATAGAAACGCTTGCGGCAAAATACAGAAAAGACAAAAAGCTGTGCATGCATATAACATGAATCACGGACAACCTGGGGCCATTTGCTGTTTGGTGTGCTTATATATTTTGGGTCACAGATGAACACCGCCAAATGGAAAGTTGATAGGACAAATTTTTTGGAAAAACTACAGATATTAGCTAACAACACTGAACAATGGATGTTGATAATGACATTCTTGACTCAGTAAATCATCTATATATTAAAAGCATGCGTGCGTACGTGTTTTTATTTAGTAAGTTCAACGAAACTCCATAATATAATGGTAAATACATTAAAAACACATACATGACACAAGAAAGTGAAAACACTTCCATTTAAAAAAAAAAATCAAATGACAAAATAGAAGTAATAATAAAATAAATTAATAATAATAATAATTTAAATTAATTTTTAAAATTAATTTTGTTGATACAGCATTAAATCACAACAAAACTGCCTCAAGGTGCTTCACACAAGTATGGTCTAACCTACCAGGTGACAGTGGTAAGAGGAAACTGATGATACTGAGGAAGAAACCTCAAGCAGACCAGACTGAAAGGGGTGACCTGCTGCTTAGGCCATTCTAACAATTACAAGGTTTTGCAAAGTTTTACAAAGCTGAAGAAACAGAAAACAGGAATTCCAACAACATAATAATATAGTGTTATATAGAAGTCCACGCAGGCATCAGCACCACAGGCAGGGGTCATCCGGCATTCCTCACGCAGTCAGTGGGCCTGTTCCTGTGACAGGTTCCCTTTCAAATGCAGACTGCAGCAGCTGCTTCAGGCCTTGTATCTCATGATCAATCTGGCCCTTTGTGGTAATAGTAATTCTACTAACAGTGTGTGTATATGATAACAATTTATAAATACATTAAGACAGTTATTTCCATAATTAACAAGAAATAAAAGAGAGTTTAAAGGTCTAAGGTTCTAAAAACATTCTGGACTCACACAGCCTTCCAACTCATTATAGAAACTTTGCATAATTTATTACCACACTTGAAAAATCTCATCCACTTATTTTATAAACACTACCCAATCCTATATATCAGGGGTGGCCAAGTTCCGTCCTCGCGAGCCACCTTCCTGACACTCTTGTCTCCCTGCTCCAACACACCTGAATCCAATGAAAAACTCATTAGCAGACTTTTTTTTGTGTTGGAGCAGGGAGACAAGAGTGTCAGGAAAACAAACTTGCAAGAAAACAAACAAAAAAACAAAAAAGTTCTGGCTCTCATGGAAGTTTAAAAAAAACCACATTTTTAAACTTTCAAAAACAAGAAACAAATTAAACTTAAAAAAAAAAAAAAATCAAGAAATTCCCAAATTTGCAAAAACATTCAAAACTTATTCTGAACTCATAATTATGAGATATTTTCTTATAATTATTAGATCTTTTCTCATAATAATGAGATCAGGGACGATTTTTTTTTATTCACTGATAAAACTCAAAACAAAGAATTTCAAAAAGTAAAAAAAAAAACAACCACATTTCAAAAACCTTTTTTCAATTTTCAAAAATCGCAAGTTTAAAAATATTAAAAAAAACCAAACTTTCAAAAATTTGCAAAAAGAAAATTTTTGCAAAAAAAAAAAAAAAAAAAAAAAAAAAATCAAAAAATTTGTACAAAAAAATTTAAATTAAGAAACAAAAATTCAGAGAATATCAAAAATTTGCAAAATAAAAAAAATTTACTTTTTTGCCAAGAATCAAAATAAAAATCTGAAAAATCCAAAATTGTACAAAATCAATAAACTGTGAATTTGTCCAAAAATTGAAGCTGCTGCAAAAAATTAAAAATTTGCGAACATCCAGAAATTATGAATTTTTTATTTTTACAATCAAAAATTTTAAGACCAACAAATATAATTTAAAAAATCACAAAGAATCAAACATTCTCTTTTGGTTTGTTGATTGTAGCAATCAAAAATTCACAAAAAAAATGTGATGTTTGCACATTTCTGATTTTTTGCCAAATTTTATTTATTTTTTATTTTTTTACATTAATTTCAGATTTTTTTTAGGACAAATGTTTTCAATTTTTTGTGCAGGTTTTTGATTTTCAGATTTTTTATTTTGAAAATTTTTGATTTTCTTTTTGAATTTTTCTTTACTTTTTTGCAATTTTTAGAATTTTTGCAAAATGTTCTTTTTTGCAATTATTTTTAAATCTGTTGATTTAAAAACATTTTTTTTATTTTGGGGGAAATCAAAAATTTTCAAAAATAAAAGCCAATTATAAAATATATAATAAATAATAATAAAAATTTGCCAAAAAATGTACGAAATCAAAAATTTGTAAAATGGCAAAACTATGAAAACAAAACAAAAATATTTGCCAAAAAAAAAAAAAAAAAATCAAAAAATTTGCAAACTTCAAAAATTTTCAAAATTAGCAAAAATACAAACAATTGCAACTATAACAGCAAAACTTTCACAATTTGCAAAATTAAAAAAATTTGACTTTGAAAATGATCAAAACCTGGTCAAAAAATATTCAGGAAAATTTTAAAACATTTTAAAAACTTATTTTAATCTAAACTTTTTAAACATTTACAAAAAAGGTGACGTGTACAGTTGGTTTCAATATTAACCACACAGACAATAACTTCACTGAAATATTTGGCACAGAAAAACAGAACATTCTGGCTCTCATGGAAGCTTAAATCATCTTTTTCATGTTTTTGGTGTTAGTTCAGAGTCTCCCCACTGTGGGGAAAACACACAAAGTGCCAGCAAGTTTCAGAACCTCTATTTCAAATATTTCTCCTTTTTTGAATTGCCCCTAGAAAACAGGCCAATCTGTTTTTGAGAGAAAACTTACGTCACTTTTTCACCAATAGCCCCCCCCCCCCCCCCCCCCCCCCCACACACACACACACCCACCCACACCCACCCCCTTTCACACACGCCCCTTCGAAATTAATTATTCATAAGGTTGTGCCCACCCATTCGTAACACTCGAAGAGGAGCAATGGTGAGCTACAGGTGTGCTTTCCAAGGCTGTTTTAGCGGACTATGATCTTCCCACGGAAAGCAATGTACATGATCACTGGCTTTTATTCATTTTTAACCGCATCCCCAGTACATACAACCGCCGACTATTTCTTTGCTCTGCGCATTTCACGGAGGACTGTTTCACAAACCTTGCACAATTTCGAGCTGGCTTCAGTCGGCATTTAATACTCAGTAGAGGGTCAGTTCCGAGTCTGCGACAAAATCAACCCCAGCAATCAGTACAGCCTGTAAGTATCACATTTTCTTTTGTTTTACATTTGTGTTGCGCCATATTCTTGTTGTAAGAATTGCACGTTAGAATGGCACATTAGCTCTGGTTTGTTCCTCTAAAGGGAATGAGCTAACCCCATAGCAGCTAGGGATGCGTATCGAGAACCGGTTCCTTTCGGGTATCGTTAAGAAATGACTCGATCCACCGACATCAATAAGCTTTGTGTTAAACGATTATGTTATCGGCCCTTCAGAGTGGCCGTTGTTTTGGGGGGTGTTTGTCAGGAAAGTGATCATTTCTGTATTGATTACAGACCCTGCAGCGGGTCTGTAAACAACTTTTCTGCAGCACGGCTTTGCTTTGAACCTTGAACCAATCGAAGCAGTGCTTCGCAGACTGAAGCATGCTTCGATTATTCTTTCTTTCGCTTAATTTTCTCCTGCTAAAACCGTAAAGAGCATACGTCTGTGAGTATTATTTACCTTTTCTATGTTAAACTGACCTGTTGTGTTCTTCTGAAACAGTTGATAGATGTATTTTATAACTTAAAAACGGGAGCGATGCTAACGCGTTAGCATGTCTATGGCATTTTCAATGTTAAAAGTTACCATTGCAGCTGTCATCACATTCGGGTGCATTTGTTTTCAAATTGTAATATTTCTTAAATTTATTTTTGTTTATATATTAATAATCTAATGATTATTATATACAATTTTAGAGAAAGAGGCAAAAAAAAACCTGAATAGAAACACAACAGAAAATATAAATGCAATGAAAATAAATAATGCTTTCTTTTCAGAGAGAGCAAGGGCAGCTAATCAAACGGCAACCGATCAGCACCAACACCTACTTGCATTTCATAATGAGGTTGCCAAATAAGCTCCGAAACAACGCCATTAAAGGCAAACGAGGCATTCTAAACCCAGCATAGTAACATAGCTGTTTCAGAGAGCCTTTTAGGAAGGTTCTGAGCCATTACAGACCCAAACAATTTTTGGGGGGCTACATATCACATCACAGAACAAAGATTAATGCCCCATTCAACCTCTTTCTATCACCTTTAAAAAAATCCAACATTTTTAAACTTTCAAAAAAAAAAAAGAAAAAAAAAAAGAAATTCCCAAATTTGCAAAAACATTCAAAACTGATCCTGATCTCATAATTATGAGATCTTTTGTTATAATTATTAGATCTTTTCTCATAATTACAAGATCAGGGATGAAGTTTTTATCCACTGAATGCAATATGCTTCCATACACAACTTTCAAAAAAAATTTCAAAACTCAAAAAGAATCCACGTTTCAAAACCTTCAAACAATTCAAATTTCCAAAAATGGTAATATATATATATATATATATATATATAAAATCCAAACATTTTTAAATTGCCAAACTTTAAAAATTTAGCAAAAAAAAAAAAAAAAAAATCAAAACTTGAAAATAAATAAATAAAAATTGAGAAAAATTCAAAAGAAAATAAAAAATTTGCAAAAATATAAAAAAATTGCAAAAATAACCACTGAAAAATAAAAAATTTGCTAAAAATAAATAAAAATTGAGAAAAATCCAAAAAGAAAATCAAAAATTGGAAAAATATTTTTTCTTGCCAAAAATGAAAATAAAAAATCTAAAAAAAAATCAAAAATTGCACAAAATCAACAAATTGTGAAATTTGCAAGAAAACTGAAGATCCAGCCCCCTACCAAAAAAAACAACAAATTGAAAATTTGTCAAAAAAAAAAAATGGCAAGCATCAAAATTTTCTTTGAATTTTTGATTTTTACAATCAAAAATTTCAAGACAAACAAAATAATGAAAAAATCTGAATCAAAATAAACCAAACCTCTATGTACCACAATACTCAAATCACTGCCACTAGAATCCTTTCAGTTACCTTTGGTCATTTATAAATTCAAAGTTCCTGCTGATCTTTAGTGCAGCAGATCAGTAAATTGATTGAGCATTTATGTGACTAAAGCATGAAATTTGGCATACATGTTCTAAATTAACTATTTAATTTCAGATGTGGCAATGTCCTGGAGCTGACCACTAATGACCTACAAGGCTCAATGAAGAATTACACAGGGGTCAAGATTTAAAAGTGTTCCAATTGCATTAAAAATCACATTATTTGTCTGATGATAATGATTCCAAAAAGGTATAGTTTAGACAATCGTTGCCTAAAAGTTATGGAGTTGTGAGGTAAAAACAGCGAAAAGGATCGCAAAGGTCAATTTCAGTTTATACAGGGGTCAAAAGATAAAGTTGTGCCAATTTTGGTAATAAGGTGACACAAATTGGCTGAGCTAAAAGAATTAATAAATGGAACAGTTTTGACTGTGCTGCATGTTTGGTCTCCAAAGTAAAGGTCAAACAAGGTTGTTGTCCATTGGCTTCCATGACACGTGACATATGTTACCCCGTAATATGATATCTAAGCATGACAGATGCTTAGTTATCATATTAAAAAACTATATCAACTCAACCAATAACTTGCATCATTTTTTACAAAAAATGGCGCAACTTTAACTTTTGACCCCTGTACAAACTGAAATGAACCTTTTGTCATCCTTTTTGCTGTTTTTAACATGATAACTCCACAACATTTAGTCATAGATAATCCAAACTATACCTTTTTTGAATCTTTATGATCAGACAAATAATATGATATACCTTTCAATATGATTGGAACATTTTTATATTTTGACCTGAAAGATTTTTCATTAATCCCTGTAGGTCATTAGAGATCAGCTCCAGGATGTCTCCACATCTGAAAATAAACATTAGTTAATTTAGAATATGTGTGCTAAATTTGGTGCTTTAGTCACAAAATGAATAATTTTATGGAAATTCTTGCTAAGCTGCACCACTACTTGACAAAGGAGTCGAAACACTGAGGGTGGTGATGTCACTTTCCTTTCCAGAGATTTTACAGAAATGTTACAAAAATCTTTCATCAAAATCCTCCTCATCCTGTTGTGAAGTACTCACAGAATCACTGGAGGAATACCCGATGAGGAAAATATTTGACCGTTACAACATGTCATAAAGTATCAGTAACACAAACAAAGCTGAGTGAACAAGCCTGTTCTGCAGAAGAGATCTGGAGGATTAAAAACAGCATCCAGCCCTTTACCTCTTTTGTTCTCTTCTTTTAAATGACTCATTTCTTCTTCCTGGTCTGTGATCATTCCTTCATCAGCAGGTGTTCCCTGCAGTTTCAACATGTCCCTCAGCTGCTGGACTTCAGACATGTTTGTAGAAAGACTTTAAAAGAAAAGAAAGAGAGTCAACAACCAAGAGGAGGAAAGACTAAAAACAGGCTGATTTAATCATCTGCTGCTGCTCTGCTGCCCAGGCCGACCAATCACAAGTGTGAGACAACACCGAAATGTCCCCGTGCTCGGACAGATGTCTTAAAGCAGGAGACACCAACCCTGATGTCAGAGATCACCCGGCGTGCTCATTTTCCTTACGTACCTTCTGCAACCAGCTGATGAGAGAGAGAGATGATGTTAATGTCCATAAAGTAAAACTAAGATGGTGTTAAAATAAAATTACGTGTTCTGAACTTACACGGTCAGTGATCAGGAAAAGAAAAGACAATGAAACACTGTCCCCATTTTGTGGCAAAGTATTGGGACAATGTCATTTACAATGGGACATTTGCTAAATTTTGTGGAAACAGATTTATAACAATTTCTAAACAAAATTTTATGATTAATTTTCATATGTTTAGTTGTCTTGATGGTCAAGTCTGCAGCCTTGATTGAATTTAATGTTCCTGGTTTGCTGAAAAATAGCACAAAACCTCAGTTCGGGCTGGGCCAAATGACAAAAAATATAATCACTATTTTTCCCCCTTTTAATCAAATTTGATCTTTACTATAACACTTAATTTGACTGAAGCCTGAAGAAACCAGGTCAGATTGAAAAAAATCAATGTTAGATTAAAATTATTTGTCATGTTGTAGAAAATACACTCTCAACGCATTTTGTAATTTAACAATCAATCAATCAATCAACTTGTTTCTTATATAGCGCCAAATCACAACAAACAAACAAACAGTTGTACCAACAATGACTTGGTACCAGTGTCAGAGATGAGGAAAAACACTCTGAAGCTCTGATCTTGTGCCAAACATCAGGGAGACTCCCCCCTGATATAGATCTGGCAGAGATAGATGTACATACAGTACAGTACATTGAACAGCACAGTAACATCCAGGAGCAGAAAAACAGCTGAAACTCACAGAAAAATCCTGCAGAAATAAAATGCAGCAGCCAATCACATCTACTGCTCACACCGAGCAACGACAAAGACAACTGATGATGTTGTGTATCCTAGCGGTGGGTGATGTAGCCTCAAAATTATCCATTAGACTCTATAACTCCTCCCTCTGACACTCATTAACATAACAGCTGTCCCCTCCCTGTCTCACTGTGTCTCATCAGTCCTCCTGTTTATGCTCCTCAAATGTACAATAATAACATGTCTGCAGCTGCTCACGTCCAAGAACTCTTCCACTCTCAGAATGTGCAATAAATCATTTGTATGTGTGATATTATCAGCACAATCAGGAGCCATAATTCACTCTCAGTGTTAAAGAGGTTTTTAAAGTCGACTTATCCAGCAAGATCTTCAATTTTATTTTCTTCTGATATGGTTATTTTTATTATAGAGCAGCGTGGGGGTTCGTGTGCTTGGAGTTCAGCAGTTTGGAGTCATGATGTTGATTCATGAGCTTCAGATTTTATGAATTGTGTGCATAGTTCCCTTTTTGCGTATATAAAAATCAATAGTATCGACTGATCGGCTTCATCAGTCCATCACCAAGCTGAACTGTCCTTAAATTTATCATGGTAAAGCACCGGCGTGAAGATAGACAGTAGTTCATTATTCAAACAGTAATTCATGATGAAGCAGTTCTGATTGTATTATGGGCAAAAAATGTTTTTAAAATGGAATAAATATGCCCTGTTGAATTCTACCTTTAAAAAATCCAAAATAAAACAATGATTTGGTTTTGATGCTTATAACAGTAATTTGGTTGTAATGCTTAAACCAAAAATACAACGACAGAATATGGAAAGTGTAAACAGACATATAATCATTTATTAGGCTTGTGCTTTTAAGTAAATCTGTCAACTCCTTACACCTCACTCTAGTCACAACTTTAGTTAAAAAAAAAGTGCTGCAAAAACAATTATGAAAAGAACTGACAGTTACACATCAAAAAACAACTAGAAATAAAAGAATGACAAAAACAATTTAAAAATAAAAAATAGTCAAGATGACAAGTGACTACTGTACAAATAATATTTGGGGCAAGGGCACTTGACATATCTGGGCAAGTGGCGCCAAAATGCACTTGCCCATGTAAAAGCTATTACTGCTCAAGTGTGGACAGTTATTCAGATTCTGGACAGTGATTCAAATTCCAGACAGTAGTTCGTCATATCATTAAATACAGTGAAATTGAGGGGTGGGAGGGGGTGAAATGGACGTTGGTGAGCATGGGGCAAGGGCACTCGACATATCTGGGCAGGTAGTGTCAAAATGTACTTGCCTATGTAAAAGCTATTACTACTAAGTGTGGACAGTTATTCAGCGCAGAAAATCTGAATTTTCGAAATATTATTTGTACAGTAGTCACTTGTCATCTTGACTATTTTTTTTTTTTATTTTTAAATTGTTTTTGTCATTCTTTTATTTCTCTTTTTTGATGTGTAACTGTCAGCTCTTTTCATAATTGTTTTTGCAGCACTTTTTTTCACTAAAGTTGTGACTAGAGTGAGGTGTAAGGAGTTGACAGATTTAATTTTTGGTTTAAGCATTACAACCAAATGTTACAGGCTTAGCCTGTCACTTTAAGAGGTTGGCCTTGTGGGTAATGTATGCATAAATCCGTGTTGCATTATGGGAAATGAAGTGCTCTTAAGCGCCTCCTCCGTTAAGCAGTATGTGTGTGTGTGTGTGGGGTCGGCTTTTCTTTTGATCTGTGTGTTATGAGTGGACCAGAGCGGCAGGTGTTTTTTCGGCGTCGGCGATGCATGTGCATGTCCAGCTTGCAGGGGTCAGTTTTACGAGTGTTTACTTGCCTCGAAAAGTTACAGCTATTTATCAGACTGAAGCTGTGATAAAGTCCAAGTTCAAGTGAGAAGCTGCATCGTGCATGCAAGTCTGTCGGCCCCGTCACATCAGGGTTAACCGGACCGATAAGCCAGTTACCAGCTGCAACGAGCCACGGATTAAGCATATAAACCAGAGGTCTCTCTACCATGGTTCAGAACCAGAGTCTGGAAGAAGGTAACACTGGGGGCTCGTTCCGGGATGAATTCTGCATGACACGGGAGTCTCTAACGGAAAAAAAAAAAAGACGGGTGTTGCAGCATCGACAAAATAAAAATGGCGACACCCGGAGACAGTGTCCCCGCAGAGAACAAGGGACATATGAAAGGACTGTATTCAAACGCTGGCACTAACCCATTCCTCACGATGGAGACTATTAATGTTAAAAGAGACTTTATTAATGAAACCGCTCGTGACAGATACAGCAGTAGCCCCTTTGTGGCTAGCATGGAGCTAGTGTTAGCCGCACGTGAAATGGGAAGCCACACATCCACGCCGCCCCACGCAGCAGCGTGGCAGCTCACCCCTCCACCATCAACACACACCAACCCCTTTATAGCACTAACGGAGAAGAAAAAGGGAGTGTGTGATGAGTTCATGGTCCTTCCTCAGCTCCCGTGTGGTGGCGCCCGACATGTAACCTCCACCCCAGCTTTAGCTGCATTTTGTGGGATGGAGGAAAACCTGATTCAAGCGCCTGCCTGTACTGCTGGTGGCCAGTTTATTATCCCTTCCACTCCAATGAACTGTAACTGTTGCACAAGCACACGATCCACTCCCACACAAATCAAGTGCACTGAACAGTCTATGGCACGTTATGCCATGTATTCTCCAGCATGCTCAGGTCAGTCATGAGGGTTCAACTCACAGTGACCAGCACCATGCAGCCCACAGTGCAGCGGCCCTACAAAACAGAGAATATGACCTGTGTGAATATGTTAAACAGAGCTTGAGGCTAGCTTGCTCTGCACCACACTGCTGTTTTTCACATACAGTGCCGAATGACAATATGGACAGTAGTGATGATGAACATTTTGGACATAAAGAGAGAATCCCCACTCTGCGACCAGGCCACTTCGACAGGTCCGGTTCGTAGAAAGACTTTCTCCACCAGTTTGAGAGCTGTGCAAGAGCTAACCACTGGACAGAGAAAACAAAGACTGTTCAGCTTAAATTCAGCTTGACTGGGGCAGCTGGTGCCATCATCCACAAAAACCCCAAGTCTGCTTACTGGGGTTACCAGCAGAAAGTGGAGGAGATTGGAGCTGCTTATGGTCCATGCTCAGGACACGCTGCAGCCATTGGTATTGAACCGAGACAGTGGGTCAGGAGACTGGGCGAAGCTTTGCATGCACTCAGAGACGATATATGAAAAGGTCTCCATCGTGTATGCTGATCGCACTGAGATGGAACAGGACTGCATCAGTGTAGAGATGTTTATCAACGCTTTAGCAGATGCTGAGCTGGTCCAAAAGCTGCTGGAGGAACAGCCCCGCACACTGGCGAGAGCTTACGGCATTGCACACCTCATTGTATGAGACCACCAGGAGAGCTGCTAGAACAGTCACACAACCCATGCAGCCAAGAAGGCACAGTTTGGCAGTGCAGGGAGCCCAAGCAGCTACTGTACATGAAACTGCCAGTGCACCCGTGTGTGAACAGCCAGTGGAGACAGCCAGTTTCCACCAGCAGCAGCAATCCCAGAAAAGCAAATATAAAAAAATAAATCTTGGTCAAGTTATCTGCCACAACTGCTGGGGTGTAGGACATTTAAAGAGAAACTGCCCTTCCTCTCGAAGACCCCCACTGAGTACTTCAAGTAGCGGCATACCCTCAGTCCCTGACATGAGCATGGTGATGGTCTGTACCAAAAGTCAGGAAGATGAGATGTGTGTGCAGATTATGATGCATGGACTAGAAATCTGTGCTCTGCTGGACTCCAGGGCAGGAATGTCCTGACCATTTAAATTCACTCTCCCCTGAGCTCAGACCCCCGATACAAAACTCTATCGCACAGGTTCTGCAGGGCATCGGTCCTGAGGGTTTGGCTGTCTTAGGGGAAGTTACCCTCCCTGTCCACGTGGGATGCAGTCACCCAAGGGAACTTTATTATGGCTGACACTGCCCAGAGTACTGAAGTTATTCTGGGGCACCCGTTACTGCAACAGGCTCATGCTTGTTTGGACTATGGCCGCAAAGAAATAGCCCTGTTTGGTGAAAAGGTGTCGCAGTTTTGATGTCAGTCAACAAGCCAGGGCACATCTTGTTTGAGTGGCACACACTACAGTGTTGGAGTCAGGATGTGAGTATGTCCTGCCTGGCACCTTCCGCTCTGCTGCCGGTAGAGCCATGATGGTGAGCCCGGTGAAGGGCTTCATTGAAAAGCACCAGGTTTTAGTGGCTCATGCTGTTGTGCAGCCGCAGCGAACCACACGCATACCGATCAGTCTTCAGCCCTTGTGCCACACCAGTCACCTTAAGAAGAGGAGCCATGGCTGGGGTCCTTCAGCCAGCAGGTGTTGAGGGATGGGGAGGCTTGTGCCCCAAAGATCCCAGGAAAGCACGATTCTGTTGGCACAAATTTCACCTCTGTACCTAGCCACCTACAGGCACTGCATGCTTAGAGTTGCTCCAGCCTGTCAGTGGATGCTTGCTATCAACTGGCTCACCTGCTGTCATCCTACAGTGATGTCTTCTCCACAGGCCCCACTGATCTTGGCCGCACCAACATCGTGCAACATGACATTGTTACCACCCCAGGGCCACCAGTAAGACAACCACCATGCCGGATGGCAAAAGACAAGCAGGCCACAGCAGACCAGCAGGTGCAGCAAAGCCTGGAGTCTGGGGTAGTTCAGCCCAGCAACAACAGCTGGGCTGCACCAATTGTCATGGTGAAAAAGAAAGACCAGAGCCCCTGACTATGTGTCGATTACAGGCCTTTAAACGAATGCACTATTAAAGACGCTTATCCGCTACCACACATCCAGGACACCCTGGATACACTGTCCACCACCAACTACTTCAGCATGTTGGACTTGACATCAGGGTACTGGCAGGTAGAGATGACTCCCAGGGCTCGCAAAACTGCTGCATTTTGCACACACAAGGGGCTGTTTGAGTGGAATGTGATGCCCTTTGGACTTTGCAATGCACCAGCCACATTCTAAAGATTAAGGAGATATGCTTGGTGTACCTTGATGACATCATCGTTCTGGGGTGAGACAGCACTCAAATGCAAGTGAAGGAGTGGCCCACACCTCAAAATGTCTCAGATGTGTGGCAGTTTGTTGGCCTGGCTTCTTATTACCGCCGGTTTGTTGAAAATTTTGCCACCATTGCCAGGGGATGTGTGAACTCCTTGGAATTGAAAAGACTCGTACTACTCCGTTTCATTGTGCTACAGAAAACAATGACTTTCGCCCTGTAGCCTTGACCCCAATTATTGCAAAATTTTTGAAAGATTAGTTTTGTCACTGCTTAAAACAGAAGTACAGCCCATGTTAGATGCATGTCAGTTTGCTTATAAGCATGAGCGTAGCACTGAGGATGCCATTCTATGCATGTTGCACCTTGTTTCTAAGCATCTGGAAGGCACAAAAACATATGTTTGCACTTTATTTATTGATTTTAGCTCAGCTTTTAATACTGTGCAACTCCACCTACTTTTTAGGAAATTGAAGGACATGAATGTTAATGTAATTCTTATAAAATGGTTTTATTCTTTTTTAACTAACCGCACACAGCAAGTGAAGCTTAATCAGGCATTATCAGATATCAAACACTGTAATACAGGAGTTCCACAAGGCTGTGTGCTTTCACCAGTACTTTTTACAATTTATACTAATGACTGCAGGAAAGTACACCGCAATAATTTTATTTTAAATTTGCAGATGACACAGCAATCGTGAGCCTCTTGCATAAGGACATGGACCCTTTTGTCTACTACAATGAGATTGACACCTTTATTAAGTGGTGTGACAAAAGCCATCTGATTTTAAATGTGTCAAAAACACAAGAGATGTTTTTTGACCCAAGGCAAGACGACTGAGGCTTTATGGTGTTAGCAATCAGATTATGCTAATTTTTTACAAAGCTATCTTAGAGAGCCTAATTAGATATGGAATCACTGCCTGGTTTGGTAACCTTACAGTTCAACTCAAAAATAGGTTGTCTAATATGCACAACACAGCAATGAAAATAATTGGTATGAAAAACTATGAGACCACTGAGAAGCTGTATAACCAGTCAGTTATGACACAGGCAACAAAAATCTACTCAGACTCCACTCACCCACTGTCCTCAGAGTATGAACTTCTCCCTTCAGGAAGAAGACTTCGTATACCAAAGTGTAAAACAAATCATCTCAAATTATCATTTGTTCCAGTTTCTATCAAACTGCTAAACAATGCAAGTAACTAGTGCAATAGAACAACGTGCAATAAACTTCAGCACTTTAGCATCTGGCACTTTTCTCAGCACTTTAAATAGTTGAATGTCTCTGTGTTGTCATTGTAATGTATTTCCTGATTTTATTCTAAGATTTTAATTCTGTGTTTTATGTGATTTGTGTCCTTTTGTAAATTGTTCTCTGCCCTCTGAAGCGATAATGTAGTGCAACGCCTAAGACAAATTTCCCTAATGGCACAATAAAGTTGACCTTGACCTTGATCCCCAGTCTGATGGGCAGGTAGAGCGTTTTAATGCCACTCTACAGAAAATACTTGCCACCATGTCAGAGATATGTCACTGGGACTGGGATGTAATGATCCCATATGCAGTCATGGCCTATCGTGCGACCAAGCACAGCTCCACAGGCCTGACCTCAAACATGATGCTTTTTGGGTGGGAGATCATGGAGCCTGTTGATCTAGTTGCAGGCCCTCCGCCAGATGACAGCAGCATCAGTACTGCCCTCCAATATGTCCTGCAGCTCAAAGAATGGTTGGAGCTCACCCACCAGATGGCAAAGGAAGGCCTGGGGAAAGCCGTTGAGCATGCAAAGCGACAGTACGACAAAAACATCTGTCAACGGCAGTATGAATTTGGCACTGCAGTATGGCACCTGATCAAAGGCACCAAGAGACTGAAAAACAAAGTGCGGAAGTTCCTGCCTGCCTACGGGAGCCCCTACTTTGTTGTGGCCCTGCTGGACGACTTAGTCTACTGTATTCAGAAGAGTCCAAGGTCCAATGCCAAAGTTGTTCATCATGACAAGCTAAAGCCTTACCACTCCAGGACTCTGCTGGACAACAGCTGGGTCTTCCATGTCCCGGGCATGCCGCCCCCTTCATTTGATGCAGACACGTCAGACGCAGACATAGGTCCCTTCAACCTCTGGGATGATCCAACTGAGCCGGAGGATTCTGTGGTGGATGCTCTCAGTGGTTCCAGTTCTTGGCCGCCAGCTTCACCAAGCAACAGCTGGCCTCACGACCACTCTGTTCAGCCTCGCGTGGACCAGCCTCACAACCCACCTGCTGCCGGGGGCCCTATCGGTGGTTCCCTTCTGAACTCTGTTCCTTCTTCGAGACCTCGGAGGGTATGTAGAGCACCAGACTGGTTGGGCGACTGGGTGAGTCACTAAGTAAAAAAAAAAGGGGGGGTCCATAAAATGTTCTAATGTTGTGAATCTTTGGGGAGTTCAAATGTTTATGAAGGTTTAACCTGAAGTATTTAGAAGCTAAAGGCTTGTTTTGGTTATTATTTTGTTTTTTTTAGTGTTGAAGCTAAATTTTGAGTAATGTCGACACTGAGGAGCTGTATGTTGCTGTTTTCACCTCTTGTGCATAAGTAACTGCTTGATGGAAGAGAAAGAATTTGGTTTGGGCTTTTCCCATTTAAGACTGGGATGCTGGCTAACTATTTCATTTTTGGGGGGGGGGGACACCCTAAATGCATAGAATAACCCCACCACGACATAAAATTAACTGTTGCTTGCCATATTGTCCTCTTGGAATGTGTGCACTTGTTGAGCTATGGACATTGTCACACAGTTGTAAGACTGCAGGATGGGCAGCTTGCTGTTATGAACATTTTGTGGACATTCTCCATTTACCACAAGGTGCCTTCCCCAAAGACTCATCCATTTGAGGGCTGTCAGCAGGGGCAAGGGTCATAATGGGGATTGTTTTGGTATATAATGTTCTATATTTCTTTTTCAGTATCATAAGCATGCTGGAGTGATGTTAAGGGCTTCCTCATCATCCAGAGTGGGGGTAGTGTTATAGGTTTAGCCTGTCACTTTAAGAGGTTGGCTGCATCATACATGCAACTCTGTCGGCCTCCCCACATCAGGGTTAACAGGACCGATAAGCCAGTTACCAGCTGCAACGACCCACGGATTAAGCATATAAACCAGAGGTCTCTCTACCACGGTTCAAAACCAGTCTGGAAGAAGGTAACACAAATTACTGTTTTAAGCATCAAAACCAAATGATTGTTTTATTTTGGATTTGTTAAAGGTAGAATTCAACAGGGCACGTTTATTTCCATTTTAAAAACATTTTTTGCCCATAATACAACCAGAACTGCTTCATTGCGAATTACTGTATGAATAATGAACTATTATGTACTGTCTAATTTCCCGCCAGTTCATAAAGCACAGTTTGTCTTATTTATTTTGGCTGATATTTGGTTTTCAGTCTATAATAAGAACTCCAACACAAACTAACAGCTATCATTTGGATGTGGTGGAGTTGGTCTAAAATAAAGTTTAGTGGACAAACCTGCTCTGGATCAGCGAAGTTCAGGCTTGAAAACAGCATCCAGTATGTTGACTAGTTTCTTCTCTTCTTTAAATCCACTCGTTTCTTCTTGCTGCTCTGCGATGTTTTTTGTTTCTACCAACTCAAATATCGTGACATTAGCAGCAGTTAGCCGCTGTTTCAACAACCTTCTCAGCTTTTCCACCTTTTCGCGCTAACTTCGCCTTTTCTTCTTCTTCTTCCGGTTTACTGTCGACCTTTGTGCTTCTGGAGCTCTTCAAAAACATATTCGAGGATCACAGAGTGAAGTTTGATCTGTTCACAGAAGAGTTTCCAGCGTCTCCAGCTAACTAGCTTTAGCCTCGAACGACAACAGAAACAGTTCTTCTTCGTTGGCTCGTTATGACGGTGAACTTATCGTTGCATTACCGCCACCTACTGGAGTGGAGTATGGACAGAGACTTGCAGAGACGAGACAAAAAGAAAAAAAAAAAACAATATTCTCTCCATCAACCCTGCAGTTTAAAGATGTTGAACTGTTGAGTTCTTGAATGTGCTCTTCACACTGCTGTCATTGTCAGAGTGCAGCAGATAATTCATTATTCATAATTCATAATAATAATTCATAATTCAGATAACATTCTCAAGGACAATACACACCCCAGCTTTCACCTCTTCAACCTGTTACCCTCTGGCAGGTGCTACAGGTCCATACAGGCCAGGACAAACAGACTCAGAGACAGTTTCTTCCCCAAAACCATCACCATGTTGAACAATAATCTGCACTAAAAACGGACTATATTAGGTACTGAGCCGCACCATATCTATCTCATTTGTAGCACAGGACTTTTGCACATTTTTCAATTGTTACATTGTTTACATTGCCTATAGTTGTCATACAGTTTTACATTTCCTTTTGCACTCTCTCAATTGCTACACTGTTTGCACTGTCCATATGTTACACAATTTTATATTTCAGCAAAGGACTTTGCGTGTTTCTTTATGTTATATTGTTGTTTATTTATGTTATATTGTCTGGTATTGCACTGCTTGCACATTTTAAGGAGCAGCCCCCCTAATCTCGTTGTACTATGCAGACTGTGTTTGCTGTGTATAATGACAATAAAGGCTTTCTATTCTATTCTATTCTATTCTATTCTATTCTATTCTATTCTATTTGTATAATCAATAAATGACTGTGATTTTGCTCCTGTGAGCAGTTTTCCTGCCAGTCAAACAAACTGAAGGCTGTGTTTGAGTTTGTTCCTCCATTATGTTCAGACACAGTATTCCAGTCCATTTATGATGCAACATCAACAGGTTATGCACCAGGAAGGAGTTTGGAAGCTGATGGAACTGATTATGTTTCGATGGAGATGAGAAAATCTATCAGTTATGGGAAACTAAGTTTCTCACACAACTGCATCGGCTTAATCAAACGAGAACCAACTGAACTGATTCAAGTGTTGGATGATAAAAGTCTGTCACTTGTGATGAGAGATGCAGCGGACGACGGCAGGAAGGTGCTTCAGATTCTCAGAGACCATGATGCTGGTAAGGTGAAGCCACGTGTGATCAGCCTGAAGCTTACATCCCTTCAAAAAGCTGTTCATGAGAGCGTCACAGATTATATTATTCATGCAGAGACTGTTATCACCACACTGAGGAAGGAAGAAGAGACTTTGAGTGATGTTTATTTAAGAATTTTGACTCAAGTTTCAAGCCGCAAAAGCACATATTGGAGCTGCTGATGGACAGAGGACCAGCGAGTTTGTGTTGAAGAGGGGTGCAGCCAAAGTTCACTTGATTGACAGCAGAGGTCGTGTGGTGGACACGACACTGATGGAGGTGTTGTACGTCCCATCGTTCCCCTGAGACGTCTTCTCCATCAAGACGGCAGTTGTCATCTTGAAAGAGGGACAGAAGGAGCTCGTCCATAAGGACGGTCTGACATTTGACATTCAGGTGTCTGATCGACTGAACTATTTAAACACCGTTCAGCCTCCAGATGAAAGTGATGCTGATCAATGTCATGGATGTTACCATCTTCAAACATGGCACCAAATATTAGATCACAGTAACAATGAGGACGTGTTAAAGTTGGAACGTGTCACAGAGGGGATGAAAATTAAAGGTTAAACTGATGAGGCTGATCTTAAATGTGAAGTGTGAGTCCAGAGCAGGAACAGAGAACCAGATGAAAGAGCAAATGTCTCATTTGGACATCAAGATTTGTCAGGACCTACAGAGCCAACAGCAAAGGATGGATTCAGTTCCACATTAACATTCACTGATCACTATTTGGGAGCTAAGTTTGTGTGTTTTTTGAAAGCTGAAAGTGACAAAGTTAAAACTACAGAGAAGTTCATTGCTGATGGAGCATCTTATGGAAAAATCAAGTGCATCAGATCAGATAACAGCACATTGTTTACATCTCCAGAGTTTCAGTCACTGCTTTGTCTAAACACCATTCAGCATGAGACCTCAGCTCCTTGTTGTCCCCATCAAAATGGGACAGAGAAGAAGTCTGACCTCTCAAGGATGAGAACATTTGGGTCGGTGTGTTGTGTCCACAAACACAAGAAAAAACTGTACTCACAATGTGAAAAAGGGGTTTTGTGAGTTATGACAAAAACACCTCTTCATATCTTGTCTTTTATTCAGACACAGGTTGGTGAAGTTCATCACCAAATGTGTCAATGAGTGTCGGACTCAGACAGATCTGGACATGAGAGAAAAGATTCTGTACAAGGAGACGACTGAAAGCCACCAACCAAAAACTGACATCATCAAACCAATCAGACAGGAGCCTAAAGCAGAGATTAGTGACACGGATACAACTACAGGGGAGGGTGAGAGTCCACACAATCCATGTTATCCAAGAAGGGAGAGGAGAAGTTATATCTGATATACACCGAACTCTGAAGGAGGCATGAAGTCATCAAATTCAGATTTGTGGGTCAGAACTATGAAGGAGGAAATCAGTTCTCTGACAGTGAGTTCAAAGACTTCATCCTGATACCTGATATCAGTCAGGGTGCTGTTATTTAGTCTGTAGATGTCTGTGTGTCCTTCCAGGGAGATGCCTCCACAGACCATCACTGACCCACCAAACCGGTCGTGCTGAGTGATGTTGCAGGCAGCATAACGTTCTCCACGGCTTCTCCAGACTCTTTCACGTCTGTCACATTTGCTCAGGTTGAACCTGCTCTCATCTGTGAAAAGCACAGTGGTGGACCAACCAGTTCAGGTGTTCTATGGTAAATGTCAGTCGAGCTCCACGGTGCCGGTCAGTGAGCACAGGGTCCACTACAGGACGTCAGGCCCTCAGGCCCCCTCAAGAAGTCTGTTTCTGATTGTTTGGTCAGAGACATTCACACCAGTGGCCTGCTGGAGGTCATTTTGTAGGACTCTGACAGTGATCATCCTGTTCCTCCTGCACCAAGGAGCAGATCCCGGTTCTGGTGATGGGTTAAGGACTTTCTGGGGCTCTGTCCAGCTGTCCTACAGTAACTGTCTGTCTCCTGGAATCTCCTCTGTGCTCTTGAAACTGTGCTGGGAGAAACAGCAAACCTTCTGGCAATATCATGTATTGATGTATCATCCTGGAGGAGGTGAACTACTTGTGCAACCTCTGTAGGGTCCAGGTACTGCACCATGGTACCAGTGGTGACACTGACCCGAACCAAATGCTAGTGGAAAAATCACTCAGAAAATGAGGGGAAAATGTCAGCTCCACCTGTAAAACCATTCCTGTTTTAATTAATAAGAAAATGGTTGTTTTGCCACTGAGTTATCATCATCAAGGAAAATTATATATGTATAAGAGAAAATTGTGTTTTAGTTCACTATTGTGTCTACCCGAGGGCAGTGAATCATGATTTCCTTTAAATTT
The DNA here is from genome assembly GCF_902500255.1 of Thalassophryne amazonica. Classification (NCBI taxonomy): domain Eukaryota; kingdom Metazoa; phylum Chordata; class Actinopteri; order Batrachoidiformes; family Batrachoididae; genus Thalassophryne; species Thalassophryne amazonica. The sequence goes on from NC_047120.1 coordinate 13,120,176, forward strand.
ATTATTATTATTATTATTATTATTTTGTGGATGGTAATAGTCTGATAATTTTACATTACATATTTTAATATCTGTTCTAGTTTCTGCATATTCTGATTGAAATTCATGAAAATTCAGTAAGGTATATCTAAATATCTAAAAAGGAAGAGTAAAATAGAAGAGTAGAAAAGAGCAGAGTAGAGCCACTGAGGTGCCTGGTCTTGAGAACCAGGGATGGTGTATGACATTGTAGTAGAGCATTATGTCCACTTGAAAACAAAAGCTCCTCCAATTCTTTTATTATTTGTATGAATGTAATTACAGCATCCCAACAAGGTTGTTGGGATGCTGTTTTAAAGCCTGAGAAGCCCCTGTCTTTTTCTTGAATTAAAAATTCCCCCCAAATTTTAATGGGTTCTAAATATGATGCAGTTTATATATATTAAACTTCAGACTATCTTTTATGTACTGAAGATTGCAGGTACTCTAGCTTTAAAGAGGCCCTAACACAAACTCCAATTTTAGCCTACGCAGACTACACAAAGCCCTTCAGTTTGTACACTGACGTGAGCCATAATGGACTTGGCGCAGTATTGGCACAAATGCAGGATGGCAAAGAACGTGTCATTGCATACGCTAGCTGTAGTTTACACCCCGCTGAGAAAAATGACTCCAATTACAGTTCATTTAAACTGGAGTTACTGGCACTAAAGTGGGCCATTACTGAAAAGTTCAAAGACTATTTAACAGGTGCCAAATTCACTGTGTATACGTACAATAACCCCGTGGCCCACTTACAGACTGCTAAACTTGGGGCTGTAGAGCAGAGGTGGGTTGCCCAAATGGCATCTTTGAAGTGTTGACTTTGAAGTGAAGTATCAAGCAGAACGTGAAAATGTGAATGCCGATGCTTTGTCCAGATTCCCCATAGCTTCTGTCCGGGGGGTTTGGCACCACCAACATTGATGCTGTTACAGCTGCGCAAGACCAGGAGGAAGCTATGGCAGTGGGGCTTGGTTAGGACTGGAAAGCACTACAGGGGAGTGACCAGAATATCCACTGTATACGGAGGTATGTGGAGAGATGCATAGCGCCAACCAAACTTGAAAGAGAAGCTTTGCCAGAGACTGCTAAGCATTTGCTACAACAAAGGAAAAGGCTTTGTTTATACCAGGGAGTCCTTTGTAGGAAAGTGTTTGACTCCCATGTATGTGAGCCTCATTTCCAAATTGTCTGCCCTGAGTCCCGTCGTCAGCACATTTGGCGCAAATGCCACAAAGCCACAGCTCACGCGGGTGTGGAACGGACACTTGCTTACCTGAGGCGCCATTTCTTCTGGCCAAGCATGAAAAAGAGTTACAAGGTTTCCAAACCGGGTGCATAATTTGTAATGTTCAGAAAGACAGGACTGAGCCGAGGGCCCCACTAAAGCCAATGGAGGTATCTTACCCCCTTGAGGTAGTTGCTCTAGATTTCCTCTCACTGCATCACTCTAATGATCTCTATCAGTACATTTTGGTTATGACAGGCATGTTCACGCACTACTCTTGGGCTGTTGCTATGTGTGATCAGACCGCTAAAACCACAGTCCGTGTGATTTGGTCACACATTATTCAACCATTTGGCTGCTTTCGCGATTTCATTCTGATCAAGGACCAAATTTTGAGTCAGAGCTTATGAAACAGTTGTGTAGCATGTACGGAGTTTAAAAAAGCAGCACAACTTTGTACCATCCTTCTGGAAATGGTAGAGTTGAACGAATGAACCAGAATCTGTTAAATATGCTCTGCATGCTTGAAATTGAGAAACAGAGTAAGTGGCCAGAGCACTTCCCAGAGTTGTTACACGCTTATAACAACATTGTCCATAGTGCTACTGGGTTCGCTCCGTCATACCTCATGTTTGGTCGTCATCTTAGGCTTTCAGTCGACCTTAGCCTCGGAGTTTTGGATCATCTTGCGTGCCATGATTTACAAGGGTGGGTTTTGGACCACCACAAAAAATTGTCACATGCTTATGATTTGGCCCACAAGAAAATGACAGACGCAGCTAGGCACGAAAAGCAGTGTTACGATCAAAAAGCACAAGCTAATGCCCTTTTGCCAGGTGAACATGTCTGGGTGCGCGATAGAAACAGGCGTGACCATGGTAAACTCCATAGTTGGTGGGAGTCTGAGCCATTTGTGATTATTGGTCTTGTTGGTGACTCAGGACTAGTCTATTGTGTTAGGCCAGAGAAAGGAGGGAGAGAGAAAACTTTGCACAGAAACGCACTTAAGCCTTGCATTGCTCCGACCAATGATCTGCCTGTTGAACAGCCACCAACCCAGACTAAAACAGAAATGCCCTTAATGTTGTATTACCCTGTAGTTAATGTGGAGCCTGAACAGGTACCCCGTCGTTCTGCTCGTATCACTGGAGGACAATGCCCCGCTCGTTATAGAGACTGAGTTTTTGGTCCAGGGACTGGCACCATTAAAGTGTGGGGGAGCAACATTTTAACCATAATTTTAGTTTTAAAACACATTCTAATCCCCACTTGGCTACAACTGCTCTGTGTTTCACATTGAACAAGAAGTATAAAACCAGCTGCTTCAGGACATTCACTTATTTCAGCAGAGATATTTGCATCTCTGGGTTCTCAGCCTTTGAGATCAAGTGATGCCTGGGAAACAAGAGGTTCCATTAAGGAGTCAGCAGGAGTCTGTCTGGAGTCAGAGGTTCTCAAAAGATTCCGGGAGAGAGGCATTTGGTGATGCTGATACCTTTGCAGGAAAACAAAAGTCCAAGTCTTTAGGGACTTGGTGTTTCTTGTCTTGCTATATGATTGTGAGACTCGGGCATTCATCTGTAAACTCAGGTCAACCTAGTCTCTTTGAAGGATACTTGAGTACCACAGGTATAATTTTGTGTCAAAGGAGCAGTTGCCAAGGCAGAGTCAGATAAGGAGTAGTTGTGAAGGAAGGTCAACTACAACCTTCTGTCCATGATGCTTGTTTCTCATTGTGTGATCAGTTAGTATTGCTTCAGGTTCTCAATGTTGAGGACACCAGAGGTTGTTAAAAGCCAAGAGTACACCCAAGTGTCCCCCACCTATAGCGCATATATAGTAGCCCTTTTTTTGGGGGGGGGGGGGGGGGGCTGTCTGCTTGGGTGGTTGGCATTTAAGACCAAAAATGGTTCTTTTGTCTGATGCGCCAATGCATGATTCCAACGCCTGCTCCCAGAGTCTACCTAAACTGAGAAAACGCATGAAATCACCACATTTGAGTGTTTTGTTTACATGTATTCTTGGTAAAATCGTCTTACTTTGATTAGTATGAAAGCCCTGAAGCTACAAAAGATGTGACCGCAGGACTTTTGTGGCCGGGACAGCAGTGGGATCGAACCCGGACGGCTCGCACTAAAGACCATTCCTCTACCAGGTCAGCCAAAGGGGAATTCCCCGTTAGCCAAGTTAGCGGGAACATCTTTTCAATCAGGACCCGGGACCTTCATCCCGCTACAGATGGAATTTTGTGACAAGTGTATTGGCACCCTTATAAATAATCATTAGTTAAACCATTTTGGGAAATCTTTTAAATATTTTTTAACCACAGGCAAAACTAATATCAAGATTCATCCATTTATTATAAAACAGTGATATTATTATTGTTATTATTACTTTATTTCATCTTATTTGTTGTGTGGGCCGCTGAAGAGGAGGTACTGCTGGCCCACCACCACCAGAGGGCGCCCTGCCTGGAGTGCGGGCTCCAGGCACCAGAGGGCGCTGCCGCCTCACAGGAGCAGCCAGGGTGACAGCTGTCACCCATCACCTGAGACAGCTGACAGCAATCATCAGAGGGGTATATCAGCAGGACGGCATCTCCACCTCATTGCCGAGATATCGTTTCTACCGAGGAGGTAACGTATCCAGCCGATTATATCAACCTTGATTACTTTTTGCCTTTATACAGAGAGAGAGAGAAGAGCAGCAGGAACAGTATTTGGATAAGTACTCACACTCCTGCACTTCAGTGTTTTCTTGACGAGAGGAGGAGGAGGTGGTGTTACCACCGTCCGTGTTGCTGGGTGCAGCGCACCCACCTCTGACTGTTTTTGTTCCTCGCCAGCAGTACCAGATCCGACAAGCGGAGGCAGTGGTCACCTGGGAGTTCGGGACTTGGCGGCTCCAGTATTCCCGGGGTTCGGTGGCGGTGGAAATCGAGTGGTTCCGGTTCGACTTGGACAGACGTCTCCTACCTTCGAGCCTGCCCACACGACACCATTGGAATTCGGCTTATTCACGAAATTGTTATCTGTTGTGTTTGTTGTGCGAGTTTCACAACAGTAAAGGTTTGTTATTTGCCTTACTCCATTGTCCGTTCATTTGCGCCCCCTGTTGTGGGTCCGTGTTCCTACACTTTCACAACATTATTTTTAAGAAGGACTGCCAAAAGATTGTCAGATGACTGTAGACCACAAAGACGATGTTACACCAAATAATAGTTGCAATATACAACGTTTTTCCCAGTCACAGAAGACTATAACAGCTCCAGACTTGTCAGGTCCATATGTATTTGGACAATCTTGCTGGCTTCCCTCCCTCGTCTCCTACTCACATGGCCATTCAATTTTATTATTTTTTTTTTTTATTAAACAACTCCAGAATAATTTGCCATACAGTACTATTGATTGTATTTCTTCATCATTGATGTAAATTAATGTTCATTCATTCATCTCATGACTTGTATAAAAAAAAAAAACTAGCTGTAAAGATGATGATTTTTATTAACGATAATCCATATATTTAGTTTGTCCAGTTGCTCATGGTCTATGAAAATGGATGGACTGTATATAAAAATTGCCATAATTCCTTAAATGGTTAATGCGAGTATTTTTGATCAGCCCTTTACATCAAAGCCAACAGTTTAGACTACAGTCACATCTGGATTGTTTCCTTTCAACTCCATTGTGGTGCTCTACACAAGTAATATTACAAAAACTGTTACTGTCCAAATACTTATGGACCTGACTGTATGTAACTGCACAATTTTATGTTCAGCTTCTCACCAGTTTTTCCCCCCTCCCACAATCCTCTTCTGAATGGTAGTTGTCATTTCATTTGATAAAATCTGAGTTTCTCACAAAAACAATTGGTCTTATTTGACTGCAAGCCAATCACAGGGCAGTGGGCGTGGCTTCACAACTTCTTCATTTGCACCTTCATTTTTGAATCAGGTATCAGGAGATGTGCAGTCAAGCCTTTTTTATAGCAGTTTAGCAAATGCTGCTTTTAAATATATATATATCATTTTTTTTTTTTTTTTTGCTTGTTAATCTCCTCGAGATTAACAATATCAATTAAGAAGTGCTATTTGTAGTGTTTCTTCCAGTAATGCTGGAAAATAATGCAATAATTTTTCTTCTTCTTGCATCATAAAAAGTTTACTACTTTATGACTTCATACAGAGTGCATTATATTCATATACTATATACTGTTTCCAGGAGAGTAATGTCCAGGCTTTGGACATTCTGTTCACGTACCACGGAGCAGAACTTCTCCAACATCATCTAGCTGTCCTTTACAACTTCCCAGAAACCACCTCACGGCACGAATACACCATCCTTCTGCCTGAAGCCTGGTGAGACACACAAACAGTAAAATCAGCATTAGTTGCAATATAATTTCATGACATGAGATTATTAGAATTGAGAAATTATTTTGAATTGCGCTTCAGTGAGATTTGATTAGTGGAGTTTGATTAGTGAGCAGCACAAAAGTCCAGTGGTTGGAGGCTCTGGGTATTTTTAATGGGTCATTCCATGGTAGCAGAATTGCAATCAGCAAATTTTTTAATGGTTAACGAAAATCTGGCCAGATTTTCCTGTGATTGTAATCCCTTTTCCAGGGAATCGCCCTACTGCAACCAAAGAGCAAGTCTTTTTTTTTTTTTTCTTTTTTGTCTTGCTCAAGGTTGCTTCCACACACAGATGTGGGTCCCAACAGACCTCAAGTATCAAACTGGCAAAAAGTTTTGGCAGAGAACTCTCACAAGAGAGGGAAAGCATCAGACACCTGCAACAAAACCCGCAAGACAGACCAGGAGAAAATACAGAAAGAGAGAACAAGAACTTTGAGTGGACAGATGGAAAGAAGAACTCAAAAAGGAATACGTTGACAAAGATGGATCAATGCAGTGGCTGAAAAATGGAAAACTTGGTTTTGATGGAGAAATAATTATAGTTGCAGCATAAGATCACGGACTTCTAACAAATGGCTTCAAACAATGGCAGGAATTTCACAAAATGATAAATGCCGATTCTGTCATACAGCTGTTGAGAGTGTAAACCATCTAACATCAGCATGCCAGATCCTCATGGCAGATGGACATCATACATTCCGACACAATAAAATCCGTAAATATCTCCACTGGAAAGTATGCAAGGAACTGGACATGGAAGTAAAGGAAAACATCTGGGAGCATGCGCCAGCACCAGTCTCGTCCAATGGAAAAGTAACTATCTTCTATGACAAAGAGATCCCAGCAGGAAGACATATTGAAGGAGGTGCAATAAAACCTGATATTGTCATCTGGAACAAGCAAGAGAAAACAGCCAAAATCATTGATATAACAGTCCCCAATGACTATGACCTGAATCGAGCTGAAAGGGGAAAGATCACAAAATACTAAGACTTAAAAATGACCTACGAAAAACATGGTCTTTGAAAGAAATAGATATAATACCAGTTGCTGTGGGGCAGCAGGCCTTATGAACCTGAAGAAATACCTTGAGGCAATCCCTGGTCACCCAAGTGCCCACGAGGTGTAGTTATCAGAAATTAAGGGAACGGCCAGAACATGTCCTGTGAGGCTTCATCACGGCGTTGCTTTGCGCCATGCGGCTCCGCCGCGATGCGCGAAGCTTCCGCTCCTCTTTCCATGACAAAAACTCCTGTAACAGTGGAATGTGCCGTTCATTTCCAAACTGGATGCTGTGTTTTATCCGGGACGTCGTCTGACTAGCACAGGAATTGTGAAAAGACGTGCACATCAGCACTTTTTCGGCACATTGAGACAGACGTGCGGAGGAATTCCGCGCGGTGCCGCATGGCGCAAAGCAACGCCGTGATGAAGCCTCACGGGACATGTTCTGGCACGTCCAGGCACATCCACAATTTCTCGGATAATCACTTGATGGAAAAACCACCGACAGCTGTCTGAACGTCATCTCAAAGCCATCCTGTGAGCCCAAAACGGGGGTGGTTTTGTCTCGCTCCAGTAGCGAATCCATCGTGACGTGCGAAGCCTCCGCTCGGCTTTCCATGACAAAATCGCTTGTTAAAAGTGAAATCTGCCGGAAAATGGTTGATGTCCAGCTCTTGTGATAACCAGAGAAATGGCACACGATGGTCACGGATCCAGACAGCCATCCGTTTAGAAATGAAATGGTCGTTCACCCTGTCGATGGCGGCTTCTGAGCGCGGCGCGCCCCACAGCCGCTGGGGGCCGTCCTTAAAGCGACAGTAACACTCCTTATTCTCTACCAAGCCCGTAACATTTTCACCAAAAGCTAGATAAATTTTTCTAATGGTTTCCAGCTGCCAGTCTCTAACAGTTTCTGAAAAAATTCTGATGGAAAAAAAGCCCAAATCATTCCGCCATTTCCTGGCAATGAAAATCCGACGAGGGGGCTGGACCACCCCTTACTCAAAGCCTGCTCACAGGCGAATGACGCAGCCGACAGGTGTGGAAAAACTCACGCATGCGCACAAGGTTTCAAGCTTGTCTGACGCAATCACACGTGATTCAAATCCATATGGTTTTTGAAAAAAATAAGGTCGGATACTTTTCTAATAGACCTCGTAAACTAGAAGAGAAATCAGTGTGCACAGTCTGGCTGCAGCCAAACTGTGCACACTGACTTCTCTGTGCAGAGTACCTGCAGGCTTCATCCTCACCTCCTCTCTGCCCCCTGCTGTGTGCACCTTACGCAGACATTCCTGCGTTGTCAACAGGAACCAACTTGAAGTGGGCCCGGTATGAAAGGTGCTTAAGAGTTTATTCCACTAAACTGTACTTTCATGGTTGTGGATACTCTGTCTGCTTGTCTGGGGGTATTTTATTACAAACACCTGGAACAATACAGCTTGTTGTTGTGGTGAATCGGATCAAATGTTGTCATTGCAGTATTCATCTTGAGTGAAACTCTCAGTGGATATAAAGTTGTACTTGAATGGTGTCAGCACATTTAGCAGCTATTAGTAGCTTCACCCGTTACCTCCACTTAATGTACGAGGTCTGTTAGAAAAGTATCCAACCTTATTATTTATTTATTTATTTATTTTTTGCGAAAACCTGATGGATCTGAATCAAGTGCACTCGCATGAGCCGACCTTGAACCTTCGTGCGAAAACCTGATGGATCTGAATCAAGCGCACTTGCATGAGCCGACCTTGAACCTTCGTGCGCATGCGTGAATTTTTTCCCGCCTGTCGATAGCGTCAGTTGCTGGCAAGCAGCATTTGCGTGAGGTAGTGTGTAGTGCTCTCTGCGGTTTTCCATTGCAAGGAAAATGACGGAACGACTGGAGCAGCACTACTGCATCAAATTTTGCCAGAAACTGGGCGACAGCCAGGTGGAAACCATTCAGAAGATTCAGACGGCTTTCGGTGACGATGCTATGAGCATCACACAGATTAAGGAGCGGTACAACCGGTTTAAAGACGGCCGCACAATGGTGGAGAGTGACCCACGCTCCGGTCGGCCATCAACATGCCGAAATGACCAGGTCATTGCCAAAGTGAACGCTGTGGTGATGCGGGACCGTTGTGTGACTATCCGAGAAATTGTGGAAGAGGTGGGCATCGGCACTTTTTCGGCACATTCCACTGTGACTGAAGATTTGGCCATGAAGAGAGTGGCGGCGAAATTTGTGCCGAAGCTGCTGATGGCGGAGCAAAAGCACCTTCGTGTTGAAGTCTCACAGGACATGCTGGACTCCACAAGCAGTGACCCCAACTTCATGAACACCATAATCACTGGTGATGAGTCATTGGGTGTACGGGTATGACCCGGAAACCAAATCCCAGTCATCACAGTGGAAGCATTCCACGTCACCAAGACCAAAGAAGGCCCGCCAAGTGCGCAGCAATATCAAAGTGATGCTGACTGTTTTCTTTATGGTGGTACACCATGGGTACGCACCACAGGGTCAAACAATCACCAAAGAGTACTACAGGGATGTCCTCTGTCGTCTACGTGATGCTGTATGGCGCAAGAGACCGGAGTTGTGGTCAACAGGAAACTGGCGCCTCCATCACGACAATGCTCCAGCACATTCCTCGCACTTGATTCAGACTTTTTTTGATGAAAAACCAGACTCCTGTGGTTCAACAGGCTTCTTACTCTCCTGATATGGCCCCTTGCGACTTCTGGCTGTTCCCCAATCTCAAGAGGCCATTGAAAGGAATGCTATTTCAGACGAGAGGACATTATGGCTGCAACGACAGCCGAGCTAAACTCCATTTCGAAAGAGGCTTTCTCGGAATGCTTCCAACAATGGCGGCACCGCTGGGAGAAGTGTGTGGAGTCCCAAGGAGGCTACTTTGAGGGTGATTAGGTTTCCAATGCTCCAGGTATGCCAGTTTTTTTTCCCCCGGCCAAAGGTCTGATACTTTTGTAACAGACCTCGTATGATTACTGAATAAGTACCCGGTTCATAATTGTCAATATCCACAACAAAGTAAAATGTTAGGAGAACCACCGCCCAGTCCACAAAAATTTTATTTCATAAACATTCTAACGTAGTTAAAGTTCCTGTCATATATTATATAAAATGACAAGCCTGTCATTATTTTGTCAGTTTTATTGTTTTATGAGGGGCCTCTCTGGGCCCCTGTTAATCATGGGCCCCTAGAATCCTTCTACTTATTCTCCCATTTTCGGCGCCCCTGGCTGCAGGTAAAAGTTGAAACCTGCTGGTGTCGGCTGTTCCACTCATTGTCTCGCTGCAGCTGAAGTGGAGCAGCATCAGAGTCAAGAGAGAAGAGAAGAACAACATGTTCTTTTCTGCAGCTGCAACATTCTGAAAGTGTTGGTAGTGTCGGCTGTAAGAGATGCAGCGGCTGTTACAAAGCTCTTGGTTTGTGCTCTGATACTGTCCTGTGGAAAACTTTCCATGACCTCATGCAAAGATGGTAAATGTTTGGTGCTGGACTCCATCTGTGACTGGAGTCTTTGGAAAAGTTGCAGCTTCGTTCCAAACATCTTGTTGTGTGCATATAGCTGCTCGCCACAGCGTCTTTACTGTGGAAGCTAATGTTCAGTACATTCAGACACTTTGTTGTGTGTTTGTTTGTCAAACAGTATCTGCCAGTTCTTATATTGTTTGCCCCTTGGGAGCCAAAAATGGTTAAATTTTCCCCCCCGAAAGAGAAAATTTGTTACAGTGTGAACCGCCGACTGAGCCACCTTATGTTGTTGTGATATAATAAATCTCTGTATTCAGCCTGGATGGCGAACAGGAACTACTGAAGTTATTTGTCTTTTCCACTGGTTTAATAACATGATCCAAACTGGGATGTTTGTCACAGTGAAGTTCAAGAACATTTGCTCCTGCTTCTGACTTTTTACAGATCAGTGTGGATAATCCACTTTGTTCACAGCTGTGACAGGTGCATTGTGGGTAATAATCCCACTGACGTTACTCCGTGGTGGTTTTAATGTCATCAACAGCTGAGCAAACAGAAACAAATCAATCTGTTCCTCTTGTTTGGCCTTGAAGTCTTTTGATGTAAAGCAGCTCTTCTGCTACGTTCATGTCACCATCAGAGCTTCAAAAAAAATCAGTAACTGATCGGTGTCAGAGGAATCTGTGCTTTAAATTCACCTTCGCCCCCCACTTGTCTTTTTAATATCAGATGATGTGTCTTCAGTCCTCTGTGCCACAGTGTTATGAGCCAAACAAATATCAGCAATTTGTTGCTTCTTCTCAGGGCAAATGTTCTCCACCAATCTCAAAAAGAATTGGACAGGAAACAGACATCAAAGTTTAGATGTTGTATTGAAAGGTGCCTACACTGATTATAGAGTCATCAAGCAGTGCTGGGGTCTTTGAACAAACCACATGCACCATTTGAACAAAGAGCTACAAATTCTCCCTCTGCTAACTTTTGTTGTGATTGGCTGGAAAGTGAAGTAGGCGGGTATAAGCGGGTGTCATGCTTACGTTGCGTTCAAGGCAGTATGTAGAAATTTTATGGTGTATTTGTATGTCGGTGCACTGGGCAACAAATCAGTGTTCCCATTCTTTTCCAAATAGATGTGAATACTTTGGTTTTATCAATTAGACAGCTATAAAAAGCAGTTAGGTTAAGATCACCAAATACAAGGACATTTTGAATGTGCGTCAGCCATTTTGTGGTATGGGACATTTTGGGTGTGCGTCGGTCATTTTGTGGTATGGGACATTTTGGGTGTGCGTCGGCCATTTTGTGGTATGCATCATGGAACACTATGACAGTAGAAGTCCTTGTTATAGGTTGGTGATACACTGATTAACATCACTTTGAGCAGATGTGATGAGTTCATCAGTGAAATCGCCTGCTGGAGTCGGTGACTACAAAGAAAACCTGCACCCTCTTGGGCCTTTCTCAATTGTCTTTGGACACCACTGATCCAGACTGATCAGATAGCTGCTAACAGCACTTTCTCCCTTTGTCACAATGACAGTGTTTGGTGGCTTCATCTCAGCAACCATATCAGCCAGGAAATGGCAGTTTTGTTGGCATCATTTCTCAAGAAACTCTGCCATCTATCTGGCTATTTGAAGAGTTTCAGTCAGGTTTTAGAATCCATCATAGTACAGAAACAGCATTAGTGAAGGTTACAAATGATCTTCTTATGGCCTCAGACAGTGGACTCATCTCTGTGCTTCTCCTGTTAGACCTCAGTGCTGCTTTTGATACTGTTGACCATAAAATTTTATTACAGAGATTAGAGCATGCCATAGGTATTAAAGGCACTGCGCTGCAGTGGTTTGAATCATATTTATCTAATAGATTACAATTTGTTCATGTAAATGGGGAATCTTCTTCACAGACTAAGGTTAATTATGGAGTTCCACAAGGTTCTGTGCTAGGACCAACTTTATTCACTTTATACATGTTTCCCTTAGGCAGTATTATTAGACAGCATTGCTTAAATTTTCATTGTTACGCAGATGATACCCAGCTTTATCTATCCATGAAGCCAGAGGACACACACCAATTAGCTAAACTGCAGGATTGTCTTACAGACATAAAGACATGGATGACCTCTAATTTCCTGCTTTTAAACTCAGATAAAACTGAAGTTATTGTACTTGGCCCCACAAATCTTAGAAACATGGTGTCTAACCAGATCCTTACTCTGGATGGTATTACCCTGACCTCTAGTAATACTATGAGAAATCTTGGAGTCAATTTTGATCAGGATATGTCATTCAATGCGCATATTAAACAAATATGTAGGACTGCTTTTTTGCATTTGCGCAAAATCTTTAAGATTAGAAAGGTCTTGTCTCAGAGTGATGCTGGAAAAACTAATTCATGCATTTATTTCCTCTAGGCTGGACTATTGTAATTCATTATTATCAGGTTGTCCTAAAAGTTCCCTGAAAAGCCTTCAGTTAATTCAAAATGCTGCAGCTAGAGTACTGACAGGGACTAGAAGGAGAGAGCATATTTCACCCATATTGGCCTCTCTTCATTGGCTTTCTGTTAATTCTAGAATAGAATTTAAAATTCTTCTTCTTACTTATAAGGTTTTGAATAATCAGGTCCCATCTTATCTTAGGGACCTCATAGTACCATATCACCCCAATAGAGCGCTTCGCTCTCAGACTGCAGGCTTACTTGTAGTTCCTAGGGTTTGTAAGAGTAGAATGGGAGGCAGAGCCTTCAGCTTTCAGGCTCCTCTCCTCTGGAACCAGTTCCCAATTCAGATCAGGGAGACAGACACCCTCTCTGCTTTTAAGATTAGGCTTAAAACTTTCCTTTTTGCTAAAGCTTATAGTTAGGGCTGGATCAGGTGACCCTGAACCATCCCTTAGTTATGCTGCTATAGACTTAGACTGCTGGGGGGTTCCCATGATGCACTGAGTGTTTCTTTCTCTTTTTGCTCTGTATGCACCACTCTGCATTTAATCATTAGTGATTCCACAGCATGTCTTTTTCCTGGTTCTCTCCCTCAGCCCCAACCAGTCCCAGCAGAAGACTGCCCCTCCCTGAGCCTGGTTCTGCTGGAGGTTTCTTCCTGTTAAAAGGGAGTTTTTCCTTCCCACTGTCGCCAAGTGCTTGCTCACAGGGGGTCGTTTTGACCGTTGGGGTTTTTCCGTAATTATTGTATGGCCTTGCCTTACAATATAAAGCGCCTTGGGGCAGCTGTTTGTTGTGATTTGGCGCTATATAAATAAAGTTGATTTGATTTGATCTTAGAGGCAGTTTTCATTTACCTGTTACTCTCCGCCTCACTCCCTGTCCTCTCTTGGACCTTGTTTCTGCCTTCTAGCTGCCTGGTCAGTAGATTTTGAAGACAATGTCTGTTCTCTTGTACTTTGAGGAATAGGTCTCTACTGTGGGAAGGACATTCAACAAAGCATAGTCCTCAAATATCTTTGATTTCCTTTGTGGCAAAGCATTGACCAAAGTACATCCATCTGTGGTAATGATGTTCATCTCTGGCTCAGTATCTGGTAATGATGATAAATCAGCTTTGAGAAGGCAGCAAGCTGGACTTCCTGCAGGAGTGCAACTTTCCACTATCACTCAGTGTAGCAGGAAAAGTCTGTTTCTCATGGAGAAAGAAATCCTGCAAGTCAAACTGTCTGCTCTAGGATGAAATGAAGAGCTGAGAAAAGAAATGACATTCCTCCTCAGTACGTTTTGCTTTGTGCCACTGGGTAGTGGCCTTTGCTGATAGAAGTCTATCTTGTTCTTCGCGATTGGTTCACAGAATGTGTACACATCCTTGTTATCTACCTCTTTCATTAATTCCTGGAATTGAGTCCAGTCTCTCTTGAGATGTGTGGCAATCATTTCAGCAGCACCAGAATGGGTAATGTCCTTGGTGTCTTCTTTGTGCAGATCTCTGGTCTCTTCTTGAGAAGGGTTGCCCATTTCCTTCACGAATGCATACAGTTTGCCTTGTTTTTTCAAGAATATGTTTTGACCCTGCTCTGTTTGCTCATGGTTGCTGCTACATCTGCTTCCAGTAGCAGCCTTGGATTCTGACACTCTCATACTGGGCAACCAAGTGATTAACGTCCGAGCCCAGTGACCATCCATTGCCCCAGAGCTGATCAGTCTTCTATGACCTTATATCGCAACTAATTGACTTCAATTGTTGTGTGTCGGGGGGTGTGGCTGGAGGTTTTGGTGTTGTTTTCTTTTCTTTGCTCCTCAGGTGGCATGGAAGCTGATTTGTCTGTGGAAAAGAAGGTGCTGGCTGAAGAATCCTCACCCTCGTCAATATCATGTGAGGCACCTGGGACTGGTGCTCACATGCAGCCCTAAAGACTTTCAGCTGTAGCAGATAATTGGATGGCGTTCTGCTTTTAAGGCAGGTGTGAGCCAAGCAGAACTGCCGGGAACTCGACCTTGTGATGTTCGTTTGTGAGACGCTGAGGACCGCACCTGGGTTTGACACAATAAGCCTGTGAAGCAAGGAAGGGTGAGGACACGTGCTGTCAGCACACAGTAAAGGTAATTAACTGTTGGATTAATTGTAGATAATAACTTGATGTTTTGCTACATAGTATACGTGAAATTGTGATGAGAATGGTGTGGCTTGCTTCTCACTGTTGTGGCGTGCAGGATAAGTGATCCTCCACTTATTGTGAGAAGCTGCTCATGTGCATAAAGATAAAAAGTATAAACCTTGATGTGTTGCTGATAGCATGTGTTCTGTGAAAGAAATTGCTATAATAGCTAACGTGCCTCACATCTTCTGTGCTTCAACAGAGAATCAGTTTGTCGTGTCCACCTGGGGGGTGTCTGTTTGTTGGTAGTGAGTCCAGGAGCATCGGACTTCTCTCCCCGTGAACACTGGAGAGCGTGCCAGCAGTCACTCCTCCTGAAGGACATTGGGTTGGGGTTTTTTTTTGTATGATTTATTTAGGCACAGGTGAAAAATAAATTGTTTTTTGTTGATGGAACCGCTTCTTGGTTATTTTTAGTGCTGGGTCCTGTCTGACGCAGGTTCGCTCCTCAATCTGCGTCGACACATAACATACATGATGGCAAGGGCTTGCTCACGTGCTTGATCAATCTCCATTGACGAGAAACTGCCAGCTGTTGTTACCACTATTAATTAGGTACATTATTTCCCACTGACCCAACTAAAATTGGCAGATGCAAGTTTCTGAGTACTTTAGGATTAGTAAATTCAGCTTCTACAACCTCAACAACATATAAATTGGCACTAAGATCATTAAAATCTGACTAGCCTCTCAAATTTTATGTGGTCATGTCATAATTTCACCCTGATAAGATAACTTTATTGATCCCACAACAAGGAAATTCACTTGTTGCAGCAGCACAAAGTTGTACAGTACTAAAGAAAAAAGAGAAAAAAAATAATGGTGACCATTTTGAATTTTCAAATTGCTAAATTGCTTTTCCAAATAAGTGATCCAGGAGGTATATTCATGCCAATTTTGGTGCTTGTATCACATTCTTGATGGTCCCCCTCAAATATTCACTTACCCGCTGCACTGAATTTGTTGCTTTCAGTTTTGTTCCTCCCTGCTTGTTATCACAAATCATAGGTCACCCCTGTCTAGCACAGACTACCCCCAATTTTCAGCATTGGAACCACAGCTTAATGGCAAAGATTGTATGGGTGTAATTTTGTGTGCCACTGTGACTTGTTTTTAATGTGATAACTGCATCAATTTTGATAGAATCACAGTAAAATCAGAGGGGAGGCTAAAGCAGCTGTGTGTGCATGACATGCACTCATGGATGCAGTCTGTTAAAAACAGCTTCATGCTGCGCTTGCTGCATGCTCACTGCACTTCTGAAGCCATAAAAAACCCCACAATCTCTCAAAAAGTAAAGGCATTTAGGACCCACTGTCCATTGTCTCTTCCGTTTGCAGTGATGAACCCATTGTATCAAGCATTGCACTCAAAACACTTGCAAAGCCGAGGTGGCAAAGTCCAGAGCTCCAGAAAATAACAAGTATTTTCTAGTAATATTAATCATTTTAAATATCAATATAAAGAAATGACATTCTCTAGATATGTCTGAAGAAGTAAGATGAGTTTGTGCTGCTATACGTATTGTGTATGTAAATTGGTGTTATTATTGCTATTGTTATATTATTGTGGCTGATATTATCGTTACTATTGTTATTAGTATTACTATTATTATTAGTTGAAAATTTGTTTGACAGAGTATTTTGAAATCAACTGATATATATGTGTATATAGCAAATGTTAAAAGGCGTGGGTGTTTATAAGCTTTTGCTTCAGCCTACACCCCTTCGACCGCACAAAACTGGAAAATGGCTGAGTTTTTTGTTTTATTTTGTTTTGTTTAATGAGAGATTTCTTCTTTGGCATATGATATGCCTTGTTGACATATGAAGATAGATTTTGTCCAGCTTGTAAAGAGTTGGATAAACGGCAGTTTAGCAGTTTGACTTCCCTTAGGGTCTATGTAACCTGTACTGAAATAGTTTTTATAATATATATATATATAATATATATCACCCATCCCTACCAGGAACCTTCCGCACTGAAAACAAGCACACATAATCACTTGGCCACCACCCCTGCTTCCCAAAAAAATGTAACATTCCAAGAGACACCATTGGAAACATTATAGGGAATTTTAAAACTTATGGAACATCTGCAAACCTGCCTGACGTGCATAATTTCATCAAGGGCCCTTAGGAACTCAGTCAGGACAACTAAGAGAAACCCCCGTGTGACAGCAGTGATGACCGAATGAAGGTTGGCACCCGCTTCATGAGTGTGAAGGGGTGGATGTGAGACATCACTGTAAAGCTCTTGGAACATGTGTATCAGGTGGTAAAAAGTGCTGAAGGAATGTAGTCCATCAGCATTAATATAAATGAAATTATTTCAAATAATGAAATTAGTGGACACTTTTATTTTTCAGTGAGTTTAATGTCACTGTAGATGTTTGTCATTTTTAATGAATTTTAATATTTTGTTCAAGTGCAGTTTAGTAATAATGATTTCAAAAGATTTGAACGCACTTTGAATGAAGGGGGGGGGGGGGGGGGGTGGACAAGTGCTGAACATAGCTCCAGAACAACATGAAACAAAGATCCCATATCACAAAATTAAAAACAATTAAAGCCCCAAAACAGTTAGCTACAACAATAGGCCAGTCAATCTAGTTCATTCACGGGGTGAACATTGAAAAAAAATTTATTTTGGTGGGATATGGACCAGAAAAATCTGCTCTATAACATATCAAATGTTTAACAAAATAGTTATTTAGTTTTGTCTGATAATTCTTCAACATGAAGCAAGATACCCAGATAAAACCAACTTTATTCTGATAAAATGAACATAGGCTACATTGTAATATCCTTCTTTTTTCAGTTTTTTTTTTTTTTTGTGGATGACGTATATTGCATATTACACCTATGAATTGTTTTTTTGTTTGTTTGTTTTTTTTTCTCAATGCGCTTCACAACTATCCTGTGATTAAAAATTCTAAATATTTTTGGTAATTATCAGTTGTGGCCCACCTGGAATAACATTTAAACTTCCTAAATGAAGTAAAATGCAAGTTCGAAAGTGAAAAATCTCCTTCTGTACGGAATTTTAAAAATTTTAAAAAAAGGTTTTGAGTATATTTCTTATTGTTACATGGGAAACAAGGTACCAGTAGATTCTCACAAATCCAACAAGACCAAGCATTCATGATATGCACACTCTTAAGGCTATGAAATTGGGCTGTTAGTAAAAAAAAAAAAAAGTAGAAAAGGGGGTGTTCACAATAATAGTAGTGTGGCATTCATTCAGTGAGTTAGTCAATTTTTAGTGTTCGATTCCACACAAGTGGAATGCCTTATTTATCAGACGGTTTAGAGAAAGGGTTGCTAAGAACTCAAAATATGTAGAAGCCAAGTCCTTTTTCCAAGTCCTTCCTTCTTTTCCAAGTGCATTTGATTTGTACACTTTCAGATTTGGTTTACACATTGCATTTCGATCCTGTCCAAGGTACAGAAGGTATATAATATATGTAATAATGGGTATTTTCCATACTTATTTATCTTCAATAGAGCTAAGTCCATCTTGCTCTGTATGCCTTTTCAAGGAAAATTAATGACTAGAACTGTATTGGCACAAGCAGTCATAACTGGGTTCAATTTACACCACAACCTTCCCCATCTAGAAACTGGGTCATGCTGCATTTTGTAGACATGTATGTGAAAACTGTCTCTAAAATACTTATTCTTATGGGATTCAAATCCAAAGGTCTTACACAGCAAACATTGGTATTAAACTGGATAAAGCACTTCAAGTAATAAAGAAAAGAGCATTTGTCTTGTTAAAGAATGAAAGCATTGTATGAAAATCAGCTATATTATGTTTCAGTTAAAACACGATATGCTTGAATAAAACAAAAAAAAACATAAGAATTTTGTAACCATAGTAAATACTGAAATAAAGTTGGTTTAAGATTTGTTAGGTAGCGCGATACGGACAGCCATCTTTAAAGATGGCCGCCATTGATCCACTTCCACCAACTTGATTTTGGTAAACTTTTAATATATCATTGAAGAGGTACCCCTGAACATTATCCAAGTGGGGGAAAAAATTGCAACTTTTTCTGTGTTAAACCCCTAGATTGACTGGCCTACAAGCAGCAACAATGAAAAGAAGATAAAAACCATAAAGTTAATTATAGACAGTAGAAAATAAATATGTTTTTCACATTTCAAATGCCAACAGGCAGCCTGTTCTGCAAGGTATGACCACAGCACGAAAAGGCTCTGAAGCCCGCTGACTTCTTTTTCACCCTTGAGATACAGAGCAAGTCTGTGTCCAAGGACATGAGGAGGCACTTAAGGCTGAACAAGTTCAGCAAGATAGTTGGGGTCATGACCATTCAGAGACTCATGTCAGCAACAAAACCTTGAAATCTGCTCTTCAAGTCACATGGAGCCAGTGAAGCCAGAATGGATGTGATCAGAACTCCTGCTTTTGATCAAAACTGTAGTAGCAGTATTCTCTGCCATCTGTAGGCATCTCATACTCTTATGTGGCAATCCAGAAAATAAAGGGAAAAAAAGGCTGAATTAAAATGTGTGAAAAGTAACAAACCCACCCAATTTCCACTTTATCAGTTACATCAGTGCAATAGCTTACTGTCTATGGGCCAAACTCACCACTCTACTACTTTATTTTAATGAGTGTTGTTTTAACAGTTACTGTTAATTTAATTGCTTCTTTGCAGACATGCAGCCGTTGTTGGTGATTAAAGAAGAATTTCTCCCTGAACACCAGGAATGGAATCTGAGTGTTGACCAGGAGGATATTAAAAAAGAAGAGAAGCTGTGGATACGTCAGCAGGGAGATCAGCTGGAGGAGGCAGATCTCGCCAAGTTTGGTTTCACTGTTGTCACTGTGGAGAGTGAAGAAGATGATGATGATGATGAAAAACCAGAGTCATCACAGCTTCATCAAAGCCAAAGTGATGAGAGTACAGAGGCTGAACCTGTAGTCAGCAGCTCATCTATACACAGAACACTGACAGCAGAAGCTGATGGAGAGAATGATGGAGGACCACAACCATCCAGCAACTCAGGTCCAAACAGTCATTTACAACCAGATACCAGTGGCAGGAGTTCAGACAGTTCTGGAACTGAACAGAAGAACACTCAGCTGGATAATCCACCAGATCAGCATAGTTCTGATCCTGGACTCCAGCAACAACAGCATCAATGGGCCAAAAGAAACAAGCAAAACTACACCACAGTTAATTGGACCATTGAAGAGAAAAAAAAGATCTTTCACTGCTTCACTTACTCAAGGCATGAGAAGTGGGGCAGAAAGAAAAAAGCAGTATTTGAGGAACGCATAAAAGAAGCGGATTTACCTACACAAAAGAAAGAAGCCACAACTACCGCAAAACTGGAATCGATTGCCTCACAGATTGCAAAATATCTGACGACTGAGGAAATAAAAAAAATAAAGGAAGAAGCCCAAAAGGAAGTGATAAAAGACTATCAGTTGCTGGATAAAGGGAAGCAATTACAGTTTAAAAAGAGTCAGTGGAAGAGGGAGGAAGAATGGATACTGTTGTGGGCAAAAGAATATGCCAAAATAAAATACCCCAAAAATCAGACAAAGACATCCAAAGAATGGCAAAAAATATTCCACCACCACTGCCCAAGTAAGAAAGACATCACTTGTAAGAATCTCACAACCCAAAAATCAAACTTTATCAAACAAAAACATTTCTCAGATAATGAAATAAAAACAATGCAACAGGAGGTTGAGAAAATGATAAGAGAAGGCATCTGCCCTCTGACGCAACCCATTACACCACCAAAAAATGATTGCCCTCAAAAAAAGTTTATCCCCGAAAAAACAAACCATCCACTGCCTCCCGAAAAACCGAACCATTTATTGCCTCCCGAAAAAATGAACAAGTCATTGCCCCCCAAAAAAACGAGCAACTCACTACCCCCCGAAAAAACGAACCGTTCACTGCCTCCCGAAAAACCAAACCATTTACTACCTCCCAAAAAACCGAACAACTCAATGCCTCCCGAAAAACCGAACAACTCAATGCCTCCCGAAAAACCGAACAACTCAGTGCCTCCCGAAAAAACGAACAACTCAATGCCTCCTGAAAAAACGAACTCAATGCCTCCCGAAAAACCGAACCATTTATTGCCTCCCGAAAAAATGAACAAGTCATTGCCCCCCAAAAAAACGAGCAACTCACTACCCCCCGAAAAAACGAACCATTCACTGCCTCCCAAAAAACCAAACCATTTACTACCTCCCAAAAAACCGAACAACTCAATGCCTCCCGAAAAACCGAACAACTCAATGCCTCCCGAAAAAACGAACAACTCAATGCCTCCCGAAAAACCGAACCACTCACTGCCTCACGAAAAACCGAACCATTTACTGCCTCACGAAAAAATGAACAACTCACTGCCCCCTGAAAAAACGAGCAACTCATTGCCCACCGAAAAAACGAACAACTCACCAGCTCATCTACAAAATAATTCACAGGTGCACACAGACCCAGAACAGCAGGAACTAGAAGAGGAATTGGCAAATAAGATTGAAGAAACAAGAAAAATGGACATGAAAGAGCGCCCAAAGCAGACTAAACTAAAAGAGAATAAAAAATTCAAAAATATCCTTCAAAAAGTTAACATAGGACTGACCAAACTGGTCCCAAGAGGAGCCACATTGACAGAGTTAAACTCTGTAAATTATGGAGCGGCATGGTACATACAAAGTAAATTAGCCCCACAAGATTTGGAGAGAAACAGTACCACAAATAAGAAAAAGAATATCATGCCACGATGGAAAAAGAAATTACAACAAAAAATCAGCTGCCTAAGAGCAGAGATCTCCCAAATGGCCACATTTTTGGGAAACAAGAACCACAAAAAGAATCTTCTAAAAAAAATAAATCGCATTAAAAGAAAATACAATGTTGAAGACAAACTTCTAGGTGGAAGGCTGGCTGAACATCAAGCCTTAGTAAAAGCTTTCGCAGCACAAATTAGGAATAAAGACAAGAAAATACAAGCAAAACAGATAAACAAACTATTTGCAACAAACCCCAGACTAGTGTACAGAAAGCTGGCAAATGACACAATAGAAGTACAACAACCACCTGAGAGAAAGGAAATTGAAAAATTTTGGAGACCACTCTTTGAAGACCCAAAACAACACCAAGAGGCTGAGTGGATTGAAAAAATACAACAGAAAAACAAAGACAAACAACAAATGCCAGCAATTGTAATCAGTGAAGAAGAGATCAGAAAGAAAATGAGTGAATACAGTAACTTCAAGGCACCTGGCATCGACAAAATCCCAAATTTTTGGCTGAAAAGACTGACAGCATTACACCAACATTATGCTGTGGCTTTCACAAAAATATTGAACGGAGAAGAGGACACACCAGACTGGCTAACGACAGGGAACACAAGCCTAATTCCAAAGACCAAGGAAACACAGCTTCCCAACAAGTACAGACCCATCTGCTGCCTAACAACAACATACAAATGGCTGACAGGAATCATAGCTGATGCCATTTATGAACATCTTGACAATGGTGGCTACCTGGAAAATGAACAGAAAGGATGTTCCAAAAGAAGATTAGGAGCTAAAGACCAGTTACTGACAGACAAAGCTATCCTGGAGGACTGCAAAACAAGGCAGAGGAACCTCAGCATGGCTTGGATTGATTACAAAAAGGCATTTGACAGTGTACCACACTCCTGGATCTTGAGGTGCTTAGAACTATACAACATCAATGAGAAAATAAGAACCTTCCTGAAAGCACAAATGAACAAGTGGAACACCACCATCACCCTCAATCACACAGAGGGACAAATAACAATCCCAGACGTACGAGTTCAGAGAGGGATACTTCAAGGAGACAGCCTTTCACCTCTCTTATTCTGCTTAATCATGGACCCGCTCAGCAAGATCCTGAAGGAGCAAGACATTGGATATGACTTAAGTAAAGACAAAGGAAAGGAAAACCAAAAACTTGTGAACCATCTGTTGTTCATGGATGATTTGAAAAGCTATGCCAACACAAAAAACGGACTCACTCAACTCGTGGAAACTGCCCATAAGTTCTCAAAAGACATTGGCATGGAATTTGGACTGGATAAATGCTCAAAATGCACAATGACAAAAGGAAAAAAGACAAAAACCGAAAACATACAATTGGATGAAGGGAGCTACATTGCAGACCTGGCTGTAGACTCCACATACAAATACTTGGGAATTGAACAAAGTAATTCAATTGAACACAAGAAAATGAGAACAAAAACAACAAAAGAATACCTAAACCGCTTAAAAAAGATCTGCAAAACACAGCTGACACCAAAAAATAAAATCACAGCCATAAACCAGTTTGCAATACCAGTGGTGACCTATGGATTTGGCATAGTGAACTGGCCACAATGCAAACTTAACAAATTGGACACAAAAACCAGAAAAATGCTCACCCTCCACAAAATCACATACAGAAATCAGTGCATGGACAGAATATATCTCCCTCGCAGAGAAGGCGGTATGGGTCTTACTGAAATCAACCAGGCCTACAGAGCATCGATAATAAATATTGTCCAGTACTTAAAGAGCTCTGAAGAAGAAATCATAAAAACGGTCACACAACACCACGAGGCCATAAGTGAACGGACCTCAATCACTAAACTGGCAAAAAACTTTGGCGGAGAACTTCTACAAGAGAGAAAAAGCAACAGTCTCACGCCTGCAACAAAACTTGCAAGACAGACCAGAGAACAATACTGCAAAAAAGAAGGAAAACATCGAGTGGAAAGATGGAAACAACACAAAAGAGCCGGACGTTTCCAAGAAGAACTCGAAAAGGAATACATCGACAAAGTTGGATCAATGCAGTGGCTAAAAAATGGAAAACTTGGTTTTGATGGAGAAAGAATTCTGATTGAGTACAAGATCAGGGACTTCTAACTAATGGCTTCAAAAAAATGGCAGGGATCTCACAGAATGATAAATGCCGATTCTGTCATACAGCTGTTGAGAGTGTAAACCATCTAACATCAGCATGCCAGATCCTCATGGCAGATGGGCATTATACATCCAGACATAACAAGATCTGTCAATATCTCCACTGGAAGATCTGCAAGGAACTGGAGTTGGAAGTCAAAGAACATGTCTGGGAGCACGAGCCAACACCAGTCTCATCCAATAGAAAAATAACGATCTTCTACGACAAAGAGATCCCAGCAGGAAGACACATAGAAGGAGGTGCAATCAAACCTGATATTGTCATCTGGAACAAGCAAGAGAAAACAGCCAAAATCATTGATGTGACAGTCCCCAATGATTACGGCCTGAATCGAGCTGAAAGGGGAAAGATCTCAAAATACCAAGACCTAAAAAATGACCTAAGAACAACATGGTCATTGAAAGACATCGATATCATTCCAGTTGTGGTAGGAGCAACAGGCCTGATGAAGAAGAACCTGAAGAAATACCTTGAGGCAATCCCCGGTCACCCAAGTGCACATGAGGTGCAGTTGTCTGCGATTAAGGGAACGATCACCATCTTGAAGAGAACCCTCGGATACAATGCCAGATCTGGTTAAGATAACTATAGAACCTAGGATGCAACTTTAGACCCCAGGTTTGGGGCCCATTGCATTCTACTAAAAAGACATCAAAGATAAATGAAAAAACAAAAGACAAAAAGCATTTGTCTGTTCTGAATGTGGTCGGAAATTTGGACATAAGAACCACCTGAACAGACACATGATAATTCATTCAGGTCAAAAAGAATTTGGCTGTTCTGAATGTGGTCGAAAATTTGGACAACAGAGCATTCTGGACAGACACATGATCACTCATACAGGACAAAAACAATTTGGCTGTTCTGAATGTGGTCGAAGATTTGCACTAAAGGGCAACCTAAAAAAAACACATGATGATTCATACAGGAGAAAAACCATTTGTCTGTTCTGAATGTGGTCAGAGATTTGGACGAAAGAGCAACCTGAAGACACACATGATAACTCATACAGGACATTTAGACCCCGGGTCTGGGGACCACTGCATTCTATTAAAAAGAAATCCAAGATAAATGAAAAAAAATAAAGACAAACTATAGACCCCAGGTCTGGGGCTCATTGCAGTCTGTTAAAAAATTAATAATAATAAAAGACAAATTTTGGCCACAGGGTGAGCTTAATAAGTTGGATATGAAAACCGGTAAGATGCTCACCAATCACAAAGTTACATAAATCATTGCATGGACAGAATATATCTCCCTTGTAGAGAAGACAGTCTAAGTCTCACTGAAATCAACCAGGCCTACAGAGCATCTAGATTCTAGAATAAGTATTGGACAGCATTTAAAGTGTAGGTGACAGGATATATAGTGGGTTTTTTGTTTGTTTGTTTTGGAGTATTTAAGACTAAAATTAAACAACAGTTTGAAATGAATGCTTTCCTGGTGTGTGGTTACTGAAGAGATAAATATTCAGATTTTGAATTGTCCGCCACAAAAACCGTGAACTTCCATGTGAGTCATAAAATTGGAGAAGGAGGAAGTGACATCAGCAGGACAACCACTGTTTTAGCAGTCCTATTTGTTTGGTTTGCGATTGAACATATCTCTGTGTGTAAGTGATTCATTTTTGGTGTTTTGCCAGCTTGATGTGTTTGCTGCAGTTTGGTGATGATCGGATCTGGATTCCGGATATGGTGATCCAGAATTGGGCATAGGCAGAAATCATAAAACGGGTGGGCCCAGAAAAAATCAGATGGGCCCAACCTTTGGGGTTGTAGGTAAGGTGTAGGTGTTATAATACATTGTTTGAAAAAGTATGCCTTGTTTGGACATCGCAAGCAACGTTATCACTTAGCCTACAGCACTGGCAAAGTGAGCACACGTCAGACACAAGTACTCTTCATGGATAATGCAAGCTGCAGTGCAGCGCCACACATGCACGCGCACACACATACACATACACACATTGGGCCTCATGTATCAACGTTGCGTACGGCGATATTTGAGCGTATATGGGGTGTACACCAAAACGGCTGCGCTACTTGACATTTATCAATGTGGTCGTTGGCGTACGCTGCGCTGAAAATATACACCAGGTCGAGAGGTGGCGTAAATTATACACCAAAATGAACTAGCGCTGGAATCCACATAAAAATGAAGATGATCAACATGATAAACAGTGCCATTATACAAATCAATGCATATGTTACATAAATAACACTTTCCTGATTATACTACATAATAATCAATACAAATCCCGCTGTTGCGGGATTGTTATGGAGCACGATCCGTGGCTACAGCACTGACTGCAAAGACAGCGCTGCTCGCCCTTTTCTCCAGACTTCGAGCCTGGAGCCAGAGCAGCGCTGAGCTTAACTTTATGTGGTGTGATCGTTGTAGACTATGAAATTGATAACTGTAGTTTCGTCATTCCCTTAATTCGCCCGTGCTGCAACCAGGTTTTGTCGTCTCCATTCGGTTGTCACAATAAAATAAATACAGAAATACATTTAAAAAATAAAGAAATCTGACAGATTAGGCATGTCTTATTAATTGAGCGAGCAAATATCCACATGTCAAGAATTATTGACATGTGAAAAGAGAATACAGTGGTCCCTCGCTATAACGCCGTTCACCTGTCATGGCCTTGGAGTGTCGCGGAGTATTTAGTCCAATTTTGCATGCCTTTTTTTTTTACAGTGTTCTGCATATCTGTTTATAAGAATCTTGTTGCCCAGAAGAAAAAAGAGCGCAACAACTACTCATAACTGTGTTTGTCACATGGAAACAAACACCTGCTGCAGCGAGATGTGAGTGGCAAAAAGGCGCAGTGCCAGGACGCAGAGGCCCGATCTGTGAAATACTGGTCAGTCACTATTAATAATTTATGTGTCCGACCTCGTTCGTTGATCGTTAAAATTCATTCGTTAGTTCTAAATGCCATCATAATTATTTATAGGAAAACGTTTTATTTTTATTTCTCAAACAAATGTTTGAGAAATAAACACAGTGAACACAATTTGGTCTTATTTTCCTACTAAGTTTTGAACTTTGAGAGTGTTTACACACGAGAGAAAAGTGAGAAAATGTTCATGCCTGGATCAGGGAGACAGACACCCTCTCTACTTTTAAGATTAGGCTTAAAACTTTCCTTTTTGCTAAAGCTTATAGTTAGGGCTGGATCAGGTGACCCTGAACCATCCCTTAGTTATGCTGCTATAGACTTAGACTGCTGGGGGGTTCCCATGATGCACTGAGTGTTTCTTTCTCTTTTTGCTCTGTATGCACCACTCTGCATTTAATCATTAGTGATTGATCTCTGCTCCCCTCCACAGCATGTCTTTTTCCTGGTTCTCTCCCTCAGCCCCAACCAGTCCCAGCAGAAGACTGCCCTTCCCTGAGCCTGGTTCTGCTGGAGGTTTCTTCCTGTTAAAAGGGAGTTTTTCCTTCCCACTGTCGCCAAGTGCTTGCTCACAGGGGGTCGTTTTGACCATTGGGGTTTTTACGTAATTATTGTATGGCCTTGCCTTACAATATAAAGCGCCTTGGGGCAACTGTTTGTTGTGATTTGGCGCTATATAAATAAAATTGATTGATTGATTGATTGAGAAAAGTGTATAAACTGTGTAGTGAGGGGTTTTACAGCCTTAAAACTTCTATAATAATTGTAAAAAATAATGCTGACTACGTCGCGGTTTCGGTATTACGGGCTATTTTTTAGGACGTAACTCCAGCGATTAATGAGGGACCACTGTAACACTTTATTGATTATATACTACAAAACAATTGATACGACGGCTGCTTTTGACGCTCTATTGGCACGCGTCGTGATTGGTGGAGTTCTTTTTCATTGCCGTCTTCCCGACTTCCATGTCGTAAAATGAGGGTGTGTCTGAAGCAGAGTCTGAATATTTATGGGCGTGTTAATTACAATTACGATCGTTTCTACCCGCCGCATTTATCAAGATCACGTCAGGCGTACTCCAGAAATGGGCAGGTGCGCACTGCTTGATACATGTCACGGCGACTTTGGTGTATTTCAAGTTTACGCCGTAAATTTACGCCACAAGTGCGCAACATTGATACATGAAGCCCATTCTGGTAGCCTACGTGGCTGGGCCTAAACCCAAAATGTCAATAGGTATTTAAATACGGCATTGTTTCAAAAATGAATTCCAAGTTTAATGATGAACACATCTCAGCCAACTGCACAGACGCTGTGTGCACAGTTACACAGAAGCAAAGTGTCAGACACAAGCACCCCATGGACAATGCAAGCGGCAGTGCAACGCTTAGTCATGTAAAGTCCTTTAAAATAAGAATTCAAAATATATCCGCAACATAAAAACAGGTTGGCTCGGCGGCCAAATTATGCAATTGATAAACAATGGAAACCAAAACCATCAGAACAGACACCAACATGATTCGTGGCAGTTGCAATATAATATTAACAATTAGGCCTATTTAGAAGAAAAAAGTAATTAATGGTCTCACACTTACATTTGACGAATCCTTTTAATGCTACAGCAGGAGACAACGGGGTTTTTTGTTGAACTCTTATCACGTCATCATAGTCCAAGGTGTTGGGAAAGTGTAGGAGCACGGACCCACAACAGGGGGCGCAAATGAACGGACAATGGAGTAAGTCAAAATAACAACGCTTTACTGTTGTGAATGTGCACAACGAATACAACCAATTACAGAAATGGACAACAGTCAATACACAAAAGTGTCGTGTGGGCAGGCTCGAAGATAGGAGACGCCTCTCCAAGGTAAGACCGGAACCACACGGCTTCCTCCGCCACAGGACCCCGGGAATACTGGAGCCGCCAAGTCCCGAACTCCCAGGTGGCCACTGCCTCCGCGTGTCGGACCTGGTACTGCTGGCGAGGGAAAAAGAACAGTTAGATGGGGGCGCGTTTGCACCCAGAACTCCGAACGGCAGGAAAGGTACCTCCACCTCTCGTTGGAACAGTAATCCAATAAACTAGCTCAGTCAAAAAATATGTACTCTGTATGCTTCGATATGTTACCTCTCCGGTAGAAACGATATCTCGGCGATGAGGTGGAGATGCCGTCCTGCTGATATACCCCAGTGATAATTGCCGTCAGCTGTCTCAGGTGATGGGTGACAGCTGTTACCGAGGCTGCTCCTGTGGGGCGGCGGCGCCCTCTGGTGCCTGGAGCCCGCACTCCAGGCAGGGCGCCCTCTGGTGGTGGTGGGCCAGCAGTACCTCCTCTTCAGCGGCCCACACAACAGGACCCCCCCCCTCAACGGGCGCCTCCTGGCGCCCGACCGGGCTTGTCCTGGGTGGCGACGGTAGAAGTCGGCCAGGAGGGCCGGGTCCAGGATGAAGCTCCTCTTCACCCAGGAGCGTTCTTCGGGACCATACCCCTCCCAGTCCACCAGATATTGAAAGCCCCGGCCCATCCGACGGACGTCCAACAACCGGCGCACTGTCCAAGCCGGCTCGCCATCGATGATCCGGGCAGGAGGTGGTGCCGGACCGGGTGTACAGAGGGGCGAGGTGTGATGGGGCTTGAGCTTCGACACATGAAATACAGGATGGATCCGCAGTGAGGCTGGAAGCTGAAGCCTCACTGCGGCGGGATTGATGACCTTGAGGATTTTAAACGGTCCTATGTACCTGTCCTGTAGTTTAGGGGAGGCCACTTGTAGTGGGATGTCCTTTGTGGACAACCACACTTCCTGCCCGGGGCGATACGTAGGGGCCGGGGTCCGCCGCCGGTCTGCATGGGTCTTCGCCCTCATCCGGGCCTTCAACAAAGCAGAACGGGCGGCACGCCACACCCGACGGCACTTCCGCAGGTGGGCCTGGACCGAGGGCACACCGACCTCTCCCTCAACCACCGGGAACAATGGGGGCTGATACCCCAAACACACCTCAAAGGGGGAGAGGCCGGTGGCTGATGACACTTGACTGTTGTGGGCGTACTCGATCCAGGCCAGATGAGTACTCCAGGCCGCCGGGTGCGCGGCTGTCACACAACGCAGTGTTTGCTCCATTTCTTGATTGGCCCGCTCTGCTTGCCCGTTGGTCTGGGGGTGATACCCGGACGAGAGACTGACCGTGGCCCCCAGTTCCCGGCAAAAGCTCCTCCAGACATGCGAGGAGAACTGGGGACCGCGATCGGAGGCGATGTCTGATGGTATCCCATGCAGGCGGACAACGTGGTGGACCAGGAGGTCCGCTGTCTCCTGGCTGTTGGGAGCTTTGGGAGGGCCACGAAGTGGACCGCCTTGGAGAATCGGTCCACTATCGTGAGGATCACGGTGTTTCCCTGGGACGGCGGGAGGCCCGTGACAAAATCCAGGCCGATGTGGGACCAGGGGCGATGAGGCACGGGCAGCGGCTGTAGCAGTCCCGGAGCCTTGCGATGGTCGGCCTTGCCCCTGGCACAGGTGGTACAGGCCTGGATATAGTCCCGGACGTCAGCCTCCAGGGACACCCACCAGAAGCGCTGCCGGACAACTGCCACGGTTCTTCGCACCCCTGGATGACAGGAGAGCTTAGAGCCGTGACAGAAGTCCAGGACTGCAGCCCTTGCCTCTGGTGGGACGTAAAGTCTGTTCTTTGGTCCAGTCCCGGGGTCCGGGCTTCGTGCCAGGGCCTCCCGGACGGTTCTCTCAACGTCCCAGGTGAGGGTGGCCACGATAGTGGACTCCGGGATGATGGGTTCCGGTGGATCCGACAACTCCGCTTTGACCTCGTCTTCGTGTACCCGGGACAAGGCATCCGACTTCTGGTTCTTGGTCCCGGGCCGGTAGGTGATGCGGAAGTCAAAACGGCCGAAGAACAGTGACCAGCGGGCTTGCCTGGGATTCAGCCGCTTGGCGGTCCTGATATATTCCAGGTTCCGGTGGTCAGTGAAAACCGTGAATGGCACGGACGTTCCCTCCAACAAGTGTCTCCACTCTTCAAGAGCCTCTTTCACCGCAAGGAGTTCTCGGTTGCCGACGTCATAGTTCCGTTCAGCCGGGGTCAACCTGCGGGAAAAATAGGCACACGGATGAAGGACCTTATCGGTCTTCCCACTCTGGGACAATACAGCTCCTATCCCTGAGTCCGAGGCGTCCACTTCAACCACTAACTGGCGACTAGGATCGGGCTGCACCAGAACGGGTGCAGACGAGAAGCGCCGTTTCAACTCCTTGAACGCGGCCTCGCAACGATCCGACCAGGTGAAGGGGACTTTTGGTGAGGTCAGGGCTGTCAGGGGGCTAACAACCTGGCTGTAGCCTTTAATGAACCTCCTGTAGAAATTCGCAAAGCCGAGGAACTGTTGCAGCTTCCTACGGCTTGTGGGTTGGGGCCAGTCTCTCACCGCTGCAACCTTGGCCGGATCAGGAGCGACGGAGTTGGGGGAGATGATGAACCCCAGGAAGGACAAAGAGGTGCGGTGAAACTCACACTTCTCGTCCTTAACAAACAGCCGGTTCTCCAATAACCGCTGCAGGACCTGACGTACATGTCGGACATGGGTCTCAGGATCCGGAGAAAAGATGAGTATGTCGTCTAAATATACGAAGACGAATCGGTGCAGGAAGTCCCGCAAGACATCATTAACCAATGCTTGGAACGTCGCGGGAGCATTTGTAAGACCGAACGGCATGACCAGGTACTCAAAATGACCTAACGGGGTGTTAAATGCCGTCTTCCACTCGTCTCCCTTCCGGATCCGAACCAGGTGATACGCATTCCTAAGATCAAGCTTGGTGAATATCTTGGCTCCATGCAGGGGCGTGAACACCGAATCCAACAAGGGTAAGGGGTATCGGTTACGAACCGTGATTTCGTTCAGCCCCCTGTAATCAATGCATGGACGTAATCCGCCATCCTTTTTCCCCACAAAAAGAAACCCGCACCCATCGGGGAGGTGGAATTCCGGATCAACCCGGCAGCCAAAGAGTCCCGGATGTAGGTCTCCATTGATTCGCGTTCAGGTCGTGAGAGGTTGTACAGCCTGCTGGACGGGAACTCAACGCCTGGAACCAAATCAATGGCACAATCATACGGGCGGTGCGGGGGAAGGGTGAGTGCCAGATCCTTGCTGAACACCTCCGCAAGGTCATGGTACTGCACCGGCACCGTCCCTAGATTGGGCGGG
Source organism: Thalassophryne amazonica (assembly GCF_902500255.1). Classification (NCBI taxonomy): domain Eukaryota; kingdom Metazoa; phylum Chordata; class Actinopteri; order Batrachoidiformes; family Batrachoididae; genus Thalassophryne; species Thalassophryne amazonica. The sequence goes on from NC_047120.1 coordinate 13,152,055, forward strand.
GCTCTGACCTCCTCCCTGGCCTGGGAACCGGGAGGAACCGAGGAACCTAAACATACCCGATGGCAGGTCTCGCTCCACTGGACCACTACCCCGGACGGCCAATCGATCCGGGGATTGTGTTTCAACATCCAGGGAAAACCTAAAATCACACAGGAGGTGGCCGGAGTTACAAAAAACTCGATCTCCTCCCGGTGATTCCCCGACACCACCAGAGTTACTGGTGGTGTCTTGTGAGTGATTGGAGGGAGTAGGGAGCCATCTAGTGCCCGTACCTGCACAGGCGAGGTAAGCGCCACCAGAGGGAACCCTATCTCCCTGGCCCATTTGCTATCAAGCAAATTCCCTTCTGAGCCCGTGTCCACCAGTGCTGGGGCCTTCAGGGTTAAATCCTCATAAAGGATTGTAACTGGGAGTCGTGTGGCGATGTGGGTGTGTCCCACGTGAACGTCTCGGCCCCCCCCTAGCCCAGTGTCTAGGGGCGGGCGTTGGTGTTTAACCGCTCGGGGCAGTCTCTTACCTGATGCTCAATCGAGCCACAAACAAAACACGCTCCGCGGGCCAGCCTCCTTTGTGTGGCCGGTGCCCTAAATGTTGCCCTACTCGTGTCCATAGCTTCGTCAGCAGGGGGAGCTGTGATCGCACGGAGCGCAGGGGCCGTGGAGCGTGGGGAGGGCGGAACGCGGTTGGAACCGGAAGGGAGAGGGACGACGCGTGCCTGGCCACGCCCTTCGTCTCGTTCCCGACGGCGCTCATTTAACCGATTGTCTAATCGTATGACAAGATCGATAAGCCCATCCAAATCCCGCGGTTCGTCCTTAGCCACCAGGTGCTCCTTGAGGACCAATGACAGTCCGTTTACGAAGGCGGCGCGGAGGGCAGTGCTATTCCATCCGGACCTCGCAGCCGCGATGCGGAAGTCGACTGCATAGGCAGCTGCGCTCCGGCGCCCCTGTCTCATTGACAGCAGCACGGCTGAAGCGGTCTCTCCTCTATTAGGGTGATCGAACACTGTTCTGAGCTCCCTCACAAACCCATCATATGTCAGAAGGAGCCGTGAACTTTGCTCCCAGAGCGCTGTAGCCCAAGCGCGTGCCTCACCACGAAGCAGATTTATCACATAAGCTACTTTGCTAGCGTCAGTCGCGTACATGACGGGACGCTGTGCGAAGACGAGCGAACACTGCATAAGGAAATCCGCGCACGTCTCCACACAGCCTCCGTACGGCTCTGGGGGGCTTATGTATGCTTCAGGGGATGGTGGGGGGGGTCGTTGGACAACCAGTGGAACGTCGCTGTCACGCACAGGGTCTACGGGAGGGAGAGCCGCAGCGGCGCCCGGAGGGCGCGCTTCCACCTGCGCGGCGAGAGCCTCCACCCTGCGGTTCAGGAGGGCGTTCTGCTCGGCCATCAAGTCTAACCGAGTCGTGAAAGCGGTGAGGATCTGCTGCAACTCACCGATTACCCCTCCTGCGGACGCCTGTGCGCCTTGTTCTTCCATTGGCCGTTCAACAGCCGGTTGACGCCCCTCGGGATCCATGACGCTGGCCGAGATATCCTGTTGGGAAAGTGTAGGAGCACGGACCCACAACAGGGGGCGCAAATGAACGGACAATGGAGTAAGTCAAAATAACAACGCTTTACTGTTGTGAATGTGCACAACGAATACAACCAATTACAGAAATGGACAACAGTCAATACACAAAAGTGTCGTGTGGGCAGGCTCGAAGATAGGAGACGCCTCTCCAAGGTAAGACCGGAACCACACGGCTTCCTCCGCCACAGGACCCCGGGAATACTGGAGCCGCCAAGTCCCGAACTCCCAGGTGGCCACTGCCTCCGCGTGTCGGACCTGGTACTGCTGGCGAGGGAAAAAGAACAGTTAGATGGGGGCGCGTTTGCACCCAGAACTCCGAACGGCAGGAAAGGTACCTCCACCTCTCGTTGGAACAGTAATCCAATAAACTAGCTCAGTCAAAAAATATGTACTCTGTATGCTTCGATATGTTACCTCTCCGGTAGAAACGATATCTCGGCGATGAGGTGGAGATGCCGTCCTGCTGATATACCCCAGTGATAATTGCCATCAGCTGTCTCAGGTGATGGGTGACAGCTGTTACCGAGGCTGCTCCTGTGGGGCGGCGGCGCCCTCTGGTGCCTGGAGCCCGCACTCCAGGCAGGGCGCCCTCTGGTGGTGGTGGGCCAGCAGTACCTCCTCTTCAGCGGCCCACACAACAGGACCCCCCCCCCTCAACGGCGCCTCCTGGCGCCCGACCGGGCTTGTCCGGGTGGCGACGGTAGAAGTCGGCCAGGAGGGCCGGGTCCAGGATGAAGCTCCTCTTCACCCAGGAGCGTTCTTCGGGACCATACCCCTCCCAGTCCACCAGATATTGAAAGCCCCGGCCCATCCGACGGACGTCCAACAACCGGCGCACTGTCCAAGCCGGCTCGCCATCGATGATCCGGGCAGGAGGTGGTGCCGGACCGGGTGTACAGAGGGGCGAGGTGTGATGGGGCTTGAGCTTCGACACATGAAATACAGGATGGATCCGCAGTGAGGCTGGAAGCTGAAGCCTCACTGCGGCGGGATTGATGACCTTGAGGATTTTAAACGGTCCTATGTACCTGTCCTGTAGTTTAGGGGAGGCCACTTGTAGTGGGATGTCCTTTGTGGACAACCACACTTCCTGCCCGGGGCGATACGTAGGGGCCGGGGTCCGCCGCCGGTCTGCATGGGTCTTCGCCCTCATCCGGGCCTTCAACAAAGCAGAACGGGCGGCACGCCACACCCGACGGCACTTCCGCAGGTGGGCCTGGACCGAGGGCACACCGACCTCTCCCTCAACCACCGGGAACAATGGGGGCTGATACCCCAAACACACCTCAAAGGGGGAGAGGCCGGTGGCTGATGACACTTGACTGTTGTGGGCGTACTCGATCCAGGCCAGATGAGTACTCCAGGCCGCCGGGTGCGCGGCTGTCACACAACGCAGTGTTTGCTCCATTTCTTGATTGGCCCGCTCTGCTTGCCCGTTGGTCTGGGGGTGATACCCGGACGAGAGACTGACCGTGGCCCCCAGTTCCCGGCAAAAGCTCCTCCAGACATGCGAGGAGAACTGGGGACCGCGATCGGAGGCGATGTCTGATGGTATCCCATGCAGGCGGACAACGTGGTGGACCAGGAGGTCCGCTGTCTCCTGGGCTGTTGGGAGCTTCGGGAGGGCCACGAAGTGGACCGCCTTGGAGAATCGGTCCACTATCGTGAGGATCACGGTGTTTCCCTGGGACGGCGGGAGGCCCGTGACAAAATCCAGGCCGATGTGGGACCAGGGGCGATGAGGCACGGGCAGCGGCTGTAGCAGTCCCGGAGCCTTGCGATGGTCGGCCTTGCCCCTGGCACAGGTGGTACAGGCCTGGATATAGTCCCGGACGTCGGCCTCCAGGGACACCCACCAGAAGCGCTGCCGGACAACTGCCACGGTTCTTCGCACCCCTGGATGACAGGAGAGCTTAGAGCCGTGACAGAAGTCCAGGACTGCAGCCCTTGCCTCTGGTGGGACGTAAAGTCTGTTCTTTGGTCCAGTCCCGGGGTCCGGGCTTCGTGCCAGGGCCTCCCGGACGGTTCTCTCAACGTCCCAGGTGAGGGTGGCCACGATAGTGGACTCCGGGATGATGGGTTCCGGTGGATCCGACAACTCCGCTTTGACCTCGTCTTCGTGTACCCGGGACAAGGCATCCGACTTCTGGTTCTTGGTCCCGGGCCGGTAGGTGATGCGGAAGTCAAAACGGCCGAAGAACAGTGACCAGCGGGCTTGCCTGGGATTCAGCCGCTTGGCGGTCCTGATATATTCCAGGTTCCGGTGGTCAGTGAAAACCGTGAATGGCACGGACGTTCCCTCCAACAAGTGTCTCCACTCTTCAAGAGCCTCTTTCACCGCAAGGAGTTCTCGGTTGCCGACGTCATAGTTCCGTTCAGCCGGGGTCAACCTGCGGGAAAAATAGGCACACGGATGAAGGACCTTATCGGTCTTCCCACTCTGGGACAGTACAGCTCCTATCCCTGAGTCCGAGGCGTCCACTTCAACCACTAACTGGCGACTAGGATCGGGCTGCACCAGAACGGGTGCAGACGAGAAGCGCCGTTTCAACTCCTTGAACGCGGCCTCGCAACGATCCGACCAGGTGAAGGGGACTTTTGGTGAGGTCAGGGCTGTCAGGGGGCTAACAACCTGGCTGTAGCCTTTAATGAACCTCCTGTAGAAATTCGCAAAGCCGAGGAACTGTTGCAGCTTCCTACGGCTTGTGGGTTGGGGCCAGTCTCTCACCGCTGCAACCTTGGCCGGATCAGGAGCGACGGAGTTGGGGGAGATGATGAACCCCAGGAAGGACAAAGAGGTGCGGTGAAACTCACACTTCTCGTCCTTAACAAACAGCCGGTTCTCCAATAACCGCTGCAGGACCTGACGTACATGTCGGACATGGGTCTCAGGATCCGGAGAAAAGATGAGTATGTCGTCTAAATATACGAAGACGAATCGGTGCAGGAAGTCCCGCAAGACATCATTAACCAATGCTTGGAACGTCGCGGGAGCATTTGTAAGACCGAACGGCATGACCAGGTACTCAAAATGACCTAACGGGGTGTTAAATGCCGTCTTCCACTCGTCTCCCTTCCGGATCCGAACCAGGTGATACGCATTCCTAAGATCAAGCTTGGTGAATATCTTGGCTCCATGCAGGGGCGTGAACACCGAATCCAACAAGGGTAAGGGGTATCGGTTACGAACCGTGATTTCGTTCAGCCCCCTGTAATCAATGCATGGACGTAATCCGCCATCCTTTTTCCCCACAAAAAAGAAACCCGCACCCATCGGGGAGGTGGAATTCCGGATCAACCCGGCAGCCAAAGAGTCCCGGATGTAGGTCTCCATTGATTCGCGTTCAGGTCGTGAGAGGTTGTACAGCCTGCTGGACGGGAACTCAACGCCTGGAACCAAATCAATGGCACAATCATACGGGCGGTGCGGGGGAAGGGTGAGTGCCAGATCCTTGCTGAACACCTCCGCAAGGTCATGGTACTGCACCGGCACCGTCCCTAGATTGGGCGGGGCTCTGACCTCCTCCCTGGCCTGGGAACCGGGAGGAACCGAGGAACCTAAACATACCCGATGGCAGGTCTCGCTCCACTGGACCACTACCCCGGACGGCCAATCGATCCGGGGATTGTGTTTCAACATCCAGGGAAAACCTAAAATCACACGGGAGGTGGCCGGAGTTACAAAAAACTCGATCTCCTCCCGGTGATTCCCCGACACCACCAGAGTTACTGGTGGTGTCTTGTGAGTGATTGGAGGGAGTAGGGAGCCATCTAGTGCCCGTACCTGCACAGGCGAGGTAAGCGCCACCAGAGGGAACCCTATCTCCCTGGCCCATTTGCTATCAAGCAAATTCCCTTCTGAGCCCGTGTCCACCAGTGCTGGGGCCTTCAGGGTTAAATCCTCATAAAGGATTGTAACTGGGAGTCGTGTGGCGATGTGGGTGTGTCCCACGTGAACGTCTCGGCCCCCCCCTAGCCCAGTGTCTAGGGGCGGGCGTTGGTGTTTAACCGCTCGGGGCAGTCTCTTACCTGATGCTCAATCGAGCCACAAACAAAACACGCTCCGTGGGCCAGCCTCCTTTGTGTGGCCGGTGCCCTAAATGTTGCCCTACTCGTGTCCATAGCTTCGTCAGCAGGGGGAGCTGTGATCGCACGGAGCGCAGGGGCCGTGGAGCGTGGGGAGGGCGGAACGCGGTTGGAACCGGAAGGGAGAGGGACGACGCGTGCCTGGCCACGCCCTTCGTCTCGTTCCCGACGGCGCTCATTTAACCGATTGTCTAATCGTATGACAAGATCGATAAGCCCATCCAAATCCCGCGGTTCGTCCTTAGCCACCAGGTGCTCTTTGAGGACCAATGACAGTCCGTTTACGAAGGCGGCGCGGAGGGCAGTGCTATTCCATCCGGACCTCGCAGCCGCGATGCGGAAGTCGACTGCATAGGCAGCTGCGCTCCGGCGCCCCTGTCTCATTGACAGCAGCACGGCTGAAGCGGTCTCTCCTCTATTAGGGTGATCGAACACTGTTCTGAGCTCCCTCACAAACCCATCATATGTCAGAAGGAGCCGTGAACTTTGCTCCCAGAGCGCTGTAGCCCAAGCGCGTGCCTCACCACGAAGCAGATTTATCACATAAGCTACTTTGCTAGCGTCAGTCGCGTACATGACGGGACGCTGTGCGAAGACGAGCGAACACTGCATAAGGAAATCCGCGCACGTCTCCACACAGCCTCCGTACGGCTCTGGGGGGCTTATGTATGCTTCAGGGGATGGTGGGGGGGGTCGTTGGACAACCAGTGGAACGTCGCTGTCACGCACAGGGTCTACGGGAGGGAGAGCCGCAGCGGCGCCCGGAGGGCGCGCTTCCACCTGCGCGGCGAGAGCCTCCACCCTGCGGTTCAGGAGGGCGTTCTGCTCGGCCATCAAGTCTAACCGAGTCGTGAAAGCGGTGAGGATCCGCTGCAACTCACCGATTACCCCTCCTGCGGACGCCTGTGCGCCTTGTTCTTCCATTGGCCGTTCAACAGCCGGTTGACGCCCCTCGGGATCCATGACGCTGGCCGAGATATCCTGTTGGGAAAGTGTAGGAGCACGGACCCACAACAGGGGGCGCAAATGAACGGACAATGGAGTAAGTCAAAATAACAACGCTTTACTGTTGTGAATGTGCACAACGAATACAACCAATTACAGAAATGGACAACAGTCAATACACAAAAGTGTCGTGTGGGCAGGCTCGAAGATAGGAGACGCCTCTCCAAGGTAAGACCGGAACCACACGGCTATATATACCCCAGTGATAATTGCCGTCAGCTGTCTCAGGTGATGGGTGACAGCTGTTACCGAGGCTGCTCCTGTGGGGCGGCGGCGCCCTCTGGTGCCTGGAGCCCGCACTCCAGGCAGGGCGCCCTCTGGTGGTGGTGGGCCAGCAGTACCTCCTCTTCAGCGGCCCACACAACACCAAGGGAAAGCACGGAGAGTGCATTCAGTCTGTGAGTCAACATGGATGTTCTGGTGGACGTTTTTATCCGATTATCAGCAGAAAACAGCGAAATCCGCAAAGTAGTCAGCGCTATTTTTTGCAATTATTATAGCTGTTGTAAGGCTGTAAAACCCCTCACTACACACTTTATACACTTTTCTCAAACAGGCATTAACATTTTCTCACTTTTCTCTCGTGTAAACACTCTTTTTTTCTTCTGTGTGAGAAGATTATAAACAGACACACGCAGAACACAATGCGCGTGCTCTCCCTTCGCTCACTGCCTCCAGAGGTACGGATGCGGGACCCGCAAAGAATCCAAGTCCTCTCTCGGTGGCCACGGAGCTCTGGCTGCGGTCAACATCCACATCAAAACAGCGAGCGTAGTCTCTGGACCTGTTGCCAGATGTGGCGCAGCTCCGCACAGCAGACAGGAGGGTGGTGTGAGTGGCCCGCTGCTGTGTTTACCGAGCCCGCAGAAAGCGCATCGGATGCAGTGAGAGCAATCGCGGTGATGCCGACCAGCGTTATAGCGAGGGACCACTGTACTCTGAAAATGAATTAATAAAAATCACAGAAGATGAACCAGATTTCTTTGACAAAATTTATTGTCGCTCAGTGCTAATGCAATACCATATCATAGGAATACAATGAGGCAACAACAGGTGACTGTCGAGTGTCGACTCAGCCTTCTCATTGGATGGGGCAGGCCTGGCTGACAAGTGAGCAGGCCCAGGCCCATCCAGGCCCACCCCTGGCTACGTGTAAGTCCAGAATATGCAAAAATATAGGGAAAATAGAAAATGTGTCAGTGTGAGGTGACAAATGATGCTAGTGATGCACAACTAACACCAAACTGTAGCTGAATCTGTACTGATTCAGTAAGGTGTCATCAGATTTGATGTAGCTTCAAATGTTATGGAGCTAGATCCAGAAGAAAACCGCCATTACCGAAAAATCATTTTTATACAATAACTTTTGAACTAATAAAGACATAAAAGTGATTCCAAGTTCTAGTGGTATGTTATCATGGTCAAGGATGTCAAATATAAAGGAAAGAAAAGTGTATATATCATAGTTTTGGTTGTAACACTGAATTGTTGAATAGATCACTGTGCCAAGGAGGGAATCTCTTTAGGGTCAGTGACCCTATGGCCTTGGCGGAGGTTTGCACTCTCTGAGTGCTTCTAGTTTGTTTTTTATAATCACCATTCTGTATTCTGAACTCCAATATCGTCACTTGTCAGACTGAAGATCTTCCTCCAATGTTTCATTGTCGTCTAAATAAGGCTCAAACCGATGAGGCTATATCCCACAGTTTCTTCAGACATTTTCAGAATCACCTTCAGACTAAAAAAAGCTCCACACTAGAAAGAAAAATGTCCAAAAACAGCTACATTTCCACTGCGTTTACAATTGATTTGGGAATGAATCAGCAGGTCCTGTTCTCCCGATGTCACAACAATATGGCCGCAGCTGAGGGCTATAATAGAGTGCAGTCTTCAGACAGCTGTTTATCCTTCACCAATGCACTTATCGGTTTTTTTTATGGTTCAGGATTTTTCTTTAAATACCAATATTTCATAATTTTTAGTGATTATTTGTGCACATTCTTTGTTGTCACCTACTCTTTAAAGACTTCTGAAGAGGAAGTCAGGAAAAAGGAAGCACAACATCAGAATGAGAGCCTCTGTGACTTCTTTCTGCTGAAAGTGAAGCGAAATGAAGCAGTGCAACACAAGAGTCGAACTTGGCTAATGCACACTTCACTCATCGAGGTGCTAATGTTTCTGATACAGCAGAGGGACATGACAGAGAAACTATAAATGGACGGAAATCTATGTGTAAATGGAGATCTTGTGCCCATAAGGATATATGAAGTCATCTTTTTTTAATCGACTGTCTCTGGAACCTGGAAATCATCACTATTCTACTCCACAGTCACCCAATGTTAAAATTTTGTCTTACTAAAATACTAATGAAGAAATTAAATCAAAAACCACATTTATTCACAGGTACTTCAGTGTTTAATACATTTGCATCGACACATCACACATTTCATACTTAAATACACAGCAAAGTCATTAATGTTAAACCCACCCATCACCACACCAGAATCACAGATGGCTTTTGTTCGTGTGCCAAACCACCACAGTGGTCTTGTTATAAAATGTGGTCACCTTAGTATTTCTTCTGTTTTTCTTGTTGTTTAATGCTGGCAAATTATACAGTATTTTTTTCTTTCTTTCTTTTTTTTTTTTTTTTGTCTTTCTGATGCCTGATTCTGTTTTTTTCTCTGTTTAAGGTGCAGCTCCATCCAGAGATGGGAGTTGTATTTGTGTTGGTGATCCTCCTGTCCTGTACACCAACAGCAATTCTTGTATATTCATCCGTGAATTGTTCTGTGAATTGTTTCTGTAACTTGTGTTTGTAGCATGGCCCAAGCAGAGGGTCACCCCTTTGAGTCTGGTCTGCTTAAGGTTTCTTCCTCAGAGGGAGTTTTTCCTTACCACTGTTGCTCTGGGGGTTGGTAAGGTTAGACCTTACCTGTGTGAAGTGCCTTGAAGCAACTCTGTTGTGATTTGGCACTATATAAAGGAAAATAAATTGAAAAAATTGAAAATTGTTAAGTCAATGTCCTGCAGTCCCAGTTTGGCTGATCTTCTGATTTGGTGTTGTGCGGTGTTATCGTTGAAATCGAGGATCTCCAGGAACTTTTTTATGCATCCCTGTTGGTCCATGCGTCTGTGTGGACCACAAACACCGTACCCAGCAGTACCCAGGCTGCAGGACTCAAAAAACCTCTGGTGTGAGGTACGACGTTTCGCAGTGAAAAGTCATTGAAGGCAACAACAACACCCCTTATTGCAGCAACACCAGCCCTCAGCCAGAAATTCCTCCAGCCACCATTACTTGTAGCCTGTCAGCACAGAATCAGAACAGCTTTGTTATCTTAAAACAGTCTATTCCAATAATATGTTCCATCTTTCAGTGCATGAAAGTATTCTTTCCATTACATGACTGGAAAAAAAATCATAATTTTGTTTGATATGACATGTATATACACGTTAGGGAGGGCCATGTAATTTATTAATTGATGTTTTACTTAAAATTTACCTGAGGTGTCTCAGCTGGTTTGGAGGCTGGAGAGAAGTAAGCTGACCCAGGAGGTGAAGGCGTGTTGGAGTCTTCAACTTGTGGTCGGGATGGTTGATATCGAGGCTGGATTGATTTCAGATGGTGTCACTGATCGAGTCTTCCTACTCAGTTGGGGTTGATCAGGTTCCTGACTAATCAACTGGACAAAACCCTGATGGGGCAGGTCATTGGTTTTTTGTTTGTTTTTTAAACCTTGTAATATTTTCGCTGGTCATAATCTCTGATGGTGAGGCATTCTGTGAGTGCTTATTATTCCAAACTTGATACCCTTGTTGGTTTTGTCATCTCTTTTCCCCTGTTTGTCATTTGCCTTTACCACCAATAGGCACTAACAGTGTGCGGGAGCTGGCAGCAGCCTTGCAGTTATTGTGGGAATAGGTTTTTTTTCAATTCATTAATGTTTTTGAACATTTCCAAAACTTTGTAGTTACCCTCCAACTGTTATTGCAATGTAGACTTTATTGTAGTGTAGACTATTACAGCCACACTCATTGTGTGGTTGTTTATTATATTTCTATCCCAAAAAAATCAATTAACATAATATAACATGAATATTTATAAAACACAGTAATCAAAATTAATCATCTCATATGCTTGGACATTAAACATAATAAAATTATATCATAAAAACATCAGAAATCTTGATCACAGAGACACTGAAATTATACTTTAAATGCATATTGACCATAAAGTTAAGACCAGACATGGACATGCAATGACTAACTTAAACAAGGAAATATCACAGTTGTTAGAAATTAGAACCATTTGTGATTAAGCCTCTCTTCCTCTCACAGTTTGGAAGCACACCACTCGTTTGTGATTGGTCCATAGATTCAGCTCTAGTGATTGGCCAACTTAGCCTGGTCTCATACATGGAGCTGTCATTTGTGTTGCCTCAAATGTTCCATGAATGGAGCAGCCACGTGGGTGAGAATGGTCAAGCCAAATGCAACAGGAAAACAGTGTTTAATTCTCCGGTGTTGTGTTTGACTGTGTGGATGTATCACACATAGAACTGTGTGGGAATATGGCCTTTTATTAATTGAATTTATTATTAATATTGCATGTCTGTGTTTGCTGTGCCTTATGCCTTCCTGCATGTATTTTATTTTGCTGTGCTGTGGAAACTTTTGAGTTGTGTTCAGGCCACGCCCACTTTCCCCACGGACCCCCGGTGAATAAGCGAGCGCACCTGCTGCCAATCAGAAAATTAGTGGCAAGAGAGTAAAAGACAATGAGCGGGAGGCACGCCAGAGAACAGAAGGGATACGAGTGCAAGGCAGACGTACACGGGCAGACCTGGGCGAGGGCTAAACCTGGAGTGAATGCGTGGAACCAGAGGCCAGGGCAGAGGACGAGTCTGAGCGAGAGGGGCTACTGAGACTGGCGAGTGGGAGACGAGACGGCGTGAGGGCGTATGCGAGGAGTGCAGCCGAGAGGTCAGGTCCAGAAAAATCATACGCAAGGCCTGTTGTGTGTGTACTGGGCGGCTGGTTGAGAGTCGCCCGGACCCGGTAAGTGCCGTCGACGAGGGGAGGGTTGTCCCACTGAAAGTTCTCTCGATTACCCCCCCGCAGCTCTGCTTTCTTGACAGACCCACAGAAATGGTAGAGGCATGGCAGAAGGAAGCCTACGGAGCCACGCTGCCCACGGAGCCAGATGGATACGCAGGATTCTGCCCTGGTGTACTTTTAGATATTTATTTGGTTTTAACCCTAAGCCTTCGCTATTTTTAAACAGACATTTTAAGAGCTTTAATATTGATGGTGGACTGCAGACACCGATCCTTGTATTTTATTTGTTTATTGTAATTAAATATATTTAAACTTTTTATTCTCTTGGTTTTAATTCACTGCTCACCCCTGTTTTATTGAACCTGTGTTTTTTATTGGGTCCTAGTCCCTCGCTAGGTGGCGTTGTCGGCAACATTCATTCATCTTCTACCGCTTAGTCCAATTAAGGGTCGTGGGGGGCTGGAGCCTATCCCAGCAGTCATAGAGCGTGAGGCGGGGTACAACTAGGACAGGACGCCAGTCTGTCGCAGGGCCACAAATAGACAAACAAACACAGACACACCCACACACACACCTACAGACAATTTTAAAGAGTCCAATCCACCTAACCCGCATGTCTTTGGATGTGGGAGGAAACCGGAGCACCCGGAGGAAACCCACGCAAACATGAGGAGAACATGCAAACTCCACACAGAAAGGCCATTGGAATTGAATCCAACATCCATCCATCCATCCATCTTCTACCGCTTAGTCCAATTAAGGGTCGCGGGGGGCTGGAGCCTATCCCAGCAGTCATAGAGCGTGAGGCGGGGTACACCCAGGATAGGACGCCAGTCTGTCGCAGGGCCACAAATAGACAAACAAACAGACACACCCACACGCACACCTACAGACAATTTTAAAGAGTCCAATCCACCTAACCCGCATGTCTTTGGATGTGGGAGAAAACCGGAGCACCCGGAGGAAACCCATGGGGAGAACATGCAAACTCCACACAGAAAGGCCACGGGAATTGAACCCAACATTTTAACCATAATTTTAGTTTTAAAACACATTCTAATCCCCACTCGGCTACAGATTTTCTGGCGTTGTCAGTAGGATACAGGTTTGTGAGCAATGTTTTAACCAGAGATTTATTTATTTGTCTTTATTGTTTGAAGCTGTTTGTTTTTTTTTTTTACACTATTGTATTTTTAACTTTTTTATTTCAAAATCATGATGCCTATTTATCCTGGGGCCCCATGGGTGCCTAAATATGAAGGCCAAGAAGGCAACATAAAATATTTGGAATGGAAGGCGCAAATGCAAGGTCTTTTAGAAACCAATAATTTAACTAAACCCCAAAAAGTAAAATTATAATTGGTGCATTGTCTGGTCTGCCTAAACAGCAAATTAATGTGCTTGCAGAGGACGAGCTTGACAGGGTTGGGAAAATCTTTAATGCGTTAGATGAATTGTATGTAAAGGAAGTTCCTGTGTCTGTCTTACGATCCCAATTTTTTGGTTGTGTGCAGAAACCAGGCCAGTCCATTCAAGCTTATGCTCTGCGCTTGAGAGAACTGTATCGTAAGCTACAACATTTAAATGCATCTTCAGTGCCCTGCAACAGGAGGCCCTTCTTCTAGACAAAGAAAATCAAAGCCCACGGTGGCCCGAAGCAACGTGCGCTGTGGTAAGAGACCCTAACCACACCAGGTCCTACCAACAGGAGTCATGGAAGCAGAAGCGTAAAAAGGAAATTATGGAAGAGATCAAAGACCAAATGAAGGACTTTGCTCGTGAGCTCATCAGAGAGCTAAGACCAGCTAGCCCTGCACCATTCCCTGCACACCGCAACAGCGCCCATGAGCCTCGCTCAGAACAGAGGCACCGACAGTACATGTCTGGTAATTGTTGGGATGAGGAAGGTAGGCCCATCTGTAGAAACTGCGGCCTGTTATGTGTCGGACGCAGCCCGGAGAACCGACCAGCGTTTGAAGAACCCAGTATAAAATAAGCAGAGCACGGTACAAAGGATAACAGAGTTTAATAAACATAACAGTGATGTGAAAAAATATAAAAGTGCGTGGTCTGGCGTGGTGGTGTTGCGGTGCGCTCCCAGCAGCGCTAACGATCCGGAGCCAGAACCAATTCGGACCCAAGGACCCCGCCGACACCCCCCAGGTGGCCGCGACAAACCGAGTCTGTGAAAGAAGGAATCATTATGCGAGTCCACACTCAACACACAGAGAGACCGCTCAAAAGTGTACAAACAGCAAACACTTCCTGGCTTAATTGCAAATCAGCTTCCCACCCTGCAGGCATAGAACACCCTGTTCACAAAACTCCACTGCAGTGGAAGCTGATTTAAACGACCAACATACAGCTCAATATAATAAGGTGTGAGGGACACCACATTTACTGACTGTATAAATGTTAGTCACAAAATCTAACGTACCTCAGGAAGTGTGCTGATGAGCGTGAGACCTCACCCCCTCCTCTTTCACAGACCATGCATCAAACCTGGACGTTCTCTGCATCCACTGATGATGAGATGGCTCTCGAGACGACGATCTCACCCGTCTGGTCACAAGGTCGAGTCTCTGGCAAATACACACTGTGTACTCCAGTCTTAAATGCCACCATGTTCCAATCCATGTAGATGCACCACAGCTGTGAGTCCTGACGAGCCGCAGGTGATCAGCCTCAGGTGATCAGGGTGAGGTCCTGATAAACTCAGCTACACAGCCACTCAGTCCCAAATGCAAGCCACCTGGAAGGAAAAACAAAAGACAGGACAAAAGACAGAAACAAAAAGGCAGCCAGGCCCCCCCAGCCATACAACAGTACCCCACCCTCACAGGAAGCCTCCCAGCAACCACACAAACCTGGCCCAGGAGAAACACCCCCTCCAGGGACCATGGCTGGAAACCGTATCCGCATTCATCTTCCAACAGAATCTTCATCTAACAGAACGGTTGATGTCTTCTCCTCTGGCTGCATCTTTGCCCTTGTTTCTATCAGTCAATTAGCACAGGTGTGGCCAGGAGTTCTTGAACCTGTGCGGTCAGCCTTTGTCCAACCATGTTCACAGTCTGATTAGTCATAAAACAAAAAAGACAAACACAAACAACCAAAACACCCCCCCCTCCCCAGGGGACCGTCCCATCAAACCCCGGGAAGAGGAGAAAAGAAAAACACAACCCAAACTTAAGCTTGCAAATAAAAACACTAACAACACCCCCCCCCCCCCCTAACGACATGTAGGGACCAACACCCCCCAGAGGACATCCCGCCAGCTCCAGGAGTAATAACCACAGCCGAGGTTCCTCTGGGATCCAATGTCACCCACGGGGACTCCCAGCGCCTCCCAGAGGACCATTCCATCAACCCCAGGAGACGCTTCCCCTCATGACCAACGGACCCAGCCCCGGCCGTCTATGGCTAGATGGACCCACAGCCCTTTCCCCCCCAGAGGACACCACAGTCAAACCCTGAGGGCGGAAACTGGGGGAAAAACAAAAGGAGAGAAAAAAAACATACAAACAAAACAACCCCAACCCCACCCCCTTGGCGCAGTGGAAACTGGAAATACGTCCAGTGTCACCAACCGTGACTATACCCCAGAAGCCAACCGGGAGGAGTGGAACAGCGGTTATGGCAGATGGCACAAAACGGCGCCACTCCTCCGACTTCCAAACCAGCCACCAGCTGCGGGTATATCCCACTGCCCCAAACCTCAGCCACGCCGATGGCAGACGGCTCAAAGGCACGCTGAAGCCGGAGGTGGAACAGGGAATCAACAAACAAACCCCCCCCCCCCCCCAGGTGCAGAGGTTACCTGGGAAACGCCCAGCATAACCAAACTGCACCACTCCGGCAACGCCGACACTACGGCTCACACAGCTGGAGCCAGAGGAGAAGAGAGGGAACAAAAAGAAAATACCCCAAACCCCCCCCCCTCCCCTCCCGGGTGCAGAGGTTACCTGGGAAATGCCCAGCATAACCAAACTGCACCACTCCAGCAACGCCGACTCTACGGCTCACCCGGCTGGAGTCAGAGGAGAAGAGAGGGCATAACAAAAAACAAAACAAAAAAAAAGAAAAAACAACCCAATTACCCCCCATCACCCCCCAGGGGACCGTCCCATCAAACCCTGGGGAGGTGAAACTAAAAGAAATAAAAAGAAAGACTAACAGACTAACATAAAGTTGCTTGGGTCCTTTTTTGTTGCTCCAAACAGGCTGCAGGGTCACAACCCCAGACACTAATAGTGGAAAACAAAAAATAAAATCCCACACAAAAACCAACTCAAAAAACACCCACACAAAATGAACTAACAAAACTAATCAGTGGTTTATACCGTCAAGCTCAAACAAATGGAACACACCTGTTCCAACTTAAGAGCTTGACGGTAATGTGACTCAGTCACCAACAGAGGGAGCCAGTGCGCTAAAAATGAAAAACCCCCTTTGGTGACAGAGAAAACAAACGAGCTGCTTTTCTGTGCGCAGCTGAGTGCAACACACAACCAAAAATGTGATTCAACTAAATAACACCGGAGCTGACACAACAGACGCAGTAGCTATCATTACCCGGGGAAACGGGGCTACGACTGTAACACAGGAAGCACCGCGACCCGTGCCACAGAGCTCCGCCGTGCGCGTTCACCCATTACAGACCCACTCCTGCAGCTCCCGTTTAAACCTCTTATCCGGTTGAAGTGTGACGCGAAGCCGTCGCCAGTCACACTCCACCACGACCCACGGATAAGGCACAAACACAGGAAACACGGCTGCAAGAGAGCACGAATCAGTATTCAGTAATGGGTTCTCAAACACGCACCATCCGGGCGGAGAGCACCCGCAACTGATCCGGATAACTTCTGAACGTCTGCTGCCGCCTTCCCGGCGCATTACCGTCTCTGCTACCGCTGGGTCCGTGATGTTTGGCCAGAGACTACTGTTATGTGTCGGACGCAGCCCGGAGAACCGACCAGCGTTTGAAGGACCCAGTATAAAATAAGCAGAGCACGGTACAAAGGATAACAGAGTTTAATAAACATAACAGTGATGTGAAAAAATATAAAAGTGCGCGGTCTGGCGTGGTGGTTTTGCGGTGTGCTCCCAGCAGCGCTAACAATCCGGAGCCAGAACCAATTCGGACCCAAGTACCCCGCCGACACCCCCCAGGTGGCCGCGACAAACCGAGTCTGTGAAAGAAGGAATCATTATGTGAGTCCACACTCAACACACAGAGAGAACGCTCAAAGGTGTACAAACAGCAAACACTTCCTGACTTAATTGCAAATCAGCTTCCCACCCTGCAGGCATAGAACACCCTGTTCACAAAACTCCACTGCAGTGGAAGCTGATTTAAACGACCAACATACAGCTCAATATAATAAGGTGTGAGGGACACCACATTTACTGACTGTATAAATGTTAGTCACAAAATCTAACGTACCTCAGGAAGTGTGCTGACGAGCGTGAGACCTCACCCCCTCCTCTTTCACAGACCATGCATCAAACCTGGACGTTCTCTGCATCCACTGATGATGAGATGGCTCTCGAGACGAAGATCTCACCCGTCTGGTCACAAGGTCGAGTCTCTGGCAAATACACACTGTGTACTCCAGTCTTAAATGCCACCATGTTCCAATCCATGTAGATGCACCACAGCTGTGAGTCCTGACGAGCCGCAGGTGATCAGCCTCAGGTGATCAGGGTGAGGTCCTGATAAACTCAGCTACACAGCCACTCAGTCCCAAATGCAAGCCACCTGGAAGGAAAAACAAAAGACAGGACAAAAGACAGAAACAAAAAGGCAGCCAGGCCCCACCAGCCATACAACAGCAGCCAGCCAGGTCACATTGCTAGATTTTGTAGAGTGGCCCCTGTTTATCAGCCAGCTTTAAACTAAGTCACCCGACTGCTGAGGCCCATGCAGTGGGGTCTGGTCTGGGAGAAGACCAAAGGGCTGCTACAACCTCTTGTGGGAAACTGCCCCTACGTGGAAGTGTTAGTTGGAGGCATTAAAATGGAAGGACTTTTAGACACTGGTTCACAAGTCACGCTTATCCAGCAGAGTAAATTTTTGAAACATTTTTCTAACTATGCTGTTAACGATGTGCCTTCTTACGTGAAGCTGAAAGCAGCCAATGGCCTTAAGATCCCCTGCATTATGTCCACTTGAAAACTCATTTTTGTTAACAGTTTTTGCCATTTGCTTAAGTGGTTAATGCGCTTGGTTTCAGTTCAGAAGGTTCTGGGTTCAAATCCCACCCCTGCCACATTTCTCCATGTAATGTGGAGTTGGGTCAGGAAGGGCATCCGACGTAAAACCTGTGCCAATTCAACATGCAGATCCACCTTGGATTTGCTGTGCCGACCCCGAGTGCAAACAAGGGAGCAGCTGAAGGGCTTAAACACATTTTGCAAAATTTGGCTCACTGTGTCAAAACTCTACACACAAGCAAGATAAGACACAACACTTGTAAAACATCTCACAGCTCTCTCAAAATGAAACCTTACAATCAAAAGCTAACAATGTCTTCTAAAAATGTCATTTAAAATGATACAAACATGCACCATTTGGAAACACTTTCAAATCAACAGCAACACACTGATGTGTTTCATACAAAACACTGAAGTCAAAATCTTTATATTTACTTTTTTTTCAAACAAGAGCTGAAAGTTAGGTATTTAGAAATAAAAGAAATAAAAGTGTTACGTGCGTATATATATATATATATATATATATATATATATATATATATATATATACGAGGGCTGTCCATAAAGTATAGGTCCTTTTGTTTTTTACGTCAGACATGCTTGAACCCTCGTGCGCATGCGTGAGTTTTTCCACGCCTGTCGGTGACGTCATTCGCCTGTGAGCACTACTTGTGGGAGGAGTCGTCCAGCCCCTCGTCGGAATTCCTTTGTCTGAGAAGTTGCTGAGAGACTGGCGCTTTGTTTGATCAAAATTTTTTCTAAACCTGTGAGGCACATCGAAGTGGACACGGTTTGAAAAATTAAGCTGGTTTTCGGTGAAACTTTTAACAGCTGATGAGAGATTTTGAGGTGATACTGTCGCTTTAAGGACTTCCCACGGAGCGGGACGTCGCGCAGCTGTCCCAGGCGCCGTCGTCAGCCTGTTTCAAGCTGAAAACCTCCACATTTCAGGCTCTATTGATCCAGGACGTCGTGAGAGAACAGAGAAGTTTCAGAAGAAGTCGGTTTCAGCATTTTATCTGGATATTCCACTGTTAAAGGAAATTTTTTTTTAATGAAAGACGTGCGGACGGGTCCGTGCGTCGGGACGCAGCCGGCGCAGTACGGCGGCACAGGAAAAACACCTCTGTGTTGATAACCATTTGTAAAATCCAGGCGGCTTTTGATGGCTTTCAGTGGAGTGAGTATCAGAAATTGTTTAACAGCTCGACATGTTCCAACATGTCCTTAAGGCTTCCAACAGAGGTGTTTTTCCAGTAAAAACAAAAAATAAAAAGGACCTATACTTTATTGACAGACCTCGTGTATATATGTATATATATATATATATATATATATAAACATGATTGGGATTGAAAAGGAGATAGGAGCATCTTCTTTACAATATGTGAAATGGAGTTTAGATGTGATAAGGTGACATTAGTGCAGGGATTTGTAAACGAGGTGTTATTGCACATGATTTGTGGACATATTAATATTGCACGTGATTTGTGGACATATTATTGCATGTGGTTATTTCACAGTGTTATTGTACAGTCTGACAGCAGCAGGGAGGAACGACCTGTGGTATTCATTCCTTCTTTCACTGAGGGTGCCTCAGTCTGTCACTGAAGGAGCTACTCAGCTCCACTACAGTCTGATGCAGAGGGTGAGAGGAGTTGTTCATGATGGATTTGAACTTGGTTAACACCCTCCTCTCAGCCACCTCCTCCAGAGAGTCCAGAGGACAGCCCAGGACAGAGCTGGACTTCCTGACAAGCTTGTTCAGTCTCTTTCTCTCCTGCTCTGTGCTGCCTGGGGCCCAACAGACGACAGCATAGAGGAGAGCAGAGGCTTCAACAGAGTCATAGAAGGTCTTAAGCAGAGGCTTGCTCACTCCAAAGGATCTCAGTCTCCTCAGGAGGTGGAGGCGACTATGGCCTTTTTTGTACAGGGCGTCAGTGTTGTGAGTCCAGTCCAGTTTGTTGTTGAGGTGAACACCCAGGTATTTGAAACTGTCCAGTCTTTATGTCCTCCCCCTGGAAGTTCACCGGTGGGTGAGGTGGTGGTTTCCTCCTGAAGTCGATCACCATCTCCTTCATCTTATTGGTGTTGAGACACAAGTGGTTGCACTCACACCAGCCCACGAAGTCTGTGATGACCGACCGGTACTCCAGCTCGTTCCCCTCAGACACGCGACCCACAATGGCGGAGTCATCAGAGAACTTCTGGAGGTGGCAGCTGCCCGTGTTGTAGGTGAATTCTGAGGTGTAAAGGGTGAAGAGGAAAGGTGAGAGGACGGTGCCCTGGGGGGCCCCGGTGCTGCACCTTACCACCTCAGACTAACAGCCGCGCAGCCGCACGTACTGCGGGCGGTCAGTGAGGTAGTCGATGGTCCAGGCGGCGAGGTGTCCATCCACACCTGTGTCCTCCAGCTTCTCCCACAGCAGTGCCGGTCTGATGGTGTTGAAAGCGCTGGAGAAATCAAAGAACATGACTCTCACAGCAGTCTCGCCGGTCCCCAGGTGGGTGAGCACTCGCTGCAGTAGGTAGATGACAGTGTCATCTACCCCGATGTTGGGCCTGTAGGCAAACTGCACAGGGTCCAGGGTGTCGCTCACCATGGTGCGGAGGTGAGACAGGACGAGCTGTTCCATGGTCTTCGTGAGGTGGGAGGTCAGGGCAACTGGTCTGTAGTGGGTTGGTTCCTTGGTGTGTGGTGTTTTGGGAACTGGGACCACACAGGAGGTCTTCCACAGGGTGGGGACCACCCCCAGGCTGAGGCTCATGTTGAAGATGTGGCTGAGGACCTCACAGAGCTCATCTGCACAGGTCCTCAGCAACCTCGGGGAGATCCCATCAGTTCCTGCTGCTTTCCTCTGTTTCAGCCGCAGGACATGGCCTCTCACCGCGGTTGGAGTTACACTGAGGGGGGGAGCAGGAGGGGGGAGCTGGGGTGTGAGCTGAGGTGGACTGGTGCTGAATACAGGCCCCCGGGGGTGGGGGACGAGGTCCGGGTGCAGTGGAGGTGACCAGGGGGTAGAAGGTGGGGGGTCAGAGGGACTGGAGGGCTGGCTGCCTGAGACATGTGGACGGCCGGGAGCGGGGGGGGTCAGGCGTGGAGGAGCCAAAACGGTTAAAGTAGCTGTTTATAATACCTAAAGAAAGACAGAGTACTGTACAGTTCAAATTTAAAACACAAATCAGAACAATGAAAACAAGTGTTTTCAGCACTGTAGTTTAGGTACATGGTACGATAACATCAGAATGATATTGTACTTGACAGTATGACCCACCGTGTGGGGGCTGAGATTTGGGTGGAGCCTTTGTCCAGCTTCCCTCAGTGTGGGCCGTGGTTCATCACATGGTCCACCAATGTTGCTTGAATTTCATCAGAATCATTTCTCCCTCTTGGTCTTCTTTGTCTTTGTCCTTGTCCACGTTTCAGTCTTTGTCTTCCTTGTCCTCTGCCACTTTCGTTGGGTCTTACCGCCTCCATGATGGCAGATTTTACTAAATGTCTTACCTGAGTTCTATTTGTGGGGCCAAAGGTCAGACTGATTGGTGGTGAGTTTTCTGTGTGAGTGTTTTCAGATGTGTGCAAAAGTGTTTCCAATCACCAGATTTTATTAAAAGATTTTTCCCAATCATAACAACGTATTTTATCTTTGCGTTCAGTGTCTAATGTAGGAAACTGTGTGTAATGTTCTGTTGAAGAACTGCAAACAAAGCAGTTTTTGCCAACTGTTAACACCCAAAAACCGAATACTTACACTAAAACTTCAAATCCAAAACTTCTTGTAAAAATAGCTAAAACATATTGTGACAATACCTTAAACACATTTTCTGCTTTGCACTTTGCTAATTAACATCCCTTTGAGCAGGTGGGATGAGTTCATCAGTGAAATCACCTGCTGGAGTCAGAAAACCTGCACCCTCTCGGCCCTTTCTGGAATAGTTTGGACACCACTGATCTAAACCATTTAACTGTCAACACAAGTTGCAGCATGTGTGCTTAGACTGAGCAGCAAAAATACAAACTTTACAAGCACAAACACTTCCTAAAAGGTATCCACAAACCAGGGGGCCGTGGGATGAGGCAACACTTTGGACTTTGATGCACCTGATCAATACACTGGTATATAAATATTCAGAAGGTGTCTGCTTCAGAAACAAAATGTGCTACTTATTATGTATTTTGGTATGTTGAATTCAAATATGGCAATAAAAATGGGTAATTGGCTACTGTTTCCAAGATATATAAGGTTTTCCATTTTGCGTTTACATAATTATATTGTGTTAACAGTAGAGTTTTCATGAAAAATAATAAATATAGGTCTTTTTAATGTTTATCTGTTTGTATAATTTTTCACCTGTTCTTTTTGTGTAACACTTTAAAAATTAGCGAAACGGTTATATATTAACACGTAGTAGCCTTTCTTAAAACTACAGCCAATCAACACTTTCAAACATTTTCATTGTCAGTGGCCCAAAATTAGTAAAGTTTTTATTTATATTGTATTGTATTTATTTCAGAAGTATTTTGGCTGTAGATCAGTTAACAGTAGCAAGTTGAAGGTAACAGTGAGGACAGAACATTTCCCAAAACAAATATCAACCATCAGCCTGGTGTGTCCAGTGTGTGGTCAACTAAATATGACTTCATCCCTTTTCATTCCTCCTAAACCCTTCTGTGTCTGAGTTCAGTTTGCTCATATTGTGGAGGAAAAAAAAAAATACACCCATTGTGTTGCAGCAGTTCAAACTAATCCACACATTAAAATCCACTGAAAACGTAAAGAATCAGTTCAACAGTAATGAACAATTTATTAGATGTTCCCTCCGGGTGGTCCAGCCCTTTTAACGGCATGCGGCTCAGGAGAACTGGTGACTTTAAACTGACTGTAGGTATGTGTGCGAGTGTGGATTTGTCTGTCTGTATGTGGCCCTCTGATAGAGTGGCGTCCCATCCAGGGTGGGCCCCACCTGTTGTCCAGTGACTGCTGGGACAGGCTCAAGCTCCCCGTGACTCTTGTTTGGAATAAGCAGGTGTAGAAAATGAATTCAACAAAAATTGGATGAGAAGTATTTTAAAATATTAGTTGGATAATATAGATTTTTCAGTATTTGCACATTGTTTTTACTCTTTAACAATTTTTTAAGTAAATCTTTTATTTCTGGCAGTATGGTGGATTAGTGATTAGCACTGTTGCCTCACAGTGAGAAGGTCATGGGCTCGATTCCCACCTGTGGCCTTTCTGTGTGGAGTTTGCATGCTCTCCCCGTGTTTGCGTGGGTTCTCTCTGGGTGCTCTGGCTTCCTCCCACATCCAAAGACATGCAGGTTTGGTGGATTGGAAACTTTAAATTGTCCGTAAATGAAAATTTCAGACCCCTCCATGATTTCTAAGTGGGAGAACTTGCAAAATCGCAGGGTGTTCAAATACTTATTTTCCTCACGGTGGCTTTAAGGTTTGGCTCCAGGCTGTTTCTGAGTCATGCAAAAGTAACAAGTAATGAGCTACTTTCCACTGAAAGTAAAGTAAAATCATTTTTGAAATAGCGAGTGACAGTACATGTGACATTACTTTTTTGAGTGATGACCTCAACGTCAACAGCAATGTTCCACGAAATGCTTTCAAGCTGTTGGAAAAATTACTGAAGCTTCATTTCCAAAATTAATGTTGTCTGTCTACAAAACAGATCAAGAGTAAAAGTCATCTGTGTCAGTACATGGATCCATATAATGAAATATGTCCTCTGCATTTAAGCATCTTAATTCCAATTAGACACAATCCAACCTGGAGGAGCCGTGTGTAGCCACAGTGCAGAGCACAAGGACCAACTCCAGATGTGGAGATGTTGGAGTGCCCAGAGGAAACTCAGACACCAGGAGAACAGTGGGAATTCTGGAATCTGTAGGGGCCCTTAACAAAAGTTCATAGGGGGGCCTCCAACAAGGGTTCATCACCATGATGTTGTAGGTGTGGCCCTGGACTTGTTCTCACCGTCACTGTGAGGCCTTTACCCGAGTTCTATACTACTTTACCACCTGAATCATTTTAATAATCTTCTCCTATTTATTTAAAGTGACTGGAGACCAAAAACATTCCAAATGATCTTTTTATTTGAAGTAAGAAATATTCACAATACAGTGATCAAGGAAAGTAATTCAGTGTGTTTGAAGATAAGTTGATGTTACATTAAAGCTGCTGTGAGAAGATGAACAAAAATTTTACAGTAGTGCAGCTCTTTAAGAAAATGAATAAGTTTAACATCAAAGAGTAAAAAGTGATGATCCTGAAGAAAGAATAAAGTGACATAGCAGGATTTTTCTTGGCTTTTTTATTAGCAGCTGGGGCAGGACAGGAAACGCCCTCCAATCTACACTACACATTATTATTATTATGTAAAAAATGTCTTCAAATGTGGGTTTTAAGGAGTCCCTCCTGTCATCGCCGTCCTTCAGGGGGACATCCTGCTGTACAGGATGACGTTCTTGGAGTTATCAGGCAGTGGACAGACGATGTCGCAGACATCTTTCAGGAGATCCAGGTTCTCCAAGATGTATTCAGGCATTTTGGTCTGGAAAAGATACAAATATATTCGAGTTAAAAGTCCATCAGGTAACTTTTCAGAAGAGTTCTCACAGACACTCATTAAGTCTGTTTTTAATGATGTGGTGTTTTGTAAAGTCAATTCTTGATCACAGCTGCTCTGACTGATGAAGACGGTAAAAGCAGGTGGAGTGTTTCAGAATGTCACTTACTTTGTATTTGTCCTGGAAAACGTTCGGCAGCGCCTTGGCCCACAGTCCACGAGGGAACATCTTCAGCAGCTCCTTCAGCTTCAGCTTCATTTTGGGACTGAGAGCTGCAGGGGAGGAAGGAGGCCTGGAGGAGGAGGATGGGAAAGAATTAATCAGATGATTCTCTCTGATACTTTACCATCATTTCACTGTGTGTGACATGAGTTTTATCTCAGCTTTAATTCAACATTTCAACTATTTCACTCCCTCACTGTTCCCTCTTCTTGTTCCCCACAGATGCTGATTTACCCTCAAACATCAGACCATCATCTGAACGATTGTCCAAACTTGATATGTGAATGACAGTCAGCTCTGGGAGTTGCCCCTAAAGGGGTTGTTTTGGCAAAGATCAAGGTCAATGGGGTGAAAGGTCAAAATTTTGTGCACCAAACGCAGCACACATTTGGAGGTAGATTCTGGAATTGCCCAGGTCAGATTAAATCGATGAAGGTGAAGATCAGTGTTGTCAAAAGTAAAAAAAAAATTAAGTTTCTCAGTCTGATTTACATCAAACTTGGGACACATTTGGAGGTGGTTTTTGGAAATGACCAGCAAGTTTACATTTTCTTGACCTCCATCATTGGAGATGAGCTCATGTCTTCCCGTCATTGTTGGCTGACTCCTCCTAGGTCTTTTGCTGATTTCTACCAAATTTGGCATGTCAGTGAAAGCCGACCCTGAAACTACGCTGAAATAATTACTTTTGACAAAGGTCAAGTTAAAGGAATTTGATTTTCAAATCACAGTTGGGTCTCCATGCAACCAAAGTAGGGGTTGTGTCCAAATTCTTGCCACTTCATTGGACTTGTTAATTGTGGCTGTTGGACTGTCCCAGGGATGTCCCCTGTCAACAATCCTGTTTGTGATTTTTGTTTTTTCATATGGGCAGGATTTCAAAGCTCAGTCAGAGATTGGAGGGTGTCCAGTTTGATGACCTCAGAATTACATCTCTGCTTTTTGCAGATGATGTGTTTCTGTTGGTGTCAGATTGAGACCTCTGGGCATGTCTGACACCCAACGTGAAGCAACTAGGATGACAATCAAGCACCTCCAAATGGTCATTAGCTTTGGGCAGGGACTGAAAGAACAAGATCATGAATCAAAGGGAAATTAGGTCCCTTTGTACAGTATTCCAGGTCTTACACTCAGGGACAGGGTGAGAGGTTTTAACAGTGAGAGAGACTTGGAGTAGAGCCATGGATCTTTCAGACAGAAAGCATCTACTGAGGATGCCCCCTGGTCATCTCCCCCACGAAGTCTTCCAGGCATGTGGGACGAGGCCGCAGGGATAGACCCAGGACACACTGGAAGGATTTTATCTCCCAGGTGGCTTGGGAACACAGCGCAATTCTCCAGAAGGAGGTTAAAGGTCAGAACAGGGAAGTTTAGGTTAAGCTGCTTAGTCTGGGACATGACCCAGACCCAGATAACTGGCAAAACTGAATGAATGAATGAATTAATTTGTAGCAAATGTGAGTTAGACTCTGTCAGCAAGAGGTCAATCATTTAGGTGAAGTCACGGTCAATACGGTCAAACGTCAGACTGCCGTAGCTGTTAATATCTTCATGCCCACAATAAGTCCTCTTATTGAGTCATAACAAAAAGATACAAGGAACCAATGCAAGTGTGTAAGTCCAACTCTAAATCACATCATTCACTCACTGTGCTGAAGGCGGGCGTGAGGACCTCCGTTCTGACGGGACCATCCTGATGTCCCTCGTCATAATGACGCCGACATTCTGTCCACTGGGAATGGACGGCCTGTGAGGAGTCTGAGGTTTGTCTGCAGAGAGAAAGAAAGAGAAACAGTCTTCAGCTAAAGTCCAGACCTGTTGAGACAGAGACGTGTGTCTGTCTCACTGCTAATGACTGTACAGATCTGCAGAAATCTGATCCATCAAACACAATAATAATTCTATTCAAGGTGATAACATAACGAGACACTGACAAAATAAATGTCCACATGTCTCCTGGACCCAGCAGTTGCACACAAACATTTCCTCAGGTTTAAAGTTGTATCAGGTAAATATGGCTCAGGGTTGTTTTATGCAAATCACCAAACCAAAAGATTTACAGACTTTTCCAAACTGTCTGAAAACCTTTGTCATGACTTTTAACTTTTGAGCTTGCCCTGTATGGTTACATTGTTCCAACTCCACAATGGAACAGTTCAAATTATTTTTGTCCCAAGTGAAATGTTGAATCTAAAAATGTATAAAAATAATGCTCAGGTTGAAAAATCCCACAGTTTTCCTTTAAAAGATTATATTCCAAAACCAAAAGTTACCGCTGAATACTCGCGGTGCAGCTGGTCTGACCCTCACATCGGCACTGACCTGGTGTGGTCGGATCATCTCCTTGGAGACCTGCTTAGGTCTTCTCATGTTGGCTGTTGGGGGCTCGGTGGAAGAAAAGAACATCATCTGCAAAAGAGTTAAAAACAAACATTGATATGAATAATTTACAACCACAAATATCAGTATTTTGTGTAATTATATGGATATTGGATGGTGTCATCATATTATTTGATCAGGGTAAGTTAAAAATCACAAACATTTATTTTTACATGTTGGCTATAATCTTGCCGTGAGACACCAGCTGCTGCATTCAGCATATCAAGTTCATTTGTCAAAATATTCCAGCTATTCTCCATAATTCAACAGGCAGTAAGTATATAATACAGAAATATGTCCATCATTGGACACATGAAGGTTCTTCAGTCAGTCTGTTTTGTCCTTTCTTTTGTTTTACTTTAGGATCTCACAGGATCACTTGCTTAATGTGACTTAAGTCTGATTTCTTCCGTTTACAGCGAATCATCCCAACTTCCATTATCTAATAAAGACTTCGGCATTCAGAGGTTTGGTTCAATTCTTTCAAGAAGTAACACAAAAGGCAAGAAAAATATTCACATTTAATAGTAAACATTGGGATACAAATATTCAGAAGTTGTCTGCTTCAGAAATAAAATGTGCTACTTATTATGGATTTTGGCATGTTGAAATCAAATATGACAATAACAATGGCTAATTGGCTACTGTTTTCGAGATATACAAGGTTTTACATTTTGAGTCTACATAATTATATTGTGTTAACAGTTTACATGAAAAATCATAAACAGGTCTTTTTTATGTTTCTCTGACTGTTTGTATAAGATTTCACCTGTTCTCTTTTTGTAACACTTTAAAAATCAGCAAAAGGGTTATATATTAATCCTTAGTAGCACAGTAGTAGCATTTCTTAAAACTACAGCCAATCAACAATTTCAAACATTTTCGTTCTCTGTGGCCCAAAATTAGTAAAGTTTGACTATCTTTATTTCAGAAGCATTTTGTCTGTAGACCAGTGAGTTAGGGGTTGATACGAATTCTTCAGTTGTGAATTTTAAAAGTTATTTTGTGTGTGTGTGTGTGTGTAATATATATATATATATATATATATATATATATATATATATATATATATATATATATATATATATATATATATACGAGGGCTGTCAATAAAGTAACGGTCCTTTTTATTTTTTTCAAAAACTATATGGATTTCATTCATATGTTTTTACGTCAGACATGCTTGAACCCTCGTGCGCATGCGTGAGTTTTTCCATGCCTGTCGGTGACGTCATTCGCCTGTGAGCACTCCTTGTGGGAGGAGTCGTCCAGCCCCTCGTCGGAATTCCTTTGTCTGAGAAGTTGCTGAGAGACTGGCGCGTTGTTTGATCAAAATTTTTTCTAAACCTGTGAGACACATCGAAGTGGACACGGTTCAAAAAATTAAGCTGGTTTTCAGTGAAAATTTTAACAGCTGATGAGAGATTTTGAGGTGATTCTGTCGCTTTAAGGACTTTTCACGGTGCGAGACGTCGTGCAGTGCTCTCAGGCGGCATCATCAGCCTGTTCAAGCTGAAAACCTCCACATTTCAGGCTCTATTGATCCAGGACGTTGTGAGAGAACAGAGAAGTTTCAGAAGAAGTCGGTTTCAGCATTTTATCCGGATATTCCACTGTTAAAGGAGATTTTTTTAATGAAAGCCATGCGGACGGATCCGCGCGTCGGGACACAGCCGACGCGGTGCGGCGGCACAGGAAAAACACCTCCGTGTTGATAACCATTTGTAAAATCCAGGCGGCTTTTGATGGCTTTCAGTGGAGTGAGTATATGAGAAATTGTTTAACAGGCAGGACATGTTCCAACTTGTCCTTAAGGCTTTCAACAGAGGTGTTTTTCCTGTGGCGGAGCGTCACGGCGGCTGCGTCCCGACGCGCGGACCCGTCCGCATGTCTTTCATTAAAAAAATCTCCTTTAACAGTGGAATATCCGGATAAAATGCTGAAACCGACTTCTTCTGAAACTTCTCTGTTCTCTCACGACGTCCTGGATCAATAGAGCCTGAAATGTGGAGGTTTTCAGCTTGAACAGGCTGACGACGCCGCCTGAGAGCGCTGCGCGACGTCTCACACCGTGAAAAGTCCTTAAAGCGACAGTCTCACCTCAAAATCTCTCATCAGCCGTTAAAATTTTCACTGAAAACCAGCTTAATTTTTCGAACCGTGTCCACTTCGATGTGTCTCACAGGTTTAGAAAAAATTTTGATCAAACAAAGCGCCAGTCTCTCAGCAACTTCTCAGACAAAGAAATTCCGACGAGGGGCTGGACGACTCCTCCCACAAGGAGTGCTCACAGGCGAATGACGTCACCGACAGGCGTGGAAAAACTCACGCATGCGCACGAGGGTTCAAGCATGTCTGACGTAAAAACATATGAATGAAATCCACGTAGTTTTTGAAAAAATAAAAAGGACCGTTACTTTATTGACAGACCTCGTATATATATATATATATGTGTGTGTGTGTGGTGTGTGTTTGGCAGAAAATTTGCCTGTTTAAAAAAACGTACTTTCTTTCTGAAATGTTGCTGACAGACACTGATCAAGTCGACCATCTGATCCAAACAAATCACAAACCTCTCCAAATCGGGTCCAGGGCATCCTGGCGAGCAGTGACATCAGCGTTCTGTGTCCCATTTGTCTGAAGGCAATGTGTTCTCCAGTCAGCAACTTGTACTCTGTCTTGAGTCGGGTCAGTGACAGTCGGCCCTTGTTCATCTGGAGGATGGCTCGGAGAGTCTTCTGAAACAGCTCAAGATCTTCCATCTGTGTAAAAACAAATTCATAGATAAACAAACAAACAAGCTGAAACTTTTATTCATTATTTCCTTTCCTTACCACTGTTGCTTGTGTGCTTGCTCTAGGGGTTGCGTGACGTGGCATGAGGTTACTTTTTTGTGATCTGTCGTATAAATGAAGAAGAAAAAAGAAATTGAAATTGTAAACTGACAAAGTGAAAGTTGGAGATGGAGAAAGTGAAAATTACCAACTGTGTCACATCACACATAGAATGTGGCCTTTATTCCCCACTGATGGATAAAGTTAAATTTCAGTAAATCTGCTGTTACTTGGTGGAATATCACTTTAATTTCTCCAAATTATTTTAACATGACAGAATATTTTTAAATGTCTCTGTGTGACTTTAAATCTAAAACAGATAAATTATTTGACAAATCTTTTCCATTCTGTTATTTTAATAATCTAATAGCTAACATGCTGCACAATTCAATGTATTTTAACCAGCAAACAGTTACAGTATCTGAATAAATGTCCCGTCTGTCTCTGTCTTTATTTACTTGAACAATAGACCCACAGACAGCGTCAAGTTACCCAAAACTCGGAGAAAGAGATTCTGAATGTGTCTGCTGTACTTGATTAATTACTATTTATTTATTTATTAGTTATTTTAAAAGGTTTTATCTGAGTTTGCCAAGGGCAACTATATGTTTTTTCTGGAACTGTAAAAGTAAATAAACAGAAAACAAGTCTGATGGTGCGAATATTTTACATACAGCTGAAGATGTACAGTTATTGTTGTTCCAAGCGCATCCAATTGCTAACTAGTTGTGTGAACTAAGTGTTAACTGCTGAGTGAAAAATGATGTTGGAGCAATTTGACATCAGGTGTCACCCATGACAACCAAACAAAATAAATAAATAATGGCTATATTAATATAATTTCTTTTGAAACAATTACTCAGGAATAATTGCTGTGTTTAACTGTAAAGAAATGTTTACAAAGTGATTTAAGT
Source organism: Thalassophryne amazonica (assembly GCF_902500255.1). NCBI lineage: Eukaryota > Metazoa > Chordata > Actinopteri > Batrachoidiformes > Batrachoididae > Thalassophryne > Thalassophryne amazonica. The sequence goes on from NC_047120.1 coordinate 13,182,945, forward strand.
GTCAGAAGCTTTCTTGATCCCTTCTTGATGTCATCCCAAAAACATATCTTTCTCTTTGGCTGCTTTCAGTGATGCCGGTATTTGGTTAGACTCTTTCTCTCCGATTGTTCTGTCTGAGTTATTTTCATTAGTTACTTCCTCCAAACCATCAACATGTCTATTAGACCCCATTCCTACCAGGCTGCTCAAGGAAGCCTTACCATTAATTAATGCTTCGGTCTTAAATATGATCAATCTATCTTTATTAGTTGGCTATGTACCACAGGCTTTTAAGGTGGCAGTAATTAAACCATTACTTAAACATTTAAAGTTGAGTCTTTTGTTGTAGTTACAGAAGTAACAATTCAAAAAACTGTAGCTTTGTTTGCCAAAAACAAAAATAAAATGAACCATTTACAAATGAAAACATTCACTCAGCATAACTGAGTGCAGCTAAAGGTTAACGTTAGCCGATCGAACACCTTCAGCAGTGCAGTAACGTCACGTTTTATTTTTAATTATTCTCAGCTCCATTGCTCAAACTAGGTGTTTGTATGTGTCCAAAAGTGAAGAATTTCGGATTGAATGGGTCTGCTCCATCCTCCCAGCTGTGGTGTCTCGCTCTGCCCAAGAATGTGGCCTGAATCCCGGTTGTTCTATGTCGCTTTGCCCGGTGTCGCGGTCTGATTGATCAACTTCAATCAATCAACTTTTTTCTTGTATAGCGCCAAATCACAACAAACAGTTGCCCCAAGGCGCTCCACATTGCAAGGCAAGGCCATACAATAATTATGAAACACAGTCTACGTCTAAAGCAACATAACCAAGGGATGGTCCAGGGTCACCCGATCCAGCCCTAACTATAAGCCTTAGCGAAAAGGAAAGTTTTAAGCCTAATCTTAAAAGTAGAGAGGGTATCTGTCTCCCTGATCTGAATTGGGAGCTGGTTCCACAGGAGAGGAGCCTGAAAGCTGAAGGCTCTGCCTCCCATTCTACTCTTACAAACCCTAGGAACTACAAGTAAGCCCGCAGTCTGAGAGCGAAGCGCTCTAATGGGGTAATATGGTACTACGAGGTCCCTAAGATAAGATGGGACCTGATTATTCAAAACCTTATAAGTAAGAAGAAGAATTTTAAATTCTATTCTAGCATTAACAGGAAGCCAATGAAGGGAGGCCAACACGGGTGAGATATGCTCTCTCCTGCTAGTCCCCGTCAGTACTCTAGCTGCAGCATTCTGAACCAACTGAAGGCTTTTTAGGGAACTTTTAGGACAACCTGATAATAATGAATTACAATAGTCCAGCCTAGAGGAAACAAATGCATGAATTAGTTTTTCAGCATCACTCTGAGACAAGACCTTTCTGATTTTAGAGATATTGCGTAAATGCAAAAAGGCAGTCCTACATATTTGTTTAATATGCGCTTTGAATGACATATCCTGATCAAAAATAACTCCAAGATTTCTCACAGTATTACTAGAGATCAGGGAAATGCCATCCAGAGTAACGATCTGGTTAGACACCATGCTTCTAAGATTTGTGGGGCCAAGTACAATAACTTCAGTTTTATCTGAGTTTAAAAGCAGGAAATTAGAGGTCATCCATGTCTTTATGTCTGTAAGACAATCCTGCAGTTTAGCTAATTGGTGCGTATCCTCTGGCTTCATGGATAGATAAAGCTGGGTATCATCTGCGTAACAATGAAAATTTAAGCAATACCGTCTAATAATACTGCCCAAGGGAAGCATGTATAAAGTGAATAAAATTGGTCCTAGCACAGAACCTTGTGGAACTCCATAATTAACTTTAGTCTGTGAAGAAGATTCCCCATTTACATGAACAAACTGTAATCTATTAGACAAATATGATTCAAACCACCGCAGCGCAATGCCTTTAATACCTATGACATGCTCTAATCTCTGTAATAAAATTTTATGGTCAACAGTATCAAAAGCAGCACTGAGGTCCAACAGAACAAGCACAGAGATAAGTCCACTGTCCGAAGCCATAAGAAGATCATTTGTAACCTTCACTAATGCTGTTTCTGTACTATGATGAATTCTAAAACCTGACTGAAACTCTTCAAATAGACCATTCCTCTGCAGGTGATCAGTTAGCTGTTTTACAACTACCCTCTCAAGAATCTTTGAGAGAAAAGGAAGGTTGGAGATTGGCCTATAATTAGCTAAGATAGCTGGGTCAAGTGATGGCTTTTTAAGTAATGGTTTAATTACTGCCACCTTAAAGGCCTGTGGTACATAACCAACTAACAAAGATAGATTGATCATATTTAAGATTGAAGCATTAAATAATGGTAGGACTTCCTTGAGCAGCCTGGCAGGAATGGGGTCTAATAAGCATGTTGATGGTTTGGATGAAGTAACTAATGAAAATAACTCAGACAGAACAATCGGAGAGAAAGAGTCTAACCAAATACCGGCATCACTGAAAGCAGCCAAAGATAACGATACATCTTTGGGATGGTTATGAGTAATTTTTTCTCTAATAGTCAAATTTTGTTAGCAAAGAAAGTCATGAAGTCATTACTAGTTAAAGTTAATGGAATACTCAGCTCAATAGAGCTCTGACTCTTTGTCAGCCTGGCTACAGTGCTGAAAAGAAACCTGGGGTTGTTCTTATTTTCTTCAATTGGTGATGAGTAGAAAGATGTCCTAGCTTCACGAAGGGCTTTCTTATAGACCAACAAACTCTTTTTCCAGGCTAAGTGAAGATCTTCTAAATTAGTGAGACGCCATTTCCTCTCCAACTTACGGGTTATCTGCTTTAAGCTACGAGTTTGTGAGTTATACCACGGAGTCAGACACTTCTGATTTAAAGCTCTCTTTTTCAGAGGAGCTACAGCATCCAAAGTTGTCTTCAATGAGGATGTAAAACTATTGACAAGATACTCTAACTCCCTTACAGAGTTTAGGTAGCTACTCTGCTCTGTGTTGGTATATGACATTAGGGAACATAAAGAAGGAATCATATCCTTAAACCTAGTTACAGCGCTTTCTGAAAGACTTCTAGTGTAATGAAACTTATTCCCCACTGCAGGGTAGTCCATCAGGGTAAATGTAAATGTTATTAAAAAATGATCAGACAAAAGGGAGTTTTCAGGGAATACTGTTAAGTCTTCTATTTCCATACCATAAGTCAGAACAAGATCTAAAATATGATTAAAGTGGTGGGTGGACTCATTTACTTTTTTAGCAAAGCCGATAGAGTCTAATAATAGATTAAATGCAGTGTTGAGGCTGTCATTCTCAGCATCTGTGTGGATGTTAAAATCGCCCACTATAATTATCTTATCTGAGCTAAGCACTAAGTCAGACAAAAGGTCTGAAAATTCACAGAGAAACTCACAGTAACGACCAGGTGGACGATAGATAATAACAAATAAAACTGGTTTTTGGGACTTCCAATTTGGATGGACAAGACTAAGAGACAAGCTTTCAAATGAATTAAAGCTCTGTCTAGGTTTTTGATTAATTAATAAGCTGGAATGGAAGATTGCTGCTAATCCTCCGCCCCGGCCCGTGCTACGAGCATTCTGACAGTTAGTGTGACTCGGGGGTGTTGACTCATTTAAACTAACATATTCATCCTGCTGTAACCAGCTTTAATTCATTTGAAAGCTTGTCTCTTAGTCTTGTCCATCCAAATTGGAAGTCCCAAAAACCAGTTTTATTTGTTATTATCTATCGTCCACCTGGTCGTTACTGTGAGTTTCTCTGTGAATTTTCAGACCTTTTGTCTGACTTAGTGCTTAGCTCAGATAAGATAATTATAGTGGGCGATTTTAACATCCACACAGATGCTGAGAATGACAGCCTCAACACTGCATTTAATCTATTATTAGACTCTATTGGCTTTGCTCAAAAAGTAAATGAGTCCACCCACCACTTTAATCATATCTTAGATCTTGTTCTGACTTATGGTATGGAAATAGAAGACTTAACAGTATTCCCTGATAACTCCCTTCTGTCTGATCATTTCTTAATAACATTTACATTTACTCTGATGGACTACCCAGCAGTGGGGAATAAGTTTCATTACACTAGAAGTCTTTCAGAAAGCGCTGTAACTAGGTTTAAGGATATGATTCCTTCTTTATGTTCTCTAATGCCATATACCAACACAGTGCAGAGTAGCTACCTAAACTCTGTAAGGGAGATAGAGTATCTCGTCAATAGTTTTACATCCTCATTGAAGACAACTTTGGATGCTGTAGCTCCTCTGAAAAAGAGAGCTTTAAATCAGAAGTGTCTGACTCCGTGGTATAACTCACAAACTCGTAGCTTAAAGCAGATAACCCGTAAGTTGGAGAGGAAATGGCGTCTCACTAATTTAGAAGATCTTCACTTAGCCTGGAAAAAGAGTCTGTTGCTCTATAAAAAAGCCCTTCGCAAAGCTAGGACATCTTTCTACTCATCACTAATTGAAGAAAATAAGAACAACCCCAGGTTTCTTTTCAGCACTGTAGCCAGGCTGACAAAGAGTCAGAGCTCTATTGAGCTGAGTATTCCATTAACTTTAACTAGTAATGACTTCATGACTTTCTTTGCTAACAAAATTTAACTATTAGAGAAAAAATTACTCATAACCATCCCAAAGACGTATCGTTATCTTTGGCTGCTTTCAGTGATGCCGGTATTTGGTTAGACTCTTTCTCTCCGATTGTTCTGTCTGAGTTATTCTCATTAGTTACTTCATCCAAACCATCAACATGTTTATTAGACCCCATTCCTACCAGGCTGCTCAAGGAAGCCCTACCATTATTTAATGCTTCGATCTTAAATATGATCAATCTATCTTTGTTAGTTGGCTATGTACCACAGGCTTTTAAGGTGGCAGTAATTAAACCATTACTTAAAAAGCCATCACTTGACCCAGCTATCTTAGCTAATTATAGGCCAATCTCCAACCTTCCTTTTCTCTCAAAAATTCTTGAAAGGGTAGTTGTAAAACAGCTAACTGATCATCTGCAGAGGAATGGTCTATTTGAAGAGTTTCAGTCAGGTTTTAGAATTCATCATAGTACAGAAACAGCATTAGTGAAGGTTACAAATGATCTTCTTATGGCCTCGGACAGTGGACTCATCTCTGTGCTTGTTCTGTTAGATCTCAGTGCTGCTTTTGATACTGTTGACCATAAAATTTTATTACAGAGATTAGAGCATGCCATAGGTATTAAAGGCACTGCGCTGCGGTGGTTTGAATCATATTTGTCTAATAGATTACAATTTGTTCATGTAAATGGGGAATCTTCTTCACAGACTAAAGTTAATTATGGAGTTCCACAAGGTTCTGTGCTAGGACCAATTTTATTCACTTTATACATGCTTCCCTTAGGCAGTATTATTAGACGGTATTGCTTAAATTTTCATTGTTACGCAGATGATACCCAGCTTTATCTATCCATGAAGCCAGAGGACACACACCAATTAGCTAAACTGCAGGATTGTCTTACAGACATAAAGACATGGATGACCTCTAATTTCCTGCTTTTAAACTCAGATAAAACTGAAGTTATTGTACTTGGCCCCACAAATCTTAGAAACATGGTGTCTAACCAGATCCTTACTCTGGATGGCATTACCCTGACCTCTAGTAATACTGTGAGAAATCTTGGAGTCATTTTTGATCAGGATATGTCATTCAAAGTGCATATTAAACAAATATGTAGGACTGCTTTTTTGCATTTACGCAATATCTCTAAAATCAGAAAGGTCTTGTCTCAGAGTGATGCTGAAAAACTAATTCATGCATTTATTTCCTCTAGGCTGGACTATTGTAATTCATTATTATCAGGTTGTCCTAAAAGTTCCCTAAAAAGCCTTCAGTTAATTCAAAATGCTGCAGCTAGAGTACTGACGGGGACTAGAAGGAGAGAGCATATCTCACCCATATTGGCCTCTCTTCATTGGCTTCCTGTTAATTCTAGAATAGAATTTAAAATTCTTCTTCTTACTTATAAGGTTTTGAATAATCAGGTCCCATCTTATCTTAGGGACCTCGTAGTACCATATTACCCCAATAGAGCGCTTCGCTCTCAGACTGCAGGCTTACTTGTAGTTCCTAGGGTTTGTAAGAGTAGAATGGGAGGCAGAGCCTTCAGCTTTCAGGCTCCTCTCCTGTGGAACCAGCTCCCAATTCAGATCAGGGAGACAGACACCCTCTCTACTTTTAAGATTAGGCTTAAAACTTTCCTTTTTGCTAAAGCTTATAGTTAGGGCTGGATCAGGTGACCCTGAACCATCCCTTAGTTATGCTGCTATAGACGTAGACTGCTGGGGGGTTCCCATGATGCACTGTTTCTTTTTCTTTTTGCTCTGTATGCACCACTCTGCATTTAATCATTAGTGATCGATCTCTGCTCCCCTCCACAGCATGTCTTTTTCCTGGTTCTCTCCCTCAGCCCCAACCAGTCCCAGCAGAAGACTGCCCCTCCCTGAGCCTGGTTCTGCTGGAGGTTTCTTCCTGTTAAAAGGGAGTTTTTCCTTCCCACTGTAGCCAAGTGCTTGCTCACAGGGGGTCGTTTTGACCGTTGGGGTTTTACATAATTATTGTATGGCCTTGCCTTACAATATAAAGCGCCTTGGGGCAACTGTTTGTTGTGATTTGGCGCTATATAAAAAAAATTGATTGATTGATTGATTAACCAAGTTTCTGTTAGGCAGAATAAATCAATACGTTGATCAATTATTATATCATTTACCAACAGGGACTTAGAAGAAAGAGACCTAATGTTTAATAGACCACATTTAACTGTTTTAGTCTGTGGTGCAATTGAAGGTGCTATATTATTTTTTCTTTTTGAATTTTTATGCTTAAATAGATTTTTGCTAGTTATTGGTGGTCTGGGAGCAGGCACCGTCTCTACGGGGATGGGGTAATAGGGGGATGGCAGGGGGAGAGAAGCTGCAGAGAGGTGTATAAGACCACAGCTCTGCCTCCTGGTCCCAACGCTAGACAGTCACAGTTTGGAGGATCCCAAAAAATTGGCCAGATTTCTAGAAATGAGAGCTGCTCCCTCTAAAGTGGGATGGATGCCGTCTCTCCTAACAAGACCAGGTTTTCCCCAGAAGCTTTGCCAATTATCAATGAAGCCCACCTCATTTTTTGGACACCACTCAGACAGCCAGCAATTCAAGGAGAACATGCGGCTAAACATGTCACTCCCGGTCTGATTGGGGAGGGGCCCAGAGAAAACAACAGAGTCCGACATTGTTTTTGCAAAGTTACACACCGATTCAATGTTAATTTTAGTGACCTCCGATTGGCGTAACCGAGTGTCATTACTGCCGACGTGAATTACAATCTTACCAAATTTACGCTTAGCCTTAGCCAGCAATTTCAAATGTCCTTCGATGTCGCCTGCTCTGGCCCCCGGAAGACAATTGACAATGGTTGCTGGTGTCGCTAACCTCACATTTCTCAAAACAGAGTCGCCAATAACCAGAGTTTGATCCTCGGCGAGTGTATCGTCGAGTGGGGAAAAACGGTTAGAGATGTGAACGGGTTGACGGTGTACACGGGGCTTCTGTTTAGGGCTACGCTTCCTCCTCACAGTCACCCAGTCAGCCTGCCTTCCCGACTGCACGGGGTCTGCCAGGGGGGAACTAACGGCGGCTAAGCTACCTTGGTCCGCACCGACTACAGGGGCCTGGCTAGCTGTAGAATTTTCCACGGTGCGGAGCCGAGCCTCCAATTCGCCCAGCCTGGCCTCCAAAGCTACGAATAAGCTGCACTTATTACATGTACCGTTACTGCTAAAAGAGGCCGAGGAATAACTAAACATTTCACACCCAGAGCAGAAAAGTACGGGAGAGACAGGAGAAGCCGCCATGCTAAAACGGCTAAGAGCTAGTAGCTACGCTAAGCTAGCGGATTCCCAAACAGGGAATCCGACACTAGACAGGCTGTGGAGCAGCACAGGTAACGCACGACAACAGTGCTAAAATAAAATAAAAATCCACTAGACAGGCTGTGGAGCAGCACAGGTAACGCACAACAACAGTGCTAAAAAATAAAATAAAATAAAAATAAAAATCCACTGGACAGGCTGTGGAGCAGCACAGGCAACGCACGACAACAGTGCTAAAACAAAATAAAATCCACTAGACAGGCTGTGGAGCAGCACAGGTAACGCACGACAACAGTGCTAAAATAAAATAAAAATCCACTAGACAGGCTGTGGAGCAGCACAGGTAACGCACAACAACAGTGCTAAAAAATAAAATAAAATAAAAATAAAAATCCACTGGACAGGCTGTGGAGCAGCACAGGTAACGCACAACAACAGTGCTAAAAAATAAAATAAAATAAAAATAAAAATCCACTGGACAGGCTGTGGAGCAGCACAGGCAACGCACGACAACAGTGCTAAAACAAAATAAAAATCCACTAGACAGGCTGTGGAGCAGCACAGGTAACGCACGACAACAGTGCTAAAACAAAATAGAAATCCACTAGACAGGCTGTGGAGCAGCACAGGTAACGCACAACAACAGTGCTAAAACAAAATAAAAATCCACTAGACAGGCTGTGGAGCAGCACAGGTAACGCACGACAACAGTGCTAAAACAAAATAAAAATCCACTAGACAGGCTGTGGAGCAGCACAGGTAACGCACAACGACAGTGCTAAAACAAAATAAAAATCCACTAGACAGGCTGTGGAGCAGCACAGGTAACGCACAACGACAGTGCTAAAACAAAATAAAAATCCACTGGACAGGCTGTGGAGCAGCACAGGTAACGCACAACAACAGTGCTAAAAAATAAAATAAAATAAAAATAAAAATCCACTGGACAGGCTGTGGAGCAGCACAGGCAACGCACGACAACAGTGCTAAAACAAAATAAAAATCCACTAGACAGGCTGTGGAGCAGCACAGGTAACGCACGACAACAGCGCTAAATAAAAATCCACTGGACAGGCTGTGGAGCAGCACAGGAAACGCACGACAACAGCGCCCAAAAAAATAAAATAAAAATAAAAATCCACTGGACAGGCTGTGGAGCAGCACAGGTTAGGCATGACAACAGTGGTAAAAAATAAAATAAAAATCCAATAAAAATCCACTGGACAGGCTGTGGAGCAGCACAGGTAACGCACGACAACAGTGCTAAAAAATAAAATAAAAATCCACTGGACAGGCTGTGGAGCAGCACAGGTAACGCACGACAACAGTGCTAAAAAAAAAAATAAATAAATAAATAAATAAATAAAATAAAATAATAAAATAAAAATCCACTGGACAGGCTGCGGAGCAGCACAGGTAACACACGACAACAGTGGTAAAAAATAAATAAAAATCCACTAGACAGGCTGTGGAGCAGCACAGGTAACACACGACAACAGTGCCAAAAAAATAAAAATAAAAATAAAAATCCACTGGACAGACTGTGGAGCAGCACAGGCAACGCACGACAACAGTGCTAAAACAAAATAAAAATCCACTAGACAGGCTGTGGAGCAGCACAGGTAACGCACGACAACAGTGCTAAAATAAAATAAAAATCCACTAGACAGGCTGTGGAGCAGCACAGGTAACGCACAACAACAGTGCTAAAAAATAAAATAAAATAAAAATAAAAATCCACTGGACAGGCTGTGGAGCAGCACAGGTAACGCACAACAACAGTGCTAAAAAATAAAATAAAATAAAAATAAAAATCCACTGGACAGGCTGTGGAGCAGCACAGGCAAAGCACGACAACAGTGCTAAAACAAAAATAAAAATCCACTAGACAGGCTGTGGAGCAGCACAGGTAACGCACGACAACAGTGCTAAAACAAAATAGAAATCCACTAGACAGGCTGTGGAGCAGCACAGGTAACGCACAACAACAGTGCTAAAACAAAATAAAAATCCACTAGACAGGCTGTGGAGCAGCACAGGTAACGCACGACAACAGTGCTAAAACAAAATAAAAATCCACTAGACAGGCTGTGGAGCAGCACAGGTAACGCACAACAACAGTGCTAAAACAAAATAAAAATCCACTGGACAGGCTGTGGAGCAGCACAGGTAACGCACAACAACAGTGCTAAAAAATAAAATAAAATAAAAATAAAAATCCACTGGACAGGCTGTGGAGCAGCACAGGCAACGCACGACAACAGTGCTAAAACAAAATAAAAATCCACTAGACAGGCTGTGGAGCAGCACAGGTAACGCACGACAACAGCGCTAAATAAAAATCCACTGGACAGGCTGTGGAGCAGCACAGGTAACGCACGACAACAGTGGTAAAAAATAAAATAAAAATCCACTGGACAGGCTGTGGAGCAGCACAGGTAACGCACGACAACAGTGCTAAAAAAAAAAATAATAAAAAAAAAAAATAAAAAAAAAATAAAATAAAATAAAATAATAAAATAAAAATCCACTGGACAGGCTGCGGAGCAGCACAGGTAACACACGACAACAGTGGTAAAAAATAAAATAAAAATCCACTAGACAGGCTGTGGAGCAGCACAGGTAACACACGACAACAGTGCCAAAAAACAAAACAAAAATCCACTGAACAGGCTGTGGAGCAGCACAGGTAACACACGACAACAGTGGTAAAAAATAAAATAAAAATCCACTGGACAGGCTGTGGAACAGCACAGGTAACGCACGACAACAGTGGTAAAAAATAAAATAAAAATCCACTGGACAGGCTGTGGAGCAGCACAGGTAACACACGACAACAGTGGTAAAAAATAAAATAAAAATCCACTGGACAGGCTGTGGAACAGCACAGGTAACGCACGACAACAGTGCTAAAAAATAAAATAAAAATCCACTGAACAGGCTGTGGAGCAGCACAGGTAACACACGACAACAGTGCTAAAAAATAAAATAAAAATCCACTGGACAGGCTGTGGAGCAGCACAGGTAACGCACGACAACAGTGCTAAAAAATAAAATAAAAATCCACTGGACAGGCTGTGGAGCAGCACAGGTAACGCACGACAACAGTGCTAAAAAATAAAATAAAAATCCACTGGACAGGCTGTGGAACAGCACAGGTAACGCACGACAACAGTGCTAAAAAATAAAATAAAAATCCACTGGACAGGCTGTGGAACAGCACAGGTAACGCACGACAACAGTGCTAAAAAATAAAATAAAAATCCACTGGACAGGCTGTGGAGCAGCACAGGTAACGCACGACAACAGTGCTAAAATAAAATAAAAAATCCACTAGGCAGGCTGTGGAACAGCACAGGTAACGCACGACAACAGTGCTAAAAAATAAAAATAAAAATCCACTGGACAGGCTGTGGAGCAGCACAGGTAACACACGATAACAGTGGTAAAAAATAAAATAAAAATCCACTGGACAGGCTGTGGAACAGCACAGGTAACGCACGACAACAGTGCTAAAAAATAAAATAAAAATCCACTGAACAGGCTGTGGAGCAGCACAGGTAACGCACGACAACAGTGCTAAAATAAAATAAAAATCCACTGAACAGGCTGTGGAGCAGCACGACAACAGTGCTAAAAAATAAAATAAAAATAAAAACGAAAGCGTTAGCAAGCTAGTTAGCTTGCCAACGCTGATGAAGGTTAGCTGATAAAAGAGCTCCGTCGCGATGCTTCGACCGTTAGAGGTCTTCTTTAGGCGTGGAGCACGGTGAAAAAGTAAAAAAAAGTAAAAAAGTCTTGAAAAAGACTGTTAATTCAAAGAACTCAAACAGCTCAGTTCAAACAGCTAACAGATACAGCAGAACACCGCTGTGCTCCGGAACCAGAAAAAAGTCCACCCTCCACCATCTGATCAGTTCTCCCTCAGCTCGGTGTCACTTCGAAAAGTCACTGAAAAAAAGCTTCTCCCAGCAGGGTGAAGGTAACTCATTCTGCTTTTTTTTTAATATTGTGGTTCTGGTAGATGCGAATCCAAGATGGCAATTATCCTGCTTTTTCAGGCTTTGGAGAAGCCAGATAGTGACGTTGGAATCTCCGTCCCTCCCCCTTACCGCATCAAAATATGCAAATAACAGGTGCAGTGTGAAACGCACATAACAAAATGTGGAAAAAGTGAAGCACTTTGACGAGGCCTTTCTGAATGCAGTATGAACTTAAAGTATATGGCCACTAAGCTTTTTAAGATTTAAGGCTTACAAAGAATTTTCTTTGGCACCACAATTTTATGTCAGCCTTTAAATAGAGGATTCATATGACATTACCAATACAATAAAAATGTGTGTTGTCGCGAAAACACGAATATAAAGTTCCCCTGAAGGGTAAAATTTCAAACGAACAGACGGTTTTGAACTACTTAGGGCAGCAATGGTAGAGACCAATGCAGTCTGTGATAGTGATGTCATAGATCACATGGGAGTTCCCCCAGACTTGCAGGAGGAATACTGGGAAGCACATGGTGGCAGCTCATCAGAGTAGAGAGGCACCATGATGTCTTCTTGTTGCTCTCTCTCTCTCTGGCTCCTAATCCAACATGGCAGAAAACACTTTGCTGTGTTTCTGTGTAAATCTAACATGGTTCTCATCTAATATGTACAGTATATGTCGCGGACATGATGAGCAAATCTCTTCAGCATCTCACCATGTCATTTAGGTCCTTCAGACTGTTTTTGAGTAAATGCTTCAGAGGAACATGAGCATGGTTAAAACCGCCCCCCAGACCCCCCACCTTTTTAAGCATTTCCCCCCCCCCACAGTATGGCCAAATTATCATATTGCAATATTGTCATAGCCATATGATATAAGATATGATTATGATTTCACACAAAGTGCAGCAACAGTGAAAATTAAACGTTCTTAAACAAAACAGTAATAATACCACACTCATTTTGCACTCATCATAAGCTGAAGATACAGTGCCCTCCAAAAGTATTGGAACACTTGGTATTTCACACATTATGTTTGAAAGATTAAAAAAGAAAATAAGATTAGAAAATCAAACCTTCACTGTGCCTTGTCAATTCAAATCACTCAATTTATTAATTTATATAGCACCAACTCACGACAAAGTTGCCCCAAGGCACTTCACACAATTCACAACAACACAAATTAATCTAAAATAAAAATTAAAAAGCAAGAAAAGCACAATAAAAAGGTAAAACACAGTAGAATAAAAAAGAAATTACAAACCAAACACAAACAGATTAAATTAGTGATAAGACAGTCTAAAAAAGTGGGTCTTCAGTCTTGATTTAAAAGTCTCCACCGTGTCAGACTGCTGAATAACAGCAGGTAGATCGTTCCAAAGAGCCGGACCACGGTAGGAGAAGGCTGTTGGGTATTTTCTCCTCCAAACATTCTTAAAACCTTTGATAAGACAAACAGAGTCAAAAAACACCAGTGAGACAGAAAGTCAAATTTATCTTGCGCGGAGTGCAGGCAGGCTGTACACCAAGGCTACACTAAAGTCTGGCCTGTGCTCCCGCTCTTTTTATTAGAGAAGCCCTCACCACATCATAAAACTTGTCCTAAGGGTGGGGGGGACGACGCAAGACAAGTTTCTTCCCGTAACATAAACACATACGTCAATAAGTGCAGCTGTAAGGAAAAACAGTTTCTTTCTTTTAATCTTATTGTCGAAGGTCAGCACATCCTGTTCGTCTGTTGCAGTTATCAGCTGTTCTGCATCTGCCTGGAGTGTCCTGTTCTTCACACTAAGCATCACATCACAACAGTCAAAACAACCTCCAGTTCTTTTACTCCCAGTTCAGCCTGACCCCATCATGCTTCACTCCCAGTCGTTAGCGGCTACAAAAACAAAGTTGTATAATAATAATAAGTACATCCAGCTCTTCATTCCCAGTTCAGATTGACCCCAGCATGCTAAAACAAGGTTGAATAACAGTACATTCTCAGGGTTACGTTAAGACAGGTGCTAAACAGCACAACAACGTTTTCATGAGAAAGAAGACAAAGGTACAAATGTTTAACAGTGATAACATATATACAAAATCTTTAACAAAGGCTCTATACCCCACAGACTTTTTGTTCATCCTCGGAACACACAGAAGCCCTGCGCCCTGCGAACGCAAGGGCCTCGCAGGTACATAGGGCTTAACCAAGTCCGCCAGGTAGGAAGGTGCCAGTCGATGAACAATTTTATAAACCAACAATAAAACTTTAAAATCCGATCTGGCAGAAACCGGTAGCCAATGAAGGGATGCCAGAATGGGAGTAATGTGGTCAAACCTTCTACTTTGTGTCAAAAGTCTGGCAGCAGCATTCTGTACCAACTGAAGTCCTCGAATGCTAGACTGCGGCAGGCCAGAAAATAAAGCATTACAATAATCCAGTCTGGAAGAAATAAATGCATGTATCAAAGTCTCAGCATCAGCCATAGACAGGATGGGACGAATCCTCGCCACATTTCGCAGATGAAAGAAGGAAGTCCTCGTAATGTCTTTAATGTGGGGGCCAAAAGACAATGTAGGATCGAAAAGTACTCCAAGATTCCTCACTTTGTCCGTATGATGCTGTTTTGAAACACAAGGTTCGGTCAGATCGGCACACAGAAATGATCACACAGACTGCATTTTGCTAGAATAAAATTGTCCATTGTCGCATAGTGCGATCTTTTGACAGCTTCCGTAGGGTCTCTTTAAGAAGCCCGTTCATTCGCTCTATTAACCCCGCCGCTTGCGGGTAATAGGGAATATGATAAATCCATTCAACATGATGTTCTTTGGCCCACTCTTTCACTTTATTTCCTGTAAAGTGAGTGCCATTATCAGTTTGAATCTGTATTGGCAAACCATAATACTGCTGTATTATTTTTAAACACTTAAGTGTGGCCATTTGATTTGCAAATTTACATGGATGCACTACCAAGACCCCAGAAAATGTATCTACAGCAGTGCATGCATGTCTACATCCCTTAGACATGGGCAGTGGTCCAATAAAATCTAACTGCCAAATTTGACCAGGACTTTTTCCACGATTTAACTGCCCATGCAAATGTTGAGGAACATCCTTCCGGTGGTGTTGACATTGTTCACACTCAGTGATTGCTGTTTTCACATCATCCAATTTTAGATCAATACCTCGATCTCTGGCCCATTTTAGGGTACCTTGAACCCCCCAATGTCCTGCTTTGACATGAGCCCATCTAGCCAATCCTGGGCTGGATTGTCTTAATTCAATCATTACTTTTACTAATTGATCTGCAGCTTTATTATATAAAGCTTCTGAGTCTTGTCCATTAGTGTGTGCATCTACATGCATCACAGTAATAGGAATTGTTTTAGCCTTTTCCCAAATGTCTTCCCACAATTCTCTTCCCAAACTTCTTTAGAATGTATTTTCCAATTAGTGGCATGCCATGTAGGCATCCAGGTAAGTAGTCCTTGGGTCACTGACTGTATAAATCTGTATAAATATGGAGGCCCTGTGGTCCTCCCTGCATGACCACCATATGCACGGCCTTCAACTCCGCCCACTGACTGCTTTTTCCTTCTCCTAATTCTTCCAGAGACTGACCTAATTGTGGGTTAAAAGCTCCTGCTTTCCATCGCCTTTTTCCTGCTTGATATTGACAGGAACCATCAGTGAACCATGCTCGACTTTTCTCATCATCTGACAAATCATCCCACCTTTTTCCTGCTTTAACAGGAAATTCCTCCAATGGTTGAACTTCAAAAGGTTCCTCATCTTCCTCAGGAGCATCAGCTACTTGTTCATGCAGCAATGACACCCCTTTTTCACCTGGTTTTACACGCTCTGACACATACCATTTCCATTTTATCACACTAGCCTCCTGAGCTGTCCCTATTCGGTGAGTGGTGGGATTACTCATCACCCATGAGAGAATAGGTATCTGTGTCCTCATCATTACTTCATGTCCCACCGTTTGTGATTCAGTTTCAATCAACGCCCAATAGCATGCTAAAAGCTGTTTTTCAAAAGGTGTATAACGCATACCTGCGTCCGGGAGTTTTCTCGACCAGAATCCTAAAGGTTTTCGTATCCTGTTTTGTTTTTGCCATAAGCTCCAATTAGCATAATCATTTAGAGCAGACACTTGAAGTTCTACTGGTCCTGATTGCATTTTTCCTAAGGACACAGCTTGTTGTATGGCTTCCTTTGCCATATCAAATGAGCATTGTTGTTCCTCTCCCCATACAAACTCTTCTTTTTTTCTAGTGCATCGATATAAAGGCTGCAAAATCTGTCCTAAATGTGGCCAAAATCCAAATAAACCAATATATCGTTGTGCATCTGTCTTACTGTGAGGTACTGGAAAGTTAGCTATTTTCTCTTTAGCTTCCTGTGTGATTTCCCTCTCTCCTTTATTCCAAACTATTCCTAAGAATTTCACTGTTTGAGCTGGTCCCTGAATCTTTGCTGGATTAATTTCCCAGCCAAATGATTTCATATGAGTCACTAATTTCGGTAGATATTCCACTACTTCTGCTTCTGTATCTCCTTGAAGCATAATGTCATCAATGTAATGTGAGATCATCATTCTCATTGGAACCTGGAACTGTTCCAAATGCTCCGCCACCACTCTATGACAAATAGTGGGACTGTGTAAATATCCTTGTGGCAATCTTGTGAATGTATATTGCCGTCCTTTCCACGTAAATGCAAACTGTTCCATCCTATCCTCTGGGATTGGTATGGTAAAGAATGCATTGGCCAAATCTATAACAGCATACCACGTACCACTATGATGTTGCACTCGTTCAATTATACTCACAGCATCAGGTACAGCTGAAGTCAAAGCCGGTGTATGTTTATTTAGACCTCTAAAGTCTACAGTCATTCTCCATGTACCATCCGATTTACGGACTGGCCACAATGGATTATTCCATTTTGTTGTCACTGGTTTCAAAACTCCTGCCTCCAAGTAGTCTTTTATGGTTGCAGTAATTTCTGCTTGTCCTCCAGGAATACGATATTGTTTCTGATTAATCACACATGTAGCCTCTGGAATGGGAAAAGGTTTCATTTTTACTTTTCCCACCAGAATCATTCTTATGTTTGCTATCCCAAATTGAAATTTAACCTGTTCTAAATGCAAAGTCATTCCAGCTAAAATATCCATGCCACTTATCCATTCATTAATTGGAGTCACTATTACAGTGTACACTTTAATTGGCATATTTCCAATTTTAAGCGGTATCGATATATTTTTTCCATACACCAATTGTCCGCCTATTCCAGTTAAAGGAACTATAGGTCCCTTCATTTTCTCTGGATTTCCATGAATCAATGAGGCCTCCACTCCTGTGTCCACTAAAGCCGAGGTGACTTGAACTGATTTTTTCCAAAATATTTCCAATCACACATGGGGTCTAATATCACTTGTGAACCATTGTTTTAATTCTCGGCAGGCCACAAGAGTTTGACCATCATCCTAATCTTCCTCGCAAGGGTCAAAGCTCCAAGAACGCCTTTCTTTATTTTTCCCCTTCTTTTTGTCTTTCTTTCCTTTCCGGACTGCAGCTATTTGCAGCTGATCATCATCAGAGTCCTCCTCCTCCTCCTCCTGTAGGGGAGGGGCACTAGGTTTCACTCCTTTCTTTTCTCCCTGCACAATTTCTTTCAACAATGAGGCCAATTCAAACATATCAGGGCGCATCCCTGACACACAAGTCACTTTCAATCCTTTTTGTTTACATTTTTCAGCCAAGAAGGAAGTTGGTACACCGTCTATTTCTTCGGCTTGAATTTCCAATTGCTTCACTTGTTGTTCTAATCTTGTCACCTTTTGTGATTTAGCACATTCTGATGAGCGGACTGTATCTAAAGTTAAAACCCGCTCTTTCCAGGCTTCTGCACAAATCCACATCATTTCATGAATACCTCCCAACGGAGCTTTCTCTTTAACCTCCACCCGTTTTAACATTTCACATAAAACTGGCGGAGTTGCGGTGGGAATCGCTCCAGTCCACGGCCCAGGGCGTCCCCCACGTCGCCGTAGAAGCTGGCCTATTTCCTTAAAAGTGATCCCATCCCACCCCGGGACCACTTCTTCCTGCTGAGATGCCACCTCCGCATCTCTCTTTCCCAATCTAAAGCAAGACTCCTGCTGAGATGCCACCTCCGCATCTCTCTTTCCCAATCTAAAGCAAGACATTTCTGTGTGTAGTCTGAGCGTAACCGTATCCTGCCGACAACGCCAAAAATGTTTTGAAACACAAGGTTCGGTCAGATCGGCACACAGAAATGATCACACAGACTGCATTTTGCTAGAATAAAAAGGCGTATATTTATTCCCCACAAAAGCAGTTACATCAAACACAAGTGGTTGCAGCGCATTTTTCTCTTACCGTGACGCCTTTAAGGTGGAGAGCCAACACCTTCAGCAGAGTGCGCCTGTCAACCGGCTGGGCGTTCGTACGTTAACCCGCAGCAGACTCTGTTGAAGCGTGGTTCTACTCCCTCTTTTCTAGTGTGTCCGCGAAGGGAGGGTGAGTGGCCAACTCAACCTCCCTGGCGCACATAATTTCTTTAATCAACAGGCATCTGAAAGTTATTTCAAAGATATAATAAAAGCAGTTCTTCACTCCCAGTTCAGAATGATCCCAGCATGCTTCACTCCCAGTCGTTAGTGGCTACGAAAACAAAGTCGTGCTATCAGTGTAATAATAACAAGTACATCCAGCTCTTCGCTCCCAGTTCAGACTGACCCCAGAGTGCTAAAACAAAATTAAATTCTCAGGGTTACGTTAAGACAGGTGCAAAACAGCACAATAACATTTATTATACAGATGCACAACACACGAACCAAGATTAAGCGCCAACTGATCAAAATGATGCCGATGTCTGGCTGGACCAAGAACCATCATTTCAGTTTTATCAGAATTCAAGAGTAGGAAATTATTAGACAACCAACTTCTCACAGATATAAGGCAATCTTCCAAGGCTTTTATATGGGCAAGATTGCCAGCAGTTATCGGCATGTACAATTGAGTATCATCAGCATAACAATGAAAGGCAATCCCGTAATGCCGCAGAATATGCCCAAGCCTTGTGATAGAATCACTAAGGTGACAGCTCCAAGATGGCGGCCGCATTTCTTGCACCTCAGCAACCAGTGCGGCGCCTACTCCTCTTTATAATGCCTGTGTTCGTCTACCGTCGCCTTTGTGATAGAATCACTGCGTTGACTGTTCCACGATGGTGGCCGCATTTCTTGCGCCTCAGCAACCTATGCGGCCGGCGTCTACTTCTCCTTATAGAGGGTTTTCATGTGACGTAACTGTCACGTCATTTTGCACCCCGCAGCCATTCTGGATTACGACACGGTGGCCGCTGTGATATGCTACGTGCATTTGGCGAACAATTGCAGAAGCTTCAACAATGGTCAACTTTTGTGCTGTTGTCAGTTGTTCAAACAGAGGTGATAAAAATGAGGCAGGTCTCTCATTTTACAGGCTACCAGCAGTTATTGTGCATCAAGCAGCGGAGTGTTACGAGTTTTCTAAGCAACACAGAGACCTGGCAGAGCAGATCTGAAGGAAGCTTTAATATGGCCAGAACCAAGCAGACCGCCCGGAAGAGTGCTCCAGCTACCGTTGGTGTGAAGAAGCCTTAGCGTTACAGGCCTGGCACCATGGCACTGAGAGAGATCCGCCGCCACCAGAAATCCACCGAGCTGTTGATCCACAAGCTGCCCTTCCAGCGCCTGGTGACAGAAATCGCTCAGGACTTCAAGACCGACCTCCGCTTTCAGAGCTGCGCTGTGATGCTCTGCAGGAGGCCAGCGAGGCTGACCTGGTCGGCAGCTTCCTCCATGGTGTACAATGGCGAAGTGGAAAACACCAAAAAGTTCACAATATCGCAGTGTGACACTGTCGGCCAGTTCGTTACATCACCACTAAATTCACTATCTGGTATAAAATACGGATCCACTGAACCAACTGCAACACATCTATCAGGATAAATAGCTTTATCTTGAGGGTTTAAAGCATCGTAATAACAATACATTCTCTCCATTTTTCTATCACCCGCCAGCCTCCTTGCCTCCTGTCCTGCAGCAAATCGGTCACGTGATTGAAAACCCTCTATAATGTCTGTGTTCATCTACCGTCGGTTTGTGGCTTTTTACGGCTTTTTGCGACGAGGGTTTGTGGCTTTTTCCCCACTGCAAAGATTTTTTTTTGAGCCATTTCCGGTTTGTGCCTTCGTCTGAGAGAAAT
The DNA here is from genome assembly GCF_902500255.1 of Thalassophryne amazonica. Classification (NCBI taxonomy): domain Eukaryota; kingdom Metazoa; phylum Chordata; class Actinopteri; order Batrachoidiformes; family Batrachoididae; genus Thalassophryne; species Thalassophryne amazonica. The sequence continues at coordinate 13,203,056 of NC_047120.1, forward strand.
AGATATAGTATGAGTTGTTGTGAGGCAACAGGCCTTATAAAGAAGAACCTGAAGAAATACCTCGAGTCAATCCCTGGCCACCCAAGTGCCCATGAGGTGCAGATATCCGCAATTAAGGGAACAATCACCATCTCTCAGAGAGCCCTCGGACACAATGTGAGCAATGTTTAGGGTGAAACTATAGACCCCGGGTCTGGGGCCCGTCGTATTCTATTAAAAAGAAATCCAAGAAGAAAAAAAAATTGTCTGTCAGTGTGTCAGAAGATTTGGAGTAAAAGGTGGTGTGAAGGTGTGATGTTCATGGTGTTTAACCTGTCAGCAAGGTGTTGCAGTAATCGAGGTATGAGATGGCGTCTGTGTCAGGAGTCCTGATGCATGCTAGGATACTTTCTGATTCTTTGAATGTTGTAATGTCTTAAAGTTGAAATGATACATTTTAGGGAAAATATAGTCTTGGGTTTTTTTATCTTCTTCTTCGGTTCTTGGTGGATTTTGATAATCATGTTTTTGTTTGCTTCACCGAAGCACCGTTCTCAATTCTTCCTCACAAAATATAAAAATTCTGAGATGTTTTTTTTATAGTGAAATTCACCAAAACACATTTTCTCCTTTAGATTCTGATTTTAATTCTGATGGTTTAGTTTGATTCATCTAAACACTGTTCACAATTCTTCCTTGTTGAAATATGAAATTATGCATTTTAGGAAAAATATGGACTTTTTTGGAAAGAAATGTTTGCAAAATGTTTGTTTGATTTTTATTGTCTTAATTTTGATTCACATTAGTCAGTTTTGATTCTTTGAAACACTGTTCACAATTCTTTCTCACAAAGTTTTTCATTTTTGTCACCATTATATACTGTTTGTTTGGAAAACCATAAAATTCTTTTCTCCAGTTTCTGATCAAATTTAATTCTGATGGTTTTGTTTGATTCATCAAAGTTCTGATGCGAATCATGAAATACACCCAAAGTTAGTTAAGTTTCAAAGTTTCATGAGAAAGAAAACACGTCACCAAAACAAGACATGAAAGAAAATTAAGTCATAAAAGTTTTGGAGAACCTCTACCTCCAGCAAAAATATTTTCATTAAATTTCTGTCCCTTGATACAGTTGACACACTGCTGTCAACATTTCAGCTGGTACTTCAGGTTTCATTCAAAAATTTATTTACACAATAGTGTAAACACTAAAATGACTCTTACAAAATTTACAGCCGTTGGTAAAGAATTTTATTTGGGATATGTCATCATTTTCCGCGCCTACATAGTGCAGGGAAATAATTAGGAGAATAAACCTGGGTGAGCTCTGGTTATTAATTAGAACCATTTCATGATGTCTGCTGTTATACCTGTAAGGTCAGAGGTCAAACCATCAGTGGGACAGAAGTCGATGGTGGAGGTGGAATGAGGAGTGTCTTAAAGGTGAACAACATTCCTGAATCAGCGGTGTTTCTGATTCTGTCATGAAGACAATTTGGCAGCAGAAATGCTGGAAGATCAACATGACAGAAGAGACGGACATGAACTGAGGACAACAGGGTGTCCAGATTTACAACGCTGCTGTTCAGCTGCTCTGATCCAGGTTTCTGACAGCTTCAGTCAGCTGGATGTTGGCTCCTCCTCCTCTGCATTGGACAGACACGCCAACCATAATTTAATTTGTCAGTATGGTTGTTTCTTCGGGAAATGTAACATCAAAGTCGAGTTTAACCAATCAGAACCTTCAATTTGTGGACCCGCATTTTCACGCCAAAATCTGTTAAATTGACATAATGGAGGGGAGGCTGTGAACACATGAAAACCTTTAAAATGGGTTAAAATAATTTCAGGAAATGTTTGTTTAATTACATAGTGTCATCTTTATTATTAACATAAAAATCAGCACAAAGCAGAAAAAGTCAAAAAATAAATACAGCAGTAAGGAAATGACCAAAAATCTGTAAAAATTAGGTCTAAAGTTGCACCCTATAGGCTCTATAGTTATCCTAACCAGATCTGGCATTGTATCCGAGGGCTCTCTTCAAGATGGTGATCGTTCCCTTAATTGCAGACAACTGCACCTCATGTGCGCTTTGATGACCGGGGATTGCCTCAAGGCATTTCTTCAGGTTCTTCTTCATCAGGCCTGTTGCCCCCACCACAACTGGGACAATGACAATGACAATATCAGGTTTGATTGCACCTCCTTCGATATGTGTTCCTGCTGGGATCTCTTTGTCATAGACGATAGTTACTTTTCCGTTGGATGAGACTGGTGCTGGCTCGTGTTCCCAGACATTTTCTTTGACTTCCATCTCCAGTTCCTTGCATACTTTCCAGTGGAGATATTGACAGATCTTGTTGTGCCTGGATGTATAATGTCCATCTGCCATGAGGATCTGGCATGCTGATGTTAGATGGTTTACACTCTCAACAGCTGTATGACAGAATCGGCATTTAACATTCTGTGAGATCCCTGCCATTTTTTTTGAAGCCATTTGGTAGAAGTCCCTGAGCTTATGCTCCAATCAGAATTCTTTCTCCATCAAAACCAAGTTCTCCATTTTTTAGCCACTGCATTGATCCAACTTTGTCGATGTATTCCTTTTTGAGTTCTTCTTGGAATCGTCCAGCCCTTTTGTGCTGTTTCCATCTTTCCACTCGATGTTTTCCTTCTCTTTTGCTGTATTGTTCTCTGGTCTGTCTTGCAGGCATCAGACTGTTGCTTTCTCTTTCTTTGTCTTTTCATTTGTCTTTGATGTCTTTTTAATAGAATGCAGTGGGCCCCAAACCTGGGGTCTAAAGCTGCACCCTAGGCTCTATAGTTATCCTAACCAGAGCTGGCATTGTATCCAAGGGCTCTCTTCAAGATGGTGATTAGGGCTGAACAATTAATCGCATTTACGATAATATCGCGATATCATAGAACGAGATTTCCTTGTTCCACGTATGTATTTCCCACCGGTGTCACGTACATCCACTAATGCTGACACTGACCTGACTAGATCAATCAAAACCAAGGTCCTGGCATACCTCAATGACAAGTATAAAGACCCCAGCACCCAGGAGCATTTGGATGTTGCATCCTGCTTAGACCCCAAGTTTAAAACCAATTATATTTCCGCAGACAACATTCCTACAATTAAGACCAGACTCAAGACTGAAATGTTCCAATCAGCAAGGCTTGCACATCAACAGGTTAGTATTATATTGCAAATACTTCCTATGTAAGTATAATCTTATTTCAGTACTGACTGCTGTTTTGTTTTTTCTATCTTTCATCTTGCAGGAGAAGAGGTCTTGCACTGAAACAACTCCAACAGCTCAAAGTGCAAAGCCCTCTGGCGAAAAGGTGAAGAAGTCTCTTGGCAGCTTCTTCAAGACTGGTGTGACCTCTCTTTCTTCCATCCAACCTGAAGACCTTGCTGAGGCAGAGTTAAACAGTTACCTCATGTCCCCTCCCATTGATGGAGAAGATGACCCCTTGGCCTGGTGGAAGGTGCACAAAATCAACTTTCTTCAACTGTGCAGTTTGGCTCGCAAGTATCTGTGCATCCCTGCCACAAGTGCTCCTTCAGAGCGTCTTTTTAGTTCTGGAGGTAATATAGTGACTTGCACTCGCGCATCTTTAAAACGAGCAAAAGTTGACATGCTTGTTTTCCTTGCAAAAAATCTGTGAACTTCTGAGAACTATACTAAATAATCTTTTCTGGTTGATGGTGCCATAGTCATCAATTTGCACTTTAGTATGTTGTGCACTGCTGCTACTGAGTGAATTCATGTTCAAAATGTTTTTTTCCCCTCTTAGAACTTACAACACTTTTTGTATATATTGGGAGTTTGATATACTTAAAAAATGTCCAACAGGTTTTAAAGCACATATTTGCTTTTTTGGCCTTTAGTATGTGTGATGTTACTGACTTGAGATCAGTAAGCTTTATTTGTTTTATACCTGTAATTGTATTTATTTATAGATTGTTATAAATCTATAAAGTTCAGTGTTTAAAGTTCAGTGTTTAAAAAGAGCAGGCCTCATGTTTACATAAAACTAAAGTTGAACAAGTAAAGTCAGTTTGTTTGCATTGTTGTTGTGTTGCATTGTGTTGTTTGCACTTAAAAAAAATTGTTTATTATGAAACGGATTCATTAATTCTATTGTGTGTGCGTGTGTGTGGTTTTTTAATGCACAAGAAGGGGAAAAATAATCGCATATTAAATCGCAATCGCAATATTGAGGAGAAAAATCGCAATTACATTATTTTCCAAAATCGTTCAGCCCTAATGGTGATTGTTCCCTTAATTGCAGACAACTGCACCTCATGTGTGCTTGGGTGACCGGGGATTGCAAAAAGGTATTTCTTCAGGTTCTTCATCAGGCCTGTTGCTCCCACCACAACTGGGATGATATCGATGTCTTTCAATGACCATGTTGTTCGCAGGTCATTTTTCAGGTCTTGGTATTTCAAGATCTTTCCCCTTTCCGCTCGATTCAGGCCGTAGTCATTGGGGACTGTCACATCGATGATTTTGGCTGTTTTCTCTTGCTTGTTCCAGATGACAATATCAGGTTTGATTGCACCTCCTTCGATATGTCTTCTTGCTGGGATCTCTTTGTCGTAGAAGACAGTTACTTTTCCGTTGGATGAGACTGGTGCTGGCTCGTGCTCCCAGACGTGTTCTTTGACTTCTATCTCCAGTTCCTTGCATACCTTCCAGTGGAGATATTGACAGATCTTGTTGGGTCTGGATGTATAATGTCCGTCTGCCATGAGGAACTGGCTTTCTGAAGTTAGATGGTTTACACTCTCAACAGCTGTATGACAGAATCGGCATTTATCATTTTGTGAGATCCCTGCCATTTTTTTGAAGCCATTTATTAGAAGTCCCTGATCTTGTGCTCCAATCAGAATTCTTTCTCCATCAAAACCAATTTCTCCATTTTTTAGCCACTGCATTGATCCAGCTTTGTTGATGTATTCCTTTTCGAGTTCTTCATGCAATCGTCCGGCTCTTTTGTGCTGTTTCCATCTTTCCATTCGATGTTTTCCTTCTCTTTTGCTGTATTGTTTTCTGGTCTGTCTTGCAAGTTTTGTTGCAGGTGTGAGACTGTTGCTTTCTTGTAGAAGTTCTCCGCCAAAGTTTTTTGCCAGTTTAGTTATTGAGGTCTGTTCAGATAAGCTCTCCCTCAGCCCCAACCAGTCCCAGCAGAAGACTGCCCCTCCCTGAGCCTGGTTCTGCTGGAGGTTTCTTCCTGTTAAAAGGGAGTTTTTCCTTCCCACTGTAGCCAAGTGCTTGCTCACAGGGGGTCGTTTTGACCGTTGGGGTTTTACATAATTATTGTATGGCCTTGCCTTACAATATAAGGCGCCTTGGGGCAACTGTTTGTTGTGATTTGGCGCTATATAAAAAAAAATTGATTGATTGATTGATGATTGATAAGGTCTTCTCGTGGTGTTGTGTGACCTTTTTCACAATTTCTTCTTCAGAGTACTTTAAGTACTGTCCAATACTTATTATCGATGCTCTCTAGGCCTGGTTGATTTCAGTGAGACCCAGACCGCCTTCTCTGCGAGGGAGATATATTAAGTCCATGCACTGATTTCTCTATGTGACTTTGTGGAGGGTGAGCATCTTCCTGGTTTTTGTGTCCAACTTATTAAGCTCACGCTGTGGCCAGTCTACTATGCCAAACCCATAGGTCACCACTGGTATTGCAAACTGGTTTATGGCTGTGAGCTTGTTTTTTGGTGTCAACTCTGTTTTGCAGATCTTTTTTAAGCGGTTTAGGTATTCTTGTGTTGTTTTTGTTCTCATTTTCTTGTGCTCGATTGTAGTATTTTGTTCAATTCCCAAGTATTTGTATGTGGAGTCTACAGCCAGATCTTCAATGTAGCTCCCTTCATCCAACTGTACGTTTTCGGTTTTTGTCTTTTTACCTTTTGTGATTGTGCATTTTGAGCATTTATCCAGTCCAAATTCCATACCAGTGTCTTTTGAGAACTTATGAACAGTTACCACGAGCTGACTGAGTCCCTCTTTTGTGTCGGCATAGATTTTCAAATCGTCCATGAACAGCAGATGGTTCACAAGTTTTTGGTTTTTCTTTCCTCTGTCTCTATTTAAGTCATACCCGATGTCATGCTCCTTCAGGGTTTCCATGATTAAGCAGAACAAAAGAGGCAAAAGGCTGTCTCCCTGAAATATCCCAGTCTGAATTCGTACATCTGGGATTGTTATTTGTCCCTCTGTGTGGTTGAGGGTGATGGTGATGTTCCACTTGTTCATTTGTGCTCTCAGGAAAGATCTCATTTCCTCATTGATGTTGTAGAGTTCTAAGCACCTCATGATCCAGGAGTGTGGTACGCTGTCAAACGCCTTTCTGTAGTCAATCCAAGCCATGCTGAGGTTCCTCCTCCTTTTTTGCAATCCTCCAGGATAGATTTGTCTATCAGTAACTGGTCTTTAGCTCCTAATCTTCTTCTGGAACAACCTTTCTGTTCATTTTCCAGGTAGCCACCAGTGTCAAGATGTTCATAAATGGTGTCAGTTATGATTCCTGTCAGCCATTTGTACGTTGTTGTTAGGCAGCAGATGGGCCTGTACTTGTTGGGAAGCTGTGTTTCCTTGGTCTTTGGAATTAGGCTTGTGTTCCCTGTCATTAGCCAGTCTGGAGTGTCCTCTTCTCCGTTCAATATTTTTGTGAAAGCCACAGCATAATGTTGGTGCAATGCTGTCAGTCTTTTCAGTCAAAAATTTGGTATTTTGTCGATGCCATGTGCCTTGAAGTTACTGTATTCACTCATTTTCTTTCTGATCTCCTCTTCAGTGATTACAATTGCTGGCATTTGCTGTTTGTCTTTGTTTTTCTGTTTTAGTTTTTCAATCCACTCAGCCTCTTTGTTTTGCCTATAATTAGCTAAGATAGCTGGGTCAAGTGATGGCTTTTTAAGTAATGGTTTAATTACTGCCACCTTAAAAGCCTGTGGTACATAGCCAACTAATAAAGATAGATTGATCATATTTAAGATCGAAGCATTAAATAATGGTAGGGCTTCCTTGAGCAGCCTGGTAGGAATGGGGTCTAATAGACATGTTGATGGTTTGGATGAAGTAACTAATGAAAATAACTCAGACAGAACAATCTGAGAGAAAGAGTCTAACCAAATACCGGCATCACTGAAAGCAGCCAAAGATAACGATACGTCTTTGGGATGGTTATGAGTAATTTTTTTCTCTAATAGTTAAAATTTTATTAGCAAAGAAAGTCATGAAGTCATTACTAGTTAAAGTTAAAGGAATACTCGGCTCAATAGAGCTCTGACTCTTTGTCAGCCTGGCTACAGTGCTGAAAAGAAACCTGGGGTTGTTCTTATTTTCTTCAATTAGTGATGAGTAGTAAGATGTCCTAGCTTTACGGAGAGCTTTTTTATAGAGCAACAGACTCTTTTTCCAGGCTAAGTGAAGATCTTCTAAATTAGTGAGACGCCATTTCCTCTCCAACTTACGGGTTATCTGCTTTAAGCTGCGAGTTTGTGAGTTATACCACGGAGTCAGGCACTTCTGATTTAAAGGTCTCTTTTTCAGAGGAGCTACAGCATCCAAAGTTGTCTTCAATGAGGATGTAAAACTATTGACGAGATACTCTCTCACTTACAGAGTTTAGGTAGCTACTCTGCACTGTGTTGGTATATGGCATTAGAGAACATAAAGAAGGAATCATATCCTTAAACCTAGTTACAGCACTTTCTGAAAGACTTGTAGTGTAATGAAACATTCCCCACTGCTGGGTAGTCCATCAGAGTAAATGTAAATGTTATTAAGAAATGATCAGACAGAAGGGAGTTTTCAGGGAATACTGTTAAGTCTTCTATTTCCATACCATAAGTCAGAACAAGATCTAAGATATGACTAAAGTGGTGGGTGGACTCATTTACATTTTGAGTAAAGCCAATTGAGTCTAATAATAGATTAAATGCAGTGTTGAGGCTGTCATTCTCAGCATCTGTGTGGATGTTAAAATCGCCCACTATAATTATCTTATCTGAGCTAAGCACTAAGTCAGACAAAAGGTCTGAAAATTCACAGAGAAACTCACAGTAACGACCAGGTGGACGATAGATAATAACAAATAAAACTGGTTTTTGGGACTTCCAATTTGGATGGACAAGACTAAGAGTCAAGCTTTCAAATGAATTAAAGCTCTGTCTGGGTTTTTGATTAATTAATAAGCTGGAATGGAAGATTGCTGCTAATCCTCCGCCCCGGCCCGTGCTACAAGCATTCTGGCAGTTAGTGTGACTCGGGGGTGCTGACTCATTTAAACTAACATATTCATCCTGCTGTAACCAGGTTTCTGTAAGGCAGAATAAATCAATATGTTGATCAATTATTATATCATTTACTAACAGGGACTTAGAAGAGAGAGACCTAATGTTTAATAGACCACATTTAACTGTTTTAGTCTGTGGTGCAGTTTTATTATTTTTTCTTTTTGAATTTTTATGCTTAAATAGATTTTTGCTGGTTATTGGTGGTCTGGGAGCAGGCACCGTCTCTACGGGGATGGGGTAATGAGGGGATGGCAGGGGCAGAGAGGTGTGTAAGACTACAACTCTGCTTCCTGGTCCCAACCCTGGATAGTCACGGTTTGGAGGATTTAAGAAAATTGGCCAGATTTCTAGAAATGAGAGCTGCTCCATCCAAAGTGGGATGGATGCCGTCTCTCCTAACAAGACCAGGTTTTCCCCAGAAGCTTTGCCAATTATCTATGAAGTCCACCTCATTTTTTGGACACCACTCAGACAGCCAGCAATTCAAGGAGAACATGCGGCTAAACATGTCACTCCCGGTCCGATTGGGGAGGGGCCCAGAGAAAACTACAGAGTCCGACATTGTTTTTGCAAAGTTACACACCGATTTAATGTTAATTTGAAGTGCACCTTGGGCCAAAATTTTCATTCTTTGTATACAAGACTTTTATTATTTTATTATTATTTTATTTTGACCATAGAAACACATCCGTCATTTACATAAGCGTATGCACTTCTAATAGAGGAAATACGGTATGTACGTATATATTGATATGAAAACATCTTTTAGCTCTGTTACAAAACTGATATGTTGACTTTCCTCATAAGTATCCGTCCATTCTTGAGCTTTTCATATTTTTGACCTCTCCAAATTTGCAAATCAGAATCCTGTCTTATTATCTGAGCATGTTCCTGGGTAGTCCTTTATAAGTCTTGTTTTTGTGCAAATTTCTATTATTTGCAAATATATTTTTGAGACCCTTCTTCATACATGATGACAATATATGCATAGTCGTAGCCAGTGAGTGGTCACTGCTCGCCTATCTAATAGTGTCAGAATGAATGTTCATATAATAAAAAATTATGGCTCAACCAACTAGAAACAGTCCATGTCTGATGGGTGCAGCCACATGTTTATCGAAGGCTCTTTCTGATATCAGCCCCATGACTAATGTTACACCTTTCTGATACTCACTGGTTTTTTTGTGATTAGTTTCGTTTTTTGCCTTTTTTAGGGATTCAGCCTTGAAGATGGAAATCTTCCAATTTATCCAGATGCACCCATCACCAAGTCACAGAGTCTACTGCTGATAGTGTCCTATGTCTTGCGGCATGGTCTTTCTGATAGTTCTTTGGATGATCTTCTTTCTTTGATGAATATACACTGTCCAAACAGTGTTCCTACATCAAAGTGTTTGCTGTACAAGAGTGTTGAAGATTCAATGTACGAGGTATGTTTATTTTTTATTCAATCATCACCTGTACTGACCAATGTGTTTCATATAATCAAGTTATGCTGCATTTACACATAGGCAGGACGCGCACAAATGTGTATATTTGCTTCATTCTTGGCACATTTGTTGGGAAAGTGTAGGAACACGGACCCACAACAGGGGGCGCAAATGAACGGACAATGGAGTAAGTCAAAATAACAACGCTTTACTGTTGTGAATGTGCACAACGAATACAACCAATTACAGAAATGGACAACAGTCAATACACAAAAGTGTCGTGTGGGCAGGCTCGAAGATAGGAGACGCCTCTCCAAGGTAAGACCGGAACCACACGGCTTCCTCCGCCACAGGACCCCGGGAATACTGGAGCCGCCAAGTCCCGAACTCCCAGGTGGCCACAGCCTCCGCGTGTCGGACCTGGTACTGCTGGCGAGGGAAAAAGAACAGTTAGATGGGGGCGCGTTTGCACCCAGAACTCCGAACGGCAGGAAAGGTACCTCCACCTCTCGTTGGAACAGTAATCCAATAAACTAGCTCAGTCAAGAATATGTACTCTGTATGCTTCGATAAGTTACCTCTCCGGTAGAAACGATATCTCGGCGATGAGGTGGAGATGCCGTCCTGCTGATATACCCCAGTGATAATTGCCGTCAGCTGTCTCAGGTGATGGGTGACAGCTGTTACCGAGGCTGCTCCTGTGGGGCGGCGGCGCCCTCTGGTGCCTGGAGCCCGCACTCCAGGCAGGGCGCCCTCTGGTGGTGGTGGGCCAGCAGTACCTCCTCTTCAGCGGCCCACACAACAACATTCCTGACATTCTTAAAGTGATCAGCAGCCAAGAATGTATACTTCGTGGCATTCATGACTTGTTGTTATGTGTAAATGCAGCATTGGTCTGTGCTGATTTAATTTGCCATGGTATGCTAGTAAATCATGTTCTTGGTGTGTTTTTTTTGGGGGGGGGAGGTACAGAGTGCTTATCATTGATAATGAATGTTGCTCAAGTTTCTGTTGTCCATTAAAAAAACAATCATGCTCTAGCAGGTTTCAATGTTCTTATATTCATACCATTCTTCTATTTCAATTTCAGGTTCACTGTTATTGCATGGAGTGCACTGCATATCTTGGCCGCGAGAAATTGTCAAGGAATTGTACAAATTGCGGCAATGAATTCAGTGCAGACATCTCACATGCAGAAGGTAGTTTTTTTTCTCAGGATGCCTGTCAAAACATAGCTGCAAAGAATGACGAAAGTACCAGAAGTGGCAGCTGCCCTTGAAAATCAAAATACTGATGAACTCTTGAGAGAAACTAACATAAATGACATTGTTTGTTGTGTGGGCCGCTGAAGTGGAGGTACTGCTGGCCCACCATCAGAGGGCACCCTGCCTGGAGTGCGGGCTTCAGGCACGAGAGGGCGCTGCCGCCTCACAGGACAGCTGAGAGTGACAGCTGTTACTCATTAACTCCTGACGGCTGTCACCTATCATCAACCACTCCATATAAGCTGGAAGACATCTCCACCCTGCTGCTGAGATATCGTTTGCCTTTGGAGGTATTTTGTCAGCCGTGTTCAGTAGGTGCTACTGTTACTTGTTATTGTGTTCCTGTTTTGGAGGTGGAGGTGTCTTACCCCACCATTAAGGAACTGTCGCTACTTGTATTTGCTGGGTGTACACACACCCACACATAACTGTTTCTGCTTCCTGCCAGCAGTACCAGATCCGACAGCCGGAGACAGTGGCCACCTGGGGACTCGGAACTTGGCGGCTCCAGTATTCTCCGGGTTCGGTGGCAGTGGAAATCGTGTGGAATCCGGCTCTTCTCTGGATGGACGTCTTCTATCCTCGAGCCTGCCCACACGTCACCTTAGTACATTTGACTGTCCAAATTCTCTATTTGTCTGTATTTCGTTGTGCACGCTTCACAACAGTAAAGTGTTGTATTTTTGGCTCATCTATTGTCCGTTCATTTACGCCCCCTGTTGTGGGTCCGTGTCATTACACCTTCACAACATTGTTCATGGTATACCTTTATAAAGACTGCAGGATATAGCATCTCGAAGTGAAATAACCAGACACTCCTAGTAGGCCGGACCAAACAATTAGGGTGTGGCTCACAGTGCTGATGGTGTTGGTTCCCTATGTGGGGGTTTATTCTGTCGGAGCACACGTTGACCTCCTGGAGGAACAGTAGCAGTCGTCAGACCAACCGACTCAAGGTGAGGAAAAATCAAGAAAGTCTCGGAGTCGCTGGATGTTTCCCTCCATTTTCCGCGGGACAAAGAAGAAGTAAAAAGAAGCGGCTGTTTGCAAAATGTCGCAAGGACCAAGTGTAAATAGAGTACCCACTATTAATAATCAAGGAAGACTTGGACCCTACATACAAAGTGTCCTTGGTGCTGAGAAACTATACTTAAATTGGCCAGAAAAAGATTTTGAAGAAGAAGACTGGGAACTAGCATCTAAAGGATATTTGTCACACATTATGTATATAAAAGAGATGCCGAATTAACAGAGACAACAGGACAAAAATTACTCGCTGAACGAGTGCTGAGCGATGTAGGTCTGCGGCATTGGTACGTGAAAGGACGACGAAGAATGCCCCAATCGGTTCCAAGATGTCCAGATACCTACCCTTGGATATTAAATGTGGTTTACCTACAACTCAAAGACCTAAGATTCACATTGAGGTGGGGGATTAATTACGTTGAGCCACTTTAAGGAGTCTATGTGGAAATATACCTTAACCAGTGCTTGATCTGGACGACAAGCCCCAACATGCAACGTCAATTGAACAGACGACTGCAAGACCCAAGATATCCCGTATTAGATAACCAGACATTAAATTTGAGAGTTATCGATCAACCCCTAGCCTGTATGAGCTGCCTACCCCCAACCATACCAACAATTTTTGTAAATCAAGACTTCTTCTACCTGTACAGAACTGTACAGTCTGGAACTGTAGTCAAGCAAGAAAAATTCAGCTTCAAATTGAGCCCAAGGATCAAGAAGACAAGCCTATAGTTCCCCTTTATCTAGCCCTATCACAAACCAGGTATTCTGGACACCAGTTTTGGCAGCATTGGCAAGATCTATGGGACTATGTACCCCTACATCGAGCACAGAGGATCCCTGAGGGACCCCTCCCTAAACCTGACAGAATGATTGTTACGATGTGGAAGTGGGCGTGGAAAGGAATGGATTCAGAACTTAAGCACCCATCTCCCATCTACACTCATCTCTCTAAGAGACAACAACTGTTCCCTATGGTGGTGTATCTTGGCAGGAAGAGAAGGAGACCGATGGCGGAGTAACAACTCACTCTGAGTCATGCTGCGGACCTTCAAATTGGATGAAAATAATGTAAATAGTCTACGATCCGGGCCGTGAGGACTTACACCATACTTGGAATTACCCTACAAGAAAATATGTTTAAACTGGCCACAAAAGGATTACAAAGAAAAAGGATGGTTGCTGGGAACAGGAGGATACTTTGTAGATAATAACTCATATAAAAGAACTGCTGACCTTACAGAGCCTGGAATATACACTCCTCTAGAAGCTATTGTGGACAAAGTTGGACAACACTGGAATTGCCCTGGGGTTGGATGGAAGTTTTACCCAATTCCCCGATGTCCAGACTTATACCCCTGCATCTTGAACGTAGTGTATGTACAGAGAAGGGGCTACAGATTTAAAATAAGGTGGGGACCTAATTATGTTGATCCATTACAAGGAATGTATGTGGATATTTGGCTTGGATCTTTCCAGATTTGGACCAGTAGTCCCTATATGTTTAAAAGACTTCAACAAAAAGAGGCACGTTCAACTTTTTATTTGATTGAGAATCAAACTTTGCCAATATGTACGACAGTACAGTACCTTGACATTGAAAAAGGTGGAAGTGTTCCGCCTATTAGAAGTGGATGGCGAACCAGAGTACTAGTGGGGCTTTAGCAACCCCCAAAGGCTATACTGATACGACTTGGCATAAAGTCGGGAAGAGGATTATTTCGGAGATCAACTCCTCTGTACTCTGTGATGGCGCAGTATGTCTACAATGGAGCGGCATATTGGGACGCCTATGAGGATATCTTACACCTACATAGAGAATTGAATCCTGCATCTTCACAGTGTTTCTTCACACCCCAGGGACCACCGCCTGAAATGAAGGAGGTGACCGCTGTCACTTGGAAATGGGCGTGGCGAGGACTAGATATTAGACTCCCATGGCCATCTCCCTTGTTAATCACTCTTCTTCAGCAACAAGCATCGAGTATCTCTGTTGGGGGCACGAGACAAACAACAGCACCTAAGATCATCTATCTCCGAGATGGAAGAACCAAGGGAAGACAGCGTGATCACCACGCAACCTCAAAGAATCAACGACAGACCAAGAGAAGGAGAATTTGGCATAGAAATGCCACTACTGCAACAACCTCAAAAGCTGGAGCCGCTGCCACCAGTACCGAGTGAATTCTACTACGAAAATGTTGGAATAAGGCAGCAGCAACAAAGACAGCCGTGGAAGAAAAAGCGCCTCCAATGTTGGAGTTGGATGGCCAGACTTACAGCATTATTAGTCGGCATTGCTGTACTTCTAGCTATCCTGTACCACTATGGTAGTACGCCCTGGACCTTAACCCATATCAGGGTCCAGTACGCAACAACTAAAACTTTCCAACAGACATGTTGGGGAGTTGAATCAAGAAACACCTACATGATATGGGACCAGAATTCTACAGAGACATGGGCAAAGATGAAGAACCTAACTCAGCAGATGCAAAAGAATAAGTGGCTACAATACTTGAACGACAGTGGAGAATTTCCAACCGTCACTACCAATCACAACCTGACCACCGGAGCAGAAATCCTTCAAAACCTACAAGTGAGGGAGCAAGAGATTATCGTGGCAACCATCTTACGGTTAAAACAAAGAGAGCGAAGAGAAGTAGGCTGTACTTGGATAAGACCTGAACCTGGCGAGCCAGCCTGGTATTGCTCATGGGGATGCAGAGTACTACTGGGCTATCGAGCAGGATATTGGGAAAAAGAAGCTGTTTTTCCAGCATTACCAAGACATGATGTTTGCAGAATGATAATGCCTACCTGGAAACATTGGGGAAATTATAACCTCACCTGTGACAACACCCGCAGCAGAGTGCCGAAAGTGGATACTACATCTACAATAATCCCTCCGTTGAACAACGCTACCGACATGGGAACAGGAATACTATATTCCAAACCAACTACCATCTCACCAGTAGCATTGGTGGGGTCCACAAAGATATCACCAACACAGGGAAAAATTAAACCACTCCCTACATCTCCAACACAAGATACCCAGCAAGTATTAGAACCAAAAGTTAAAAGTATTGATAATGTGGTTAGAAATAGATGGAAGAAGATTCATGATTATTGTGTAAAAGAAAAAGTAGCAAAATTAGATAGATGGTATTGGAATCGACCTATTGGATGTAAATCTCAAAATTACATGGTGCTTACACCAGTTATTGATTTGATAGACAGGATTACTTGGAAACAAAAACGAGGGAAAACATGATGAATGGCTTAACGACACTTTTCCGTGGGTCTGGAGCGTTCCACTGATACATTTTGAGGGGAATCTTCCAAAGGGAAACACGTGGACTGGGCATAATTTGCGGGGTCCACATAAAGCAAAATTCTATGTGCAAAAACTACCAAAGCCTGATGAGCTAAGGTCAGTACCTCGGGAAGATTTTAGCAAAATTGATCAATGCGTGGCGAATAAAATCTATGGAAGCTTACATGAGACAGAATACCATAATAATTTGGCTGAAGGTTCTGGTAAATCTCCCCGATGTCCCATAGACCAAATTAAGACAGAGAATTGGCTAAGATGGGTATATAACTGTACAAAGTTGTTACAGGTTCCAACTATTAAGGGGACCCTTCAAGCATGGCAGGAAGGAGTTAAGCGTAGTAAGGACGTCACCTGGTGGGGAATGGAGAAATATGAAATTGAAGATTGGGTATTCCCCTGTTTAGATCAAAGTGATAATTATTGGGTTAAATATCAATACATTGCCACAGTCTACTCCAGAGATAGAGCTACTTGGTCTAGTGTACTCTGGAGACCAAATCCTTATGTTACGCCACGGCCATGGAAAATGATTTGTAATAGACGTAATACCACATGTACAATAAGCCTTGCCCGCCAAAATTGTAGAAAAGTTCCTGGCTGGGAAGAATATTGTAATGCTTACTATGACGGCGAGTATGACACTTACGGCCATCAAACAGTTTGGGAGAAGAACGGTGCTAGCGAATGGATAAGAGCTTTCCCACCCAACGTTGGATGTGCCAAGGCTGTCCTGGGACATGGAATGTCGAAAAGGAAGCAGATCCTAGGCCACATAGTGCCATTTGTTGGAGATGCTTTGATAATGCTTGAAGAAGGATATGCCTTCAAGAAAAGTCTATGTGAAGGACGAGAAATTGTCGGTTACGAATGGTTGGGACCCAATCGGATTTACAATAATGGTACATGTGAATCGCCTGCAGAACATTGGTTGAGCTGTGGAAAAGGAAGAAGTCGGCATGAATGTTCTTGGTGGGAAAGAACGCAAATAATCGCTGGAGGAATCATCACCACTTTCGCTGCAGAGACCGGAGAAGTCATTAAAGAAGGTCTCGAAGTAGTGACTGGTTGGATTGGACATTTGTTTGGATATCTTTGGCCCTATCTGTTAATCATAATAGGACTTATTATTGCTGCAGTAATTGGATATGTTTTGATAAAAGGAAGTTTCGCAGCTGCCCTGCGCTTGTGTGGGAGGAGCACACAACGCAGTGATATGGAGCCCCTCCTCCGTTAGGGGAGGAGCGATGGAGCCTACAAAGCCTGACCCCGAGACACGCCCTGTTCATTCTGCCTTGGGGGAGTGAAGGAAGAAGAAGCATCTACATAACAGCGTACAAACTTAAGGAGATAAGTAAAAAGAATAAGAGAGCACAATGTCCAACAGTACTGGCGGCATAAATGACACCATCTTCAAAGTGAGTAGAGTGGAGTTTATTGCACTACTGTTAATATGGCTGCTATACTGCTGTGTCGGCCGTTGGGACTTACGACAACCACTGCGAATAGTAACGCTACTACATGGATGTGTCAGATTGGCGATCATCAATCTGCACTACGGGCAGAGTGATTTAGGGTTGTCTTTATTCATCACTCACGTCCACGGTCGCTTTACTCTCCAGTTTCACTGTTGGGGAATATGGCAGTACACATCAATTACAATTTGGATGGTGATAGATATGACAGCAATCTTTTACGCCCCGGCAGTGATAGCTGACATTGTGTGTGAAGCTGTGATGGCCCTGACCCTATTGGCGTACATAGCTACGTTAACTGGAGCCGTACAACGCAAGAAACCCTGGCTCTACAAACTTGGACTTATCATAATTTGGGCCTTAGGATGGGGAATATTATCAGCTTTATACTGGCTGTCCATGGTTAGTCAACTACTCCTGCTGTTATGGTTTACGACCTATGATGCTTGCTTCCCGCGTACAGCTCCTTCAGCTACAGCGGGAGTGGTAACGTCATCACAGTCCCACTCTCCTACGGTGATCATGAGGCAGCTCTGGCATGCATCTGAATAATCCCCACGAACTCTTTTGCTTGCTTGCAATATAATAGTTAAAAGACTAATGTTTCCTCTTACACTATAGGGGGATATAAGATGTATTCATTGTCAAGCCACCCTGGAACAAGTGATCTACTTCTGGGAGATAACACCGACTCTGTGGTGCCCGACGTGTTATGGCAACAACTTCCCTGTTCAAGTGGCACGGGGAATAGTGGGACGGAAGGATACTTCTTTTCTGCCCCAGGTACCAACAGCAACATACCTAAAAATTGAAGTAGAGGCAAACATGATTTGGCATTCCCTTTTGGTTGATCAAATACGAGCTGACACTGTAGTGTCTCCAGAGGGATATATGTATTGCCCCGTGTTTACCAAAATGTGGATGTACCCTACGGGAATAAGATTCTCCACAGCTCATCTTGCTGATGGCCGGATCGTGGCCATTGGTCCTTCATTACCACCAGCTCCACGTTCATCTCCACAGAGCACTGCGGAGGTTGGAGTGCAGACCAAGGATATGAACTGGTGTTTGGAGGCCCTCACGCAGGTGTTCCTGGACGAACACCTTCAACAGCCCGAGCCTGAGGATATTCACGCTGAAGCTTCACCTCAAACGAAGGATACATCACCACGGCCATCTACACCAGTTACATCGTGTTATACACCCGTCACCCCCACTTCACCATGCGCACCATCGTTCCCTGACGGATTATCATCTCAGGAATATGAGGCAACTCCGTCTCCATTGGGATTACATCACAATCACCACTACTGGATGAGCAGCCTTCTGACGGCGACAGCAATCTACAGATGGGCGGAGAGGAGTACGTGGTGCTGGATGAGTGTCGTTCAATTCCAGCTCCTCCTGTTCTGTCTCCGATGGTGGATGAAAAAGAAGTGCTCACCCTTCACCCTGTCGACGACGACGAGGATGTTTTTATGGAGGCATAAAGAGATCGGCAGAGCTTCAAGTCATGGAGGGGGTGTCAAGAAAGATGACTTTAAGCTTGCTTTCAGCTTGTTTTCATCTTGGAATATAATAAATGCCATGGGATTAATATACATGCTGTTGGATTAAACTGGACAGTGTTTGGTACTTTCCCGGAGTAAGTGAGGTCATACCGGACTTTTCCATTACAAATGGGGAGGCCCACGGAATGAACTCAGTGGTGAAGACGATGGAATATGTCTAAAGATGATTCTAAAATGACAAGTATGATTAAATGAAGTATTAATGTGTTAAAAATTAAGAGTTGATTAGGAAAAAGTATGTTACAAATAAGTGAAATGAATGATTATATGAGTTGTTTTTCATAAAGAGTGCAGAGTTAGAGAAAAAAGGAAGTGAAGAAGTTGTTTTTCATAAAGAGTGCAGTTAGAGAGAAAGAGGAAGTGAAGAAGTGATGTTGCAACAAGGCAGAAGAGCTGATGATAAACAACTGATCAAATGATTAAGATGTGGTAAAATATGCAAATGAATAATAAGGAATGAAAATGTTTGTATATGATCATAATTGTTTTTATGTGAAAGAGAGTTGTAATGAAATGATTGAATATGATTGATGTGATTCTAAAGACATGATTTAGAAAAACGCATTCTCAGAAAAGCTGAAGTGTTAACAGAAAAGAGGAACTTAAGAAATAAGTTACTGGCAAAGGGCCGCAGATGGCTTCCAGTAAGGGAAGGAGAAGGGGGAGGTTTTGAGTCACCAGCATCCCCATGGTAACCAAGCTCATCTAAATACAAAGAATCAAGCTCATATATAAACTGTAAAACACCAGGAAACAGGGTTTTTCTTCCAGGGAGAGGTGCTGTTGTCACTTCTCCCCTGCTACGAGGAGATCACAAGACTTGACCATTTTGTGAGCAGCAGTTGGAATCATGGAGTGAGAGGATTGGAGCCATAAGAGATCATTTGAGAGAGTTTTCAACTCCCACTCAGGCCGTCCAGTCACGGAGTAGCAGAGCATTGGAGAATAATCACTGGCCTTAAGTCTGAGTGGGGAAGTTTCAATGTTTTCTCTCTCAAGGAACATCACAGCATACCAGAATGGATTAGATCAACTTTTGGTTGATTGAAGAAGGAATAAACTCTTATGTGGATTAATTTCCTGAAGGATTACAACATCACACAAGGATCGTGGTCAGCTAACGACTAATAGCTGATGAAGAGGAAATCAAGTTCATCGAGCTGGGGATTTTAACATCAAAAACCTCCTTCCCTCACTCCTAGAAAAATTGTTAAGAAGTTAATCCAGTCCAGTCAAAGTAAGATCAGACAGCATTATTGAATCAGAAACAAAAATCTCTGCCAATCAATATTTTGATTATACTTGAATTACTGTTGTGAAATTATCATCATATATCCTATTTTGATTATGTTCTCAGCACTTGCAAAACCTGCAATAAATTTCCAAGCATGCAGTTAAAGTGTTAAGGCTCGGACATTGGATTTATTGATGCTTCTTAAGGTGTAGAAGTTAAAGTTTATTGGGTGTACAACATCAAAAAGTGCTCTAAAAGGTTAGTCTGGTTTTTAATGAAATTAACGCATCCTGGGGACTCGCTGTACGAGTCACTAAATTCAAAATCTAGCAACATTCCAAGAGCCCTGATCCATAAGAGGAGAGCTGCCGTTAACGGGCGTGGCCGGCTCGTATCCTGGTTCCAGAGAAGGCTATTCGACCGGGGTGCGAGATCAGCGTCAGCAGGGTGGACGTCCGGATGGAGGCAGTGAGCGGCTAGACGAATCTCCTCGCCACCAGCTTGAACAGCCTTTGTGTAGCCCTGCCGGGTAATACCCGTGGAGACACGAAGGTCGGACCCCAGAGACGGAGAGCTGGTTTTAGTACACAAACATACTCATCGGAGGGTGAGCGTGTGCCGTGTATCTAAAAAGAAATAACGGGATCTGACAGTGTTTCCACAGTACCCAGGAAGTTGGTTTGCAGATTTGTGAGACATTCTCTCTCATGAAGGCTATGACAGAGTTAGCAGTTAATTGCATGGAGGAGAACATTGATGTGTCTGTCCTGTACACCTCATTGGCCAGCAGACACACTAAATCAAAATGCACAAACGTGTTTTCAAATAATTTGTGTGCTCTTGGCAAAGGAGAGCAAGTTATTCTGCCTCCATCAAAGTTACTGGCTGCAAGCAGACTGACAGGGAACCAAGTGCACACTTCCGCCATTGTATTGTATTGTATACAAGAGATTTATTTTTCACCACCAGCAGTGACTATTTTTGATCTGCTCGGCATTGCAACTGCTATGTTGCATTTACTCATGGTGTGTATAAATATGGAAGAATTGAAACTTTTCTCTGTGTTAAGTTGGGACCCGACTGCATGAGTGATGATGTTTTTTTTGTGTGTGATAAAGCAAATATCATACTAGTAAAGCCATTCAGCATTACACGAAGACCATCATTTGTTGATGCAAGACTAGGCTGTTCATCTGACTTTCTTGTAAATATTGACCAACATGCAGATAACCCAAATATTTGTATTTATCCAGGAGACATCCTGCAAAAATGTATTTTTATGAAATCTGATGTTTCATCTTACTTGTGCCCACTGCCTTCTCAGTTCTTCGGGGATTAAGTTGTGAATTGATGGTTGCACATGAATGTTTTACATGTTAGCAGAACTTGGCCCTCTATAGAATTGTATAGTACAGTCTATAGAATTCTCCAGGTCTGTCTATAGAATCCTATAGGACAGCCTGTGAAATTGTTTTAATAGATTTTGTCATTACATTATTACAAAAGTACATAAGACTAACAGAACCCAAAAGGTTAGCTTACAGAAATCCTAAAGCTCTGTGAACACAGATTTTGCTATTAGACTGCAGAATGTCAAATACATGTGCTGTATTTTCTCAATCAGAAGCACGTGCTTACGTAAATGACAGAGGGGTTTCTGTGGTCAAAATAAGTAATATTTTAACATTTCTGTACTTAAAGAATGGAATTTTTGTTTGAGATGCGCTTCTAGTGGTTTGCTTCTAATAGAAGAAATACAGTATGCATTTGTCATGGATTGAGATAAATGATATAGCCCAGGACTGGCAAATTTTGACCAGCAGAAATTCTGCACACGAATAGACTTTTGTTAATGTGTGACTGAAAAATGTAAATGTGTATGCTCAAATTCACATATAAGCGTACAACTACTAGGACAGCTAAAATATGGATTTCACTAAAAATATCAAATAAAATTTATACATGACAAAATCAAAAGGCAAAGTTCTAACATGCAAAACATTCGTGTAGGAACATTATTTTAGAAGACAGTTTCAAATGGTTACTGAAACTATATGCATGAATATGGGATGAAGTCACTAGCAAGTCATGGATTGGCAAGTCACAAGTCTCAAGTCATAATGACCACCAATTGTTTGCAAGCTGACTTGAGACTTGTGACTTGCCAATCCATGACTTGCTAGTGACTTCGTACCACCTCTGGCATATAGGATATAAACGGTCCTACAGGATTGTATACACTTACTGAAATTATTTGCATGGCATATAGGCATATATACATATATGGCATATATACACTGGCGTACGGGTTGACCTGATATAACATATGGATGTGTAGTTTCAGTTACAGATGTTATAGTAACCATTTGAAGCAAACTGCATTAATGCTGACCTGTTTGGATGTTTACAACTATACTTGTGTTTGATGATACTGCAGTTTCCAAGTTCCATGGTTCTACAAAGAAAATGATATATGTGATTATGTATATACATTTAATAATTTTGAATTTGTAATAAAAGATTGTTGAATTTGTAATAATGTTGTGTAACTTTTTTTATACTTTGCCTTTTATATCTGCTTGTGTATAAGTGTGATGTGTATATACACACTTCTCAAATATATTATAGTTACAAGTGAACAAAAAGTAATGTCTCCTTGCTAGTACAGTGGCAACATTATATTGCATAAAAATATGCAGACAAAATAAAACAATCTGTTTTTCATCCAAATTCCACATTTTTTTTTCTATCAGATAATTTACTGGCTAAATTTGAGTAAAATGCCAGAATTGATTAATATGTTGTTTCTATATGCTGGCATGTCTGTAGAAACCTATAGGCTTCTATAGGCAATGGCGCCTGTAGGTCCTTATGTCTGTAGAATGCTGTCGGTCTCTATAGGCCAAGACCCCTGTAGGTCGTGTGTCTATAGGTGTTCTATAGAAAGCTATAAGACCTCTATGGAATCCTATAGAAACCTATTGAACTTTTTTGTAAGGGACAACAAAAGATCAGCTGCCTAAGACCAAAGATCTCCCAAATGGCAACATTTCTGGGAAGCCAAAACCATAAACAGAATCTCCTTAAAAAAGTAAATTGCATTAAAAGAAAATACAATGTTGACAATAAACAGCTGGGTGGGAGGCTGGTTGAACATCAAGTCTTAGTGAAAGCTTTTGTGGCACAGATTAGGAACAAAGACAAGAAAATACAAGCAAAACAGATAAACAAGCAATTTGCGAAAACCCCCAGGCTGGTGTACAGGAAGTTGGCAAACGACACAAAAGAAATGCACCAGCCACCCGAGAAAGAAGAAGTTGAAAAATTCTTTGAAGACCCAAAAAAACGCCAAGAGGTTGAGTGGATTGAAATAATAAAACAGAAAAACAAAGACAAAGAGCAAATGCCAGCAATTGTAATCACTGAAGAGGAGATCAGAAAGAAAATGAGAAAAATTCAAGGCACCTGGCATCGACAAAATCCCAAATTTTTGGCTGAAAAGACTGACAGCATTGCATCACCATTATGTCATGGCTTTCACAAAAATATTGAATGGAGGAGAGGACACACCAGACTGGCTAACGACTGGGAACACAAACCTTCTTCCAAAGAAACACAGCTACCCAACAAGTACAGACCCATCTGCTGCCTAACAACAACATACAAATGGCTGACAGGAATCATAGCGGATGCCATTTATGAACATCCTGACACTGGTGGCTACCTGGAAAATGAACAAAAAGGTTGTTTCAGAAAAGATTAGAAACTAAAGACCAATTATGGATAAATAAAGCTATCCCGAAGGACTGCAAAAAAAAGGAGGAGAACCATGGAATACATCCTGGATGGTGTTTTACTTGTATTATAATTATATGTTTATGCCATGGTATGCCATTACCATGTTTTAGGACCTCTACTGGTGGTTGGCTCTCACTGCGGTATTGTATCACTTCCTGTTCCGGAGCACAGCGGTGTTTGGCTGTATCTGTTAGCTGTTTAATCTGCGTAGTTAGATTGATCTAGTTAATGATTTGTTTCACAGTGTAATCTTTACGTGCCTTAACTAAAGCACTCCCTCTGCTGAATCACCTCTAAATTATTTACACATTATTCACTTTGTGTGTTTTTAGGAATCCCGCTAGCTTAGCGCAGCTACTAGCTCTTAGCTGGTTTAGCATGGCGGCTTCTCCTGTCTCTCCCGCACTTCTCTGCTCTGGGTGTGAAATGTTTAGTTATTCCTCGGCCTCCTTTAGCAGTAATGGTACTTGTAATAAGTGTAGCTTATTCGTAGCTTTGGAGGCCAGGCTGGGTGAATTGGAGACTCGGCTCTGCACCTTGGAAAATCCTACAGCTAGCCAGGCCTCTGTAGTCGGTGCGGACCAAGGTAGCTTAGCCGCCGTTAGCTGCCCCCCAGCGGATCCCGAGCAGCTGGGAAAGCAGGCCGGCTGGGTGACTGTGAGGAGGAAGCGTAGTCCTAAACACAAGCCCCATGTACGCCACCAACCCATTCACATTTCTAACCATTTTTCCCCACTCGGCGACACACCCGCCGAGGAACAAACCCTGGTTATTGGCGACTCTGTTTTGAGAAATGTGAAGTTAGCAACACCAGCAACCATAGTCAATTGTCTTCCGGGGGCCAGAGCAGGCAACATTGAAGGAAATTTGAAACTGCTGGCTAAGGCTAAGCGTAAATTTGGTAAGATTGTAATTCACGTCGGCAGTAATGACACCCGGTTACGCCAATCGGAGGTCACTAAAATTAACATTGAATCGGTGTGTAACTTTGCAAAAACAATGTCGGACTCTGTAGTTTTCTCTGGGCCCCTCCCCAATCGGACCGGGAGTGACATGTTTAGCCGCATGTTCTCCTTGAATTGCTAGCTGTCTGAGTGGTGTCCAAAAAATGAGGTGGGCTTCATAGATAACTGGCAAAGCTTCTGAGGAAAACCTGGTCTTGTTAGGAGAGACGGCATCCATCCCACTTTGGATGGAGCAGCTCTCATTTCTAGAAATCTGGCCAATTTTATTAAACCCTCCAAACTGTGACTACCCAGGGTTGGGACCAGGAAGCAGAGTTGTAGTCTTACCCACCTCTCTGCAGATTCTCTCCCCCTGCCATCCCCCCAATATCCCATCCCCGTAGAGACGGTGCCTGCTCCCAGACCACCAACAACCAGTAAAAATCTATTTAAGCATAAAAATTCAAAAAGAAAAAAATAATATAGCATCTTCAACTGCACCACAGACTAAAACAGTTAAATGTGGTTTATTAAACATTAGGTCTCTCTCTTCTAAGTCCCTGATAGTAAATGATATAATAATTGATCAACATATTGATTTATTCTGCCTTACAGAAACCTGGTTACAGCAGGATGAATATGTTAGTTTAAATGAGTCAACACCCCCGAGTCACACTAACTGTCAGAATGCTCGTAGCACGGGCCGAGGGGGAGGATTAGCAGCAATCTTCCACTCCAGCTTATTAATTAATCAAAAACCCAGACAGAGCTTTAATTAATTTGAAAGCTTGACTCTTAGTCTTGTCCATCCAAATTTGAAGTCCCAAAAACCAGTTTTATTGTTGTTATCTATCTTCCACCTGGTCGTTACTGTGAGTTTCTCTGTGAATTTTCAGACCTTTTGTCTGACTTAGTGCTTAGCTCAGATAAGATAATTATTGTGGGCGATTTTAACATCCACATAGATGCTGAGCCTCAACACTGCATTTAATCTATTGTTAGACTCAATTGGCTTTGCTCAAAATGTAAATGAGTCCACCCACAACTTTAATCATACTTTAGATCTTGTTTTGACTTATGGTATGGAAATTGAAGACTTAACAGTATTCCCTGAAAACCTCCTTCTGTCTGATCATTTCTTAATAACATTTACATTTACTTTAATGGACTACCCAGCAGTGGGGAATAAGTTTCATTACAGTAGAAGTCTTTCGGAAAGCGCTGTAACTAGGTTTAAGGATATGATTCCTTCTTTGTTATGTTCTCCAATGCCATATACCAACACAGTGCAGAGTAGCTACCTAAACTCTGAGTGAGATAGATTATCTCGTCAATAGTTTTACATCCTCATTGAGCACAACTTTGGATGCTGTAGCTCCTCTGAAAAAGAGAGCCTTAAATCAGAAGTGCCTGACTCCGTGGTATAACTCACAAACTCGCAGCTTAAAGCAGATAACCCGTAAGTTGGAGAGGAAATGGCGTCTCACTAATTTAGAAGATCTTCACTTAGCCTGGAAAAAGAGTCTGTTGCTCTATAAAAGGCCCTCCGTAAAGCTAGGACATCTTACTACTCATCACTAATTGAAGAAAATAAGAACAACCCCAGGTTTCTTTTCAGCACTGTAGCCAGGCTGACAAAGAGTCAGAGCTCTATTGAGCCGAGTATTCCTTTAACTTTAACTAGTAATAACTTCATGACTTTCTTTGCTAATAAAATTTTAACTATTAGAGAAAAAATTACTCATAACCATCCCAAAGACATATCGTTATCTTTGGCTGCTGCTGGTATTTGGTTAGACTCTTTCTCTCAGATTGTTCTGTCTGAGTTATTTTCATTAGTCACTTCCTCCAAACCATCAACATGTCTATTAGACCCCATTCCTACCAGGCTGCTCAAGGAAGCCCTACCATTAATTAATGCTTCGATCTTAAATATGATCAATCTATCTTTATTAGTTGGCTATGTACCACAGGCTTTTAAGGTGGCAGTAATTAAACCATTACTTAAAAAGCCATCACTTGATCCAGCTATCTTAGCTAATTATAGGCCAATCTCCAACTTTCCTTTTCTCTCAAAAATTCTTGAAAGGGTAGTTGTAAAACAGCTAACTGATCATCTGCAGAGGAATGGTCTATTTGAAGAGTTTCACTCAGGTTTCAGAATTCATCATAGTACAGAAACAGCATTAGTGAAGGTTACAAATGATCTTCTTATGGCCTCAGACAGTGGACTCATCTCTGTGCTTGTCCTGTTAGACTTCAGTGCTGCTTTTGATACTGTTGACCATAAAATTTTATTACAGAGATTAGAGCATGCCATAGGTATTAAAGGCACTGCGCTGCGGTGGTTTGAATCATATTTATCTAATAGATTACAATTTGTTCATGTAAATGGAGAGTCTTCTTTACAGACTAAGATGAAGTTCCACAAGGTTCTGTGCTAGGACCAATTTTATTCACTTTATACATGCTTCCCTTGGGCAGTATTATTAGAAAGCATTGCTTAAATTTTCATTGTTATGCAGATGATACTCAGCTTTATCTATCCATGAAGCCAGAGGACACACACCAATTAGTTAAACTGCAGGAATGTCTTACAGACATAAAGACATGGATGACCTCTAATTTCCTGCTTTTAAATTCAGATAAAACTGAAGTTATTGTACTTGGCCCCACAAATCTTAGAAACATGGTGTCTAACCATATCCTTACTCTGGATGGCATTACCCTGACCTCTAGTAATACTGTGAGAAATCTTGGAGTCATTTTTGATCAGGATATGTCCTTCAATGCGCATATTAAGCAAATATGTAGGACTGCTTTTTTTTACATTTGCGCAATATCTCAAAAATTAGAAAGGTCTTGTCTCAGAGTGATGCTGAAAAACTAATTCATGCATTTATTTCCTCTAGGCTGCACTATTGTAATTCATTATTATCAGTTTGTCCTAAAAGTTCCCTGAAAAGCCTTCAGTTAATTCAAAATGCTGCAGCTAGAGTACTGACGGGGACTAGAAGGAGAGAGCATATTTCACCCATATTGGCCTCTCTTCATTGGCTTCCTGTTAATTCTAGAATAGAATTTAAAATTCTTCTTCTTACTTATAAGGTTTTGAATAATCAGGTCCCATCTTATCTTGGGGACCTCAAAGTACCATATCACCCCAATAGAGCGCTTCGCTCTCAGACTGCAGGCTTACTTGTAGTTCCTAGGGTTTGTAAGAGTAGAATGGGAGGCAGAGCCTTCAGCTTTCAGGCTCCTCTCCTGTGGAACCAGCTCCCAATTCAGATCAGGGAGACAGACACCCTCTCTACTTTTAAGATTAGGCTTAAAACTTTCCTTTTTGCTAAAGCTTATAGTTAGGGCTGGATCAGGTGACCCTGAACCATCCCTTAGTTATGCTGCTATAGACTTAGACTGCTGGGGGGTTCCCATGATGCACTGAGTGTTTCTTTCTCTTTTTGCTCTGTATGCACCACTCTGCATTAAATCATTAGTGATTGATCTCTGCTCCCTTCCACAGCATGTCTTTTTCCTGATTCTCTCCCCTCAGCCCCAACCAGTCCCAGCAGAAGACTGCCCCTCCGTGAGCCTGGTTCTGCTGGAGGTTTCTTCCTGTTAAAAGGGAGTTTTTCCCTCCCACTGTCGCCAACTGCTTGCTCATAGGGGGTCGTTTTGACCGTTGGGGTTTTCTGTAATTATTGTTTAGCTTTTGCCTTACAATATAAAGCACCTTGGGGCAACTGTTGTGATTTGGTGCTATATAAATAAAATTGATTTGATTTGATGTTTATTTGACCTCCACATTAGAGATATTACGTGGACTGCTTTCTTCCACCTGTGAAATATAGCAAAGATTCGTCCAATCCTGTCAATGGCTGATGCTGAGACCCTGATTCATGCATTTCTCTCTTCTAGATTGGAGTACTGCAATGTTCTATTTTCTGGTTTACGGCAGTCCAGCATTAGGGGTCCAATTGGTCCAAATGCTGCTGCCAGACTTTTGACAGGAAGCAGAATAAATTAAAGTGTCACTTAAAGTCATTACACCCCAATCACGCAGATAAGCCGCTTGAGATTTTTTCAGCGATAACGTGCCGAATATTGCCAGCAATCATCCCGCTTTGTGAATGTTGCTTCAGTAAACCAGTGAGCACCGTTAGCATCATAGCACCTTAACTGAGGAGCAGTAGACATGGTCTCTGTCATGCTGGATGACGCAAGTGCTGCAAAAATAAAAACTAATTAAAAAAAATTAAAATAAATAGAAATTACACAAAAAAAATCTGTACAAATTGTTTTATTCATTTTTGTTTTGTCTGTTAAAGTGTTTTTATATAATGTGCTCCTGAATAAGTGTTCTGATCAATTTGAATTTATTATCATTTATTGATTTTATTTAATTTTGTTTTTCAGCATCAAATGGCAGTCGGTCAAAAAATGTTTATGGTTTTTAATTTTTTTTTTTTTTAATTTCAAGCAAAGTGATGCAAAAAATTTTTCTGTTACAGACTAAAAACAATGTTAATAAAGTTATTCTTTGCTGAAAGTTGATCTAAAGTTAATTCTTTTTGTTTTCTTTAATGTTAATAAGGATACAATGTTATGCAGAGGTGTACTTATAACAATGTTATGGAGAAATGATACTATTTATAGTCATTGCAGAGAGTGGGGGGAGGCATGAAATGTTTTCTTCTTCCTGGGGCGTGGGGGAACGTAACAGAAAATAATTGAGAAGCACTGCACTACGGATTGCTAAGGTTACACCTTACTTGTGTGAAGCACCTTGAGGCAACTTTGTTGTGATGTGGTGCTATATAAATGAAAATAAATAAACTGAAATTGAGAAACCTTAAGCCCCCATCACACATAGCAAGAATGTGCCGGAACCATGCCCGACACAGCAAATATTGCCATAATCCGACGCAGTCAGGAGGAAAAGAGGCGTGGTCAGCAGTGTCAGAACGTATCCAGATTACCTCATCCACACCTGCACGATGGCATCCAAAGCGCATGTAAACAACAGATGTCAGAGACTGCTGTCAGATGGCCATAAAAGGCGCCGTAGACTGCCCAATGGCCAAACGTCTGGATGACAAACATGGGACCAGAATGGTTTGGAGCGCTGTTTCTTGCTCGCAAGTGTGCAGCACGTGTGTGTGCATGGTGCACGTGTGCCCCGTGCTCAAACGTGGGGCTGAAATGATTACTTAGCTGTGTGTGTATGCATAATGCCGCATGAGCCACTAAACTTGCGCACGTGCCAATAGACAGCTTCACTGAAAGTTTGCTGGCAGTAAGCCATGTAGTTCCATGCGTCAGATGGACCATGTCCCATGTCCTTCCCAAGGAACTTTAATTTCTTTTTTTTGTATGTGTTTTGACTCACTTCAGCAGCACAACACAACTATGGACACTGCGATTGGCTTATCACATGGGATTTACAGGGCTGGATCCAGAGTGAAAATCTGACAGATGCATTTTTG
Source organism: Thalassophryne amazonica (assembly GCF_902500255.1). Classification (NCBI taxonomy): domain Eukaryota; kingdom Metazoa; phylum Chordata; class Actinopteri; order Batrachoidiformes; family Batrachoididae; genus Thalassophryne; species Thalassophryne amazonica. The sequence continues at coordinate 13,232,928 of NC_047120.1, forward strand.
CCCAATGATAAAATAAAAATTGTACGTGTCTTGTTATTCAATAATCTTCATTCTTTTATTCGTGTGCAACATACACTGTCACACTTCTTTTAATATATTTATTATACTTCATGGACCATAGTGAACACTTCTTATTTGTATAAATATGTCCTAAAAAAACACTATAACAAAAACTGACTGTAAACAGGATCAAATATATTGCCAAAATCTTTCAGTTATACCTGAATCTATATATTATTTTTTTCAATTGATAAAATCAATAAAAATATGACTTCATATATTCTTAATAATAAAATATTGAGCTACAGACAGTTCACAGAAGACATTTTCTATTGATACCAATCAAAATTAGAAACAGTCCAGCAGGTAACAATATTCATCATGTCCATGACTAAATATACTAAAACAAATACATCACAATTGTACACATATCACAGTTGTGATATGTGTACAATTGTGATGTATTTGAATTGAATTGAAATTGAACATTTTATTGAGTCTTAAAGTAAATAAATATGAAATTGGTCACTGGATCCTTAAACTTTGGACATAATAAACTCTTCATGGTGGATCCTTGATCTCTGGACATAAATAGGAATAAACAAAATCTGTAGTTTTTGTCAAAAGCATTTCCTTTCAGACATTATTGGGATGAATGTCTTTCCATATATCTGAGCTGAGCTCTTACAGCTGTGCTGTGCTTCGCTCAGGATGTAATTTGTAAAGAAATACAGCAAGTTTCATTTTTGGAGGAAAAAAACCTTTTAGTCGATTGTCGTTTCTTGTTTGTATTACGTTTGGAAAGAGGTGTCATTTTATTTAAAGCGGCAAATCGTTTTGAAGTTATTAATTCCGACCGGACTCTGTTTCGGCAGAGAGCCGCGCAGCATTTCGAGCTGTGTGAACGGAACGGAGGACGATTCTCGTTTGTTGACAGCAACAAGACATGAGTCCCAGTTAGTGACTTTAATGATGACTTTCATGATATGTTAATGGTTTTGAGAGGGGTTAAGAAGCGGACTTACCGCTTCTGAAGAGCAGCAAATCAAAGAGCCACGAGCCATTGAATCGAAGCATTGCTTCAGTGGTTCACGGCTTCAAAGTGGAGTCATGCTGCAGAAACGGTTGATTACAGACCAAACCCAGATTATCCGACTTTATTTACAAATAAAGTCGGATATTCAGGATTTGGTCTTTTGGTCTGGAGTTTCAACTCGGAAAAATCTGTATAATTTACGGACTATAGGTTGACATGAAAACCAAAGCTGTGTTTACCGTGGGACACGTTCGGCACTATTCTGGATTATTCAAGATTTTTTTTTTTTTAACCGATGACGAACAATGCGTAAATAAAATTGACCATTGCAACTGCATCGGTCCAAACCGGTCTGGATCCTGGCACCATTCTGCGTGATTTATGTTTTTCAGCACACAGCAGGCGGGTGAGCGCATTTTAACCACAGGCTATGGTCCGGCTCCATGTCCACGACTGCGCTGTGGAGCACTCCTGAGCCACTGTTGGAGGTGAGATTCATGTTTATTAATGTTGTAATGGCCTGGCAGAACAGTTCCATATCATATCTCCTACAGAGTTAGAAGGTGATCATATATTTCGGCGGTGAGATCCGTTCAGCTCCAAGCCTGATGCGTGCAATGATACATACTGCACACCACGGAGAAGCGCAGCTGCCCATGTTATAGAGGGATATGATGGAGACAATATTCACATTTTTTACATCGCCCAGGGGAAGGAAAGGACAAATTCCTGTACTGTAAGGTTGATTGTGGATATAACTGCCTGTATAAATTTGCGGCCACGTGCTCACAGAGCTTTCAAGTCTGATAGCTGCTGTTCACATTCACTGTACACATTCATAATTATTATCATGATAAAGCGTGCCACATACATTTCAACAGTTCCTTTGTGCTCTGGGGGGGTGGACATTATTGTGGCACTGCAGGTCATACCGGCAGGCTTTGCTGTGCCAGTTCCATCTTGAGGATAAATCGTATGCGCTCAAATCATTTCGGATCCCATTTTGCCACCTTCGGAATATGTTAATTGAAGTCTGATGGTCCTCAGATTGCAAATGGACCGCTGTCGGATAGGCGTCCCATCTCAACAGTGCCCAGAGAGTTTTGAACATATGCATCACACTCGGGGCCGCTGGCTGATTTTGACCAACTGTGTGGACTCTCGCAGATGGCTCTCAGAATGTTTTGGAACTGAAAACTGACATTTTGGATGTGCGCTGATTCGTCATCCTGGCACCATTCTGCGTGATTCTGGCTATGTATAACAGGGGTATCGGCATGGCTTGGATTGATTACAAAAAGTCATTTGACAGCGTGCAACACTCCTGGATCATGACGTGTTTAGAACTCTACAACATCAATGAGGAAATAAGATCTTTCCTGAGGACAGAAATGAACGAGTAGAACACCACCATCATCCTAAACGACACAGAGGGACAAATACTCTAATAATCAAAGACATACAAGTGCAGAGAGGGATATTCCAAGGAGACAGCCTCTCACCACTTTTATTCTGTCTCACCATAGATCTGCTTAGCAAGATCTTGAAGGAGTATGACATCAGGTCAGTGATGCCGGTAACACGTTACTTAGTGACGCATTAATCTAACCACTTTTTTTTTTTAGTAACAAGTAATCTAACACATTAATCTTTCCAAATCAGTAATCCAAGTAACTGTGCATTGTGGGTCGATAGCAGCATTAAACCTGGTCCGTGGGCAGGGGGTCGGGATTCGACTGAACTGCCCACTTTAAGTGAGCTGTGAGCTTTTTATCCGCAGTTTTCTGCAGCAGCTACGACTCATCCTCACCTCTATATCGTGGTGACAACAGCACACCTGATATATGTTACCCTGTAACATAACTAAGCATGACACATGGTGCAAACTATTCCTTTTTAAAATCCTACTAACTCAACCAATAATTTGCATCATGTTTTACCATAATTGGAGCAACTAGAACTTTTGACCCCTGTACAAACTGAAAGTGACCTTTGTCACCATTTTCCTGTTTTTACCCCATAACTGTTGTGTGGGCCGCTGAAGAGGAGGTACTGCTGGCCCACCACCACCAGATGGCGCCCTGCTTGAAGTGCGGGCTTCAAGCACGAGAGGGCGTCGGAGCAACAGAGAGTGACATCTGTCACTCATCACCAGCACCAACTGTCACTCATCATCCACATCACCATAAAAGCCGGACTGCAACTCCACCTCCCCGCCAAGAAATCAGCAACCAAGAGGTAATCAGTCTCTATTGAAATTTCTCTGCTAAACTGAATTCTTCTTTGCAGCCGTTTGCCCTGTGGTGTCCTTATCAGAGCTGGCGTAAAGGCGTGACCGCGACAACTTCGCATCACGCTCCATCTCAGATAAGTGGTTAAACAGGAGCTGCACGAGTGTGTGATTGGAGGTGGAGGTGCTCCCTCCATAAAAGAACATTAACTGTGAGTGGACTACTGAGTGTGCGGACTCACACTCACCTGGACTTTCTCTATTCTCTGCCAGCAGTACCAGGGTCGACAGCCGAAGGCAGAGGCCACCTGGGGACTCGGGACTTGGCGGCTCCGGTGTTCTTCAGGTCCGTTGGTGGTGGAAGCTGTGTGGGAATCAGCTCTTCTCTCGCCAGAGGTCTTCTATCTTCGAGCCTGCCCACACGTCACCTGGTGTATTATTGGCAATCCATATTTCTGTCTGTATTCCGTTGTGTGTTTTCACAACATTAAATTGTTACTCGTTGGCTTATCCATTGTCCGTTCCTTAGCGCCCCCTGTTGTGGGTCCGTGTCACAACACCTTCCCAACAATAACTCCAGAACATTCAGTCACAGATAGTCCAAACTATACTTTTTTGGAATCTTTGTGATCAGACACATAATGTGGTATAGCTATCAATATGATTGGAACTTTTTTTTTGAACCCCTATGCTGTTCTTCAATTGACACCTACTTGGCCCCCTATTGAAAATTCAAATGGCTGACTTTATTTTTCTAAAATATGTACCAAAAAGTATACACAGTCAAACCTTGGTGCTTGTAACCGGATTTGAAGGATTCCTCTGCAAATATTCTGTTATCTGCTGCATTATATGGCCTGAATCGAGCTGAAAGATCATAAAATACCAAGACCTTAAAAATGACCTTCGAACAACATGAGAAAGAATAATACCCCACCTCTTGTCAAACGTTTGATGGATGACATCACAGCCAATCAGAAATGACTACATCACTAAGCTCTGCCCCTAACCCCACCCCTAATCCTGCCCCCTATGACATGTCACAGCCAATCAGAATCGACTACGTCACTAAGCCCTGTGAAACGTTCAAATATTTTGCGACCGTACACCTGATATTATACGGTATGAAATCTCACACGATTAACCAATCAGATTTGCGGAAAAAATGTAATTGGATTAGAATTGCTGATATCTGCACCTCATGGATACTTGGGTGACCACAGATCACCTGAAGATATTTCTTCAGGTTCTTCTTCATAAGCCTTGTTTCCTCCACCACAACTGGTGTTCTAACAATTTCTTTTCATGTTAGAGAGAATAATACCCCGCCTCTTGTCAAAGGTTTGATGGATGACGCCACAGCCAATCAGAATTGACTGTCACTAAGCCCAGCCCCTAGCCCCTCCCCTAATCCCACCCCCTATGAAGTGTCACAGCCAATCAGAATCGACTAAGTCACTAAGCCCCCCCCAACCCCTCCCTAATCCTGCCCCTATAACGTGTCACAGCCAATCAGCGTGAGCCCACCCGTAACCCCTCCCCTAATCCCACCCCTATGACATCACAGCCAATCAGCGTGAGCCCGCCTCCGGAGTCCCGCCCATCCATAATTAGTTCACACACAGGTGTCATATCAGCCTAATTTGCATTGAATGCTAGTCTGAGCATGTATGGGCATGTCTGCCCAATTTGCCTCGAATGGGGTTCACCCCTTCCATGAGTCTCTGACGCTATAATATTATATATAAAATAAAGATTTATAAAATGTAATTATTTAATTCTTTATAAAATGTAATTATTTAATTCATTAAACAATTGTTTAGTCTGGGAGCCCTGTGGGATTAACCCTTTAAAAACGGTTATGACAGAAATGCTCATTGCAGGTGATGTGTGTGCGTCTCCCTTTAAAGCTGGTGCTGAGGTGGAATATCTCGCTTTTCAAACCGCGATGGCCCGACATGTTTTAACTTCGCGCTGCATAGCCGAAACTCTGGTAAATATTACAATAGTCTCTAACGATGGAGGACAACCTAAGAAGGTAAAATTATACATAAATTGTGCAAAACCGCCTCTACCGCTCGAGGGTAGTGAATTTTGAGTCAGGAGCCTGTCTGGGGTATATTTTCGAAGCGTATAAAGCAACCCTGAGTTTTTACATGTTACCCTCGATTGAGCCCCACACCCCGAAAGTGACTTTGTGCACATACGAGGTCTGTTAGAAAAGTATCGGACCTTTTTGTTTTTTTCAAAAACCTGATGGATTTGAATCACGTGTGCTTGCTTGAGTGAGCAAACCTTGAACCTTCGTGCGCATGCGTGAACTTTTTCATGCCTGTCGATTGCATCATTTCCTGGTAAGCAGCCTTTGTGTGAGGTGTGTGTCGTGCGCTCGGCATTTTTTCATTCCAAGGAAAAAGACGGAATGACTAGAGCAGCGCTGCATCAAATTTTGCTAGAAACTGAGCGACAGCCAGGTGGAAACCATTCGGATTATTCAGACAGCTTTCGGTGACAATCCTATGGGCATCACACAGATTAAGGAGTGGTACAACCGGTTTAAAGACATCTGCACAACGGTGGAGAGCGAGCCACGCTCCGGTCGGCCATCAACACGCTGAAATGACCAGGTCATTTCCAAAGTGAACGCTGTGGTGATGTGGGACCGTTGTGTGACTATCCGAGAAATTGCAAAAGAGGTGGACATCAGCACTTTTTCGGAACATTCCACTGTGATAGAAGATTTGGCCATGAAAACAGCGGTGGTGAAAATCATGCAGATGGCTTCGGCACGAAGCTGGTGGCGGAGCAAAAGCACCTTTGTATTGAAGTCTCACAGGACATGTTGTGACATGCCCACCTCTTCCACAATTTCTCGGATAGTCACAAGACTGAAAAATCACTGAAAGCCGTCTTAATAATCCGAATGGTTTCCACCTGGCTGTCGCCCAGTTTCTGGTAAAATTTGATGCGGCGCTGCTCCAGTCGCTCCGTCTTTTTCCTTAAAATGAAAAAACACCGAGCGCACAACACACATCCCACACAAAGGCTGCTTACCAGAAAATGATGCAATCGACAGGCGTGAAAAAGTTCATGCATGCGCACGAAGGTTCAAGGTTTGCTCATGCAAGCACACGTGATTCAAATCCATCAGGTTTTTGAAAAAAATAAAAAGGTCCGATACTTTTCTAACAGACCTCGTAGGACTGGAGCGGTATGTCCACTATGGTCGCTGCTTATTTGAGAGGGGATGTTTTAGCAGATCCTCAGACAATTGTGCTGAGAACAAAAAACATTTTCAGATTACATGGACCGGTTACGCCAGCTCTCTGTATAAAGTGACCTTCGATAGATATCCTGCTGGGATACCCACTACGGCCAGGATGACCTTGGAACGCATCCACGGTAATCAGCGGGCCATCGTAGAAGCCCCGGTACCGACATGGGAAAAAATGTTTTCGGCATATGGGGACAGAATCAGCGGGCTTTTTAGGCGCTGGTTGGAATATAAAGACATTATCGGAGTCAGAAGAAACCTGACTCCTTTCTTTTGTTAAGGAGAATCTGGCCACTCCCACCCCACCCGACTGGCCGGGTTACCGCGAGCTTTCCTCAGCTGAAACATTGGTGATGTGGGGCGAAGAAGCCCAAGGGGTGTACCCTTGGTCACCATCTGTAATTTTAGACGACGGACAAGGATCACTCCCCAGTGTTTACGTCGGGGGTCAACCTGCGGCTCCGGCGGAGGTCTGGGGTGAAACATCCCTCCCACCCCACCTGATACGAGAAGCGCTGTATGGTGAGATGTACAAGGTCTATTAGAAAAGTATCCGACCTTATTATTTTTTTCAAAAACCATATGGATTTGAATCACGTGTGATTACATCAGACATTGATGAAACCCTCGTGGGCATGCGAGAGTTTTTTCACGCCTGTCGGTTACGTCATTCGCCTGTGGGCAGTCTTTGAGTGAGGAGTCGCCCACCTTCTCATCGTTTTTTCATTGTTTAGGAATGGCTCAGAGACTGCTGCTTTGTTTGATCAAAATTTTTTCAAAAACTGTAAGGCACAACTGAGTGGACACCATTCGATAAATTCAGCTGGTTTTCGGTAAATATTTTAACAGCTGATGAGAGATTTTGGTCTGGTAGTGTTGCTTTAAGGACGGCCCACAGCGCCTGATGGCGATCTGCGCTTCGAGGCGGCAGCGTCTCGCCATTTCAAGTTGAAAACTTCCACATTTCAGGCTCTGTTGACGCAGTAAGTCGTCAGAGAACAGAGAACTTTCAGAAGAAGTCGGCATGAGGAGTTTATTCGGACATTCCATTGTTAACGGACATTTTGTAATGAAAGAATGTGCGGGCAGAGTCGCATGTCGGGTCGGACCCGACCGCGGGGGGGTCGCGACAGGAAAACACCTCCGTTGGAAACCTTAACAGGCAAGTTGGAACATGCCCAAGCTGTTAAACAATTTCTCAGTTACTCACTTGTTGAAAGCCATCAAAAGCCGCCTGAATTTTACAAATGGTTTTCAACACGGAGGTGTTTTCCTGTCGCGGCGCACACAGATTCGCCGAGTCGTCACGGAAATGACTTGGCGAATTTGCGCGCATGTCTTTCATTACAAAATGTCCTTAAACAGTGGAATGTCCGCATAAAGTCCTCATGCCGGCCTCTTCTGAATCTTCTCTGTTCTCTCACCATGTCCTGGGTGAATTAAGCCTTAAATTAGGATGTTTTCAGGTCGAAACAGGCCGACGACGGCGCCTGGAAGCGCTGCAGGACGTCCTGCTCCGTGGGAAGTCCTTACACCGACAGAAACACCCCATAATCTCTCATCAGCCGTTAAACTTTTCACCAAAAACCAGCTTAATTTCTCGAATAGCGTCCACTCGGATATTCCTCACAGGTCCAGAAAAAAGTTTGATAAAGCAACGCGCGCCGTCTCGAGCAGCGTGTGAAACAAAGGAATTCAGCTGAGAGGGCGGGACCACATCTCACTCAAGGCCTGCCCACAGGCATGAAAAAACTCACGCATGCGCACGAGGGTTCAAGCATGATTGGTGTAATCGCATGTCAATCAAATCCATATAGTTTTTTTTTTTTTATAAAACTGCCGGTTAGTTTTATAAGATACCTCGTACGTCACACCAGTCATCGGTGACCAGCCAGACGGACTTCTCTCTAACGAATTTTTGAAAACAACGAAACTGGCCGTTATCCATCTGCTGGCTGGAGTGATTGCAAATTGTAGAAAGGAACTCTGTTACGGCTGTCAGGTCGAGCATCCGAGTCAGACCCAGCACGATTGCCTGGAAGAGGTATCTGAATTCTTTTACCCATTCAATTTCCATTGTCTGATAAAAAGCCTCTGGACGGAACGGTTTATTCGTGCATTGCTCAAATTGCTGGCGAGCCATTACATATTTCCCTCACCGGCAAGAGTCCAGGGTGTGGCTGAAAACATCTTGAATGAGCTGAAACACTGTGATAATTTTGGTGGAGTGCTGAAGCAGATATCCAGCTGTTTGGAGCATGAAAATCCCACTCACATTCGTGAAATGGAGGATGTCTGGCATGGCCTGATCTGATCGTCACCTGCAGAGCTTTTTGTTTTTATATATATATATATATATCTGTGTCAACGTTCAATTTATCATGGGAAATTATCTGATTAATCTGTGTCGAGGTGTAAGGGATCGTTATGTCATTCGTGAACTGTTGCATCTTTTAAATCAGGCTGTCACATGCAGGCTGAACAATGTTACAATGTCTTCTGTATTGGAAAGGGTGCTGGACTCTGTTAAAAATCAGGCCGCTCCAGAGTTTTGGGAGAAAAACGTGCGAAGAACCGTTTCGCAAATAGCAGATAACTCTTACGCAGGATTTCCATTATGGTTACTGACAATTTTCCGCGATTTAATCCCTACCACCTCTTTACACTGTACGCATTTAACATGGACGTCCTTTGTCACAGTGTAAAACAACAACTCCTGGAGAGATCTGAAGTCCTGACCGTCCTACAGAAACTTAATACAGCGGTTTGTCTGAATAATTGCGGGGATGTTTTACACCGAACCCTGCAGATGATTAAATAGTAACTTCTTTTTATTTTTATTTTTTAATGAATGATAAAAAATGTGTAAAACAATAATTTCTCTGTTTTTAAGTTGTGTGTTTGTAATAAAATGATATATATAAACTAGGATTGCCTGTTTTTTCATCATTCGCAGACTTGATCCCTTACATGATGGCTGAAGAAAGATTGATGAGAAATGTATATTATGACCCTTCAAATCCTGGAAGCTTCGGCGGTGTGGAACGCTTACAGAAGGCTATCAAAGCCGAATCCGGGGTTAAACCCTCCAGGAAAGGTGTGGAGTATTTCTTGTCCGGGGAAGATGCTTACACTTTACATAAACCCGCAAGGATGAATTTTATCAGAAATAGGGTGTTTGTTACAGCCCCTATGAAACAATTCCAGGCTGATCTCTGCGATATGCAGACTTTATCAGCTCATAATGACGACTATAAGTATCTCTTAAAAGTCACAGACATATTTTCAAAAAAAGCATATGCCAGGCTTCTCAAAACGAAAACAGGTCGTGAGGTCTCAAACGCTTTCGCTACCGTTTTACAAGAAAGCGGAGTCCCACAGAAGCTGCAGACTGATGCTGGGAAAGAATTTTTCAACAAGGTTTATTCAGCCCTCGTGAAAAAAACAGCATAAAGCATTTTTCAACTGCCAGCGATCTGAAGGCCGCAGTCGTTGAATGCTTTAATCGGACACTAAAAACCAAGATGTGGAGGTTTTTCACTGCAAACAATACACGTCGTTACATCGACGTGCTACAGGATCTGCTTAAAGCCTATAATACGTCTTATCATAAAAGCATGAAGAAGAGTCCAAATGAGGTTAATGCTCAAAATGTCGATCAAGTGTTTCAAAATTTGTATGGGACTTTTCCCCTATGCACAAGGCCTATGAAGTTTAAATATAAGGTTGGTGATATAGTCAGGATCTCCAAGCTCAGTTTTTGATAAAAAATATCAACAGAGTTTTACAGATGAAATATTCACAGTGTCAGAATGTATTCCACGTTCCCCACCTGTGTATAAATTAACGGACTACGACGGTGAGATCATTGAAGGTTCATTCTATGAACCAGAATTGCAGAAGGTTAAAATATCAAAAGACACACCGTATCAGGTTCAAGAAATTATTTGTGAACGTTTTACCAAGGGGAAGAAATTTGTATTTGTCGGGTGGAAGAATTGGCCTGAGAAATTTAACTCCTGGGTTCCTGCAGACCAACTGATGGCCATATAAATGTGACGTCTATCTTCAACCGGCATATGAAAAATGGATCGGGACCTGAGACAAGGATTTTATGTGACTCTGCCTTCAAATGCCAGCCTAAACGTACTCCCGGATAACACGATTTCATGCTATCAGGTGGACTTGGCTCGACACCTGGATTTAGAGGGAGAGTGGGTTGTGGCCCTGACGGAGATTTCTTATCCTCACACTTGGTTAAATATTCCAGAAAAGCATTGCTCTACGTTTCAGGTGAAAAAAATTACAGGTCTTCCATCCAAGAACAAAATCTCTGTTCACTCGACTTCTTTTGAGGCAGGATATTATGACAACTTTGACCTTATTGCAACGCAGATAAACTTTCGTTTCAAGAATATAGATCCAAAGATGTCTTTAAAATATGACGATATTCAAAAAAATTTTGTGTGGGAAGGAGACGGTACCTGCTACATACATTTTGAAACCCCAACGGCGTACATGCTGGGGTTACATCCTGATAAGTGGTTGAGATGCGGGCCTGGGGCCGTGACCTCCCTGCATTTCCTTGATATAAAAGGCGGGTTATATCATTTTTTCTGTTATACAGACGTTGTTCAGGTTTAGATGGTGGGTGACAGTTTTGCTCCTCTGCTCCGCTGTTTCAAGATCCAAGGGAAGTTTGGAGAAATTATCACGCAAAGATTCAACCCTGCTTATTATATTCCAGTTTCTAAAAGACATATTGAAAAGATACACATTGAGATTCATACAGATCAAGACGAGCCCGTTAAATTCACATACGGGAAAGTGATTGTCACATTACACTTTAAACCGACGGGTTAAAAAAAACAATGCAACCTGATGTTAATAGATTCATTCCTTATTATGAAAATCAGGTCGGTCACGGTTTTTCCAGCGCCCCCATAATGTATGGGAAAGGTTTGGGTAACATATTTTCAAAATTATTCAAGTTCATCACGCCTTTATTTAAACAAGGATGTGTGCTTACCAAACCTCACCTGAAAATGCCGCCAAAAATATCGCGTCTGATGTGGTGAGCCGTGTGGTTGAAAGGGTGTCCTGTTCTCAGGAAGCCGGCATGCAGGAAGGATCCGGGATCATGGTACTCTCGCGATGCCCCACACTGATTCATCTCCGGGTGAAAATTACAAATGCTGACGGGAGTAATCTGGCTGCTGACGCCAGCATGGGGCTAATAAATTACCCCCTGAACACAATTTTTTCACAGGTCGATGTCACTCTGGGTGACAGGTTAATTTCGCAGTCCAGCGCCACACATCCTTACAGGGCTATGATTGAAACATTACTGAACTTCTCAGCTGAATCACTCAAATCTCAGGCCTTTTTTTCAAAGACAAGGCAGGCGAGCTGGATTCAACTGTGACGGCTGTTGATGGGCCTAACGTAGGTCTGGTGAGCAGAGCGCGCCTCACCGCTCGGTCGAGAGAAATCCACCTGCTTGGTCCGTTACACGCAGACATCTTTTTCTGAGAGGTCGTTGTTAAATAATGTTGACCTTAGAGTTAAGCTGATTCGCGCAGGTGACGCTTTCAGCCTGATGTGTGCTGATAACAGCACGTTTAAGCTAAACATCCTGGGAGCGTCTCTTTTTGTTAAAAAAGTCTCAGTCTCCCCAGCAGTTCATCTCGGCCACAATGCGGCGTTATTGAAAGGGAATGCCCTGTATCCGTTATCACGGATTAATGTGAAAACCTATGTTATCCCTCACAATTCCAGAATTTGCAATCAGGAAAATCTCTTTCTGGGGGACATGCTGAAATACGTCGTCCTGGGTGTGGTGAACCACAATGCTTTCAGCAGAAAAAGGGATTTATCCCCATTTAACTTCTGAAACTACAATGTGGAATATCTGGCTCTAAGCCAAAATGGGAGACAGGTGCCTTCTAAACCCTTCCAACCACAATTTAACAACAGTATCTCCGTCAGAGAGTTTTTGTACATAGCCACAGGGAGACATTTGAAGGATCTTCCTCTCTGTATAACTCGTGATGATTTCCCGCTGGGATACGCCTTGTATGCCTTTAAGCTGAGTCCGGAGGAGGATACGGGGGCATTGTCACCGGTTTCTACTGGCAGTCTAAGGCTGGAAATGTGTTTCAGAGTGGTGACCCCGCATACGATAATGCTAGTGGTCTACGCGTGCTACGACTCCATTCTGGAAATTAACTCCAAACGGCAAGTGTTAGTCAATTTTTACTGAATCGTGAACACCCTTGAATTGGAGGCCATGATGAGGCATTTAGCAGGAAACATTTTCGGAGGAGTGTGGGCCTGTGATGAATTAGATCGCATCAAAGTGAAACCGCCTGCTTTTCATAGTAAATACCCACCTGAGGCATTTACCGGGTGAACACTGGCTGGTGATCACTGTTGAAAAAGATGGTGGAGCTACGTTTTTTGATTCCTTCGGATTTAGCCCGGACTTCAACCTGTACCCCAAAGGTATCCTACAGTATTTGGAAAATCAACGTGGGATTACAAAGATTTTCTATCATAATAGACAGCTACAACATGAAATGTCAGATGTGTGCCGGCAACACTGTGTCTTTTATTTATCTAAAAGAGCCTGCGGGCTGTCCAACAAAGATGTACTGTCTTTATACACCTGCAACACTGTTAAGAACGACGATATGGTTTTTCAGTTTGTGAAGGAATATCAGCAATGTACCAGAACAGGCTGTAAGAGCTCGTGTAACCAGTGTTCATGTTGCTTTCATGCATTTAAAATCTGTTACAATTTACACTGAATGAAATCACTGTAGACTGTTACTTTTGTAAAGATTTTTATTGTGATGATAAAGATGCTGTATAACAACAAATTATATATTAAATAAATGATTAGTACAATAACAAGGTCTGCTTCTTTTATTTGAAAACTCTGTGATCTTCTTTCATGCTGGAAGTGTCACCGGCTCTGATGCCTGGGTATCTCTGACCATGTTGCTGATCCGGTTAGCCTCAGAAAGCAATGTTTATGTGGGAAATTCTTCCCAAATGATCGGCTTCACCTTTTTTTTCTTCTTGCTGGGGGATTTGGTTGCAAGTGGTGGCTCATCTGGCAATATACTTTGGCTTTTTTTAAATTTGTGCAGTTCTTCGCGGGCTGCAGGGTTTGAAATGCAGGTCACAGGAATATTATATTCATTCAAAACAGTAAGAAAACGGCCCCAGCCTGTTGGAAGGTTGGATTTTTTGAAGGAAGAGCTGAGATATTTCATGAGATCGATTGCATGGGAACCCTTAACTGCCCGCTTGTTATAAATAAATTCACCCGATGCGGTCCAAGTAGCATTACCTGTGGAAATCTTCCTCATAATATACTCTGCGTACTTACGGTCACTCGAGGGCAGGTTCTCTATCACCTCCCTCACGCTACCCGTGAACTCCTCCTCTTTCGGTGTGATAACGGGCTCCTTTTCAGAGGGTGAAACACGTGCCCGCTTTTCATTGCCTGATAAGCATTAAATAATGCTGCAGGAGAGCCTCGTATTTTTTAATTTTCTCATAAGGACTCTGTCCATCCTCGGCTATAACTGCCCTCATTTTAAAATCCAAATCATTTTCAGCGGACTGTCTGATGTCTGCACCACCAGGATTCAACCGTTGTGTATTTGAGGTCATTTGTTCAAATTGCTGGGGCATTACCAGAAACATCTTCTGAGTCGATTTTGATGTCATTTATCCTCGTATGAGTTGAGTAATCAGTAGTGCAGGAGCCAGTAGTGGCAACAAGAATCCTCCAGTCTGTATAAGACTCCTGCGTTTACTCTTTAAGCTGGTCTTTTTAGCCGCCAAAAGCTGTAAAGCTTTTCTCCTCCTTTTCTCCTCCTTTTCAGGGTGCTGAATTGTCTCCTGTTCAGGACGATATTACCCTTTAAAATATTCAGAGCAATCTCAGATAAGGCATGCAGAAGGTCGGGAGCCGCTGTTCTCAAAATGTCTTGACGCTGATGTGGGCTGGCTTTGATTATAGTTTTAAGAATTTCGGCATTCCTTTTTAAAAGTGAGCTCATGGTCTCCTGCTGGATTTTGCAATATAAACAGCCAACCACTGATGTTGCAACAACCCTGTTCTCAGTCTAAACCGATCTGGGCAGTTTTGTGTACAGTACAGGAATAAATATCTGTATGGTTCGCTGGTTGCGTTTCTAAGTTGTCCAAAAATATTGTTTTTGGAAGGGGAAAATTTGTTGAGCTAAAATATTCATCTGCAGCTTATCACGTGGGTTTTTAAAGAGCACCATATAGCTTGTGTTGAGAATGATTGTTCTGCTGTATTTCCCCTGATGAAACACATTCTGAGTTATTAAAATTATCGACATATTCCTATGATGTCTGTACTGTGTAAATACTCTCACAACTCCGGGGTCATCAACTGCCTGAAAAATGAGATCGTCCAATATTATCAGGTGAGACTGACCAGAAAGAAAAAGGCTTTCGTCTTCGAAAGAATCAGGCAGACCTTGCACAAATGTAATGTTTTTATTCTTCACCCTCAGTTCAGAGTACATGGGTTGGAATGAGGTGTAAATCCATACAATATTTTCTGACACATCTTTCATTATATGATCACAGTTCTCCAATAATGATTTAACAAAAACAGTTTTTACTGATCCACTTGGTCCTATTACAAGGCATGAGAAAGGTGTCTGCAATCTTGGGTCAAACAGGATAGGCTCTCCAAAATCAGACATGCTTTTCAATATCCAAGTGTTCAGTCAGACCGTCAGGCAAAAGACGTCGTTTGTCATACACGACTCTGAAGTTTTTCTGGAATGACGCGTTTGTCAGCTTGCAGCCGTTTTTATGACGTTTGATACCCTGCTGTGGCGCTTTGATCATGGACCCATTGGCAGGATTTTTTACATAACCCTCATTCAAGTCTTTGACGCTGTCAAAGTTTATTTTTTTGACAGCTAGCACAAGTTTGTGTGATCCCTTTCACACGCATAACAGTTTTTCCACTCAAGGTTTTATACACGTAACTTTTCAGTCCCGCCACCACAAATTCAACAATAGTGACCCCACCCAAATCATCTGTTAACTGTCTGAGAAAATTACCGGTGGGTAACGGGGTTTCACCATGCCTGCAGACATAGATCAGGCTATCTGCATCGTAGTACAGGATCTTCTCTGGGGTCGCCACCTTTTCCAAAATCCATACAGAGTCAAGTGCACGTATGACTTGGTGAATGCCGCAATAAATATTATCTGCTTTACCCGGACGAGCTATGTATTGTTACCCATACCAACAATGGACCATAGCCACATCATTTTTCAGAAATGAAAAATAGGTGATGTCATACTCGTCAGAGAATAGAAACCTGAAAAATTCCTCAGCGTTCCTGACGAGTTTGGTTTGCGTGAGATTATTCCTCTCAGCGAATTTCCCCCAAAAGGAATTCATACATAATTCGTCATTGTCTTTTTGCAGGGTTGAGGGAAATTTTCCCCAGGTGCCAATCGGATTTTTGATTGATCCAGTAGTCCTCGACATATTTCTCCCTGCTCTCAGAGTCTTTATCAGATTCCGGGGATATCCAGATGCCTCCTGTTTATGTTTAATTATGTTTTAAAAACATGTTATGTACCCCATAAATATGTTATCACTTTTAGTTCAAAATGCCAGACCTCGTTAATCTCTGCCACAATGTAAATGTTATCCAAAGCTTTGTGAAATTCAGGGGTCGGCCATGTCCCGTTCAAAGCTCTATCCTGATCGCTGTGTGTGCACGTTTATCTTGGTTGTTGAGATCAGCACACATGCGACAAAGAGGAAAGACTAGCTTTCCTGAGGCGTCCGGTAAGGAAGAATGGGGAAATGTAACCCACGCGGCAGGTACACGCTAGCTTTGATGAGACCGAAATATGAACGAGGGTCTTGGAAATCCCTGACGATGATTTTCGGATGTCCTGTGTGTCCTGTCGTTGTACCCTTACGTTAACGTAAGGGTACAACGACGTCACATCAACATAATGAATCTGTTCACCCTGACCTGAGGTGTACCGTAGACGCGCAGGAGCTGTCCGTCCCCCATACAAAGCGTCTCTTAGTTCGAGGGGTTTCGGGGCTTGGTACTGCTGGAGAAATTGTAGGACTGTCTGATTATTTTCTGTCTGGTTTTGTACCATGCATCAAATTCCTGTTTTTCTGTCTCAGACATTTTCACCACGCCATACGCAGTGGGATCAGGATATGGACCGATATAATCCATATTTTTTGCCAAGCTGAACAGGTGCGGAAAGTAACCTTTCCGCTTATCCGCCTCCACTTCGATACCCATAGCTTTCGGCATTTGAGCGAGGCACATGGTTAAAAATGACAGCGAATCAATGTACTTCTGCCTGAACGCCCGATCGGACATTTTATCCCTGTCATAATCAATTCAGGGGTGATACCCTGACTGATTAAATATTGCAGAAGGAGATATCCGTGGAATCCTTTAGTATTGTTCGCTACGAAGATGTGATCCTCGAATTTCTTTGCTCTAAAATGTTTAAAAAATTCAGCAACGCAATCAGTCCCCCATGCTTTCCAGATGCGGCCAGTCATCGTCTGGGTGCTGACGTAAAACGGGACATGTTCTCCGACATCATTCATAAATGTTTCAAAGTCATAAAACACGTATTTGTCAGAATAAGACTCTGCTGGCTTGATTGGTGTCATATAGCACAAGTGGGGCTCTTCTGTCTCCTCAAACCTTTCACCGCATTTGGACATGACGAGTGCGTACATACGTGAGGGCTGCTTTCTTTAGAGAAGGGTACATAATACTCTCTTCTGCATTTAAGACATATTTTCCTGCAATCACACAGGCTTACAGATTTACCTGCCACAGGTCGCAACCTCGGTTCTTTATGCCTGACATAGCATAGCTCAGACCGACAGTTGTTGTTACAATCAGCGTAGGAAATAGGGTGTTTATCATTGTCTCTACAGTCGGGGGTCTCACATTCCCCCACAGCGCCGCGAGCAGGAGTGCCCCCCTGCTGACACTCATATCCGGTAAAGCAAAAATCACAGAAATATTTCACCCCCAGGAACTGTTTCAGGTTCATGATACCATAATAATGGTTTCTGAAAAGAAATACAAATGCTGTTTTTTCAGGGGAGTGAGTAATCTGTGCTGTGTGGGATTTGGATAGCTTTCTTTCCCCGTCAGCTCTAAAAAACACCACAATTTTGTCAAACGACACGGGTGTGCTCGTCGATAATCCAACGGAACTTTGTAACTCGTATGCCCTGGCGGTGGCTTCCTGGGTAGTGAGATGTCAGTTTAATAATCGGATGAGATTTATTGCAAAACATAGCTGATTATCAACATTACGCACAATATTGAGACACCGGGCCTTGTTCACTATCAGCTCATCATCGAGAAGGCTAGTTATTTTACGCTTATAACCCCCACCAGTGGGATTATGCATGACTTGAACAACCAATTCGAGTGAGCTGTCAGATAACACATTCGCATTTGATTTAACAAGGTGCTTGAGAAGAATTTGGAACACAGCCAAATCACTATCGGCGTCGCATGGCCTGATAATTGTGGAGACTTTCACCTCTAATTTCTGCCTGTACAATGTCACCCTCCCTGGCATATGACAGTGCTCTTTCAACAGAGCTTTGAAAGGTGGTTATGACACCGTTGAAAAACTCTGCAAAGTCTGGGGTATCAATCAATTTCAATCAATTTTATTTATATAGCGCCAAATCACAACAAACAGTTGCCCCAAGGCGCTTTATATTGTAAGGCAAGGCCATACAATAATTACGTAAAAACCCCAACGGTCAAAACGACCCCCTGTGAGCAAGCACTTGGCGACAGTGGGAAGGAAAAACTCCCTTTTAACAGGAAGAAACCTCCAGCAGAACCAGGCTCAGGGAGGGGCAGTCTTTTGCTGGGACTGGTTGGGGCTGAGGGAGAGAACCAGGAAAAAGACATGCTGTGGAGGGGAGCAGAGATCAATCACTAATGATTAAATGCAGAGTGGTGCATACAGAGCAAAAAGAGAAAGAAACACTCAGTGCATTATGGGAACCCCCCAGCAGTCTAAGTCTATAGCAGCATAACTAAGGGATGGTTCAGGGTCACCTGATCCAGCCCTAACTATAAGCTTTAGCAAAAAGGAAAGTTTTAAGCCTAATCTTAAAAATAGAGAGGGTGTCTGTCTCCCTGATCCGAATTGGGAGCTGGTTCCAGAGGAGAGGAGCCTGAAAGCTGAAGGCTCTGCCTCCCATTCTACTCTTACAAACCCTAGGAACTACAAGTAAGCCTGCAGTCTGAGAGCGAAGCGCTCTATTGGTGTGATATGGTACTAAGAGGTCCCTAAGATAAGATGGGACCTGATTATTCAAAACCTTATAAGTAAGAAGAAGAATTTTAAATTCTATTCTAGAATTAACAGGAAGCCAATGAAGAGAGGCCAATATGGGTGAGATATGCTCTCTCCTTCTAGTCCCTGTCAGTACTCTAGCTGCAAGGGTGTGATACAGGGTATCACCTGTTGCAGGGAAATTTAACATTTGCTGGACTTCCACATTATTAAATCTGTTTCTGGTTGTTGTAACAAGCTTTCTCCCTGCTCCGCTCATGACAGGTGTCCCCGCACAATCCCTGCTCTGACGGTGTGATTCTAATTCACTGCGCAGAAGTGACGACGTTCCCAGTCTCTCGTCTTCTCCCCTCGAGGAGGACACCGTGGTGATTGGAAGGGGTGTTGGTAAGGAGGCTCCTGGTATTTCGCCATCCAAGCCAGTTTCGACGGGCCGGGCTAAGCTGTGTCAGATGGATTTGGTTTTGGAATTTGGCCTGATTAATATGGTGCGGGGGTGTTCTCTCTGGTGACTCATGTAGGGGTTCTCCAGGCTGACACGTATCATTTAAAGCATTATTTATTTCTTAAATTAAGGCGGTGGGATAAGGATTCACTCCTGATTCAGGTGACCTATCTTGACTGTCCTCTGACATACTGAAAAACAATGAAAAATCAGTTTCCCTCTGTATGTGAGTTAATACCAGTTCAGCTGTGATGAATGTGCTAAACGAGGTTGACTAATTGAATGATGCAGGTCTGGATCTGGAGGTTGTTTGGGCGTCGGTCAACATGGCTTCGGCACGAAGCTGCTGACGGAGCAAAAGCAACTCTGTGTTGATGTCTCACAGGACATGCTGTGACATGCCCACCTCTTCCACAATTTCTCGGACAGTCACATGACTGAAAAGCCACCGAAAGCCATCTGAATCTTCTGAACTCCTGTGAGACTTTAACACGGAGTTGCTTTTGCTCCGTCAGCAGCTTCGTGCTGAAGCCATCGGCATGAATTTCGCTGCAACTCTTTTCATGGCCAAATCTTCTGTCACAGTGGAATGTGCCGAAAAAGTGCTGATGTCCACCTCTTCCGCAATTTCTCGGATAGTCACACGATGGTCCCGCATCACCACAGCGTTCACTTTGAAAATGATCTGGTCGTTTCAGCATGTCGATGGCCGACTGGAGCGTGGCTCGCTCTCCACCGTTGTGCGGACGTCTTTAAACCGGTTGTACCGCTCCTTAATCTGTGTGATGCCCATAGGATTGTCACCAAAAGCTGTCTGAATAATCCGAATGGTTTCCACCTGGCTGTCACCCAGTTTCTGGCTAAATTTGATGCAGTCGCGCTGCTCCAGTCGTTCCGCCATTTTCCTTGCAAAGAAAATCCGACGAGAGACTCCACCCATCCTCACACAAAGGCTGCTTACCAGCAAATGACGCAATCGACAGGCGTGAAAAAATTCACGCATGCGCACGAAGGTTCAAGGTTGGCTCATGCAAGCACACATGATTCAAATCCATCAGGGTTTTGCAAAAAATAAAAAGGTCAGATACTTTTCTAACAGACCTCGTATAGGGTATGCAACCTTATACAGACTTAATAAATGTTATTGCTTACTGGCTCTGTTAAGCTGTTCAGGAACGTCGTTCGGGGTTGCTGAATCAGTACCGAAAAGTAAAATAATTATTAGGTATGATAGAAAATAAAATAATTATTACACAAGTTCACTTTTCATTAGAAAGAAAGTTTTTATGAAAGGAGGGTAATTTACCTAGCACCTCTTCTTCAGGCTTGAATTCTAAAAGTGAAGACAGAGAAAAAGACAGAGAGAGAGAGAGAGAGAGAAAGAATTATATGCGCTCCTCAAATGCTAAAAAATAAATACATACACAAATAAATAAATAAATAATCTGAGATAATTACCTCCCCGGCTGGCGCATGTACGAAACAGGTTTGTAATGTCCGCGTAGATTTCTCTAAAACACAGAGCAGATACACAATTTATTTACACAACTCGATTTTAAATAATCTGTAATAACTTCACAAATAATAAAAAAAAAAAAATCTGAGATAATTACCTCTCCCAGCTGGCGCACGTCCGAAACAGGTTTGTAATGTCCGAGCAGATTTCTCTAAACACAGAGCCGACATACCGATTTTATTTACACAACTCACTTTTAAATAATCTGTAATAACATATAAAATAATTATCAGGCTAGACAATATATATTACACAGGTTGTAATAACGATTATAATCAAATTTATAACATATATAAATAATAATTAGATAAGACAAAAAACAAGATAATTATTACACAGGCTGTAAAAACGAATTTAAAACCAATTTACAAAATATACTCACCGCAGAATCCGCTCATGCTGATTGGTTGTGACACGTCATAGGGGTGGGATTAGGAGGGGTTAGGGCGGGGCTTAGTGGCTTAGTCCGATTCTGATTGGCTGTGATACTTCCTAGGGGGTGGGATTAGGGAGGGGTTAGGGGCGGGGCTTAATGACAGTCAATTCTGATTGACTGTGACGTCATCCATCAAACTTTTGACAAGAGGTGGGGTATTATTCTCTCTAACATGTCATGAAAAGAATAGATAGAACACCAGTTGTGTGGGAGGAAACAGGGCTTATGAAGCAGAACCTGAAGAAATACCTTCAGGTGATACCGCAGTCAACCCAAGTATCCATGAGGTGCAGATATGCATGCAATTCTAATCCAATTACATTTTTTTCCGCAAATCTGATTGGTTAATCGTGTGAGATTTCATACCGTATAAATATCAGGTGTACGGTCGCAAAATAATTCGAACGTTCACATTTCATGTATATACTGCCGCGCCCTGGCCCGTGCACGCTGCTACGCAGATGTCAATAATGGTGCTGTCAGCTCAGAGCAAGAGAAAGTCGCATAGTGAAGACGATGCCGAAATGGGTGAATTTAAGCTACCATATGAAAGTATTGATGTGGAGTCTGATACAGAATTACCGTTTCACATTTGATATATTTAATGGATTACTCCTCGCCCTGACCGCTGTTGGAGCCTCGCCGACCGAATTACTTACCGAAAAATAAACCATGCAAACGATGGAATTAGATTAGAATGCAAATAAACCCCTTGTGTCTAATGATTTGCGGATGTTCATGCTGAATTACGGTCGCAAATATCTGTTTTACCGGCTCCACTAACGCATTACTGGTAAAACGTCTTTTTAAAAAGCTCAATTTGCGACCAGCATGAACGCCCGCAAATCATCAGACACAACAGGGTTATTCCCTAATTAAGGGAATGGTCACCATCTTGAAGAGAGCACTCAGATACAATGCCAGCTATGTTTAGGGTGCAACTATTGACCCCAGGTCAGGGGCCCATTGCATTCTATTCAAAAGAAATCCAACAGAAATGCAAAAAACAAATTGTCCATCAGTGTGTCAGAACATTTGGACTAAAAGGTGGTGTTTGGATGTTCAGGGTGTTTAACCTGTCAGCAAGGTGTTGCAGTAGTTGAGGTGTGAGATGGCGTCTTTGTCAGGAGTCCTGCTGCATGCTGGGAAATGCTCTGATTCTCTGAATGTTGTAATGTCTTCATGTTGAAACTGTAGATTTTGAGGAAAATATGGAATTTTTAGGGTGAAAACTTGGGGTGAAACTCACCCCAAGTTTTTTCATCTTCAGTTCTTGATGGATTTTGATTATTGATTGATTGATTATTTTGATTATTATTATTTTTGTTTGCTTCATCAAAGCACTGTTCACAATTCTTCCACACAAAATAGTACAATTTTGAATTGTTTTTTGTGGTGAAAATATCTAAAATTCATCAAAACACTTTTTCAGTTTCTGATTTTAATTCTGATGGTTTTGTTTCATTCTTCTCAACAATGCTCACAATTCTTGTAGAAGTATGAAATTATACATTTGGGGGAAAATACAGACTTCTTTGAGGAGAAATTTATGCATAATGTTTCTTCACTTTGATTTTTTGTTGATGATTTTGATTCAGAATAGTTGATTTGATTCATTTAAACACTGTTCACAGTTCTTCCTCACATACAGTGAGGAAAATAAGTATTTGAACACCCTGCGATTTTGCAAGTTCTCCCACTTAGAAATCATGGAGGGGTCTGAAATTTTCATCTTAGGTGCATGTCCACTGTGAGAGACATAATCTAAAAAAAAAAAAAATTCCGGAAATTACAATATATGATTTTTTTAAATAATTTATTTGTATGTTACTGCTGCAAATAAGTATTTGAACACCTGTGAAAATCAATGTTAATATTTGGTACAGTAGCCTTTGTTTGCAATTACAGAGGTCAAACATTTCCTGTAGTTTTTCACCAGGTCTTCACACACTGCAGCAGGGATTTTGGTCCACTCCTTCATATAGATCTTCTCTAGATCTTTCATATTTGGAGTTTCGGCTCCCTCCAAAAATTTTCTATTGAGTTCAGGTCTGGAGACTGGCCAGGCCACTCCAGGACCTTGAAATGCTTCTTACAGAGCACCCCCTTAGTTGCCCTGGCTGTGTGTTTGGGGTCATTGTCATGCTGAAGACCCAGCCATGACCCATCTTCAATGCTCTTACTGAGGGAAGGAGGTTGTTTGCCAAAATCTCGCAATACATGACTCCATCCATCCTCCCTTCAATACGGTGCAGTCGTCCTGTCCCCTTTGCAGAAGAGCACCCCCAGAGTATGATGTTTCCACCCCCATGCTTCACGGTTGGGATGGTTTTCTTGGGGTTGTTCTCATCCTCTAAACATGGTAAGTGGAGTTGATTCCAAAAAGCTCTATTCTGGTCTCATCTGACCACATAACCTTCCCCCATGCCTCCTCTGGATCATCCAGATGGTCACTGGTGAACTTCAAACGGGCCTGGACATGTGCTGGCTTGAGCAGGGGGACCTTGCTGCCCTGCAGGATTTTAAACCATGACAGCATCATGTGTCACTAATGTAATCTTTGTGACTGTGGTCCCAGCTCTCTTCAGGTCATTGACCAGGTCCTCCTGTGTAGTTCTGAGCTTTCTCAGAATTATCCTTACTCCACAAAGTGAGATCTTGCATGGAATCCCAAACCGAGGAAGACTGACAGTCATCTTGTGTTTCTTCCACTTTCTAATAAATAATCATAACAGTTGTTGTCTTCTACCAAGCTGCTTGCCT
Organism: Thalassophryne amazonica; assembly: GCF_902500255.1. Lineage (NCBI taxonomy): Eukaryota > Metazoa > Chordata > Actinopteri > Batrachoidiformes > Batrachoididae > Thalassophryne > Thalassophryne amazonica. The sequence goes on from NC_047120.1 coordinate 13,257,024, forward strand.
GTTGTCCTGTAGTCCATCCCAGCCTTGTGCAGGTCTACAGTTTGTCCCTGGTGTCCTTAGACAGCTCTTTGGTCTTGGCTATGGTGGACAGCAGGCTTGGGGAGTAACGGAATACATGTAACGGCGTTACGTAATTAGAATACAAGAAAAAAAGGTAACTGTATTCCGCTACAGTTACAGAAAAAAAGACGTATTCAGATTACAGGTATATTTAGTAAAAATGGGGATTAGTTCGCAGGATTACAATTTTAATGCATTTTATGATATTATCTGTATATAATATATATTTTTTCTTTGAAACGAAAACGTCCCTTCATGAACAGCGACATGACGTCTCCTAACTGGGCAAAATATTGATGAAGTACCCGGATTAATGCATTTTCAATGGAGATTCGCGATTGAACACACAGAAAAATGCTCGCAAAATATGTGTTAAAATGCCATTTTGACCTGGATATTGAGCCAGTAAAATTAAATTACATTAAACTATGTCAGGAAAGTATTAAACTTACTCTGACGCACACACATTCCCAAATATTAGTGTTGAAAGTTACACAGATCTGCGCTGTTCAAGCTGCTGAGCTGCAGCAGCTGCTGTTCAGCGCAGCGCGGCTCCCAAAACCATTACAATACATTTATATACATATTATATTTTTACACAATTATCCTTTATTGACCGATTTTCATTCATGAAGTCAGTGGTGTGTGTACACATCTCTATGTGTGGGTGTGACTGTGAGCGGCACAGCGCAGGTCATTATAATCTCATTATTTTAAGGTGCAAATTAAAAAAAATCCCCAGTCTTGTCGAACAATTTTAATCACTAACGACAAGTATTTTAACTAGACATTGGTCTAGCAGTGGAAAATATCAACTAGACATAGTGAAGAGGTTAATGGTCCATGTCCATCGGCGACACAGGTACAGCAGGAAACATCAGCTGTTTATCATCCAAATATCACGGACAAAGTGACAAGAAGAACAAAAACCACTTACTTATGGAAGGAAATATTGTCTCCCTTGTTCCTCCAGTGGTGCAAGCATCATGATATGGGCATGTTCTCTGCTATGGTGTTGGGGCCTATATATTGCATACCAGGTATCATGGGATCAGTTTGGATATGTCAGAATACTTGAAGAGTCATTTGCCTTATGTGCCAACATGCGCAGCTTTCCCGGCATATTCCACCTGTTTCTTGAACTTGTGTGTGAAAGTGTCGTGACACGGACCCACAACAGGGGTGCGTTAATGAACGGATAATGGATAAGCCAAAAGTAACAATTTAATGTTGGTGATCACACAAGGATGTACAGACAATAACAATACAGTGACTGCATCATACCCAGTGACGTGTGGGCAAGGCTCGACGATAGAAGGACCGCCTGGTGAGAGAAAAGCCGGATCCACACAGCTTCCACCGCCAACGGAGCTGAAGAACACCGGAGCCGCCAAGCCCTGCGCCCCAGGTGGCCGCTGTCTTCAGCAGTCAGACCCGGTACTGCTGGCAGAGAACAGAGACAGTCCAGATGAGTGTGAGGTCGCACACTCAGTAATCCCACAGTCTGTATTCAGTAAAGGAGGGAGCACCTCCACCTCCATCACACACTCGTGCAGCTCCTGTCTAACCACTTATCTGGTTGGGGTGTGAAGCGAAGCCGTCGCTGATCACACCAAACGCCAATCCCACAGATAAGGACACACCACAGGAAAACGGCTGCAAAGAAGTTCAGATTATTACTCAATGTTTTGAGTCAGCAGAGAAAATGACCTGATTGGTAGTTGATTTCTCGGCGGGGAGGTGGAGTTGCAGTCCGGCCTTTATGGTGGTGGTGATGAGTATGGATGTGTGACAGCTGGTACGGATGATGAGTGACAGCTGTACTCCTGGTCGCTCCGACGCCCTCTCGTGCTTGAAGCCCGCACTTCAGCAGGGCGCCATCTTGTGGTGGTGGGCCAGCAGTACCTCCTCTTCAGTGGCCCACACAACAGGACCCCCCCCCTCAACGGGCGCCTCCTGGCGCCCGACCATGCTTGTCCGGGTGACGGGTGTAGAAGTCGGTCAGGAGGGCCGGGTCCAGGATGAAGCTCCTCTTCACCCAGGAGCGCTCTTCGGGGCCATAACCCTCCCAGTCCACCAGATACTGGAACCCCCGGCCCTTTCGACGGACGTCCAGGAGCCGGCGTACCGTCCACGCGGGCTCCCCGTCAATGATCCGGGCAGGAGGCGGCACTGGTCCCGGGGCACACAGTGGTGAGGTATGGCAGGGCTTGAGTCTTGACACATGAAACACGGGTGTATCCGCAGTGAAGCTGGCAGCTTCAGCTTCACTGCGGGCCGGACTGAGGACTTTGAGTATGGGAAATGGTCCGATGTACCGGTCCTTTAGTTTGTGGGATTCCACCTGCAGGGGGAGTCCTTAGTGGCTAGCCAGACCTCCTGCCCGGGCTGGTATGCAGGGGCCGGGAACGCCGGCGGTCTGCATGGTCCTTAGCCCTCGTCCGGGCTCTGAGCAGGGCAGAGCGGGCGGTATGCCACACCCGACGGCACTTCCTCAGATGTGCCTGGACCGGGGCACCCCGACCTCCCTCCACCAGTGGAAACAACGGGGGCTGGTACCCCAAACACACCTCAAAACGGGGAGAGGCCGGTGGCAGATGAGACTTGGCTATTATGAGCGTACTCGATCCAGGCCAGATGGTCACTCCAGGCCGTCGGGTGCGTGGAGGTCACGCAGCAGAGGGCCTGCTCCAGTTCCTGGTTAGTCCGCTCTGCCTGCCCGTTCGTCTGGGGTGGTACCACAGACGAGAGACTGAACGGTGGCCCCCAGTTCCCTGCAGAAACTCCTCCAGTCCTGGGAGGAGAACTGAGGACCACGATCCGGACAATGTCTGATGGAATCCCATGCAGACGCACGCGTGGTGGACCAGGAGGTCTGCAGTCTCCTGGGGCCGTCGGGAGCTTCGGAGGGCCACGAGTGGGCCTCCTGGAGAACCGGTCACTATCGTTAGATGATTGGTGTGTGCCCTGGGAAGGCGGAGGCCCGTGACAAAGTCCAGGCCGATATGAGACCAGGGGCGACGAGGCACAGGCAGAGGCTGGAGGAGGCCTTGGGCCTTGTGATGGTCGGCTTTGCCCCTGGCACAGGTGGTGCGGCCTGGACATACTCCCGGACGTCGGCTTCCATAGACGCCCACCAGAAGCGCTGCCGGACCACTGCCACGGTCCTTCGCACCCCTGGGTGACAGGAGAGCTTGGAACCGTGACAGAAGTCAAGGACCGCAGCCTGGCCTCTGGTGGGAGGTACTGTTTGTTCTTATTCGGACCTGTCCCCGGGTCCGGGCTCCGTGTCAGGGCCTCCCGGATGGTCTTCTCCACGTCCCAAGTAAGGGCGGCCATGACAGTGGACTCGGGGATGATGGTTTCAAGGGGGTCTGACAGCTCGATCTTGACCTCCTCTTCGTGCACCCGGGACAGGGCGTCAGATCGTTGGTTCTTTGTCCCGGGGCGGTAGGTGATCCGGAAGTCAAAATGCCCAAAGAACAGCGACCAGCGGGCTTGCCTGGGGTTCAGACGCTTCGCGGTCCGGATGTACTCCAGGTTCCGATGGTCCGTGAAAACCGTAAATGGTACCGATGCTCCCTCCAACAGGTGTCTCCACTCCTCAAGAGCCTCCTTCACCGCAAGAAGTTCCCGATTGCCGACGTCATAGATCCGTTCAGCTGGGGTCAACCTGCAGGAAAAGTAGGCACATGGATGGAGAACCTTGTCGGACTCCCCGCTCTGGGACAGCACGGCTCCTATCCCTGAGTCAGAGGCATCCACTTCAACAACAAACTGGCGCTTGGGATCGGGCTGCACCAGAACCGGTGCAGTCGGAACCGGCGGTTTCAACTCACCTAAACGCGGCTTCGCACCAATCCGACCAGGTGAAGGGAACTTTTGGTGGAGGTCAGGGCTGTCAGGGGGCTAACTACCTGACTGTAGCCCTTGATGAACCTCCGGTAGAAATTTGCAAAACCGAGGAACTGTTGTAGTTTCCTACGGTTCGTTGGTTGGGGCCAATCTCTCACCACCGCAACCTTGGCCGGATCAGGGGCGATGGAGTTGGAGGAGATGATGAACCCCAAGAAGGACAAAGACGTGCGGTGGAACTCACACTTCTCGCCCTTCACAAACAGCCGGTTCTCCAACAACCGCTGTAGGACCTGACGTACATGCTTGACATGGGTCTCAGGATCCGGAGAAAAGACGAGTATATCGTCTAGATATACGAAGACAAACCGATGCAGGAAGTCCCGCAAGACGTCATTAACCAATGCTTGGAACGTCGCGGGCGCATTGGTGAGGCCGAACGGCATGACCAGGTACTCAAAGTGACCTAACAGGGTGTTAAATGCCGTCTTCCACTCGTCTCCCTCCTGGATCCGAACCAGGTGATAAGCATTCCTAAGATCCAATTTCGTGAAAATTTGGGCTCCATGCAGGGGCGTGAACACTGAATCCAACAGAGGTAACGGGTATCGGTTGCGAACCGTGATCTCGTTCAGCCCTCTGTAATCAATGCATGGACGGAGTCCGCCGTCCTTCTTGCCCACAAAAAAGAAACCAGCACCCATCGGGGAGGTGGAGTTCCGGATCAACCCGGCAGCTAACGAGTCCCAGATGTAGGTCTCCATTGATTCGCGTTCCGGACGTGAGAGGTTGTACAGCCTGCTGTACGGGTACTCAGCGCCCGGTATCAAATCAATGGCACAATCATACGGACGGTGCGGGGGCAGCATGAGGGCCAGATCCTTGCTGAAGATGTCAGCAAGGTCGTGGTACTCGGCCGGCACCGCTGTCAGATTGGGGGGGACTGAAACCTCCTCCTTAGCAATCAAACCGGGTGGAACCGAGGATCCTAAACACTCCTGGTGGCAGGTTTCGCTCCACTGAACCACAACCCCAGACAGCCAATCAATCCAGGGATTGTGTTTTAACACCCATGGAAAACCCAAAATCACTCGGGAGGTAGAAGGTGTTACATAAAACACAATCTCCTCCCTGTGATTCCCAGACACCACCAATGTCACTGGCTGTGTCTGGTGTGTGATTAGTGGAAGAAGGGTGCCAATCTAGCACCCGCACCGACAATGGTGACGGTAAGGCCACTAGAGGGAGCCCAACCTCCTTTGCCCATCTGCTATCCAGCAGATTCCACTCCGACCCCGTGTCCACCAGTGCTGGGGCGTGAAGGGTTAGATCCCCACTCAGGATCGTGACTGGGATTCGTGTAGATCGTCGGGGTTTCCCCACGTGGGTGTTGTGACCTACCCCTTAGCCCAGTCTCTAAGGACGAAGTGCTGTTGTTTTGACCGTTTGGGGCATTCTCTCTGTATGTGCTCGGTAGAGCTGCAGAGAAAACACTCCCACGGGGGGATCAGCCTCCTTTGTCCTCTGATCTGATCATTTTTTTGGCCCTGCTCGTTTCCATAGCAACGTCAGCATGGGGAGCTGTTGTCACGTGGAGAGCCCTGGCAGTGGAGCGTGGGTAAGTCGGCTTCCTTTCGGACCCGGGAGGAAGAGGACGGCTTGTGCCTGGCCACACCCCTCGTCTCGTTCCCAGTCGGTGTTCCGTTTAATCGGTTGTCTACCGTATAACCAGGTCGATAAGCCCATCTAAATCCCGCGGCTCGTCCTTCGCCACCAGGTGCTCCTTAAGGACCAAGACAGTCCATTTACAAAGGCGGCGTGGAGCGCAAACAGCATTCCAGCCGGCTCGCGCTGCCGCAATGCGAAGGTCGACTGCATACTTCGCTGCGCTCGCCGCCCCTGCCGATCAACAGCATGCACACTTGAAGCGGTCTCAGCCTCTATGAGGGTGTCGACACCTGTCGGAACTCCCTCACAAACTCAGTATAAACTGTTAGAGCCGTGAATTCTGCTCCCAAAGCGCCGTAGCCCAGGCGCGTGCCTCTCCTGGAAGCAAATTGATGCACATAAGCCACCCGGCTGGGCGTCTGCTGCGTACATGACGGGACCGCTGTGAAAAGACGAGCGAGCACTGGCATCAAGACGTCCGCGCACGTCTCCACAAGCCTCCGTACGGCTCCGGAGGACTTATGTATGCTTCAGGGGAAGGTGGGGGGGTTCGTTGAACGACCAGCGGAATGTCTGTTTCTGGCACACGGTCAGCAGGAGGAGGTGCTGCAGCAGCGCCCTGAGCCCACGCTTCCACCTGGGCGGTGAGAGCCTCCATCCTACGATTGAGAACACTGCTCTGCTCGGTACTTAAGTCCAACCGAGCGGTAAAGGCGGTTAAGATGTGCTGCAGCTCACCCAACACGCCTCCTGCTGGCGCCTGTGCACCTCGCTCTTCCATTGGCCGTTCAAGCGATGGTTGACGCCCCTCGGGATCCATGCCGCTGGCCGAGAAATCCTGTTGTGAAAGTGTCGTGACACGGACCCACAACAGGGGGCGTTAATGAACGGACAATGGATAAGCCAAAAAGTAACAATTTAATGTTGTGAATCGCACAACGACGTACAGACAATAACAATATGGTGACTGTTAATCATACACCAGGTGACGTGTGGGCAGGCTCGACGATAGAAGACGCCTGGCGAGAGAAAAGCCGGATCCACACAGCTTCCACCGCCAACGGAGCTGAAGAACACCGGAGCCGCCAAGCCCTGCGCCCCAGGTGGGCCGCTGTCTTCAGCAGTCAGACCCGGTACTGCTGGCAGAGAACAGAGACAGTCCAGATGAGTGTGAGGTCGCACACTCAGTAATCCCACAGTCTGTATTCAGTAAAGGAGGGAGCACCTCCACCTCCAATCACACACTCGTGCAGCTCCTGTCTAACCACTTATCTGGTTGGGGTGTGAAGCGAAGCCGTCGCTGATCACACCAAACGCCAATCCCACAGATAAGGACACACCACAGGAAAACGGCTGCAAAGAAGTTCAGATTATTACTCAATGTTTTGAGTCAGCAGAGAAAATGACCTGATTGGTAGTTGATTCTCGGCGGGGAGGTGGAGTTGCAGTCCGGCCTTTATGGTGGTGGTGATGAGTAGTGGATGTGTGACAGCTGGTACGGATGATGAGTGACAGCTGTCACTCTTGGTCGCTCCGGCGCCCTCTCGTGCTTGAAGCCCGCACTTCAGCGCAGGGCGCCATCTTGTGGTGGTGGGCCAGCAGTACCTCCTCTTCAGCGGCCCACACAACAGAACTTCTATGCACGCAAATCGACAGTATTTACTTAATGGTTTTCATTATGCTTTTGTTCTTATTTTGAAAGTTCAATAAGTGGACTGATATGTTAAACATGGCGAGAATGCCATGTGAAAGACTAAAGCAAATAATTTTATGTTTACTGAACAAGTAGCAGACTTTTTGTTTTGTATATTGTTTCTGCAAGCCACTTTTAATTACAAATTCATCTGCACATCGCCTGAGTTTTCATTATCCTTCATTTGTTGCCACTTTTCTTGTTGAAAATGTAGCAGGTGAACACTGGGTGTGTTTTAAAACAATATTGTGGGTGCTCTTAATTCATAATGTGAAGTAAAACAGAGCATGCCATGTAAAAGAAAATTTTTGCTTAATAAACTGTACTATGTGGTCAAGACTATATATATTTAGATTCTTTTGTCTGTATTAGCATATTTGATATTGGAGTAATCCAGAAGTAATTAAAAGTAATCAAATTATATTACTTTAATATTATGGTACTTGGATTATGTTACTGACTACATTTTTCAACAGGTAACTAATAACTGTATCGGAATACATTTTTAAAGTAACCCTCCCAACCCTGGTGGACAGGTTGGAGTGTGATTGATTGAGTGTGTGAACAGGTGTCTTTTATACAGGTAACAAGTTCAAAACAGGTGCAATTAATACAGGTAAAGAGTGCAGAATAAGAGGGCTTCTTAAGAAAAATTAACAGGTCTGTGTGAGCCAGAACTCTTTGCTGGTTGTCAGGTGTTCAAATATTTATTTGCAGCAGTAACATACAAATAAATTATTTAAAATAAATCATACATTGTGATTTCATGGATTTTTAATTTTTTTTTTAGATTAATGTCCTCTCACAGTGGACATGCACCTAGATGAAAATTTCAGACCCCTCCATGATTTCTAAGTGGGAGAACTTGCAAAACCGCAGGGTGTTTAAATACTTATTTTCCTCACTGTAATTTAGAATTTTTGTTGTCAGCAAATACTGCTTGGAAAGCATAAAATTCACCTTCCCCCCCAGATTCTCATAATATTAATTCTGATGGTTTTGTTTTGATTCATCAAGCTCTGTTCTTCATTCTAGAATTTTGAATTTGGGCAAAATACTAACCTTTGGTCATGAAAACCACAAAATTCACACCAAATTGGGCAATTTTCCAAGTTGCATGAGAGAGACAAAAAATTCACTCAAGTAAGGATGGCATTAAAGAAAATTATAGTCATTAAAGTTTTGGAGGAGAACCTCAAATTCCAGCAAAAATCTTTCCAGTAAATTTCTCTCTGATACAGTTGACACACTGCTGTCAACATTTTCAGCTGGTACTTCAGGTTTCATTCAAAAGTCTATTACATAATAGTGTAAACACTAAAATGACTCTTACAAAACTTACAGCCGGTGGTAAAGATTTTATTTGGGGTGTGTCATTATTTTCCTCGCCTGCATAGTGCAGGGAAATAATTAGGAGAATAACCCGGGTGAGCTCTGTTATAACTAGAACCATTTCATGATGTCTGCTGCTATTACCTGTAAGGTCAGAGGTCGATGGTGGAGGTGGAACGAGGAGTGTCTTAAAGGTGAACAACATTTTCCCTAAATCAGTGGCATTAATGATTATTGACAACAAACATTGTTGGTGATATTTAAATTTCTACTGGGGTTATTTACAAATCAACAGTCAGAGTAAAGAAGCAGACTGGAGATCAGTTCTTGGACTGATGTGGTGTTGAGAGAACGTTCACAGAGGATTCTTACATCATAGCAAATAAACAAATTAAAGATATGACAGAAAACAGTTTGTTCAGTTCCCACCAGCTGCCACAGCATGTTGTTGGTCTTTCAGCGGACCTCCAGTTGTTCAGGGTCGTCACAGCGGATCGAGTCAGAGCTGAAGTTGGGATTTGGCATGTTTTACTCTGGATGCCCAAAGAGCAGCTGGAGCAAATGATTAATAAAATTCAATTTGACTTTTGAGGTGAAGTTTCCTTCATTTGGAGTTCTGTATTTCTGGAGTGTAAGTTTTGGTTTTTTACTTGTTTGGAAGGTTCTTGGTCTTATACTGTGTTGCGAATTAAACAGGGTTTTTTGTCTCTCTTCAAGAGGTGTTTTTTGACAGGTGAAAATTATACACCATAAAATACTCTTTTAATACATGTCTAGCGGGATGAAGGTCCTGGGTCCTGATTGAAAAGACGTTCCCGCTAGCTTGGCTAATGGGGAATTCCCCTTTGGTTGACCTGGTAGAGGAATGGTCTTTAGTGCGACCCGTCTGGGGTTCGATCCCACCGCCGTCCCGGCAACAAAGGTCCTACGATCACAATCGGTCAAAGGAACAAGTCAATTTTGTGTCATTAATCACACTGGCAGCAAAATGACAGCAATGTTCATGTCTCTGAGTTCCTGGACTTTGAGACTGAGACACACCAGGGAAGCACTTATACATTCGGTACACAACCAGCCAAAACTTGGACAGTTTCCGGTTTATTTGAATGGGAAAATGTGTCGAACAGAGTTGTCATCAGTGTCTTGGTGGCTTCCCTCACCAGTCTGCTTTTCACAGTGTCATATAGTTTTTACAAACTGCAGGAAGATTTACAGAGTGCCATACTGTTTATATTTCTTTAAGATTGATGTCAATTAAATTCAAGATAAATTTGGTACTTGAAAATGTTCATCCAACCCTTGACCTGTCTAAAGAAATCTGGCTGTAAAAGTAATGATTTAGTTGTGTTTATTTATATTATATTAGCTTCATCTATCCTGATTGTGCAGTCTACAGAGGGATCTGTTAAAACTCTTTGGGGAGGTGATGGTCTAGTGGTTAAGGCATTGGGCTTGAGACCAGAAGATCCTCGGTTCAAATCCCAGCCTGACTGGAAAATCACTAAGGGCCCTTGGGCAAGGTCTTTAATCCTCTATTACTCCCGGGTGATTCTTAGACTATGGGCACTTATGTCCTTGATCATATTGTATGAAAAAACAGAAAAAAGGGGGAAATTTCACACTTTTATAGTTATTTTACAATGAAAGTGTGTTAAGAAATGTGTTCTAGTAGTCTATGATGACTTTTTCACCTTTTTTCAGCATCATTATATGCAAATATTGCCGTTTTGTGCTTGTCCCACACACAGACTTTTGATCTTCAATGATAAAAATGAATGGTAAAGAAACATTTTTTCTAATGTTTTAAAATATCTCTGAATAAAATATCAGTAAAATAATCAAAACATAATTGGGGTATTCAATGTCATACAACTGTTGTGATTTTTTTAAACAAAATGTAGTTGTCCCACACTATTGCCGTAATTTCCAGCACAACACTGTAATGTTCCTTGAAACAGTTTGTATGAAAGATTGTTTGGGTAGTTTCTATGGAGATAAACAGTGACATCAGAGCACATGTATATAGCGCCAAATCACAACAAACAGTTGCCCCAAGGCGCTTTATATTGTAAGGCAATGGTGTGGTGGAAATTACATTTACAAGGCCAATAGTGCCCGTAGTTAAAGAATCACCCCCCTCTATCCATTGAGCGCCTTGTATGGCAGCACCCTCACATCGGGGTGAACGTGAGGCATTAGTTGTAAAGCGCTTTGACCGCCTGATGCAGATGGAAAAGCGCTATATAAATGCAGTCCATTTACTCTGTAGTATCCAGTACCAGCAGATCTTGCCTCATCTCCAGAAATGTTTATCAATGACTTGTGTCAGACAATGACCCCTCCTTAAAGACATTTTAGACGCTGCCTTTCTCTGGCGTTCAGCTGAGAGGCGCCTGTTTAGGCCTCTACTGGTGGTTGGCTCTCACTGCGGTATTGTATCACTTTCCTGTTTCCGGAGCACAGCGGTGTTTTTCTGTATCTGTTAGCTGTTTACTCTGCGCAGTTAGATTGATCTAGTTATCTAGATTACGATTTGTTTCCCAGTGTAATCTTTACGTGCCTTAACTAAGCACTCCTTCTGCTGAATCACCTCTAAATTATTACACATTATTCACTTTGCGTGTTTTTAGGAATCCGCTAGCTTAGCGTAGCTACTAGCTCTTAGCCGATTTAGCATGGCGGCTTCTCCTGTCCTCTCCCGCACTTTTCTGCTCTGGGTGTGAAATGTTAGTTATTCCTCGGCCTCCTTTAGCAGTAACGGTACTTGTAATAAGTGTAGCTTATTCGTAGCTTTGGAGGCCAGGCTGGGCGAATTGGAGACTCGGCTCCGCACCGTGGAAAATTCTACAGTTAGCCAGGCCCCTGTAGTCGGTGCAGACCAAGGTAGCTTAGCCGCCGTTAGTTCCCCCCTGGCAGATCCCGAGCAGCCGGGAAAGCAGGCTGACTGGGTGACTGTGAGGAGGAGCGTAGCCCTAAACAGAAGCCCCCGTGTACACCGTCAACCCGTTCACATCTCTAACCGTTTTTTCCCCCACTCGACGACACACCCGCCGAGGATCAAACTCTGGTTATTGGCGACTCTGTTTGAGAAATGTGAAGTTAGCGACACCAGCAACCATAGTCAATTGTCTTTCCGGGGCCAGAGCAGGCGACATTGAAGGAAATTTGAAACTGCTGGCTAAGGCTAAGCGTAAATTTGGTAAGATTGTAATTCACGTCGGCAGTAATGACACCCGGTTACGCCAATCGGAGGTCACTAAAATTACATTAAATCGGTGGTAACTTTGCAAAAACAATGTCGGACTCTGTAGTTTTCTCCTGGGCCCCTCCCCAATCGGACCGGGAGTGACATGTTTAGTCCGCATGTTGCTCCTTGAATTGCTGGCTGTCCTGAGTGGTGTCCAAAAATGAGGTGGGCTTCATAGATTAATTGGCAAAGCTTCTGGGGAAAACCTGGTCTTGTAGGAGAGACGGCATCCATCCCACTTTGGATGGAGCAGCTCTCATTTCTAGAAATCTGGCCAATTTTCTTAAATCCTCCAACCATGACTATCCAGGGTTGGGACCAGGAAGCAGAGTTGTAGTCTTACACACCTCTCTGCAGCTTCTCTCCCCCTGCCATCCCCTCCATTACCCCATCCCCGTAGAGGACGGTGCCTGCTCCCAGACTACCAATAACCAGCAAAAATCTATTTAATCATAAAAATTCAAAAAGAAAAAATATATAGCACCTTCACTGCACCACAGACTAAAAACAGTTAAATGTGGTCTATTAAACATTAGGTCTCTCTCTTCTAAGTCCCTGTTGGTAAATGATATAATCATGATCAACATATTGATTTATTCTGCCTAACAGAAACCTGGTTACAGCAGGATGAATATGTTGTTTAAATGAGTCAACACCCCCGAGTCACACTAACTGTCAGAATGCTCGTAGCACGGGCCGGCGGGGCGGAGGATTAAGCAGCAATCTTCCATTCCAGCTTATTAATTAATCAAAAACCCAGACAGAGCTTTAATTCATTGGAAAGCTTGTCTCTTAGTCTTTGTCCATCCAAATTGGAAAGTCCCAAAAAAACAGTTTTATTTTGTTATTATCTATCGTCCACCTGGTCGTTACTGTGAGTTTCTCTGTGAATTTTCAGACCTTTTGTCTGACTTAGTGCTTAGCTCAGATAAGATAATTATAGTGGGCGATTTTAACATCCACACAGATGCTGAGAATGACAGCCTCCACACTGGCATTTAATCTATTATTAGACTCTATTGGCTTTGCTCAAAAAGTAAATGAGTCCACCCACCACTTTAATCATATCTTAGATCTTGTTCTGACTTATGGTATGGAAATAGAAGACTTAACAGTATTCCCTGAAAACTCCCTTCTGTCTGATCATTTCTTAATAACATTTACATTTACTCTGATGGACTACCCAGCAGTAGGGAATAAGTTTCATTACACTAGAAGTCTTTCAGGAATGCGCTGTAACTAGGTTTAAGGATATGATTCCTTCTTTATGTTCTCTAATGCCATATAACAACACAGTGCAGAGTAGCTACCTAAACTCTGTAAGGGAGATAGAGTATCTCGTCAATAGTTTTACATCCTCATGAAGACAACTTTGGATGCTGTAGCTCCTCTGAAAAAGAGAGCTTTAAATCAGAAGTGTCTGACTCCGTGGTATAACTCACAAACTCGTAGCTTAAAGCAGATAACCCGTAAGTTGGAGAGGAAATGGCGTCTCACTAATTTAGAAGATCTTCACTTAGCCTGGAAAAAGAGTCTGTTGCTCTATAAAGAAGCCCTCCGTAAAGCTAGGACATCTTTCTACTCATCACTAATTGAAGAAATAAGAACCCCAGGTTTCTTTTCAGCACTGTAGCCAGGCTGACAAAGGAGTCAGAGCTCTATTGAGCTGAGTATTCCATTAACTTTAACTAGTAATGACTTCATGACTTTCTTTGCTAACAAATTTTAACTATTAGAGAAAAAATTACTCATAACCATCCCAAAGGACGTATCGTTATCTTTGGCTGCTTTCAGTGATGCCGGGTATTTGGGTTAGACTCTTTCTCTCCGATTGTTCTGTCTGAGTTATTTTCATTAGTTACTTCATCCAAACCATCAACATGTTTATTAGACCCCATTCCTACCAGGCTGCTCAAGGAAGCCCTACCATTATTTAATGCTTCGATCTTAATATGATCAATCTATCTTTGTTAGTTGGCTATGTACCACAGGCTTTTAAGGTGGCAGTAATTAAACCATTACTTAAAAAGCCATCACTTGACCCAGCTATCTTAGCTAATTATAGGCCAATCTCCAACCTTCCTTTTCTCTCAAAAATTCTTGAAAGGGTAGTTGTAAAACAGCTAACTGATCATCTGCAGAGGAATGGTCTATTTGAAGAGTTTCAGTCAGGGTTTAGAATTCATCATAGTACAGAAACGGCATTAGTGAACGTTACAAATGATCTTCTTATGGCCTCAGACAGTGGACTCATCTCTGTGCTTGTTCTGTTAGACCTCAGTGCTGCTTTTGATACTGTTGACCATAAAATTTTATTACAGAGATTAGAGCATTGCCATAGGTATTAAAGGCACTGCGCTGCGGTGGTTTGAATCATATTTGTCTAATAGATTACAATTGTTCATGTAAATGGGAATCTTCTTCACAGACTAAAGTTAATTATGGAGTTCCACAAGGTTCTGTGCTAGGACCAATTTTATTCACTTTATATATGCTTCCCTTAGGCAGTATTATTAGACGGTATTGCTTAAATTTTCATTGTTACGCAGATGATACCCAGCTTTATCTATCCATGAAGCCAGAGGACACCACACAATTAGCTAAACTGCAGGATTGTCTTACAGACATAAAGACATGGATGACCTCTAATTTCCTGCTTTTAAACTCAGATAAAACTGAAGTTATTGTACTTGGCCCCACAAATCTTAGAAACATGGTGTCCTAACCAGATCCTTACTCTGGATGGCATTACCCTGACCTCTAGTAATACTGTGAGAAATCTTGGAGTCATTTTTGATCAGGATATGTCATTCAAGCGCATATTAAACAAATATGTAGGACTGCTTTTTTGCATTTACGCAATATCTCTAAAATCAGAAAGGTCTTGTCTCAGAGTGATGCTGAAAAACTAATTCATGCATTTATTTCCTCTAGGCTGGACTATTGTAATTCATTATTATCAGGTTGTCCTAAAGAAGTTCCCTAAAAGCCTTCAGTTAATTCAAAATGCTGCAGCTAGAGTACTGACGGGACTAGAAGGAGAGAGCATATCTCACCTATATTGGCCTCTCTTCATTGGCTTCCTGTTAATTCTAGAATTTAAATTCTTCTTCTTACTTATAAGGTTTTGAATAATCAGGTCCCATCTTATCTTAGGGACCTCGTAGTACCATATCACCCCAATAGAGCGCTTCGCTCTCAGACTGCAGGCTTACTTGTAGTTCCTAGGGTTTGTAAGAGTAGAATGGGAGGCAGAGCCTTCAGCTTTCAGGCTCCTCTCCTGTGGAACCAGCTCCCAATTCAGATCAGGGAGACAGACACCCTCTCTACTTTTAAGATTAGGCTTAAAACTTTCCTTTTTGCTAAAGCTTATAGTTAGGGCTGGATCAGGTGACCCTGAACCATCCCTTAGTTATGCTGCTATAGACGTAGACTGCTGGGGGGTTCCCATGATGCACTGTTTCTTTCTCTTTTTGCTCTGTATGCACCACTCTGCATTTAATCATTAGTGATCGATCTCTGCTCCCCTCCACAGCATGTCTTTTTCCTGGTTCTCTCCCTCAGCCCCAACCAGTCCCAGCAGAAGACTGCCCCTCCCTGAGCCTGGTTCTGCTGGAGGTTTCTTCCTGTTAAAAGGGAGTTTTTCCTTCCCACTGTAGCCAAGTGCTTGCTCACAGGGGGCGTTTTGACCGTTGGGGTTTTACATAATTATTGTATGGCCTTGCCTTACAATATAAAGCGCCTTGGGGCAACTGTTTGTTGTGATTTGGCGCTATATAAAAAAATTGATTGATTGATTGACTTGTCAGCTGATCCTGATGTTTGTTATTTCAACATCACTGTTTTCTGTGTTCTGAATTCTCAAACTCTGTTGCGAGTCTTCCTAATTCAAGACCAACAATCATCCACCAACACAAGGCTGCAGGTCTTTCAGTCGGTCCCACTGCTTCTCCACAGCCTTTAACTGTTGCATTATTTTACTTGTGGCAGTGGTCAGTTTCAACAGCAGAAAAGCAGCTGATCATCTTTTCAATGATAAACTGTCCAGACAAACTCTGAATGTGTCTCTGGATGAGTCTCAGACAGTTGGATGGTGTCCTTCACATGGACTGAGAGCCACCTGGCATCATGGGTGTGGTCAAGAGCAAACATCCAAGGCAGAAGTAGAGTCAGCACTTATATATCCAACTCAAAGTCAGACTGCCTCTATGACCTCACAAAGAGCAGCATGTCAATCTCCAGGGTCAATGTTTGGAGCCAGGAGTCAAAGTGGACATTTGCTTCAGCTTGTTGGTGACCCCATATTGACCTCTGGGGGTGTTGTACTTATCAGAAATGAGTTTCTCATGTCCAGAAACATGAAAATACATATTTGGTTTAGATTTCTATCACATTTAGATCCTAAGATTCACCTGTTTCTAATTTCATGGTCAGAAATTTCACATCCCAGAGGTCAATGACCTCTAGCTGACCCCAGAGGTCAAACTGAGAGCATCTCCACATCTTAAATTAAACCTTCTGTCATCAAGAATAAACCCTGAAAGTTTCATGTTTTCATTCTGTGCACAATTGTCAGAGTAACAACTCCACTAACGTTTTTATTGAAAAGCGTCATGTAGCAGAATGAACCTGTTCGTACTTTTATTGTGGCAACTTGTTTGTAAAACACACAAACAGAAACTGAGACAAATGACACTTGATCCATGATACATTTAAAGTTTGTTACATTTTACAAATTCATTCATGAACATCAAGGAAATGATTTAAACTTGGATGATCTGTAAATTATGTTGCCAGAGTCATGTTTCAATTTGAAGTAAAAGAGAAGCAGTAAAATTAAGAACCGTGCACCATTTTCTCTGAGACACAAACAGCAGTGGAACAACACAGACAGCTGGACTCAACACTGTTTGGGTTTTTAATTTGCCCCTTAGATCTATGACCCATTTACACAAATTATTTTTTATTTATTCAGATACAAACTGTTTTAACACTTACCACATAACAACAAAGACTGATGTCAAATGGTTGAAAAAGGTTGCATTTATATCAAAAATCCCTCAGATTAACAACAGCTTCTTCTCAACAATAACAGTTGTTACTATTAAGATGAAATAATTTGTCAGTTGTTTCTTCAGGAAATGCAACAACAAAGTCATGTTTAACCAATCAGAACCTTCAATTTATGGACCCACCCACCTTTTCACACCAAAATCTGTTAATTTGACATAATCCAGGGGAAGCTGTGAAAACATGAAAATAAAATTAAAATGGGTTAAAGTAATTTCAGGAAACTTTTAATTACATGGTGTCATCTTTATTATTAAAATAAAAATAAGCACAAAGCAGAAAAAGTCAGAAAGACATTTAATACAACATTAAGGAAAAGACCTAAAATCTGTAAAAATTATGAACATCCATTTAAAAAAAAAAAACATGAAAATGACTCAAATTAGAAAACAGCAAAACAGCGCAGAAGATAAGAGAATATTTAGAGGGGAATCCTGCAAATGGTGATAAAAGCATCAGGAGTATTTCTGCCACATTTGATGCTTTTATCGCCATTTGCATGATTGTTTCAGTTATCTGCTGCACTTGCACAAAGTATTTTAAAAATCACTAAAATAATTTGAATGTTAAAAATCGAAAACTTGATCAAAATTAAGTACTTAAAAACAATTTTTTAAAAGGCGATGGAATCAAAATCAGAAATTTGTTTAAAAACATTTATTCAGTATCAATGTTCTAAATGTAAAACTTCTCACCCTCATGAAATTGTTGAAAGAAATATTAAATGCAACATTAGTTCATGAATGTTAATAAAATTCTCTGTCTGACTGTCAAAACCCAAAACTATTCTGATTCAACACACACTGGACCAGAACAGAACCGGATGTTTAAAGTCCAACTTGTTACACTGATTCTAAACTCCTGTTAAAATATGTAGATTTTCAAGATGGAAGTTAGAAATCCCAAATTCCAGCTTTCCACTGACTGCAGCATGAATTTTGAACCTTGTGTTTATGTGTCCACCTTCATGTTGTCCCCAAGATGTCACAGAACAAACCAGCTATAATTTCCCTGCAATCCCACTTTCAGCCCAAAGTCAATGTAATCACTTTTTGTGGAAAACTGAAAGTGTCAAAACCTTTAATTATGAAGACAAGAACAATTTTAATGACAAACCATCCAGTCATCATTCACTTTGCCAAAAATGTGACCTGACTCACCTTTGCACAATCCGCTGAGCACATGCTGCATGTGCACACCTTTCCAGCACTCACACACTCAACTGGGCTCAGATTTTACATCAGTGTTTCTTTTGGGGGAGTTTATCTGATCAGAGAATCCAGCAGGAACTTGAAGTCCCCCTCCCATCCCGTTCCCCCACAGGCACATTTTGATGCACCTTCTGCAGGACAGAGGTAGAAGAAGACGAGTCGTCTGTCCTCAAGAAAGACACCAGGACTTTGGTTTTAAGCTTCAATGAACAGATTGAACCATCTATGTGCTGCTGCTGAAACTGAAGATGTCACCTTGTCACATGACCTGCTGGAGCCTGATGGAATCCCCGCCCTCAAACACAGGTCAGATGTTGATAAATTGTTCTTTGGTGTTAATTCCGATTTGCAAACAGTGGTGTGCACAGCTAACTAAAAAGTTAGCTTCAATAACAGCTAATCAGCAAACTGAAAAGTTATTTTATAAAGCTAAACCGATAAACCACCCAAAAATTTATCGGAAGCTACAGTTAACCGATAACTTTCAGTATCGTCTCTGGTACACTTGCAACAACTTCTGTCTTTGTGTGCCCTGCCCACTGCTAGAAGCGCCTATTTACTCCATATTTTGCAGCAGTGAAGCAGCTGAGAGGAGCTAAGCTCAACTCTACACACATAAAACAAGCCACTATTCCTTAACAGGATACAGCTGTGCCACCATGAGGCAGAGGTCTTGGAAAATAAAGCAGTTTTGACATATGGTTTTGTAATTGGAAAAAAAAAAAAATTCCATTAATGTCAACTGTGTCATTTGTACAAAGTTAAAATATAAGACATATCTTTTAATTTTAAATAATGCACTAATTCTGAGGTTTTGTAACAAACACAGACAGATGCCAAAGGGATTATGGATAAATGATTATGGATAAAGCCGCTAACACTGATTGGTTGACTCATTCATTCTACAACCCCTGGCAAAAATTATGGAATCACCGGCCTCGGAGGATGTTCATTCAGTTGTTTAATTTTGTAGAAAAAAAGCAGATCACAGACATGACACAAAACTAAAGTCATTTCAAATAGCAACTTTCTGGCTTTAAGAAACACTATAAGAAATCAAGAAAAAAGATTGTGGCAGTCAGTAATGGTTACTTTTTTAGACCAAGCAGAGGAAAAAAATATGGAATCACTCAATTCTGAGGAAAAAATTATGGAATCACCCTGTAAATTTTCATCCCCAAAACTAACAGCTGCATCATATCAGATCTGCTCGTTAGTCTGCATCTAAAAAGGAGTGAACACACCTTGGAGAGCTGTGGACTGACATGAATCATGGCTCCAACACGAGATATGTCAATTGAAACAAAGGAGAGGATTATCAAACTCTTAAAAGAGAGTAAATCATCATGCAATGCTGCAAAAGATGTTGGTTGTTCACAGTCAGCTGTGTCTAAACTCTGGACCAAATACAAACAACATGAGAAGGTTGTTAAAGGCAAACATACTGGTAGACCAAGGAAGACGTCAAAGCGTCAAGACAGAAAACTTAAAGCAATATTTCTCAAAAATCGAAAAATGCACAACAAAACAAATGAGGAACGAATGGGAGGAAACTGGAGTCAACGTCTGTGACCGAACTGTAAGAAACCGCCTAATGGAAATGGGATTTACATACAGAAAACCTAAACGAAAGCCATCATTAACACCTAAACAGAAAAAACAAGGTTACAATGGGCTAAGGAAAAGCAATCGTGGACTGTGGATGACTGGATGAAAGTCATATTCAGTGATGAATCTCGAATCTGCATTGGGCAAGGTGATGATGCTGGAACTTTTGTTTGGTGCTGTTCCAATGAGATTTATAAAGATGACTGCCTGAAGAGAACATGTAAATTTCCACAGTCATTGATAATATGGGGTTGCATGTCAGGTAAAGGCAATGGGGAGATGGCTGTCATTACATCATCAATAAATGCACAAGTTTACGTTGATATTTTGGACAATTGAAAGGATGTTTGGGGATGATGAAATAATTTTTTAAGATGATAATGCATCTTGCCATAGAGCAAAAACTGTGAAAACATTCCTTGCAAGAAGACACGTAGGGTCAATGTCATGGCACAGGGTCAATGTCAACGAGCAGATCTGATTTGATGCAGGTGTTAGTTTTGAGGATGAAAATTTACAGGGTGATTCCATAATTTTTTCCTCAGAATTGAGTGATTCCATATTTTTTTCCTCTGCTTGGTCTAAAAAAGTAACCGTTACTGACTGCCATAATATTTTTTTCTTGATTTCTTATAGTGTTTCTTAAAGCCAGAAAGTTGCCATTTGAAATGACTTTAGTTTTGTGTCATGTCTGTGATCTGCTATTTTTCTACAAAATTAAACAACTGAATGAACATCCTCCGAGGCCGGTGATTCCATAATTTTTGCCAGGGGTTGTATATAAAAACCAACACGTTAATGTGACATGACGTGTGTGTTGGTATTTACATGTAAATGTGCTTTTGTAAAATATGCCATTTATATATATATATATATATATATATATATATATATATATATATATATATATATATATATATATATATATATATATAAAAGCCAAAAATTGTGATTTTTCAATCGGGGTCAAAATGCATAGAACACTGCCATCTACTGGTGCCCAGATGCTCAGACCCTTACCCATAATCATTTGAGTACCAGTTTTTTTTTCCACGCACCAGAGTTGCTACTGTTTAAACAACAGAATCCATGACAATTGTAAATGAACATTATACAACCAAAATATACATTTTTATTTCTTTAGCTGCTGTAACAACTCTTAGTTGCGCAAAGGATTATGGGATATCTCAATACATGGCAAATACTGCCATGAACACTACTGGCCAGTAGATGGCAGTAGAGACCATGAAAACTTGCCAAAACAAATATTCCGTGTGCTATGTGTAATCTGCGTGGAGAAGCAACCTGAGCTTCATCTGGCATTTTTACATAAAACAAACACAATAACAACATCTATAAACCCAGAAAATATATTCAGGAGAGTTTTAGGCACAATAAACAGTGTTTTATGCTGTTGTCCGTGTGGAGCCTGATCAGAGCATCTCAAATGCATTTCTTCTGTTGTGAATGTACTGACAGTACCCATAATGCACCTGGAGACAGCATGTCCACACTAAAACCTTCAAAATTAGTGCAATACTTTAAAACTAAAACATATATCTGATATTTTCACTTTAGAAAACTTCAGATGTGACGCTAATTTAAATAACTTGTCTGAAATTAGTTTGGTTAAATTTATAACCATAAGTTAAAACTGTATGCCTCTGGATGACTTGGGTGATATTGCCGTGAGACAGTATGGTATCAAGAGCAATTATTTTGTGACCAGCTCTTCTCTGACTGCAGAGGATAAAACAGTTTCTCCTGAAACCAGCTGAGAACAGGGCTGTTTATCTGCTACAAAACATTTACCAGGTAAGTGGTAAAATCTTTGATATTTTTTTTAACTGATTAAGCATTATTCACTTCACCTACAAAAACATGTTAGCGATCTAAAAAATAATTAAGATAAGTGGTCTGATGATGGTTTTCAAAGTTATCTGAAAAGCTAAACCGATAATGAAAACATTCACTTCGATAATTAGCAGTTAGCGGATTAGCGGAACTGTGCACATCACTCTTTGCAGATCTTTTTTCAATCAATCAATCAATCAATTTTTTTTTATATAGCGCCAAATCACAACAAACAGTTGCCCCAAGGCACTTTATATTGTAAGGCAAGGCCATACAATAATTATGTAAAACCCCAACGGTCAAACGACCCCCTGTGAGCAAGCACTTGGCTACAGTGGGAAGGAAAAACTCCCTTTTAACAGGAAGAAACCTCCAGGCTCAGGGAGGGGCAGTCTTCTGCTGGGACTGGTTGGGGCTGAGGGAGAGAACCAGGAAAAAGACATGCTGTGGAGGGGAGCAGAGATCGATCACTAATGATTAAATGCAGAGTGGTGCATACAGAGCAAAAAGAGAAAAAACAGTGCATCATGGGAACCCCCCAGCAGTCTACGTCTATAGCAGCATAACTAAGGGATGGTTCAGGGTCACCCGATCCAGCCCTAACTATAAGCTTTAGCAAAAAGGAAAGTTTTAAGCCTAATCTTAAAAGTAGAGAGGGTGTCTGTCTCCCTGATCTGAATTGGGAGCTGGTTCCACAGGAGAGGAGCCTGAAAGCTGAAGGCTCTGCCTCCCATTCTACTCTTACAAACCCTAGGAACTACAAGTAAGCCTGCAGTCTGAGAGCGAAGCGCTCTATTGGGGTGATATGGTACTACGAGGTCCCTAAGATAAGATGGGACCTGATTATTCAAAACCTTATAAGTAAGAAGAAGAATTTTAAATTCTATTCTAGAATTAACAGGTAGCCAATGAAGAGAGGCCAATATGGGTGAGATATGCTCTCTCCTTCTAGTCCACGTCAGTACTCTAGCTGCAGCATTTTGAATTAACTGAAGGCTTTTTAGGGAACTTTTAGGACAACCTGATAATAATGAATTACAATAGTCCAGCCTAGAGGAAATAAATGCATGAATTAGTTTTTCAGCATCACTCTGAGACAAGACCTTTCTGATTTTAGAGATATTGCGTAAATGCAAAAAAGCAGTCCTACATATTTGTTTAATATGCGCTTTGAATGACATATCCTGATCAAAAATGACTCCAAGATTTCTCACAGTATTACTAGAGGCCAGGGCAATGCCATCCAGAGTAAGGATCTGGTTAGACACCATGTTTCTAAGATTTGTGGGGCCAAGTACAATAACTTCAGTTTTATCTGAGTTTAAAAGCAGGAAATTAGAGGTCATCCATGTCTTTATGTCTGTAAGACAATCCTGCAGTTTAGCTAATTGGTGTGTGTCCTCTGGCTTCATGGATAGATAAAGCTGGGTATCATCTGCGTAACAATGAAAATTTAAGCAATACTGTCTAATACCTAAGGGAAGCATGTATAAAGTGAATAAAATTGGTCCTAGCACAGAACCTTGTGGAACTCCATAATTAACCCTAGTCTGTGAAGAAGATTCCCCATGTACATGAACAAATTGTAATCTATTAGACAAATATGATTC
Source organism: Thalassophryne amazonica (assembly GCF_902500255.1). Taxonomy (NCBI): domain Eukaryota; kingdom Metazoa; phylum Chordata; class Actinopteri; order Batrachoidiformes; family Batrachoididae; genus Thalassophryne; species Thalassophryne amazonica. The sequence goes on from NC_047120.1 coordinate 13,280,232, forward strand.
AAACCACCGCAGCGCAGTGCCTTTAATACCTATGGCACTAGGTATTAAAGGCACTTTTTAAATGGTGAGATGTACCTTCCTGACACTGTTAGTCGTTTCCATGCTCCAACATACCTGAATCCAAGGAAAGGCTCATTAAAAGCCTGCTAACGCATCTTTCATTGGATTCAAGTGTGTTGGAACAGGGAGACAACTAAGAGTGTCAGGAAGGTAGATCTCGAGGACTGAATTTGGGCACCCCTGGTTTAAGTGTTCTTGTGTCTCTCTCTCTCTCTCATTTTCTTCAGTTCCCAAGTGTTTAGTCTTCAGCCAAATCTTCAATGCAGCTCCCTTCACCCAACTGTAGGTTTTCTGCCGTTTTCTTTTTTCCTCCTCTGATTGTACATTTAGAACATTTATCCAGTCCAAATTCCATACCAATGTCCACGGTGAAGTTACGAACTTCCTCCGCGACCTGACTGAGTCCCTGCTCTGAGTCGGTAAAGATGTTCAAGCCGTCCATAAATAAGAGATGGTTCACAAGTTTTTAATTTTTCCTTCCTCTGCCTCTACTTAAGTCATACCCGAGGTCATGCTCCTTCAGAATCTTGCTGAGCGGGTCTATGGTAAGCAGAATAATAGTGGCGAGAGGCTGTCTCCCTCAAATATCCCTTTCTGAACTTGTATGTCTGAGTAATATTTGTGCCTCTGTGTGATTTAGGGTGATGGTGGTGTTCCACTTGTTCATTTGTCCCTTCAGGAAAGTTCTTATTTCCTCATTGATATTGTAGAGTTCTAAGCACCTCATGATCCAGGCATGCGGCACTGTCAAATGCCTTTTTGTAATCAATGCAAGCCATGCTGACGTTTCTCCTCCTTTTTTGCAGTCCTCCAGGATAACTTTATTTATCAATAATTGGTCTTTAGCTCCTAATCTTTTTCTGAAACAACCTTTCGCTTTATTTTCCAGGTCGCCACCAGTGTCAAGATGTTTATAAATTGCATCAGCTATAATTCCTGTCAGTCATTTATATGTTGTTGTCGTCAGGCAACAGATGTGTCTGTACTTGTTAGGTAACTGTGTTTCCTTGGTCTTTTGGAGCTGTATGAATTATCATGTGTCTGTTCAGGCTGCACTTATGGACAAATATTCGACCACATTCAGAACAGCCAAACTGTTTTTGTCCTGTATGAATTATCATGTGTCTGTCCAGACTGCACTTATGTCCAAATCTGCGACCACATTCAGAACAGCCAAACTGTTTTTGTCCTGTATGAATTATCATGTGTCTGTTCAGGTGGCTCTTATGCACAAATCTTCGACCACATTCAGAACAGCTAAATTGTTTTTGTCCTGTATGAATTATCATGTGTGTTTTCAGGTCGCACTTTCGTCCAAATCTTTGACCACATTCAGAACAGCCAAGTTGTTTGTGCCCTGTATGAATTATCATGTGTGTTTTCAGGGCGCTCTTTCGTCCAAATCTTCGACCACATTCAGAGCAGTCAAATTGTTTGTGTCCTGTATGAATTATCATGTGTGTTTTCAGGGCGCTCTTTCGTCCAAATCTTTGACCACATTCAGAACAGCCAAATTGTTTGTGCCCTGTATGAATTATCATGTGTCTTTTCAGGGCACTCTTTTGTCCAAATCTTTGACCACATTCAGAACAGCCAAACTGTTTGTGTCCTGTATGAATTATCATATGTCTTTTCATGGCGCTCTTTCTTCCAAATCTTCGACCACATTCAGAGCAGCTAAATTGTTTGTGTCCCGTATGAATTATCATGTGTGTTTTCAGGTGGCCCTTTTCTCCAAATCTTCGACCACATTCAGAACAGTCAAATGATTTCTTTCCTGTCTGAATTGTCTTCTGTTTCTGTGTTTTACTCCAATCAGAACAGCTAAATGGTTTCACACTTGCTTGCCTCCCCTTGTATTGCTCTGAATTATTAAAGGGTCCAGATGCTTGAGAATACATAAATTGTGTCTCAGCAATGCCGCATTTGCTTGAACTAACAATACTGATATTTTTTAGACAGGTAAAATGCGACTGAAGTTCTCTGGTTTGTTGCGCGTCATCACTGTCATCAGTCTCAGTTCCTGAACTGTCTGAACTCCTGCCACTGGTGTCTGGTTGTAAATGACTGTTTGGACCTGAGTTGCTGGCTGGTTGTGGTCCTCCATCGTCCTCTCCATCAGCTTCTGCTGTCAGTGTTCTGTGTACAGATGAGCTGCTGGCTACAGGCTCAGCCTCTATGCTCTCATCACTTCGTCTTTGATGAAGCTGTGATGACTCTGGTTTTTCATCATCATTTTCACTCTTCACAGGGATGGGAGTGAAACCAAACTTGGTGAGATCTGTCTCCTCCAGCTGCTGAAGCTGCTCTCCCTGCTGACTTATCCACAGCTTCTCTTCTTCTTTAATGTCCTCTTGGTCAACACTCAGATTCCATTCCTGGTGTTCAGGGAGAGTTTCTTCTTTAATCACCAACAACGGCTGCATATCTATTAAAAAAAAAGTTATTAAACTGATGGAACTGATAAAGTGGAAATGTACGTCAGGACCTGGTTTCATAAAAAAAGTCTAATCTTTTAGTCTACTAAACTTTCTTAGTTGACTAAAGCCCCGGTCACACGACACTAACTTAGGACACTGAAGCACAAACGAAACAAGAAATCTGGACTTGCATTTACTTTCGGAGGCATTGTTTAACCGACACCTAGCTTCCTTCCTGCAGCTGGTGTTTCATTACAATTTTCAAATTGTTGAAAAATGTCAACGAATCCTGACGACAACCTCAGTTCTTCTGTATTCAGTTTTGCTGTCTGTCTTAACAGTTCCTCATCATTTGTGTAATTTCTGTAATGTCAGCGTTCCATCTGACTGTCGTCCAACCTCCCAAGTCCAATGTCTTGTGTCAACATTGATTATATTTGAGTGGAGCAATAACTAAAGTTCTGATGAGCTGCACGTAACATCCTTGTATGGCTGATGACTCGTCCATGTGTGGAACGAAAAGCAATGTTGTCATACAGAAACAATAGCGGTAAGAACGTTTTTACCAACTACTTTAACCATTTACACATGTTCTAACTGCGTGTGCACACATGTTGTTGTTGTGAAGACAAACAACATCTCTCTCCTGGTGTCAAGACAACCAAATCTTGCCCTGCAAGTGCTACGGACATGAGCACAGGCTGGCTGCACTCGGTCTCATACCCACTGTCAGTCACATCATCCCGAATGTTTCATTTTGATTTTGTTTAAAGTGTCAAGGTCGATGTTCGCTTTGTTTTTCTTTCATTAGTTTCAGTTTTGTTTTGTTCCTTATCGCACTCTTGATTTGCAGGCTTTTCGGTGATGGGAAAGGTGCAGAATCATTTGTGACTGTACTTATTTCCTTCGTTCAGCTATCGCTGTGTGACCAGGCCCAATGGTTAGTCACCCAACATTAGCTGTCTCATCTCAGTTTCACATAGACGACTAAACTTGTAGATTAGCCGTCTAACATTAGTGAACAATTTTCACGGGCATAAACAACCTCGCAAGTGCAATTGCCATGAAACACCTCTAATGCATGAGAGTTTTATTTATTTCCAGGTTGGTCATCTGCTACAACCATGGCTCAGTCCACTACACCAGGCTGGAGCTATTATGTCTACAATGAAGAGGACTGTAGGTGGGCATAAGCGATATCACTGTTAAACCTCAGCATACGTGAACATCTCCAATCCTGGAACACCCGCTCCCACAGCAAGTCTCTCCTTCCATGCATGTTATTTGCTGATGACATGACTGTTTTGTAGTGGGGATCATTTGGGACAGGTTCTGGACACGATGGAGAGAGAACTACAGAAGTTCAAAGAATGGTTTGATGTAAATAAATTATCGCTTCATTTTGGTAAAACAAAAGGTATCATATTTGGAAATAAACCCAGGAATTTGTGTAGAAATTTACAAGTACACGATATTGATATTGAAACTGAACTTGCAAATAAAACAAAAGTTCTTGAGGTTTTCACTGACAAATTGAGTTGAAAAACACAAATTATGTTAAATCAAGAATGTCAAAAGCCATTGGCATTTTGTATAAAGCACAAGACTTCCTCTCCTGACACTCATTTGTTACCTTATATTCTTCATTACTTGTTCCGTACATGACCTATTGAACTGAAGTTTGGGGAACCACCTACAAACCAAATACAAATTCAACATTTTTACTACAAAAGAGAGCCATAAAAAATTATTAGTAATAAACGATATCGTGAGCCAAAAACCATTGTTTGTTTGATAACACATTTTAAAATTTTGGGACCTGACTGATTATAGCATAATACAATTATGTTGGAAGTAAAAATAAACTTTTACCACATGTCCAGGACCTTTCAAGATGAGGGACTGCACTTTGTGAGGAACATTTTTATTCCAATAAAGATTCGAACTACTGTAAAAGGTCCTTGTGTTTCTGTTAAACGGGTTAATATTTGAAATTTGTGCCCGGAAAACATAAAATCAGTCTGTAACTTGGTTGGCTTTAAAAGGCTCTAAAAAATCATTTAATTACTTGTTATGGTGTGATGAATTAAGTTTATAAATTTTGTTTTGTTTTTGGGTGCACTGCTGTTTCCATGTTTGTGTTTTGAAATTTCAGTTCAGTGAGTAATTTTTATTTTGTATTAGTTATCACGGGTACTATATGTATATTATTATATACATATGTACAGTAGTGTTCAGAATAATAGTCGTGCTATGTGACTAAAAAGATTAATCCAGGTTTTGAGTATATTTCTTATTGTTACATGGGAAACAAGGTACCAGCAGATTTTGTAGATTCTCACAAATCCAACAAGACCAAGCATTCATGATATGCACACTCTTAAGGCTATGAAATTGGGCTATTAGTAAAAAAAAGTAGAAAAGGGGGTGTTCACAATAATAGTAGTGTGGCATTCAGTCAGTGAGTTCGTCAAGTTTGTGGAACAAACAGGTGTGAATCAGGTGTCCCCTATTTAAAGATGAAGCCAGCACCTGTTGAACGTGCTTTTCTCTTTGAAAGCCTGAGGAAAATGGGACGTTCAAGACATTGTTCAGAAGAACAGTGTAGTTTGATTAAAAAGTTGATTGGAAACGGGAAAACTTAGACGCAGGTGCAAAAAATTATAGGCTGTTCATCTACAGTGATCTCCAACGCTTTAAAATGGACAAAAAAAAAAAAAAAAAAAAAAAAGAGACGCGTGGAAGAAAACGGAAAACAACCATCAAAATGGATAGAAGAATAACCAGAATGGCAATGGCTCACCCATTGATCAGCTCCAGGATGATCAAAGACAATCTGGAGTTACCTGTATGTGCTGTGACAGTTAGAAGACGCCTGTGTGAAGCTAATTTATTTGCAAGAATCCCCTGCAAAGTCCCTCTGTTAAATAAAAGACGTGCAGAAGAGGTTACAATTTGCCAAAGAACACATCAACTGGCCTAAAGAGAAATGGAGGAATATTTTGTGGACTGATGAGAGTAAAACTGTTCTTTTGGGTCCAAGGGCTGCAGACAGTTTGTGAGATGACCCCCAAACTCTGAATTCAAGCCACAGTTCACATTGAAGACAGTGAAGCATGGTGGTGTAAGCATCATGATATGGGCATGTTTCTCCTACTATGGTGTTGGGCCTATATATATCGCATACCAGGTATCATGGATCAGTTTGGATGTGTCAAAATACTTGAAGAGGTCATGTTGCCTTATGCTGAAGAGGACATGCCCTTGAAATGGGTGTTTCAACAAGACAATGACCCCAAGCACACTAGTAAATGAGCAAAATGTTGGTTCCAAACCAACAAAATTAATGCCTCGCAGATGTGAAGAAATCATGAAAACTGTGGTTATACAACTAAATACTAGTTTAGTGATTCACAGGATTGCTAAAAAAGCAGTTTGAACATAACAGTTTTGAGTTTGTAGAGTCAACAGCAGATGCTACTATTATTGTGAACACCTCCTTTTCTACTTTTTTTTTTTTTAACTAATAGCCCAATTTCATAGCCTTAAGAGTGTGCATATCATGAATGCTTGGTCTTGTTGGATTTGTGAGAATCTACTGGTACCTTGTTTCCCATGTAACAATAAGAAATATATGCAAAACCTGGATTAATCTTTTTAGTCACATAGCACTACTATTATTCTGAACACTACTGTATACATTTACTTTGTTTGATTAAGAGATGGGCGTTTATAAGTTTTTGCTTCTGCATGCAACCTTTCAGGCAATATAGAACTGTAGACACCAAAACCGTTTTTTGTACCAGGTTGTAAATGTGCTTATTCCTGCTGTACAATTGGACATTTTAACACGGAGTCCTGTGTGAATGTCTTCTGTTTTGGAGCCAGCCTCAAGTGGCCAGTCACGGTACTGCACTTACACACAGACCACATTCCAAACGGTTTCAGGTCAGCAGACATGCGTCTGTCTCCTTTGTAACCGGCAGAGTGAAGAAAAAGCTAGTGCTAACATATTGAAACATGCTGTGTTCCTTTATTTTTGCACTGAAGACGACAGGTCAATTATTTTTACTCGTGAGTTTTCATCACAGTTTACCTTTGTGTGGTTTCTCTGTGTTGGTCACATGGTGCGAAGAGTAAAATCCCGCCCCAAAAAAATCTGTGGATGAAGACCGTCAGTTGGGTTAAGTTCCCTAAAGACTGTAAAAGTTGCTGTGCCATAAGAACGACCAAGAACTCACATTTGTGTTCAATGTAGAGAATAAACACCACCACACTGCAGTCAATGGCACGGCAGACTCTGCTGCACTGTTCAATGTTTCTGAGACCACGCCAGAGGCACCCATGCAGGCACAGATAATGCCGCTCCTTGACAGACCTGAGATCAATTTGTAGAGCACCAACACACGACAGCGTCGGTAGAGTGCGCTTGTCAACCGGCTGGGGTTCGTACGAAACCGCAGCAGACTCTATCGGAGCATGGCTCTGCCCCCTCTTTTCTAGTGTTGTGCGCGAAGGAGGGTGAGTGGCCATCTCAAACTCTCTGGCGCACATAATTCCTTTAATCAACAGGCATCAAAAAGGTATTTCCTCTTGCAAAACATAATAACCCCAGCTCTTCACTCCCCAGTTCAGAATGACCCCAGCATGCTTCACTCCCAGTCGTTAGTGGCCTACAAAAACAAAGTTGTGCAATCAGTGTAATAATAACAAGTACATCATTAGGGTACTTTAAGACAGGGGCAAAACAACATAATCTTTTCTCCACACACAGACGATTTAAAAAATAAAAAAATTGAGTTTTTTCTCCTCTTGCTACGGCACACCTTTTTGTCCCCAGGACCTTCCGTAGCTACCCCCTCCCTGTACCATTTCCTCACACAACAAGGAACAGGCTACTGCTAAAGAAGAGCGAGTTTAGTCAGTGGTTTGGGATTGCTGCGACAGATGTGGAACAAGTGACTCCACGCTGCAAAATTAGTCTAAAACCCATTGTAACAAAACGCAGCCACACAACAAACTTATTCCAGCATCTAAAACGGAGGCATCCAGCTGCATGACAGAAATGCCACACTTTAAGAGGGGAACAAGAGAGCTGTGGCTACAACAAATAAACTCTCGCTAAAAAGCAGCTTACTGTGGTGGAATCATTTACCCAAGTGTATTTTTTAAAAACAAAAGACAGGTGGAGCTTCAATTCCAGGAATACGTAGGGGTTACTTTTAAGTTTTTGATAAAATAAAAGCATAACTTGTTTTGAGTTATCAATCAATCAATCAATTTTTTTTTTATATAGCGCCAAATCACAACAAACAGTTGCCCCAAGGCGCTTTATATTGTAAGGCATGGCCATACAATAATTATGTAAAACCCCAACGGTCAAAATGACCCCCTGTGAGCAAGCACTTGGCTACAGTGGGAAGGAAAAACTCCCTTTTAACAGGAAGAAACCTCCAGCAGAACCAGGCTCAGGGAGGGGCAGTCCTCTGCTGGGACTGGTTGGGGCTGAGGGAGAGAACCAGGAAAAAGACAAATTAAATGCAGTGTTGAGGCTGTCATTCTCAGCATCTGTGTGGATGTTAAAATCGCCCACTATAATTATCTTATCTGAGCTAAGCACTAAGTCAGACAAAAGGTCTGAAAATTCACAGAGAAACTCACAGTAACGACCAGGTGGACGATAGATAATAACAAATAAAACTGTTTTTTGGGACTTCCAATTTGGATGGACAAGACTAAGAGTCAAGCTTTCAAATGAATTAAAGCTCTGTCTGGGTTTTTGATTAATTAATAAGCTGGAATGGAAGATTGCTGCTAATCCTCGGCCCCGGCCCGTGCTACGAGCATTCTGGCAGTTAGTGTGACTCGGGGGTGTTGACTCATTTAAACTAACATATTCATCCTGCTGTAACCAGGTTTCTGTAAGGCAGAATAAATCAATATGTTGATCAATTATTATATCATTTACCAACAGGGACTTAGAAGAGAGAGACCTAATGTTTAATAGACCACATTTAAACTGTTTTAGTCTGTGGTGCAGTTGAAGGTGCTATATTATTTTTTCTTTTTGAATTTTTATGCTTAAATAGATTTTTGCTGGTTATTGGTGGTCTGGGAGCAGACACCGTCTCTACGGAGATGGGGTAATGAGGGGATGGCAGGGGGAGAGAGAAGCTGCAGAGAGGTCTTACACACCTCTCTGCAGCTCCTGTCATTTGTACTAAATGTATTCTTAAAAAAGTAGGCTAAAAGAAAAGAAAAAAAAAGGAAAAAAAAAATCAAAAGTCAATTTTTTACGGGGGGAATCGGAAAAAAAAAAAATTGCAAGTCATTTTTTTTCTGGGGGGGGGGGAAATGGAGATTTTAGTTTTAGGCCTTATCGCACAGGCCTACAAAGTAGTCCTGCACCCTGCAAACCCAAGGCCCAGGCCGGAACGTAGGGTTTTACCAAGTCAGCCAGGTAGGAAGGTGCCAATCCGTGAACAATTTCATAAGCTAGTAAGAGAACCTTAAAGTCTGCTCTCACAGAGACACGTAGCCTGTGAAGAGATGCCAGAATGGGTGTAATGTGGTCAAACTTTCTGCTTCGTGTCAAAAGTCTGGCAGCAGCATTCTGAACCAGTTGGAGACCCTTAATGCTGGACTGCGGTAACCCTGAAAAGAGTACATTGCAAGAATCCAATCGAGAAGAAACAAAAGCATGAATCAGGGTCCAGCATCAGCCATAGACAGGATGGGATGACTCTTAGCTACATTTCGTAGATGGAAGAAAGCAGTCCTCATGATGTCCCTAATGTGGAGGCCAAAAGACAACGTAGGATCAAAAATTACCCCAAGATTCCTCATGATGTATGATGTATAACACACGAACCTAAGATAAGCACTAGCCGGTCAAACTGATGCTGATGCCTCGCTGGACCAAGAACCATCATTTCAGAGATTAAAAGTAGGAAGTTAGTTGACATGTATGGATATGAGGAAATAAAAATTGTTTTGCTAGTTCTTTTAGACGGCGAGATTTTGCAAAAAGACGGAAATCCATCCAAAGACGGCGAATAAGCATCCATGAATCCCTGTGGAACCCAGAACTTCATATCACTAAGACTACAAGTAGTGTTATTGTACAAAACACAATGAGAATGACTGGACAAGTATGATGTGAACCATGCAAGGGCATTTCCAGTAATCCCAAAATAATTCTCCAGCCTATCGTGTACAGGGGTGGGCACACTTCCGATAATCCAATAACAGATAATTATCGAAGATAATGTTTTCATTATCGGATTATCTTTTTAGATAAATTTAAAAACCATCATCAGACTATTTATCTTCCGATGAATTAACGTCCGATAACTTTTAGACCGATAACTAAGCTGAACAGTGAAAAACATTTTTAAAACTGTTAAAGCTGTTGAGACCTACCTGTTAAAAGTTTCCTAATAAGCATGTTGTTCTACCCTCTACAAACAGAAACCACTCTATCGTCTGTAAGCAAAGGAGAACTGCTGACCAAAAAAAAAAAAAAAAAAAAAAAAAGTCATTTCCTTTAACACCATACTAATATAATCACAATGTCATCAAGTCATCCAGAGGCATACATGTTTAACTTATGGTTCAAATTTTAACCACTCATTTTAGACAAGTTATTTAAAATTATTGTCATGTCTGAAGTTTATAAAGTGAAAATATCAGATATATGTTTTCATTTTAAAGTAATGTGCTAATTTTTTAAGGTTTTGTGAGCACATGCTGTGCCAGGCAGCAATGCATTATGGGTAGCATAAGGTAATCTCAGACGTTCACGACAGTACAAATGCATTTCAGACACTCTGTTCAGGGTCCACAGATAACAGCATTAAACTCTAGTGCCTAAAACTCTTGTGAATATATTCTCTGGGTTTATAGACGTTAGTGTATTTGCATTTGTTAAATTCCACGCATCTTAAATGTAGCAGACACGGATTATCTGGAATTTTGTTTGACATTTTTTCAAGGCCGCTACTGCCATCTACTGGCCAGGAGTGTTCATGGCAGTATTAAACGTCTGGGTACATGGCTGCTCACAGTGTTGGTATTGTCCATTGTCCAGGTGCTTTTTGTGTGCATATATGTTAACTTTGTATTCTAAAACTACAGTTAGAATTAATTCAGACTCCTTATCGGTCCACACGAACGAGGTTGGTGCCATGTTTTTAGTTTTTGTGGAAGTGACGACAAGAGAATAAGGCTCCTGATTGGATAGAATTTTAATCAGTACCGCCACTCAAAGGTTTGGCAGACTAATTACAACACATTTATACGGTTCAATGTGGATGGATTTTTTTTTTTTAAACGACGTAGTGTGGATGACGTTTTTTCCCCAAACTGAAAGGATAAGATATTCGGTTTTACAAATACCCGACAACGTGTGTACATGGCCTTATGTCTGTGAAAGGCACTATATAAATAAATTTACTTACTTACTAATATTGAGTGCATGTTTTACAACATCATATAAGTTTTAAAACATGCAATTGCGATGACACTTCCAGGGCTTCGTAAAAATGCCTGTTTTTAAAAAATGGAATATTTTACAAAAGCACATTTATCTTTAAACCAACACACGTCACATTAACGTGTTGGTTTACATAATGGATTACTGAACCGTTTAGCACTTTTACCCAGAATGCTTTGCGGTCTGTGTTTGTTACAAAACCCCAGAATTAGTGTCTTATTCAACATTAAAAGATATATGTTATAGTTTAACTTTGTACAAATGACAGAATTGACATTAATGGAGTTATTCTATCAGTATTTTCAAAAAACCATAAGTTAGTATGACTTTATTTTTCAAGACCTCCGCCTGACCGGAGTGTTGAAATTGATAGGGAGCTGGCCTTATGGCTGCTCTCAGTGTGTCTCTGTGGTGGGAGCGCTGTTGTAAACAAGACCTTCCAGCAGGAGCAGAATGTTGAAAGAAAAATGATTATGATTAGTAAAGAGTTGATTTCATGGGTGCTCTCAGGATTTGTCTGTGCTGCTTCCTGCAGGGGGCAGCATGGTCAAACATTCTTGCTTATTCTCTAGGTTTTTTACCGCTTTTGATGCTTTCAAAAGCGATCGTGTTAAAAATCAATTTCAGCTCTTTAGTAACTGCAAATGTCCCATAGACAACAGCGGAATTTATCGGTTATCGATTATCTGTAACTTCCGATACATTTTTGGGTGGTTTATCGATTTATCTTTATCAAAGATAACTCTTCAGTTATCTTATTATCTGTAATCGAAGTTAATTTTTTGGTTATCTGTGCCCACCACTGATCGTGTATAATATAATGATCCACAGTATCAAAAGCAGCACTAAGATCTAACCACACCAAAACTGTGGTGGTGTCCGAGTCCACTGATCGCAAAAAATCATTCACTACTTTAGTGACTGCTGTCTCTGTGGAGTGATATTTTCTAAAAGCAGACTGCAGTGGCTCAAAAAGAATATTCTCAGTGAGGCGGTCCACAAGCTGCCATGAAATCACTTTTTCCAGAATTTTAGAATGACAAAATTTGATCTTTGCTTATAATTTTTCAATACACTAGGGTCAAGATTAGATTTCTTAAGTAACAGTTTAATCACTGCAGATTTAAAGCATTTAGGAAAAGATCCAGAAGTTAGCAAGAGATAAACAATTTTCAGCACAGTCAGCCCAAGAATGGGCCATAGGTCCTTAAACAGTTTTGTTGGTATGGGATCAAATAAGCAGGTTGTACTTTTTGTAAACAGAGTTTCGTCAGTTCGCCTACTGAGATACTATTAAATTCAGTTAATCGAGGCAACACCTCAATGGTAGCACCTACTTCAACAGCAGGCTGCAGTGGCTGAACCAAGGTGTGCTGAGATATGCTCAACCTATTATCTTCTCAAAATAGTCCAGGACGTCCTGTGCTGAAAAAGGAGGTGGCTGTCCATCAATCAATCAATCAATCAATCAATTTTATTTATATAGCGCCAAATCACAACAAACAGTTGCCCCAAGGCGCTTTATATTGCAAGGCAAGGCCATACAATAATTACGTAAAAACCCCAACGGTCAAAACGACCCCGTGTGCAAGCACTTGGCGACAGTGGGAAGGAAAAACTCCCTTTTAACAGGAAGAAACCTCCAGCAGAACCAGGCTCAGGGAGGGGCAGTCTTCTGCTGGTACTGGTTGGGGCTGAGGGAGAGAACCAGGAAAAAGACATGCAGTGGAGGGGAGCAGAGATCAATCACTAATGATTAAATGCAGAGTGGTGCATACAGAGCAAAAGAGAAAGAAACACTCAGTGCATCATGGGAACCCCCAGCAGTTTAAGTCTATAGCAGCATAACTAAGGGATGGTTCAGGGTCACCTGATCCAGCCCTAACTATAAGCTTTAGCAAAAAGGAAAGTTTTAAGCCTAATCTTAAAAGTAGAGAGGGTGTTGTGTGGGCCGCTGAAGAGGAGGTACTGCTGGCCCACCACCAACAGAGGGCGCCCTGCCTGGAGTGCGGGCTCCAGGCACCAGAGGGCGCTGCCGCATCATGGGAGTAGCCTGGGTGACAGCTGTCACCCATCACCAGACACAGCTGATCGACTCAGCACCGAGGTATATCAGGAGGACGGCGTCTCCACCTCAGTGCCGAGATATCGCCTTGAGATAGAGGTAAACTACTCTGCAGCATATTCTGTATATTTGATAATACGTGTTAAACCTTTCAGGACAGCTGACTACCGAAAGCCAATTGCTTGGATAAGTACTCACCTTCCTGTTTTAACGTGACGAGAGGTGGAGGCGGCTTCTTCCCTCTCCGTGTTACTGGGTGCAGCCGCATCCACACCTGTGTGTTTGTTGCTCTCTCTTGCCAGCAGTACCGGATCCGACGAGCGGAGGCAGTGGCCACCTGGGACTTCGGGACTTGGCGGTTCCAGTATTTCCAGGGTTCGGTGGCAGAAGGAGATCTGGGTGGTTCCGGTTCGACTCGGCACGGACGTCTCCTACCTTCGAGCCTGCCCACACGACACCAGCAGAATTCGACTTAATCCCAAATTGTTGATTGTTGTATTGGTTGTGCTCGTTTCACAACAGTAAAACTTGTTATTTACCTTCTCCATTGTCCGTTCATTTGCGCCCCCTGTTGTGGGTCCGTGTTCCTACACTTTCACAACAGAGGGTGTCTGTCTCCCTGATCCGAATTGGGAGCTGGTTCCACAGGAGCGGAGCCTGAAAGCTGAAGGCTCTGCCTCCCATTCTACTCTTACAAACCCTAGGAACTACAAGTAAGCCTGCAGTCTGAGAGCGAAGCGCTCTATTGGGGTGATATGGTACTATGAGGTCCCTAAGATAAGATGGGACCTGATTATTCAAAACCTTATAAGTAAGAAGAAGAATTTTAAATTCTATTCTAGAATTAACAGGTAGCCAATGAAGAGAGGCCAATATGGGTGAGATATGCTCTCTCCTTCTAGTCCCCGTTAGTACTCTAGCTGCAGCATTTTGAATTAACTGAAGGCTTTTCAGGGAACTTTTAGGACAACCTGATAATAATGAATTACAATAGTCCAGCCTAGAGGAAATAAATGCATGAATTAGTTTTTCAGCATCACTCTGAGACAAGACCTTTCTAATTTTAGAGATTTTGCGTAAATGCAAAAAAGCAGTCCTACATATTTGTTTAATATGCACTTTGAATGACATATCCTGATCAAAAATGACTCCAAGATTTCTCACAGTATTACTAGAGGTCAGGGCAATGCCATCGAGAGTAAGGATCTGGTTAGACACCATGTTTCTAAGATTTGTGGGGCCAAGTACAATAACTTCAGTTTTATTTGAGTTTAAAAGCAGGAAATTAGAGGTCATCCATGTCTTTATGTCTGTAAGACAATCCTGCAGTTTAGCTAATTGGTGTGTGTCCTCTGGCTTCATGGATAGATAAAGCTGGGTATCATCTGCGTAACAATGAAAATTTAAGCAATGCCGTCTAATAATACTGCCTAAGGGAAGCATGTATAAAGTGAATAAAATTGGTCCTAGCACAGAACCTTGTGGAACTCAATAATTAACCTTAGTCTGTGAAGAAGATTCCCCATTTACATGAACAAATTGTAATCTATTAGATAAATATGATTCAAACCACCGCAGCGCAGTGCCTTTAATACCTATGGCATGCTCTAATCTCTGTAATAAAATTTTATGGTCAACAGTATCAAAAGCAGCACTGAGGTCTAACAGAACAAGCACAGAGATGAGTCCACTGTCTGAGGCCATAAGAAGATCATTTGTAACCTTCACTAATGCTGTTTCTGTACTATGATGAATTCTAAAACCTGACTGAAACTCTTCAAATAGACCATTCCTCTGCAGATGATCAGTTAGCTGTTTTACAACTACCCTTTCAAGAATTTTTGAGAGAAAAGAAGGTTGGAGATTGGCCTATAATTAGCTAAGATAGCTGGGTCAAGTGATGGCTTTTTAAGTAATGGTTTAATTACTGCCACCTTAAAAGCCTGTGGTACATAGCCAACTAATAAAGATAGATTGATCATATTTAAGATCGAAGCATTAAATAATGGTAGGGCTTCCTTGAACAGCCTGGCAGGAATGGGGTCTAATAGACATGTTGCTGGTTTGGAGGAAGTAACTAATGAAAATAACTCAGACAGAACAATCTGAGAGAAAGAGTCTAACCATGAATTCTGTCCATGAATGAGAAATGCTACCATGTCAAACAAAAACTTTGAATTATGCTTGTTTTTTTATTAATAAAATCAGAATAATAGGCCCGCTTTGTAGCCAAAAGTGCATGCTTATAAGTTAGCATCACGCCACACAAGGTGGAATACTTCGAATTTTGAGCTACGCCATTTCTGTTCTAGACCTCTAGCCTTATGCTTGAGGTCACGCAAGTAATCACTGAACCAAGGTGACTGTTTTGGGGGGGCGTGGTTTTAACAAAGGTGGCGCAATCACGTCGAATGTAGCTTTGAGCACTGAGTTTAAACTATCCACAAGACTGTCTACTAATTGGCCATTTGCCAAATGTGAAGCTAAGATATCAGGCAGTCTAGCTCCGAGTTCAGTTGTAGTTGAGGGGTTGATGCATCGCTGTAGTGATAAATAAGGTTGTTGCTCCACTAAACACAGCAGCGAAACTGTGAACCTAATAAGTGAGTGATCAGAGACCACCGATGCAAGAGGCAAGATGTCGATATTCATGACAGCAAAGCCACGTACGAGAACCAAATCCAGGGTATTTCCACTAATGTGTGCCGAGTCCTGAATGCATTGCTGGAATCCAAATGCATCCACAATTTCCATAAATCAGTGGTCGAAATAGTATGTGCATGTGCTAGTTTGTGCACATATTATTCAAGCAGTGCACATTATTTTATACTGTACTAGCACTGGTGCAAGTAACTTTATCCAAGTTTTATCAACTATAAGCACCAGTAGAATTAACCAATAAAGGAATAAATAAGGAAAAAAACAATTTCCACTGTGTTGTCTTCGTCTTCCCTGAGTTTTATGACTCTCACACATGGAGCGAGTTGCTGTGCTCTATTTGTTGTGGAAAGCTGACAAACGTCGCCAGCAGTGCCGTCCCTGGGTTCACAACATCCTCATGAGGCATTCCCAATTTGAGTTTCATTATTTATTTACTGCAGGAGCTGCAGCAAATAACTTGAGCTGCAGGATTTCCAGTTTGAGGACCTCCTGTCCCGTTCTCGCTCGCACATGTAAACAAAGAAAAGAAAAAAAAAAAACAACTGGCTGCCGCTGCAGTTCCTCGCTCTCTCTTCCCTCAAGCTCTGTCCATGGTAAACCAGTCACCATTTCTTTTATTATACATCTGTGTCATTAATTAGTTCGCACGCACACGTGAAAAAAAAAAAAAAAATGAGTGCAGGGGAAACAGAGCAGGTGTGCCAGGACCTCCGCGAGCACAGGTGGCAGATCAGAGTGAGGTTTTCCCAGACCGAACACAGATGACAGCAGCGGCTCACAAAGAGCATTAATGTCCAAAAGAGTCTGGCAGTTATAAACAACCAGGGCAGAGACATCCTGGCAAGACACACAGCAGAAAAATTAACTTCAAACAAAATACCCGGCAACGAGGAGAGAGGGCTGACGGCGTGCCACCACAGGCACGATTTTGGAACATCTTGGAGCCAGTTGTTGGCTTCTAAGTTTTTCATTTTACTATTATAACTTTCTTGCTTATATGTTGGAAATAAGCAAGATAATTGAGCGATTTTGAAGAATAAATTAATTTTATTTGTTGAACGACACGACTGTCAGAGAACAGCTGAAAAAAAGTCTTTGTCACACTGCCACATCTGCAGGACGTCCGCACAGAACGCTGTGTGTGCAGAGCAGATGGTATCCAAAAGGACTCCAACTCATCCTTCTCATGCATGTTAACTCTCGTGTCATCGGGCAGAAGATTCAGGTGCAGGAGAATAAGGACGACTCTCCTGTTAAACAGCTTTTTCCACCACAGTGATCAGACGTCTGAATCAGAGGAAGTGAACTAAATGAACTCTTATTAAACAGACTCTTTGATCTATTTATGGTTTTTCTATAAACTGTCATTTTTAATTCTGCCACATTTTAACTGATTCCTGCAAACATTATCATCAGAGCACTTGTTTTATTGTGCATTGCTATACTATTGGTGGATGTGTGGAACATAATTTAGCCATTATATGAACATAAAAATGACAAACTTTCTACTTATTGCAAGAAATATTTCAGCTGTGGGACCGTCATATTCCTGAAACCGTCATGCTCCTCCATGTCAGCAGACGTGAAAGAAAAAGTAAACACAAACAAAAGTCACCAGGAGATTATATCCCCCCCATATATCAGAAATTCAAAGTATTAGGAGATCACCCAAGTACACCCTTATGCTAAATATGAATGAAACTGGTCAACTGGTTCTTTAGATATCACGCTAACAAGCAAAACCAGATGAACAGACATGCTGATTGCGATATACCCTGCATTAAGTAGAATATATGTATAGCAGTGGTGACCTGCGGGCGGCCTGGAGAGGCATTAAATCTATGGCTTCAGTTACTAACGTTCAACAGGATAATAACAAAGCACCAATTAAAATAGGGGGAGTTGCGAGGAGGATCTGCCAAATGCATCAACTGCTTTTATTCCCGGTTTGAGAACCATGAGGTTGCAGAGAAACTCCCCCTGGAAAGTACTCCCTCTGCTACTGATGATGGGATAGCCATTAGTGAGGATGGTGTGAAAAAACTTCTGGAGAAGGTTAATGTAAGGAAGTCTTGCGGTCCAGATGGAATTTGTGGACGCACACTAAAGTATTGTGCTGACCAACTTAGTAGTGTCCTCCTTTATATCTTTCGGAGGTCACTTATTTGTGGTCAAGTACCGGACTTATGGAAATCATCACTCATAATTCCTGTCCCGAAAATTCATTCCCTAAGCAATTAATGACTTCAGACCCATAGCGCTTACATCATTGTGCATGAAGGTCTTTGAGAAAATCATGAAGAATATAATAGCAAATATGGAGGGGAATATAGATCCACTCCAATTTGCGTATCAGGCGGGAAAAGGAGTGGAGGATGCTAAGCTTTTCATTCTAACTGTCTTTATAGGCATTTAGAGAAGCCTCGAGCTCATGCTCGGCTTTTATTTGCTGACTTCTCCTCAGCTTTTAATCTGATGCAACCACACCTTTTAGTTAAGAGGTTGAGGTATGATTTTAAATTGCCCCACCAGATTGTTGTATGGTTGTTAGACTTTTTGACTAATAGGAGGCAGAGAGTCTTGGTAAATGGACGTGTTTCAGACTCCGTGGTTTTGTCCACTGGCTCACCACAGGGCTGTGTCCTCTCCCCCTTACTTTTTATTTTATATACAGATGAATGCAGAAGTGTTAGGCAGGACAGTTACTTGGTTAAGTTTTCTGATGATACTGCTCTGCTGTCGCTCCTTCAGGGAGATGAGTTAGAACACCGTGAGGCCCTCACTGATTTTGTCTCATGGTGTGATGCAAATCACTTGGATTTAAATGTATCCAAAACGAAGGAGTTAATAATTGATTTCAGACAAAATAAAGGGTCAGCTGTGGACACTGTTATTCATGGTAAACCCGTGGAAAAAGTCTCTGCATATAAATATTTAGGCACTTTCTTTGATGAGAAGTTGAAATTTGATGTAAATACGGCAGATATTGTGAAACGAGGGCAACAGAGAGTGTACCTTCTGCGCAAACTGAATTCCTTCTCTGTTAGGCCTGTTATCATGGGCCGCTTTTATCAGTCTTTTATTGAAAGCCTTGTTTTTCTTTTATCTGCTGGTTTCCCAGCTTGGCTCTGAAGGATAAAAATAGGTTGTATAGTATTACAAGGATATGTTCAAAGATCATTGGAATGGAAACTAGAGACCTAGCTAGTTTTTGTGAACAACAAATGATGTATTTGGCAAGATGGCAAGATGTATTTTGTCTTCTTCCGGACATGTGCTAGCAGGTGAATTTTCTCTGTTGCCTTCGGGTCGACGTTATGTTTCACCTGTCTGCAGGACGAATCGATTGTTAAAATCCTTTATCCCTTCTGTTATCCGTCTTTTAAATTCTTTGTGAGGTGTAGATGTATAGGTATGAGGATGTATGGATGTTGTATATATATATATATATTTTTTTATCTATTCTGTTTTTTGTTTTTGTTGTTGTTGTTGTATGCTAATGTGCCGGTATGCAGGCTGCCGAAACCAATTGCCCCTGGTGGGATGAATAAAGTTGTCTAAGTCTAAGTCATTTCATACCAGGGGATTCAAAAAATAATAATAAAATTGTCATGTGCTGGCAAAAATAAATAATAAATAAAAAAAAACAACCCCCGGTTGTTGTTTTCTTGCCTCATGTACAAAGCGTGCGAATGCACAAAAATGTGGAGCACGTCCATCTTCACGCTTGCTTCCAGATGTATCAAAAGTGAAATGCCGTGGAAATGTGCGGGGCATCACACAAAAATCCTGGCTGGCATATGCACCTTTCTACAGCTATTGTGCACTGCCCACACATAGAGGTGATGCTGGGAAACTGTTAATAGCGTGAAAGTAAGAAGTCATCACAGTGACGTGCACACGAGACACACACTTATGAACAATTAACACACTCACATGTTTGCAGTTATATGGAGATAAAAGCATGCGCAAACTGATGACAAAATTGGCACTAACAATGGCTGCATTAGCGCTGTTAGAGGACCTTGCAAATGGTGCAATCAGAGGCGAGCGTTTACTCACGGAATGTGAGGATTTACTGGCAAATCAAAATCAAATTTATTGCCAAATAGGTTCACAGATATAAGGAATCTGATCTGATGTTCTTGGTACATAAGCAAAAGGAAAGCAAAAACATTTCTATAAGAAGAAGAAGAAAAAAAAGAGTCAAACAGAAACTACTGTTAAATAAATAAAACATAATGGAATGGGGACTGTTCAAAAACAGGTGATTAGAGTACAGATGTACAGCACCTTTCAGTGTAGTGATGACCAATCTGTACTTAATGGTAGTGGGGTGGGGGGGCAGAGTAAGTGGGGTCTCTGGCATCATTAATGAGGCCAGCTGCAGATGGAAAGAAAGTTTTTGTGTTGAGGTTTTGGTGTACAGGTCCTGTAGGGATGGCAGACTGCAGTCAATCAGCCTCTGCTACATGGATGATACACTGCAGTCTGCTCCTGTCCTTAGCAGTGGCAGCAGCGTACCCGACTGTGGAGGAGAGGATGGACTTAATGAGGGCAGTGTAAATGATCACCATCACTGTTTTTGGCAGGTTGAACTTCCTCAGCTGCCACAGAAGGTAGATTCTCTGCTTTGCTCTCTTGATGAGAGAGCTGATGTTCAGCTCCCACTTGAGGTCCTAGGTGATGGTGATCTCCAGGTAGCAGAAGGACTCCACAATGGTGTCTGGGGAGTCACACAGGGTGATGGGGTTGGCCAGGACTAGGTTCTTTCTGAAGTCAACAACCATCTCCACTGTCTTGAGGGCACTGAGCTCCAGATTGTTCTGTCTGCACCGGAACATCAGGTGATCGAGCTCCTGTCTATAGGCAGACTTGTCCCCATCAGAGATGAGTCCAATGAGGCTTGTATCGTCTGCGAACTTCAGGAGCTTCACAGACTGGTGACTGGAGGTGCAGCTGTTGGTGTACAGGTAGAAGAGTAGAGGGGAAAGAAAGCAGCCCTTGGGGGTATCAGTGGTGATAGACCATGTGTCAGAGATGTACCCCCCCCCCCAGCTGCCTCCTGTTAGACAGGAAGCCAGTAATCCACCTGCAAGTGGAGTCAGGTATGCCAAGCTGAGAGAGCTTGCCCTCAGCAGGGCACGAAGATGGTACTGAAAGCAGAGCTGAAGTCCACAAACAGAATCCTGGCATAGGTTCCTGAGAAGTCCAGATGCTGGAGGATGAAGTGGAGGGGCCTGTTGACAGCATCATCTACAGACCTGTTGTTGGCTCTGCAGGCGAACTGCAGGGTATCCAGGTGGGGGGGTCAGAGATGGACTTGAGGAGTGTGAGGACAAGGCACTTGAAGGTCTTCATCACCACAGAGTTCAGGGTGACAGGTCTGTCACCATTAAGATGGTGGAGGTGAAGGTGGAGGTCTTGAAGCACCTGGCACCTTGCATGTCTCCAGTGAGGTGCTGAAGATGTCTGAAAACCAGCGACAGTTGGTCTGACAGTGTCAGGTCCAGCTGCTTTGCGTGGGTCTTTTCTTTTGAAGAGCCTGTTGACATCCCTCTCATGAATAGAGAGAGGCGTGGTAGGGCTCCCTGCTGTAAGCAGTTGTTTGGAGGAGCAGACCCCAGTTGGGGTGGGGGAGGAGGTGCTGATGGATGATGGCTGATGGAATGAGGACTGTTCCATTGTCTTTCAAATCTGCAGTAGAACTCATTAAGCCGGTTGGCCAGACGAGAGACGTTGAGAGCGCGAGGAAAGTTAGGTCTGTAGTTCGTGATCTATCAAAGCACCTTCCAGACAGAAATAGAGTCACTGAGGATAATCGGCCCATAAGCCGATTTCATTTACCAAGGCTGCTGTTATGGTGCATTTACACATAGGCAAGAGGCATTATGAATGTCATATTTGCATCATTCTTGGCACATTCCTGACATTCTTAACATGACTTAACGCATGTGAATAGGTTTCTTAATTGTGCATGTTGGTGCTTGATATTCGTGGAGCATGTTTTTGGCTGTCAAAAAATCTTCCACGAATGTCACACACCACCGTCATTTCGCCTCATGTCGTGGAGGTCAGAACTGAGCGTGTTGAACCATCTTGATTAGTGTTGATCCTTAACAGAGCGTGACAATGTGCGCACAATTAAACCCTGTTGCAACGCATTCAGTTTCATTGCTGCAGTATGCTGAAGAAGGACAGTGACGCAAAGTCGGCTAAAAGTCTTGTTCCAATGCTCATCAGCGCACTCCTGCAGGTGTTCCACTTGCTGCATGTGCCTGATGTTTGGAAAAACAAGTGAGATGAGAGCCGCGTGAAGCCACACCTCTGTCTCTCTCCGTCTCCTCCTTCTCCTCCTCTCTGCACCACTCCATGGCACAGAGCTCAACAAAGCATGCAGTCACAAAGTTCTTCTGCTGTGTATTTTGAGGAGCAAACTGGAGCGATCTGAATTATTCAGCAACTGACGTTAGGGTGTGTTATGGGCAGTGTCCGATAACTTTTAAACCGATAAAATAAACAAAGCTGAACAGCGACAAGCATTTTTAAAATTAGTTCAACACCCACCTGTTAAAAGTTTTGTAACAGACGCATAGTTATAACCTTTGCAAACAGAAGAGAACTGCTTGTATAAAAAGCATCTCAATCCTCTATAAACAAAGGAAAACAGCCCCAAAAGGAAAAAGAAAAAACATTTCCTTTAACACCATACCGATATGCTGGCAATATGACCTAAGTCATCCAGAGGCATACATTTTTAACTTATGGTTTAAATTTTAACCAAACTAATTTTGGACAAGTTATTTAAAATTACTGTAATGTCTGAAGTTCCATAAAGTAAAAATATCAGATATATGTTTTACTTTTAAAGTAATGTGCTAATTTTTAAGGTTTTGTGAGCACATGCTCTGCCCCGCAGTGCATTTTGGGTAGGATGATGTAATCTCAGTACGTAACGACAGGACAAATGCATTTCAGACACACTGTTCAGGCTCCACAGACAACAGCATTAAACTCTAGTGCCTAAAACTCTCTTGAATATATTCTCTGCGTTTATAGACGTTGATTTTTTTTAATTGCGTTTGTTAAATTCCACGCATTATAAATGTGAGCAGACAGGGATTATCTAGAATTTGTTTTGAAAGCCTCTACTGCCATCTAGCATTTACTGGCCAGTAGTGTTCATGGCAGTGTCTGGGAACCAGTAGATGGCAGTGTTCTATTTATTTTGACCCCGGTTATGTCAGATGATTGTCAAATCAACGTTTTTGCTTTGCAAATGGCTTTTTTTTTTTTTTTACAAATGAAGTTTAAAAACAAAACAACTGCAAAATAATAATAATATTAATACAAGACAGCTTACAGGATAACCTTACGACGGCCAACCACAATAATATATTAAACAGGTTTGATTCTCATTCGACCATACGATCGGCGATCAGGAGGTGGTCGTCAGATGTTGACACGATGCAGGACGCACGATTAACCTAAAACTTGGTCCAAAAAATTCCTGCATGAAAAATCATCTCGCACACTGTAAAGCACATTTTACAACATCAAATGAATGTTGTAAAGAGAGAATGTGGAGAGAATGTGCGCAAACATGCGCACATTCTCTCCACATGCAAAAAATTTTCCAGGGCTCCGTAAAAATGCCTGTTTTTACAAATAAAAAAATTGAATATTTTACAAAAGCACATTTAAACACCAACACACAACAGACGTCACATTAACGTGTTGGTTTACATAATGAATGACTGAACCAATCAGTGTTTAGCAGAGGCATGTTTTCCCAGAATCCTTACATTATCATCTTGAAAAATGATTTCATCATCCCCAAACATCCTTTCAAATGATGGGATAAGAAAAGTGTCCAAAATATCAACATAAACTTGTGCATTTATTGATGATGTAATGACAGCCATCTCCCCAGTGCCTTTACCTGACATGCAGCCCCATATCATCAATGACTGTGGAAATTTACATGTTCTCTTCAGGCAGTCATCTTTATAAATCTCATTGGAACGGCACCAAACAAAAGTTCCAGCATCATCACCTTGCCCCAATGCAGATTCGAGATTCATCACTGAATATGACTTTCATCCAGTCATCCACAGTCCACGATTGCTTTTCCTTAGCCCATTGTAACCTTGTTTTTTCTGTTTAGGTGTTAATGATGGCTTTCATTTAGCTTTTCTGTATGTAAATCCCATTTCCTTTAGGCGGTTTCTTACAGTTCGGTCACAGACGTGGACTCCAGTTTCCTCCCATTCGTTCCTCATTTGTTTTGTTGTGCATTTTAGATTTTTGAGACATATTGCTTAAGTTTTCTGTCTTGACGCTTTGATGTCTTCCTTGGTCTACCAGTATGTTTGCCTTTAACAACCTTCTCATGTTGTTTGTATTTGGTCCAGAGTTTAGACACAGCTGACTGTGAACAACCAACATCTTTTGCAACATTGTGTGATGATTTACCCTCTTTTAAGAGTTTGATAATCGTCTCCTTTGTTTCAATTGACATCTCTCCAAGGTGTGATCACTCCTTTTTAGATGCAGACTAACGAGCAGATCTGATTTGATGCAGGTGTTAGTTTTGGGGATGAAAATTTACAGGGTGATTCCATAATTTATTCCTCAGAATTGAGTGAGTCCATATTTTTTTTCCCTCTGCTTGGTCTAAAAAAGTAACCGTTAGTGACTGCCACAATTTTTTTTCCTGATTTCTTATAGTGTTTCTTAAAGCCAGAAAGTTGCCATGTGAAATAACTTTAGTTTTGTGTCATGTCTGTGATCTGCTTTTTTTCTACAAAATTAAACAACTGAATGAACTTCCTCCGAGGCCGGTGATTCCATAATTTTTGCCAGGGGTTGTATACAGCTTCTGCATTTAGATTCCAGTCCAGTTTGTTGTCTATGTGGACACGCAGGTACTTATAGTAGTCCACAATATCCACCTTTGTTCCATTAATGGTAATGGGTTTGTATGACTCTTTCATCTTCTGAAGTCTACCAGCAGCTCCATTGTCTTAGATACGTTGAGCTGCAGGTGGCTGAGTCCACACCACTCCACGAACCTGTCCACTACACCCTTTTACTTAGCCTCCTAGTCACTGCCGATGCAGCCCACAACGGCAGAGTCGTCCACAAACATATGCAGGTGGCAGGACTGTAACCAGAACCTGAATTCTGAGGTGTAGAGTGGGAACAGGAAGGAAGACAGGACTGTCCCGTCATGCCCTGTGCTGCTCATGATGGTGTTGGACATAATGGCTCGAAGCCTCACATACTGTGGGCGACCTCTGAGGTAACTGGTGACCCACGCCACCAGTGGAGCCTCCATCTTCATGTCACTAGGCTCAATGCTGAGCAGGTCAGACTGGATGGTGTTGAACACACTGGAGAAGTCAAAGAACATGACTCTCACAGTGCTGCCTGCTTTCTCCAGGTGAGAGTGTGCAGCAAGGAGATTATGGCATCCTCCCCTCCCCTGCTGGGCTGGTACACAAACTGCAGGGGGTCCAGTGATGATTCATTGACTGTGCAGAGCTGCCTCAGGAAATGTGATGTTAGGGCCACGGGTCTGTAGTCACAAAGCCTGTTGGGGCTCTTCTTCTTGGTCACAGGAACCAGACAAGGGGTTTTTCCACTGCTCAGGAACAACCATCTGGCTCAAGTTGAAGATGTGCTGGAAAGTCCCACACAGCTGAATAGCACATACCTTCAGCACTGTGGGGCTGAAGCCATCAGGACCCCCCCCCCCCCCCCCCCCCAGCCTCTCCTGGACACAGGTAACTAAATTTTCTTCTCACATCGTCAGCAGTGATGGTGATGGGAAAGGATGGAGAAAGCCCCGGTTGAGAAGGGGTGCAGGAGCAAGTGGGGGTTTCAAGGACAATAAAGGTGTAGGGGAGGGAAGGGAGTGAGGGTAGGTCAGTGGGAGGAGGGGGTGGTAATAACAGGGGTGTGAGGTGAGTGCACAGAGAAGGGAGAGCACTGAGAGGAGCTGGGGAAAAGTTGGGCAGAGTCCATGTTGTCAAACCAATTGAAGAACAGGTTAAGCTCACTGGCCTCATGTAGGTCTCCTTCCATCATCTGGTCCACCTTCTTACCATGACCAGTGATGGTTCTCATCCCCTTCCGCACCTCCCTCAAGTTGTTCTGCTGGAGCTTGCTATCCAGCTTTTTCGTGTAACTGTCCTTCCCCTCTGCAATCTTTTTCCTCAGTTCCTGCTGCACCCTCTTCAGCTCCTCCCTGTCTCCACTCTTCAAAGCAGCCTTTTTCCTGTTTAGTGTCGCCTTGATGTCCTTGGTCACCCATGGTTTATTACTGGAGAAATGGCACAGTCTTGGTTGGGATCAGGATTCTAGCTAGGACCATT
Source organism: Thalassophryne amazonica (assembly GCF_902500255.1). NCBI lineage: Eukaryota > Metazoa > Chordata > Actinopteri > Batrachoidiformes > Batrachoididae > Thalassophryne > Thalassophryne amazonica. Next base: position 13,306,311 of record NC_047120.1, read on the forward strand.
TTAGTGCCGGGTAAATGATGTGATCATGGCTTATAGCTTCGAGGGGCCGTGGGCCCCCGGATCCGCAGCCCCCCTGATCTGCAGCCCCCCGAATCGCTAAGGATTTACATCACTACAACATTATTGGCAAGCCTTATTTAACTAATTTTGGGTGGTTTTAGATGCATTGAACGCATGAACAATAAACAAAAAATTATATTTATGTTGTAATATTTGTAAGATCAAAGTTCTTTTTGCATGTTTCTGTCAAAGTCTAAGTTAATAAATTAAATAACATTGAAAATGTTCAAAACACATTAATATTTAATGGACACAGCATTTACGCTCTTCTTCCAAAATGACACACAGTAGCTTTTAATCCAGTGAAGCAGGCAGTTTTTCTGTCATCCTGACAGTTTTTTTTTCCCAACAATTTTAGTGGGATTGCATTACTTTTTCTTTTTAAACAATTAACACAGAACTGCCTTGTCTGAACAAGAGCTGAACCTGGACTGATTTGTCAAACCTGCTGTTTTAAATGAAAAACTTTGTGAATCAGTTCCACTTTTCTCTTTCACTGATGTTGTGCGCTCCCCCTTCCTGTCTGTCTCTCCTCTCTCTCTCCTGTCTCTCCGTCTCTCTCTCTCCTGTCTGTCTCTCCTCTCTCTCTCTCCTGTCCTGTTTTTTTTTTTTTTTAATTTAGCTCAGAGCGGAGCAGACGCTGTTTTCAGTTGCTGCTCTTCACAGCACACCGCTACGGCCATAGAACATGCTGACTCTCTTATCTCTGCTGTTTGCGAGTTGATATGAAGAAAATGAGAAATGTATTTCTTATTACTTTAATTACTAACTTAAAATGGCAAAACAATGACTCCATAAGCTTGAAATACGATCGAATTGGTACATTTTCAGCAACATCTCAGTTAATTTTTCAGAAATTCTGTGCTGGGTGGCACAGCCAATTTGAACTCGAGACCCGGGCAGAAATTTGCAGTACTGGGCAGGGCAGCATGGCGCCGCCCACGTGACAAGAACCCTGGTTGGGATGATCTTGTCTGAAGTTGATATAATCTGTTATGCAGTCTTTAATGCTTTCGATGTCCTCCCCCTGCACATCACAAAGCACACCCCAGTCAGTCACCTCAAAACATCCATGGAGACCGTCTTCAGCCTCCTGTGACCACCTCCGTACCATCTGGTGATTACAGGTTGCTGCAGAACTGCAGGAATGTAGAGTGGCTCTAATTACACCAGGTTATAGTCCGCTCTGCCAAGCGGGGGGTGGGGGGAGGACTGTGGGGTCAAATGGGTCAAAACCAAAGAATTCCATGTGGCGATTTTTCTCAATACGAGTGCAATTTCCTGACTCAAACCAAAGCAGACAAACCTGTTACACGAGCCGTGATTGGATGGAAATCGAAGCGACTCAGCTCTGATGAAGTGGCTGGAGAGATACTTGTGGTTCAAGACATCCAATGCATCAGCTTCCTGCACGGTGTGCTGTTCACTGCGGAATTTGGAATTTACTTTCTCTGTAGTAATCAAAGGTACGAACACTAAAAATTTGTAGAATGAATAAGGCATTGTTTTACAATGAAAGTAGGATGGAGATGGTAAAAAAAATTTTGTGGTCGACAAAGGCGGTAAAGCCAAACACATTTTGGTGGACTGCGTCAAGCCAGTCCAAGCTTCTTGCATAGGAACATGTACACTCATTTATTGTTACTGTTACAAAGTGCATCACATTTCTGTACATCACAAAACTTGCACCCCAGAGATGACATACCAATGATGCAGGGAAGCCTTTTATGGAATGTTAAGGTAAAGATTTAGTTACTATTTTGTCAGCTATTTCTTTGAATGTATTTGACACTAGGGCCATTCATGATACACAGACGTGGTATGTCAAGATTTGTGTACGTCACGCTCTATAGCATTCCAGTTGTTACAGAACCAATCTGAAACTATGCCATGAGTTAGAGTGCACTGTTGTTTGGTACTCACAATACATCTTGAACAGTTCAAGCAGTAGCTAACAGTTCCAACAAATCTCACTCACTTGCTGTATGTCACGTTTTGGTGTACGTAGGGATGCACGAACTACACTTTTTCACTTCCAGATACCTGAATTTGGATATCTGTCGATGCTGATACTATTCCGATACCAGTGCTCTGTTTGCTTTAATACGATTACGATCATTACTGTTGATTTTATATGAAGATTTTCTTAAAAAGAAAACCTGAAAGTTCAGCTACAATTTTCCAGCAGGTGTATCAAAGATGCAAGCCTAGATTTGATGTTTTGGTGAAAGAACTCACACACACTCACTCACTCTCTCACTCTCTCTAAAATGGAGTTTTATTGACATGGGAGACATATGTTTACATTGTCAAAGCAGGTGTTAAGAGTGAAAATTAAAAATCAAGTCCTCTTTCTCCCTCTCGTTCACTCACTCTCTCTTTCTTGTTTTCTCTTTCGCTCTCTGTTTTCCTGCTGAGCAAACTTGGAACTTTTTGGAAACACAAAGCCTTTCAACTGCAAAAAAAAAAAAAAAAAAAGCAAGCCATAAATTTTTAAATGCATCATCAACAACCTCTCCGGGAACCATCACCATTGTGGTGGGGAGGTTTGTGTGCCGCTATGAACCTGAGAGCTATGTTGTCTGGAGCCTTTGTGCTCCTGGTAGAGTCTCCCATGGCAAATTGGTCTCAAGCAAGAGGCCAGACCAAGAATGGTTGGCAAGACACCATGAGAGAACGAGGCAGAGGAAACGTGACCCGGCCCGGAAAAAGCCCTGAAGCCAGGCCTGGATGGAGGGCACGTCAGCGAGCTTCTGGTGGCTGGGTTTGCCATGGAGCCCGGTCAAGCACAGCCCAAAAAGGCAATGTGGACCTTCCATCTCCACCCTGTTGGCTCCCCACCCACAGGGGGAACCACTGGTGTCGGATGTGCTGTCCCACAGGTGGCAGTGAAAGTCGAGGGCCTTGGTGGACCACCCAGGCGGCAGAGGCTAGCTCTGGGGGTGTGGAATGTCACCTTGTTGTGGGGGAAAGAGCAATTTCTGAGCAATTTCATTTACACAGAATTTTCATTTTCTTCCACATGGATTCTTTAAGCCAAAGAAACAGTTGTGCAAGTGTTTTACAAATAAATGTTAACTAGGGCTGCAGCTATCAATTATTTTCGTAATCGAGTATTCTATCGATTATTCTGGCGATTAATCGAGTAACTGGATAAAAAGTAATTTTGCGTTTTTAAACAACATCAATAGTCCAGGGCTCTCCCTAAGCAATGGCACAATGTCCCTGTGCCAAAGTGTTGGCATTTTGCTGAAATTGCAATGAGATGTGGCTTTCTGTCTCATTTTCTCCAACTTGTAAAATCTAACCATTTTTAAGTTTTTTTTTTTTTTTTTTATATATAAAGGTTGATGGACTGGGTCCCTGCGTGATTTTTTATCCCTCTTTCTCTGCAATTCAGCAGATGCATTTCAGCTGGAGGTTGAACATGCAAACCTCGCAGTTAGTTTTAATATTATTATTTTATTTAAGTTACCGTGTTTGTGAAGTGTTGTGTGTTGCCCAAAAAAGCAAAAATTTAAAAGTCAAACACTCAGTGTGAGTCTGAGGGAAACACAGACGAAAGAGTGGCCGGTGACAGAGCCGTGACTCGCACGGTCTGAGAGCCCCTCACACTGGGCAGAGAGAGACAGCAGCCGGCCACCGGGTCAATAGTCCCTCCCCACGTAGAGCAGACCGTGTGTTTTTTTTAAAATAGACAAACACACTGTTTTGCTTTAAATGCACAGTAAGTCTATTTCGGATTATCAGTGTGGACCATCTTTCTCTTAAAAGGCTTTATGTTACTCTATGTGTCACGCTGAAAAGCTGTAGCTATCGTTGCTAATTTGATTAGCTGTTATGCTCCAGTCTTCTTCTGGGGTTTTTTTCTGCGGACGCTGCAGCACCACACACAGGCCTGGCATATGTACTACAACGTTAAACGAGGCTTCAAGGCACAGAATTTTCCTTGAACATTTTTTGTAATAAAATTATTCGAGTTACTCGACTAATTGTTTCAGCCCTAACTTTGTTCATAGATTTATACTTGCTCACTTTGATTTTTTTCTCCTGAAGTACAGTAAAAAGTAAGTAAGACCCTTCGGCTGTTCCCTAGTTTGCACTCGGGGTCACCACAGCAAATCAGAGGTGAATCTGCATGTTGATTTGGCATAAGTTTTTTTCACCGGATGTCCGTCCTGACCCAACTCCACATTACGATGGAGAAATGTGCCAGCGGCGGGTATCAAACCGGGACCCTTCCGCACTGAAACCACTTGGACACCACCCCTGCAGCCTTTTCCCCCCACTTAAGTCTGTATTTTTTTCCCGGGTCTTCTAAATATCCGAGGCTTCTTCACGCGCCATACGCGCACAGTCTGTCGGGGGCGCATGTTTCTGTGAACACGCTTCCTTTTGTCCCTTTGAAAAATATTTTTACTGAATAAGCCACTTCAGCATTACAAGTACGCATGCACGGTGGTCGGCGGCTATCGGGACAAACAAAGCCATGTGTGCAGTAGAGCCCGACCGATATTATCGGCCGATATAAGCCCTTTTCAAAGTACTCACCATCGGCCGAAATTTTGCCGATAAAACGCCGATAATTTCTCATAAACAGAACAGTTACTGAAATAATGTTTGTGTCGGCAATGTAAGATGTCCTTGAACCGTTTGTCCAGTAGATGAAGCTCTGACTCCATTCAACTGAGAGCTGCTTACACCCCTGCTTAAATGTGTTCATCACCGCCCCCGTAGTTCGCCGTCACACTGCACTGATCGGCTTCACAAAAGTAAGTTTATAAGGATGTTGTCTGTAATAACTTTGCGATTACATTCACCCCACATTTCTCCCATTTCAGTTCAACTCAGTTTGATTACCTCAGTTTATGTAGTAATGCGTCAAATGTGCTTCATTGCATCGGTCACACTTTTTATTAAGCCCACGTTGTGTAGACCTTATTTCTAGCATGAAAAACATTTGTTTACTGCTAAGAGGTTGAAACAGCCGTTACGGCCCATTAAACTACTCATAAGAAAAGTGAATAAATATGTTTTAAGCCTTGACTTAAAAATGTCCATGGACTCCGACTGCCTCACTGAGGGCCATGTACTGGCAAATCCAGAATGAGATTGCCCGCTCAACAAACTTCCCCAACCTTCTGGACATGATGAAGGGACTTGGGCTGTCGTACCTGGCTTTTGCCCTTTGGGTATCCCTAGATTGGCTAATTTTTATCTTAAATTTTCAAAAGCTGCCTCCCCTACCCCTGCCCCCCATCACTTCTCCCTCGACATTACCACTACTCTAAAATTTTATTGTAGCTAGAACCCTGTTGACTCATATGAGTCGTTAATTCGTGGCAAAGCACATTATTAAATAACAAGGTAAAGAAAATCAGGTGTACAAGACACCAGAGGGCTACATAAATTTTCTGGTAACTCATCGTGCTGCATACATCCATGGCCCTCATCTGATGATGATTTCATCAGTACCATTGGTATCTATATTCATGCATGCTCCACAGGAATTTTTAAATAAGATACCCCTAATTGCAATATTTGTTCAAAACTTTTTTCACTGATGCACACTATGTATCTTCTCTTTATTTTTTTAGATGGCACAAAGCAGAAAAAGCAAGGAGTGGGACTACTACACTGAGGACACTTGCGGTAATGTTGTGTGTAATATTTGCACAGCTGAAGTAAGCCAAGGATCAAGTAAGCTAAAATTAAAAAACACCACAAATCTTTGGTGCCACCTTAAAAGTAAACATAAAAATGCTTATGAGAAAGCACAAGAAAAAGCAGCACAACACGTGCCAAGGAGCACTCAGCCTACACTCTCACAAGTGTTGGATAAAACAACAAAGTGGTCCACAAATGATCCACGATCAAAAGAAATGGACAAAGTTATAATGGAGATGATTGCTTCTGATGTCATGCCCTATGCGGTTGTGGAGGGTGAAGGGTTTAAAAGACTACTGGCCAAGGCAGAACCCCGATATACTCCAAAAAGTGAAAAGTATTTCTGTATACAGCTGATGCAGGAAATACACTCAAAAGTTGCGAGAAGGGTAAAGGAACTTCTCTCTGTGGAAAATGCTGGAAATAGCATTGCCTTTACCACAGACTATTGGTCTGGATCAACTGAGTCTCTCATGAGCTTAACTGCCCACTTCATTGACAAACACTGGGAGAGAGTCCAAATTGTGTTGAATGTAAAAGCCATGTTTGGGTCCCACACAGGGCAATGCATCAGCGAGACTTTCTTGACTTTACTAAAAGAATGGGACATTGATGCACAGCGTGTTCATCTGGTGCTGAGGGACAGTGGTGCAAACATGGTCAAAGGATTAAAACTTGCAGAGATGCCTGGCCTGAGTTGTACTGCGCATACCCTTCAAGTGGTTATCAATGATGACCTCGCTTCCCAGAGGATGGTGGGGGACATACTGGCCAAATTGAAGAGAATAGCCACACACTTTAACCACTCTGTTGTAGCACAGCAGCGACTGTCGGTCATTCAGGAGGAGGTTGGTGTTCATAAACATTCAATTCTCCAGGGAGTTCCTACCAGGTGGAATTCAACCCTCCACATGCTTGCCAGGATGTTGGAGCAAAAGAGAGCTGTCACAACCTACTCTTGTGACCATGGCCATTTTCTATGTCCAACTGCTGAACAGTGGGACGTGGCAGCCAACCTGGTTGACACATTGACACCACTAGAAGAAATAACGTGTGAAATGAGTAAAGAAGATTCCTCGGCCTCCTGCATCATACCATGTGTAGCAGTGCTCCGCCGTCTGCTTGAGTCAGAAGAACCTAGCAGCAGAGGAATCAAAACACTTAGGAAGACCATGCAAGAGAGTTTGGAGAAAAGATTCTCTCATCTGCAAGACACAAAAGAGGTGGTGCTGGCGTGTCTCTTGGATCCACGTTACAAGGAGTGGCCCTTCTCACCAGAGACACTGGCCAAAGCTAAAGCCTGGCTCAAGGAAGAGGTCGAAAGTATACCTGCAGAAACGCAAGCAGTCACAATCCCAGCAGAAACTGGTAGTGATGATGATGGCAAGGGAGAACCAAAAAAAAAAAAAAAAGGCTGGAAGAGGGTCAAAATCCCAGTGTACTGGACAGCCTTTATGACACCATGCTTGCTTCAACAAATGAAGAACAAGAACCTGAGGGGATCCTTGAAGAGCTGGAGCGGTACTTGAGGGAGCCAATGATAGAAAGAAAAAAGGGAACCCCCTGGAGTGGTGGAACAGTAACAGTTACCGCTTCACTAGAATGTCAGCCTTGGCCAGGAAGTATCTCTGCTGTCCACCTTCTTCTGTGCCAAGTGAGAGGGTGTTTGGAGTCATTGGCAACATTTATGAGGAGAGACGCAGCTCCCTCAAAGGAGAAAATGCAGAGAAACTGTGCTTCCTATACTACAACCTACCTCTGTTAAAGTAGCAATATTAAGAGTACCTGAAACTAAAGGGAGCTTGTGAAAAAGTTAATGTTATTATGTTAACATAATGTTTACGAGGTCTATTAGAAAAGTATCCGACCTTATTATTTTTTTCAAAAACCATATGGATTTGAATCACGTGTGATTGCGTCAGACAAGCTTGAACCCTCGTGCGCATGCGTGAGTTTTTCCACACCTGTCGGTTGCGTCATTCGCCTGTGAGCAGGCTTTGAGTGAGGAGTGGTCCACCCCCTCTGCGGATTTTCATTGTCAGGAAATGGCCGAATGATTTAGGCTTTTTTCCCAATCAGAATTTTTTTAGAAACTGTGAGAGACTGGCAGCTGGAAACCATTTGAAAAATTTATCTGGCTTTCAGTGAAAATTTTACAGGTTTCACAGAGAATAAGGACTGTTACTACAGCTTTAAGGATGGCTTTAAGGCCGCTCGGCGCGCCGAGCTCCGTGCCGCCATCAAGAGCCACAAACCACCGGATCATTTCTAAACGGATGGCTCTGTGGATCCGAGACCGTCGTGTGGACTTTCTCTGGTTATCACAAGAGCTGGACAGCAGCCATTTTCCGGCAGATTTCACTTTTAACAAGAGATTTTCTCATGGAAAGCCGAGCGGAGGCTTTGCGCGTCATGACCGATTTGCTGATGGAGCGAGACAAAGGAACACCGTTTTGGTCTCACAGGACGGCTTTGAGATGGCGTTCAGACAGCTGTTGGTGGTTTTTCCATCAAGTGATTATCCGAGAAATTGTGGATGTGCCTGGACATGCCAGAACATGTCCCGTGAGGCTTCATCACGGCGTTGCTGTGCGCCATGCGGCACCGCCGCGACGAGCCAAGCCTCCGCTCTTCTTTCCATAACAAAAACTCCTTAACAGTGGAATGCGCCGTTCATTTCCAAACTGGACGCTGTGTTTTATCCGGGACGTCGTCTGACTAGCACAGGAATTGTGAAAAGACGTGGATATCAGCACTTTTTCGGCACATTGAGACAGACGTGCGGAGGAATTCCGCGCATCGCGGCGGTGCTGCATGGCGCAAAGCAACGCCGTGATGAAGCCTCACGGGACATGTTCTGGCACGTCCAGGCACAGCCACAATTTCTCGGATAATCACTCGATGGAAAAACCACCAACAGCTGTCTGAACGGCATCTCAAAGCCGTCCTGTGAGACCAAAAAGGAGGTGTTCCTTTGTCTCGCTCCATCAGCAAATCGGTCATGACGCGCGAAGCCTCCGCTCGGCTTTCCATCAGAAAATCTCTTGTTAAAAGTGAAATCTGCCGGAAAATGGCTGCTGTCCAGCTCTTGTGATAACCAGAGAAAGTGCACACGACGGCCTCGGATCCACAGAGCCATCTGTTTAGAAATGATCCGGTGGTTTGTGGCTCTCGATGGCGGCACGGAGCGCGGCGCGCCGAGCGTCCTTAAAGCCATCCTTAAAGCTGTAGTAACAGTCCTTATTCTCTGTGAAGCCCATAAAATTTTCACCGAAAGCCAGATAAATGTTTCGAATGGTTTCCAGCTGCCAGTTTCTAACAGTTTCTGAAAAAATTCTGATGGAAAAAAAGCCCAAATCATTCCGCCATTTCCTGACAATGAAAATCCGCAGAGGGGGCTGGACCACTCCTCACTCAAAGCCTGCTCACAGGCGAATGACGCAACCGATAGGCGTGGAAAAACTCACGCATGCGCACGAGGGTTCAAGCTTGTCTGACGCAATCACATGTGATTCAAATCCATATGGTTTTTGAAAAAAATAATAAGGTCGGATACTTTTCTAATAGACCTCGTACATAATGAAAAATATCCTGCCAGTCCTATCGTCTGATTTCCACCCAAAGGGACCAAGAATGAAGGGCAAATGTTTCAAGATTTGTTTAATAACTTTTGTAGAGTTGAGGGTTTTTTTTGTAATGTTATTTATCTTTTCCTTAGAGATTAATGCAACTTTGCAGATTTTTTTTTGTACTAGACAGTTCTTTGTTACTGTTCTTGAAAAGTGCACAAACATACTACAGGGTCTTGTGAAAAGAATCTTATTGTACTGTTATATGATAGTTTCCTCACATGTTATATCCGGGTGTTTTCTTGTTAAAATGTTCTACCAGCACTAAAACCAACCTCTGCTTGCACTAAGGTTGTTTGAAAGTTTTTTGTTCTTGAAAGTTTCAGAATAGAAAAATAAAGGAGTCTTGTGAAAATAATGTTTCCTTAGTGTTAGTGTTTCTTTCCTCTCACAATTACTTGTCTGCAACTGAAAAAGTTTTGCTACCTGTAATATAACCTATATCTAAGTTGCAGCAACAAGAGGTACAAGATCAGATGTATTTCACAACTCTTTTTAAGGATATGTATTTGCTAATTTCACAAAGGTTTAATTCTTGATTGCATTTTTTGAACTTGAAAATTCTTCTCTGTTATAAAGTTAATCAATATGAGGACAAAGCTTCAGCTTTTAGCTCATACCTTTTTTGTTAAGGGTCCAAAAAAGAACATTTTATTCATTAAAAAAAATCGGCATTTTTTTCATCCAAATTTCATTATCGGCATCCGCCTCAAAAAAATCCATATGGTCGGGCTCTAGTGCGCAGCTGTCAGTTACGGAAGCGTATTGCATTCACCGTATTAAAAAAAAACTGACCGCTGATTTCATAATTACGACATCAGGATCTAGTAATTACGAGATCAAGCTATTTATTGTGTGCGTGTGTGTAATCACTTCCGTACAATGTGCTTCCATACTTCCAGTCCATCGGTAAAGACAAGCGTGAGAATTCCAGATCGCACACCACGGCGCACTCAAAGTGTGGATTTCCCCCTAAACTGTTCCTGGATGAATGAATCTCAGCCAGCGAGGCGGGGCACGGGGCCCACAGACTGGCATGTGCCCAGCTCTGTCCCTCAGTGGTTGGTGGGGCTGTGTGAGTGAAAGCTGAAAGACGCCCCGTGCTCCTCCCTGGACATTCATCCGGGAGCACTTCAGGGGAAAATCTACACTTTGTGTTTGATTACAGTGTGTTATCAACGGCTGAGCTCAGCCCGCGTCTTTACTGAGGGACTGGAAGTACGGAAGAATATACATAAAACAATTTAGACACGAGATCCTGATGTCGTAATTATGAGATCGGCGGTCAATTTTGTTTAATCCAGTGAATGCAATACGCTTCCGTAACAACACAGTTCAATGTACTGGGAAACATTTATTATGCTTACTTTTGATGAGAAATGCCATTTACCGCACGCAGTAGTGAGCGATATTACGTTAAATACGCGTCCGCCGTCAAGAACGTACATTTGTTTGTCCCGATGCCTTCCCATCAGCCCCCGCGCGCCCGAAATGCTGAAGTGGCTTATAAATGACCGTTTTCTTTAAAGCGCGTTTTGCTGCTGACTTTACAGCCATGAGCCACTACAGTGAACACATTAGAAACAGTTTATAAGTTTAGAAAACAGAAATAAAGTTAACTTTGATCTGTTTAGCTGCTATAGTAACCAGCTCCAAACTAGCTCCGCTGCTAACTTCCTGCTAAACTAGTCTGTTAATGAGTCCAAAGCATCCATTAGCGCCATTTGGCTTATGTGCAAATAAAGTGTGTTACCTGTTGAAATGCTCCGGTCCACGGACTCGGACAAATGAGGAGAATAAAAGATGAATTTGAAATGTTGGAGAAGAACAGAGAAGGTCAGCGAGCAGACTGTCACCTCCGTCCAAGCAGCACAGTGATTGGCTCAGACACATCAGCCAATCAGATAGTCGCTTCTTGGAGGAGTCAAACACGGTCAACATTTTTCTGTTGGAAAGAAGAAAATACCCCAAAGTGTTTTTTATTTTTCACTGTCTATTTGTAGACGTTGATTAAATGTGGGTCTTTAGACCATGTTTAACCCTGATGTTGTTTTTAGAACCATGGATGACAGGCATGATAAAAAGAGCATTTTCATGTACCGACAGAGTCATTTCTTCTTTTGGATAAGATCTTTGTTCGTCCCCATCTTGAATATTGTGTTCAAGTTTGGACACCATACCTTGAGAAAGATACAAATATTTTAGAAAAAGTGCAGAGAAGGGCCACAAAGTTGGTTCCAGAATTGCAGCACGTCTTATGAAGAGAGACTTTTAGAATTAGGTTTAACTGTAGAGACATACTAGATGTACCTAATCGAGATTTATAAAAGTATGCATGGTTTTGAAAATGGAAATTTCGCAGATTTCTGAGAGGCCATGAATTAAGCTTTGAAGTACAAAAGTCCAGGGTGAACTGAAGATGCAGTATTTATTGTTATGATGTGTCTTTATATACATTTTTGTATACATCTTTTTTACACAATAAAATAAATTACGAATTGAATTATGAGAGTTTTCATTGTTTATGATGTCATAGAAAGAACTAGCTGAGTTACCTGTTTGAGTAACCCAGAATGAATGTTTACGAGTTCATTGGTACGTTTATTTCATGAGGTGAACGGTGGAATGTACCATTCAATAGGCAAAACTGAGTTGTATGGTACATTCCAGCTTTCACCTAATTAAATACTCATTCCATTATAAGAATGAAAAACATTCATTATTTGTCTCATATAACGGTTAAAATAGATCCTTGTCATTTTATATTTTATTAACTTATAAACAACAGAAAAGGTATTTACAGTACATTTTCATGTTCCACTGGTGCTTAAAAGTCCAACACAAACTTTAAACTGGAGTTCAGAATTGTAACAGTGTCGTCTGTGATGCCGTGCACTGACTTCGTGTACCCCCCGCAAAGACTTGTAGTTCCACAGTCCAGCAAAAAATCACATCATAAATTTGTCCAGCTTTTCATCCTAACAGCTCTTCATGGCTCCAGAAGGCTTACAGCGGAGTGGATTTGTTTTTTTGTTTTTTTTTTACTGTTAGAAGAATTAGCACCGCCAGTTAGCTCCTTCAAATCATCGTCTGTCAACAAAAAACAAACTGCGATTTTTAGCTAAATGCTGCCCCTGGTAGCGTGAGTACAAGCAGTGGTCGGGACGTGCAACAGCAAATTTCATATAGCACCAAAATTAAACACTAAAAAAGAATTATTGCACAGTCAATGAAACAATGGCAAAAGGTATGAATAATCCATGTCACATGACATACAACCCACCAATCAAATGAAAAGGATCCACTCAGCCATTTATATATATATATATATATATATATATATATATATATATATATAATGATCTCACAATGGAGAAATTCATGTTATGTCAGCTCTTAATAAACACACAAGATGAGTGTGCGTAGAAGAAAATGTGCAAAGATAAAGCAATAATAATACCTGTAACAATACAATAAAATAAGAAAATGAAGTAGAAATTTTATATGTGTAGTGCACGCGGCAGATTTTCATTTCAAGGAAAAAGACGGAACGACTGGAGCAGCGCCGCATCAAATTTTGCCAGAAACTGGGCGACAGCCAGGTGGAAACCATTCGGAAGATCCAGACGGCTTTCGGTGACGATGCTTTGGGCATCACACAGATTAAGGAGAGGTACAACCGGTTTAAAGACGTCCACACAACGGTGGAGAGCGAGCCACGCTCCGGTTGGCCATCAACATGCTGAAATGACTGGATCATTCCAAAGTGAACGCTGTGGTGATGCGGGACCGTCGTGTGACTATCCGGGAAATTGCGGAAGAGGTGGACATCAGCACTTTTTCGGTACATTCCACTGTGACAGAAGATTTGGCCATGAAAAGTGTGGCGGTGAAATTCATGCTGCTGCTAACGGCGGAGCAAAAGTGCCTCCGTGTTGAAGTCTCACAGGACATGCTGTGACATGCCCACCTCTTCCACAATTTCTCGGATAGTCACACGACTGAAAAGTCACCAAAAGCCGCCTGAATCATCCGAATGGTTTCCACCTGGCTGTCGCCCAGTTTCTGGCAAAATTTGATGCGGCGCTGCTCCAGTCGTTCCGTCTTTTTCCTTGAAATGAAAATCCGCCGACAGCACAACACATGTCCTCACACAAAGGCTACTTACCAGAAAATGATGCAATCGACAGGCGTGAAAAAGTTCAAGGTTCAAGGTTTGCTCATGCAAGCACACGTGATTCAAATCCATCAGGTTTTTGCAAAAAATGAAAAGGTCCGATACTTTTCTAACAGACCTTGTATATATATATATATATATATATATATATGATTGGAAATAAAAATAGGAGCATCTTATTTACAGTATGTGAAGTAAAGTTTAGATGTGATAAGGTGACACTAGTGCTGGAATTTATAAACAAGTTGTTACTGCACATGATTTGTAGACAGATTAATATTGCACATACTGTGGACATATTATTGCATATGGTTATTTCACATTGTTATTGTACAGTCTGACAGCAGCAGGGATGAATGACCTGCGGATTCGTTCCTTCTTGCACTGAGGGTGCCTCAGTCTGTCACTGAAGGAGCTACTCAGCTTCACTACAGTCCAGTGCAGAGGGTGAGAGGAGTTGTCCATGATGGATGTGAACTTGGCTAACACCCTCCTCTCAGCCACCTCCTCCAAGGTGACAGGGCTGAGCGGAGGCGAGGCACAGACGGAGGCTGGACACAAATGCAGGCTCTCAAACAGGATGTATGAGTAAAAGGATGGTCTTTATTACAGGCAGGAGTTCAGTAACAGGTAGACACTCCGCGGAGCAGAAATACCAGAAAAGGATGAGACAGAGGACGTGGTTAAAGACTAGACACTGGGTTTTCAGAGCTGAGGCAGAAACAGGGTCTGGTAAACAGAGCACAATCAAAACACGGCTAGAGCAAAAACAGAACAAGACAAAGCGCTGGTAAGTGATGAACATCATCAACAAACGAGCAGTGAGGGAGTGAACAGACGCAGTTTAAATAACGAAGGCGGTGACAGGAAAACAACGTGCATGTGAGAACGAAGGATCTGGAAAGGAGGGTGTGGCTGGCAGATGAGGAACAGGTGCAAGAGAGTGAGGGAGGAAAACGCAATGCAGACAAACCAAAATATGTTGTGCTGCTGCTTCACTCCCCCTCCCTTCCTGTCTTTTTTTCTGGCTGACTCATGGAGCTGACTGGACTCACCTGACTGCAATCAACCAACCACACCTGTATTTATACCTCTACTCTTCATTCACTCAGATGCCAGAAACTCAGTTGCCTTTGGGGTATTCTGGCCTCAGCTCAGTTTCTTAAGCTTCTGCTGTTCTCTGGTTTTTGCCTTCTGACCCTGTTTTCCTGTGCTTTCAGATTTTGGACTCAATCAGCCTGGTCAGCCACCTGGTCCTGCTCTGGCTCAGCTCCATTTACCTCAGTTGGAAGTGTACCCTCACTGCAGTACCCTGGCTCGTCTCTACCTCCTCCAGTGCTTGGTTCATCTGTGCATTCAATTCGGTTCTATATTCACTTACTAATAAATTGTTATATTTTTGCTACTCCCGGTCTCTTTTCCTCCATATGAGTTCTAACCTCTGCCTTGGGTGTTTTCACCATAACAAGAGTTTCCGGCCACAACATGGACTCGGCAGGAGAAGCCCAGATCTGCAAGGCTCTTGGCTCGCAGGGAGCACTCCTTAGCCAACAACAACAGCTAGCTGCTCTCTCTGACCAACCACAGGCTTTAGCCTCTCAGGTTTCTAAACTCTGCACTCAGCTCACTGCATTTAATGATAGATTGTCAACTATTCCCACATCCTCTTTAGTTACAGCAGCTCTGTTAGCTTCACCATTAGCCTCTGTACCCCCAGCAGCTTTAGCTTCTCCATCTCTAGAACCATTTATCTACCACCCTGAACCGTATGCTGGAGCAGTAGACAAATGTGCCTCCTTTTTCCTCCAATGTTCTTTAGTATTTTCCCAGCGCCCGTCAATGTATTCATCTGATGCCGATAAAATAGCTTACCTTGTAAATCTGCTTAGGGGCGAAGCCCTGGATTTGGCCGCAGCCTTATGGGAGCACCAGTCTCCGGTTCTTGCGTCTTATCAAACATTTAAACAGGAATTCCGGACGGTGTTCGATCACCCGATGCGGGAGCAAGCGAACTCCCAGCGCTTATCCATCAGGCAGGATGCCCGTAGCGTGGCGGCTTATTCCATCGAATTCCGTATTCTTGCTGTGGAGTCTGGCTGGAATGCAGCTGCGCTTCGGAACGCGTTTGTAAATGGCCTGTCTGAGACGCTTAAGGATGAACTGGCGGTCCGTGATCCACCTACTTCCCTGGATCAACTCATTTCTCTGGCAATTAAGATAGACAATAGGCTGAGGGAAAGACGGTGAGAGAAAACCTGAAGAGTCGAGCGCGCGTCTTCACCTCGTTTCTTTCCGGGCGCGGACCCCATTCCTTCTTCTTCACGCCCCACTGGGAGCACACTCCCCGTGCCTGCAGCGCCCCCTGCAGAGGAGCCAATGCAGCTCGGCAGGGCTCGATTAACTCCAGAGGAGCGTGCTCGGCGGCTGATGACTGGGGAGTGTTTATACTGCGTTACTTGGGGGCACATAATTCGTGAATGTCGGGTTTGGCCAAAAGACAACGCTCGCCAATAGAACACAGGCTATTAGTGAGCCATACTCAATTCATGGGTGAACGTTCCTCACACACTCAAGTCCCGGCCACTCTCTTTTCTGATAATATGTCTCTTCAACTCCAGGCTCTTGTTGATTCCGACGCAGATGCTAATTTTTTAGATCCTAGTATTATAGCCCAGGCTCACATTCCGGTGGTAGAACTTCACACTCCCATCCAGGTTTCGGTGCTAGACGGCACTTCTCTTCCTTCGATCACTCACCAAACAGTACCTGTCACGCTCTTAATTTCTGGGAATCACCGGGAGACTCTTCAGTTTTTTTGTTTCTCGTTCCTCTCCTTCAGTGGTGTTGGGCATCAATCAATCAATCAATCAATTTTTTTTATATAGCGCCAAATCACAACAAACAGTTGCCCCAAGGCGCTTTATATTGTAAGGCAAGGCCATACAATAATTACGTAAAACCCCAACGGTCAAAACGACCCCCTGTGAGCAAGCACTTGGCTACAGTGGGAAGGAAAAACTCCCTTTTAACAGGAAGAAACCTCCAGCAGAACCAGGCTCAGGGAGGGGCAGTCTTCTGCTGGGACTGGTTGGGGCTGAGGGAGAGAACCAGGAAAAAGACATGCTGTGGAGGGGAGCAGAGATCGATCACTAATGATTAAATGCAGAGTGGTGCATACAGAGCAAAAAGAGAAAGAAACAGTGCATCATGGGAACCCCCCAGCAGTCTACGTCTATAGCAGCATAACTAAGGGATGGTTTAGGGTCACCTGATCCAGCCCTAACTATAAGCTTTAGCAAAAAGGAAAGTTTTAAGCCTAATCTCAAAAGTAGAGAGGGTGTCTGTCTCCCTGATCTGAATTGGGAGCTGGTTCCACAGGAGAGGAGCCTGAAAGCTGAAGGCTCTGCCTCCCATTCTACTCTTACAAACCCTAGGAACTACAAGTAAGCCTGCAGTCTGAGAGCGAAGCGCTCTATTGGGGTGATATGGTACTACGAGGTCCCTAAGATAAGATGGGACCTGATTATTCAAACCTTATAGGTAAGAAGAAGAATTTTAAATTCTATTCTAGAATTAACAGGAAGCCAATGAAGAGAGGCCAATATGGGTGAGATATGCTCTCTCCTTCTAGTCCCCATCAGTACTCTAGCTGCAGCATTTTGAATTAACTGAAGGCTTTTTAGGGAACTTTTAGGACAACCTGATAATAATGAATTACAATAGTCCAGCCTAGAGGAAATAAATGCATGAATTAGTTTTTCAGCATCACTCTGAGACAAGACCTTTCTGATTTTAGAGATATTGCGTAAATGCAAAAAAGCAGTCCTACATATTTGTTTAATATGCGCTTTGAATGACATATCCTGATCAAAAATGACTCCAAGATTTCTCACAGTATTACTAGAGGTCAGGGTAATGCCATCCAGAGTAAGGATCTGGTTAGACACCATGTTTCTAAGATTTGTGGGGCCAAGTACAATAACTTCAGATTTATCTGAGTTTAAAAGCAGGAAATTAGAGGTCATCCATGTCTTTATGTCTGTAAGACAATCCTGCAGTTTAGCTAATTGGTGTGTGTCCTCTGGCTTCATGGATAGATAAAGCTGGGTATCATCTGCGTAACAATGAAAATTTAAGCAATACCGTCTAATAATACTGCCTAAGGGAAGCATGTATAAAGTGAATAAAATTGGTCCTAGCACAGAACCTTGTGGAACTCCATAATTAACTTTAGTCTGTGAAGAAGATTCCCCATTTACATCAACAAATTGTAATCTATTAGACAAATATGATTCAAACCACCGCAGCGCAGTGCCTTTAATACCTATGGCATGCTCTAATCTCTGTAATAAAATTTTATGGTCAACAGTATCAAAAGCAGCACTGAGGTCTAACAGAACAAGCACAGAGATGAGTCCACTGTCCGAGGCCATAAGAAGATCATTTGTAACCTTCACTAATGCTGTTTCTGTACTATGATGAATTCTAAAACCTGACTGAAACTCTTCAAATAGACCATTCCTCTGCAGATCATCAGTTAGCTGTTTTACAACTACCCTTTCAAGAATTTTTGAGAGAAAAGGAAGGTTGGAGATTGGCCTATAATTAGCTAAGATAGCTGGGTCAAGTGATGGCTTTTTAAGTAATGGTTTTATTACTGCCACCTTAAAAGCCTGTGGTACATAGCCAACTAACAAAGATAGATTGATCATATTTAAGATCGAAGCATTAAATAATGGTAGGGCTTCCTTGAGCAGCCTGGTAGGAATGGGGTCTAATAAACATGTTGATGGTTTGGATGAAGTAACTAATGAAAATAACTCAGACAGAACAATCGGAGAGAAAGAGTCTAACCAAATACCGGCATCACTGAAAGCAGCCAAAGATAACGATACGTCTTTGGGATGGTTATGAGTAATTTTTTCTCTAATAGTTAAAATTTTGTTAGCAAAGAAAGTCATGAAGTCATTACTAGTTAAAGTTAATGGAATATTCAGCTCAATAGAGCTCTGACTCTTTGTCAGCCTGGCTACAGTGCTGAAAAGAAACCTGGGGTTCTTATTTTCTTCAATTAGTGATGAGTAGCAAGATGTCCTAGCTTTACGGAGGGCTTTTTTATAGAGCAACAGACTCTTTTTCCAGGCTAAGTGAAGATCTTCTAAATTAGTGAGACGCCATTTCCTCTCCAACTTACGGGTTATCTGCTTTAAGCTACGAGTTTGTGAG
Source organism: Thalassophryne amazonica (assembly GCF_902500255.1). Lineage (NCBI taxonomy): Eukaryota > Metazoa > Chordata > Actinopteri > Batrachoidiformes > Batrachoididae > Thalassophryne > Thalassophryne amazonica. The sequence continues at coordinate 13,325,070 of NC_047120.1, forward strand.
TTATACCACGGAGTCAGACACTTCTGATTTAAAGCTCTCTTTTTCAGAGGAGCTACAGCATCCAAAGTTGTCTTCAATGAGGATGTAAAACTATTGACGAGATACTCTATCTCCCTTACAGAGTTTAGGTAGCTACTCTGCACTGTATTGGTATATGGCATTAGAGAACATAAAGAAGGAATCATATCCTTAAACCTAGTTACAGCGTTTTCTGAAAGACTTCTAGTGTAATGAAACTTATTCCCCACTGCTGGGTAGTCCATCAGAGTAAATGTAAATGTTATTAAGAAATGATCAGACAGAAGGGAGTTTTCAGGGAATACTGTTAAGTCTTCTATTTCCATACCATAAGTCAGAACAAGATCTAAGATATGATTAAAGTGGTGGGTGGACTCATTTACTTTTTGAGCAAAGCCAATAGAGTCTAATAATAGATTAAATGCAGTGTTGAGGCTGTCATTCTCAGCATCTGTGTGGATGTTAAAATCGCCCACTATAATTATCTTATCTGAGCTAAGCACTAAGTCAGACAAAAGGTCTGAAAATTCACAGAGAAACTCACAGTAACGACCAGGTGGACGATAGATAATAACAAATAAAACTGGTTTTTGGGACTTCCAATTTGGATGGACAAGACTAAGAGACAAGCTTTCAAATGAATTAAAGCTCTGTCTGGGTTTTTGATTAATTAATAAGCTGGAATGGAAGATTGCTGCTAATCCTCCGCCCCGGCCCGTGCTACGAGCATTCTGACAGTTAGTGTGACTCTGGGGTGTTGACTCATTTAAACTAACATATTCATCCTGCTGTAACCAGGTTTCTGTTAGGCAGAATAAATCAATATGTTGATCAATTATTATATCATTTACCAACAGGGACTTAGAAGAGAGAGACCTAATGTTTAATAGACCACATTTAACTGTTTTAGTCTGTGGTGCAGTTGAAGGTGCTATATTATTTTTTCTTTTTGAATTTTTATGCTTAAATAGATTTTTGCTGGTTATTGGTGGTCTGGGAGCAGGCACCGTCTCTACGGGGATGGGGTAATGAGGGGATGGCAGGGGGAGAGAAGCTGCAGAGAGGTGTGTAAGACTACAACTCTGCTTCCTGGACCCAACCCTGGATAGTCAAGGACATCCTTGGCTTAATCTTCACAATCCCACGATAGACTGGCCGACCGGAACGATCTCCCGGTGGGGTGAGGCTTGCTACCTCCGTTGTCTTCGTTCCTCCAGTCCCCTCGCCAAGGGGTCTAAGGACACCACTTCCGTTAACGATAGATCTCTCCAACGTTCCGGAGCAATATCACGATCTCAAAGACGTATTTAGCAAACATCGCGCACTTTCCGTACCACCTCATCGACCGTACGACTGCTCCATCGATTTGCTTCCGGGCGCTTCTTTTCCCTTCAGCCAGCTATATAATCTGTTGTGCCCAGAGAGGGAATCAATGGAGCAGTATATTCAAGACTCCTTGGCAGCCGGCCTCATTCGTCCTTCCTCATCGCCCTTAGGGGCAGGTTTTTTTTTTTTTTTTGTGGGGAAGAAGGATGGGTCTTTACGCCCCTGCATTGATTACCACGGATTGAATGCCATTACTGTCCATAACAGGTATCCTCTTCCACTGCTTGATTCGGCATTTGATTCGCTGCAGGGGGCGTCCGTTTTCACCAAAGTAGACCTTAGAAACGCTTACCACCTCATCTGCATTAAGGAGGGGGACGAGTGGAAGACTGCGTTCAATACCCCCCTGGGCCATTTTGAATATCTTGTGATGCTGTTTGGTCTCACTAATGCTCCCACCGTCTTTCAAAATCTCATTAATGATGTACTACGTGATTTTCTCAGTCGGTTTGTATTTGTGTACCTAGATGATATCCTAATATTTCCCAGAAACTTCCAAGAACACACCCAACATGTCTGTTTGGTCCTTAATAGACTTCTTGAGAACCGTTTGTTTGTTAAGGCGGAGAAGTGCACTTTCCACCAGCCCGCCGTCTCCTTCTTAGGTTTTGTTTTCGAGCATAATCAAATCAAGCCTGACTCACCTAAGATTACCGCAGTTTCTGAATGGCCCACTCCCTCCAATGTTAAACAACTTCAGCAATTCCTTGGATTTGCCAACTTCTACCGTAGGTTTATTCGTAATTTCAGTCAGATAGCTGCCCCTCTCCATCAGCTCACATCCTCTAAAACTCATTTTCTCTGGTCCCCTGAAGCCAATCAGGCCTTTAACACTCTCAAACATCGTTTTACCACCGCCCCGTCCTGGTCCAGCCCGATCTGAATCGTCAGTTCATTGTGGAGGTCAATGCCTCCGACATTGGGATCGGGGCCGTCCTCTCCCAGTGGGCTGAGGGCGATGGGCAGCTCCACCCTTGTGCCTTCTTTTCTCTGTGTCTGTCTCCCGATGAGTGCAATTATGACGTGGGTAACCGGGAACTCCTGGCAGTGAAGGAAGCACTGGAGGAGTGGAAACACTGGTTAGAAGGTACGTGCATTCCCTTCATTGTATGGACAGATCACAAGAACCTAGCTTACATTCAAACTGCCAAAAGGTTAAATTCCAGGCAGGCCAGGTGGTCTTTGTTTTTTGGAAAATTTAATTTTTCTCTCACCTACAGACCCAGCCCTAAGAACACCAAACCTGATGCGCTCTCTCGGCAATACACCCCCTCAACAGCAAAACCACCTCTGACCACATTCTCCCTGACCAGGTGGTAGTTGGGGCTCTGACATGGGACATTGAAAGGGTTGTCAGGGAGGCACAGGTTCACCATCCGGATGCTGGGGGAGGTCCCCCTGGATGTCTTTTTGTTCCACCATCTGCACATTCAGCTGTTCTCCAGTTCATTCACACTGCCAAATTTGCTTGCCACCCTGGCATCCAGCGTACTCTCCATCTCCTTCAGCAGTACTACTGGTGGCCCTCCATCCAGGCGGATGTGCGAGCGTATGTGAATGCCTGTCCCACCTGTGCCAAGAGCAAGGCTCTCCATTTGCCCATCTCAGGTCTCCTTTGTCCGCTCCCAGTCCCTGGACGTCCTTGGTCGCACATCTGCCTGGACTTTGTAACCGGCCTGCCCGCCTCCCACGGACACACTGCCATCCTCACCATCCTCGACCGGTTTTCAAAGTCTGCTCATTTTGTGGCCCTGCCTAAGTTTCCCTCTGCCCAGGAGGCCGCTGACCTCCTGGTCCACCATGTATTCCGGCTGCATAGCATCCCACAAGATATCGTATCGGACCGAGGTCCCCAGTTCACATCACAGGTGTGGAAGACCTTTTGTTCAATGTTAGGGGCCACGGTCAGCCTCTCATCCGGGTTCCATCCCCAGACCAATGGCCAAGCAGAACGGGCCAACCAGGAGCTCGAGGCCGCCCTCCGGTGCGTTACTTCCTCCCATCCATCCTCCTGGAGCACCCACCTACCCTGGATTGAGTATGCTCATACCTCCCAAGTGAGCTCCACCACTGGACTGTCTCCTTTTGAGTGTTCTCTGGGCTACCAGCCCCCATTGTTTCCTGACCAGGAGTTGGATCTCGCTGTGCCATCTGTTCAGGCCCACCTCCAGGGCTGCCGGTGTGGAGGACTGCCCGTTCTGCTCTGCTCTGGATGAGAGACAGGACTATACGCCATGCGGATCATCATCGAACCCCGGCACCCCACTACCAACCTGGACAAGAGGTCTGGCTCTCAGTGAAGGACGTGTCTCTCAGGGGTGAAACCCGGAAGTTGGCGCCCCGGTTCCTGGGTCCTTTCACAGTGGAAAAGATTGTAAATCCTGTGTCTGTCAGACAAGTTGCCACGGTCCCTCCGGATCCATCCTGTGTTTCATGTGTCTCGGCTCAAGCCCGTGCGGGTCTGTGCCTTGTGTCCTCCGGCCGATCCCCTTCCTTCTGCCCGGGTGGTGGGTGGTCTTCCGGCCTGGACCATCCATCGGATCCTGGATGTGCATCGCCGGGGTCGGGGTTTCCAGTATTTTTATGTTTGGCTGCTTGATTATTTTCTTTCTTGTCTGTTTCTGATTATTCATGTTTATGTATTATTCTGTGTTCCTGGTCTTGGTTCTTATGTATTGCATTTTTGTTTCTGTGTAGTCTGTTAGTTGTCCAGGTGGTTTCCATAATAGACAAGCTTGAATCTTCGACTTCGATCTTCGACAAGCAACCCAGTGCAGTCGAAGATTCAAGCTTCTCTACTATTGCATTTTTGGTTTAGTCATTCATTGCTTTTCTTTGTCACTAGTTTCATTCTTATCTTTTATTTTATTAGTCGTGTATGTATTAGTTTAGCTTTTACGGTACAGGTTTTTGCTTGTTGTTCACCTTCAGTGTTTAGTATCTGATTATGTTCTGTGTGATTTATTTCTTATTAGTATTTGTATTGTCATTGCATTTATTCCTATATTTTATTCAGTGTCAGTTCTGTTCCAGTTTTGTTTTATTATTATTATTGATCTCCTGGTTTTCCCCTTTTGTTTTGCTCACGTTTATTATGGTCTGCCTTTAGCACGTCTCATTTTTCTCTGTTAATTTTTCAGTCACTTAGTTCTTTTGTTATGGTGAAAACACCCAAGGCAGAGGTTAGAACTCATATGCAGGAAAACAGACCGGGAGTAGCAAAAATATAACAATTTATTAGTAAGTGAATATAGAACTGAACTGAATGCACAGATGAACCAAGCACTGGAGGAGGGAGAGACGAGCCAGGGTACTGCAGTGAGGGTACACTTCCAACTGAGGTAAATGGAGCTGAGCCAGAGCAGGACCAGGTGGCTGACCAGGCTGATTGAGTCCAAAATCTGAAAGCACAGGAAAACAGGGTCAGAAGGCAAAAACCAGGGAACAGCAGAAGCTTAAACCGAGCTGAGGCCAGAATACCCCAAAGGCAACTGAATTTCCGGCGTCTGAGTGAAGAGTAGAGGTATAAATACAGGTGTGGTTGATTGCAGTCAGGTGAGTCCAATCAGCTCTGTGAAGCAGCAGCACAACAGTACCTCGCCCTCAATGGGAGCCCCTCGGCGACCAATCCGGGTGGGCCTGATAGAAGGCACAGATGAGGGAGGGGTCCAGAATGAGGTCCCGCAATACCCAGGAGTGCCCCCTCAGGGCCATAACCCTCCCAGTCCACCAGATACTGGAAACCCCGACCCTGGCGACGCACATCCAGGATCCGATGGACGGTCCAGGCCGGAAGACCACCCACCACCAGGGCGGGAGGAGTCAAGAATGGCTAAACTGAAAGGAAAGAAAAGGGAATGAAGACAGGAACCCAAATAGGACAGAAGCATGACACAAGGAGTCCAGAGGACAGCCCAGGACAGAGCTGGACTTCCTGACCAGCTTATTCTGTCTCCTTCCCGGGGCCCAACAGACGACTACATGGAGGAGAGCTGAGGCTACAACAGAGTAAGTCTTAAGCAGAGGCCTGCTCACGCCAAAGGATCTCAGTCTCCTCAGGAGGTGGAGGCAACTCTAGCCTTTCTTGTACAGGGCGTCAGTGTTGTGAGTCTGGTCCAATTTGTTGTTGAGGTGAACACCCAGGTATATGAAACTGTCCACAGCCTCTATGTCCTGCCCCTGGATGTTCACCGGCGAGTGAGGTGGTGGTTTCCTCCTGAAGTTGATCACCATCTCCTTCGTCTTACTGGTTGCACAAGTGGTTGCTCTCACACCAGTCCACAAAGTCTGTGATGACCGACCGGTACTCCAGCTCGTTCCCCTCAGACACACGACCCACAATGGTGGAGTCATCAGAGAATTTCTGGAGATGGCAGCTGCCCATGTTGTAGGTGAAGTCCAAGGTGTAAAGGGTGAAGAGGAAAGGCAAGAGGATGGTGCCCTGGGGGGCCCCGGTGCTGCACCTTACCACCTCAGACTCCACTCCTGCATCCTCCATCTTCCCCTGCAGCAGCGCAGGTCTGATGCTGTTGAAAGCGCTGGAGAAATCAAAGAACATGACTCTTGCAGCGCTCCCGCCGGCCTCCAGGTGAGTGAGCGCCCACTGCAGCAGGTAGATGACGATGTCATCTACCCCGATGTTGGGCCTGTAGGCGAACTGCAGCGGGTCCAGGATATCGCTCACCATGGTGCGGAGGTGAGACAGATCGAGACGCTTCATGGTCTTTATGAGGTGGGAGGTCAGGGCAACTGGTCTGTAGTGGGCCGGTTCCTTGGTGTGCTGTGTTTTGGGAACCGGGACCACACAGGTCTTCCACAGGGTAGGGACCACCCCCAGGCTGAGGCTCGTGTTAAAGATGTGGCTGAGGACCTCACAGACCTCATCTGCACAGGTCCTCAGCAGCCTCGGGGAGATCCCATCAGGTCCTGCCACTTTCCTCTGCTTCAGCAGCAGGAGCTGGCCTCTCACCTCAGTCGGAGTCACAGTGAGGTGTGAGCTGAGGTGGGCTGGTGCTGAATACAGTCCGGAGTGAGGAGGAACAAAGTCCGGGATGCAGTGGAGGTGGCCAGGGGGAAGAAGGTGGGGGTCCAAGGGAATGGAGGGCTGGCTGCTGGAGACGTGTGGAGAGCCGAGAGCAGGCAAGGGGTAAGTGTGGAGTAGCCAAAATGGCTAAAGTAACTGTTTAGCTCCTCTGCAAACCGAGAATCTCCATCTGTAGTCCTGCTGGCACCCTGCCCAAATCTGGAGGTGGTCTTGAGGCCTCTCCACACGTCCCTGACGTTGTTCTGGGCCAGTTGCTCCTCCATCTTCTTTCCGTACTTCTTGGCCCAGATCCTCCACTGGAGTTCCTGTTGGACTCTACGCTGCTCCTCTCTGTCTCGTGAGTTGGAAGCCCTCTTCTTCTGGTTCATCAGGACCTTCAGCTCGGGGGTCACCCAGGGGTGGTTGTTGGGAAAGCACCGTACCCTCCGGGTGGGCACAGTGCTCTCCACACAGCAGTTAACGTAGTCAGTGACACACGGGGTCAGGCCGTTGATGTCTTCTCCATGAGAGTTTTGAAACATGCTCCAGTCTGTGGTTCTGAAACAGTCCCTCAGCCTCTCAGTGGCCTCTTCAGTCCAGAGTTTCACCGACCTTTTCTGCACTCACTCTCACCCTGGGTGTGTATTGGGGGAGCAGGTAGACGAGGTTGTGATCTGAGCGTCCGAGCGAGGGGAGGGGGGCGGAGGTGTAAGTGTCCTACACATTAGCGTAAAAAAGGTCCAGTATTCTATTGTCCCTGGTTTTACAGGTGACAGCAGGAAACCGATAGATTGCCTATTCTGGGTAGGGAATGCAGTCTTGCCCCAAGTGAAGGATTTCAAGTACCTTGGGCTCTTGTTCACCAGTGAGGGGACGATGGAGCATGAGATTGGCCGGAGAATCGGTGCAACAGGGGTGGTATTGCATTCGCTCTACTGTACTGTTGTGACGAAAAGGGAGCTGAGATAAAAGCTGAAGCTCTCAGTCTACTGGTCAGTCTTCGTTCCTACTCTCACGTATGATCATGAGGGTTGGGTCATGACCAAAAGAACTAGATCACAGGTACAAGCAGCTGAAATGGGCTTCCTTAGGAGGGTGGTTGGTGTCTCCCTTCAGTGGTGGGCACAGCTAACCAAAAAGTTAACTTCGATAACCGCTAATCCGCTAACTGAAAAGTTAACTTTTATAATGCAGAAGTTACAACTAAAAGCTAAACCGATAACTTTTAGTATTGACTACAGTACACTGGTAGCTACTGAAACAACGAGCCAGTGCTTCAGGCTCAGATCAGCCTTCTCTCAGCAAAAGAGACCTGGGCTCGTATGCACAAAGCAGCCTCAAACAAAAAATAGCTCCTAGTGACATTATTGCAAGAAAAATCTTAGAATTTCTCGAATTCTTACACATTTCTTAGAATTTTCCCTTGGTAAGATGAAAGTTGTCCACAAAGCACCTTAGGCCTTAAGAGAACTCTTAAGGTGCCAAAGTGGTAAGAGTAGTGAGGAGGACTTTTAAGAAGCCTAAGAGTGTCTCCACATAATCCACGTAAGGCCCCGGGCCCAGACTGTGTCTCTCCTGCCACCCTGAGACACTGCGCTGTTGAGCTGGCCCCAGTCTTCACGGGGATCTTCAATACCTCCCTGGAGTCATGCCATGTCCCAGTCTGTTTCAAGTCCTCAATCATAGTTCCAGTCCCCAAGAAACCACGCATCACTGGACTTAATGACTATAGGCCTGTGGCTCTCACGTCTGTAGTCATGAAGACCTTCGAACGCCTGGTTTTATCCCACCTGAAGTCACCGACTCCCTCCTGGACCCCCTGCAGTTTGCCTACAGAGCCAACAGGTCTGTAGATGATGCCATAAACCTGGCCCTGCACTCCATCCTGCAGCACCTGGACTCCCCAGGAACCTACGCTAGGATCCTGTTTGTGGACTTCAGCTCTGCATTCAACACCATCCTTCCAGCTTTGCTCCAGGACAAGCTTTCTCTGCTCCACGTGCCCAACTCCACCTGCAGGTGGATCACAGACTTCCTGACGGACCGGAGTCAGCGTGTGAGGCTGGGAAAAAATGTCTCGAACACTCGGGTTCTCAGCACAGGATCTCCACAAGGCTTTCCCCTCTGCTCTTCTCCCTGTACACTAACTGCTGCACCTCCAGCCACGACTCTGTAAAGCTCATCAAGTTTGCGGACGACACCACCCTCATTGGACTCATTTCGGATGGGGATGAGTCTGCCTACAGGAGGGAGTTGGACCGGCTGGTGACCTGGTGCAGCAGCAACAACTTGGAGCTCAACGCCCAGAAAACAGTAGAAATGATCGTGGACTTCAGGCAAGCCACAGCCCCCTCGCCCTCACCAACAGCCCCATCACCACTGTGGTCTGTCACCGCTTCCTCGGCACCACCATCACCCAGGACCTCAAGTGGGAGTCAACCATCAGCTCCCTCATCAAGAAGGCCCAGCAGAGGATGTACTTCCTGCGGCAGCTGAAGAAGGCCAAGCTGCCTGTCCAGCTGATGGTGCAGTTCTACACGGCCATCATTGAGTCCATCCTCTGCTCCTCCATCACAGTGTGGTACGCCGGGGCCACAGCCAGGGACAGACACAGACTGCAGCGCATTGTGGCCTCTGCTGAGAAGGTGATCGGCTGTAGCCTTCCATCTCTCCATGACCTGCACGTCTCCAGGACTCTGGGCCGAGCAGGTCGGATCACAGCTGACCCTTCTCACCCTGCACACGGTCTGTTCAAACCACTCCCCTCGGGCAGGAGGCTACAGTCCATCCGGACCAGAACCTCCCGCCATAAGAACAGTTTCTTCCCCTCTGCCGTTAGACTCATGTACTCCTCATAACTCAGTCACCTTAAGCTTAACTCTGTCACTTTATCATTTTATCACGGGTCACTTTAGACAGTGTACTTTGGTTTTTAATTGCACTCCTCCCACTGCACTGTTTTTTTCTGTTTTTCTGTTGCACACAGCCTTTCATATTTCATTTTTTTTATCTTATATTTTATCGTATTTTGACACATATGTTATATTTTATCTTAGCATTTTATCTCTTCTTAATATTGCACCATTGTACTGAAGCAAATTCCTAGTCTGTGAATCCTGTTCACTGGCAATGGCAATAAACTTCTTCTGATTCTTCTGATTCTGATTCTTCTTAAGCAGACAAGCTCGTGGACAACACAGAGAGGAAGCAGAGATATTCTCTGTCTGTAGGATGACAGTGAGTCAGTTACACTCTACCAGCTTGATCTACGTAATTATTTTATGTTAATTTACTGCCTTCATGTATTTATAAATTGTTTAGGTTATCATATTCACACATTATCATTATTTCTATTATCAGTATTGATATTTTATTTTATTTTTACTTACGTTTTGTCATTTGATTTACAATTATATTATGTACTACATTGAACTTATTAATACTCATGCACCCACGCACACTTTTAATATGTAGATAATTGGCATGTGAATGAGACATGTTCAAACATCTTCAAGCTGTGCAACAATTCATTTTGTGGTGAACTGCACGAAATAATGAAAGACAAGCGAGAGCCTTTGTCTTTTTGGCACTTGCCACTAGGAGGCGCTCTTATTTTTCAGATAAAACAACACAGGGACACAATACACTTTTCACTTATGGTGACAACATGGTGCCGCTTAACTCACTAAACCAATTATGCATTTCTCAATGCAGTTATATGATTGGTTGATTTTACTGTTCATTCATACGTCGCAGTGCAGAGCGCATTCTTTTTTAAATTTCCCCTTCCCTGTCATGCTGTCGTCTAGTTGCGGGGTTTGGTCATGTTTGCCCTCCTAAGTTTAGGGTATGTTTGAGTTTGGTCTGTATGTCCCGTCTTTGTCAATTGTCATGTGTAGGTGAGTATGCTTCTTCCTCCCTGGCCCCGTGTGTATGATGCAGTGCCCCGGTTAGGTGTGTGTGTGTTTGCCTCTTAAAGGGGCGGTCTCTGTACCGCTAGTGTCTCTTTGGATTTTGTTTTGCTTTGTTGTACTGATGTAACAGTTTATAATACTGTGGCTAAGTTCTCATGGCTGTTGTATAACATTTGCATTTTGTGGAGTTACACTTTCAGCAGCAGTTCCATCACATCTGTTCTGAAGCAATACTCATGGTTCTTAGATTCTGGTATATCAGAGTTGCGTGTCTGGTTGCTTTATTATGCATCTTGTCTCTGGCTCCTTTGATTATTATAGGTTGACTGTCACTTGTCTTTTGTGTTTTTTTTATTGTTTGGTAGAGTTTGTTCTTGCATATGATGTTTGGGTCCTGATTTATGCCTCTTGTTTTCTTTGATCTATGTTTATGCATTATAGTTTCTTTCTAGTGTCTTTGGTTATTCTATGTTAAATGTTTTTCTCTTAAATGCTTAGTTGGTTATGGGTTATGCTCTTATGTTATTTAGTCTTGAGGATCTCGTGGTTTACTGCCCTCATGTGTTCATTTCAAGTTCTTCACGTCTTGATTGCCTTTGATTATTTGCACCTGTTTTTCTTGAGTCTGCTTATTTAAACCACACCTTGTTTGTTTTTTCTTTGAGCTGTAATACATCATCTGGATTTTTGACATCCTGCTGAGTCAGTCTGCTTGCTTCTGGGTTCCTAAATCTGTTTAGCTCTTGGTCCCCACCCCTTGACAGAATGGACCCACCAAATCAGGACCCCGCAAGCAGTACTCTGGACATTCCAAAGCTTAAGGCTGTTTTTTTCTCAACTGAAGTTTTTATTTGATTGCTATCATTGCTGCAGCATTCCTGGCAAGCAATCAGAATTTGTGTGTCAAGCACTGGACTTGGTGGTGGGCAATAGGTGGATAGTGGACTTGTTTCCGGATTTTTTGTTCATTGCTTTGTTTAAAATGGGGAAGCTTCCTGATTGGGTGAGGAGCCCTGAGGACTTTTTTGTCAAGTCAGGAATCAGCCTTATCAGGCTCACACACTCAGTCATCTACTTGTCTCCCTGTTACACCTTCTACAGCTAACCCCCATAGCCAAGATCATCCCACGGATGCACTCACAGACATGGAATTAGCTGGAATTTCCTGTCTTCTGCCCCGAGTGAGTCTGACTCTAACTCTGTTTTGCATTCCCACACAGCCATGATAAAGAAACTGTTAACTAAACTGCAATCACCAGTCATTTTGGAAAATCAGGTCTCCAGACAGATTGTTCTTTCAGCTCTCTCGCACTCCCTCAATAGTCTGCGCATGGATATTGCTCTTCCTCCTGCCAGCTCTCAGCCCAGAACTCTTGTTCCTGAACCAGGCTCCGGGAATATTAAACATTTGTCACAGCCCATGGAACCAGCGAGTCTTCCTCAATCACCACCCCTGCCGGAGACCACCAGTGGCACTGGCAGAACCCGGAAAAAGAGGAGCAAATGCCGTTCCGCTTATGATGAAACTCATCAGCAGGCTGCGGAGCTGGTCCTTTCTCCCTCAGTGGCAGCTGTGGGGCAGATCCGGCTTGGGGGTGGGGAACACTTGTAACGGCTGTGATTTATTTTTCAGGTCTGTCAGCGAGTCCAGCAGCCCAGACGATGAGGCAGGGAACACCTATGCTGGCTCAATTGACGTCACAAAAGGGAATCCTGATCTTGCCTCTGACGCCATCACAGTGGAGGTGGGGCCACTTCAACCCATGCTTGAAAACATCACTTTAGAGCATCAAGTTTTCACATCTGAGAGAGGCACCTCAGAGAGGACAGACTTTGTATCTTTACAACAATATAACTGTGGTACTGATGTGAGTTGTGACAGAAATCAAAACAGTTCTAATGACAGTGAGGGAAATAATGGTAATCCTTCAGACCTCTGTTCTAGGCAGAATATAGACCCGGAGCCATGTTTAAATTTTCAGGCTCACGTAGATAGAACAGACACATCTTTAGATCCAGCTCTTGCCAACCCGAATTTTATACAATATTTTGATTCACATAACAAGGATTTAAGTGATTCTACTCACCTTGAATCTGGTCTGGAGCAAAGTATTTCGCACCCAAGTTTAACTGCCCTTCCTGAAACAGACTTGTCAAATTCAGCACTGACGTCTAATATAACCCCTTTGACTCTAGATGGTAAAGGAACTGATCCAAGTCATAATGAGCAACGCTTTGATACGGTTAATTGTACTGATCAAACTATTTCTTGTATTATGGGTCAATTTCTGAAGAATTAATGCATACCCTCAGTAGAGGGACTCAAAGGGATAATGTCCTCTGATCCTATGTGTTCTTGTTCCAGTGTCGGTCAGTTTAATTGGGGGAGATGACATTAGTGAACAAGGTGTTTGTGCTCACTGTTATTTGCCATTAAACAGGTTAGTCCTAAACAGAGACCCACCTGCTGGGACTTTTGATGACACTGTGGACCCTGAAGGGTTAGTCAACCTCAACTCTGCCCCTACGGTGGACCCTGGAGGGTTGCACAGTTCCAGTTCTGCCTCTGTCATGGGCCCTGGAAGATCACATGACCCCAACTTGGTCTCCACTGGGGTTCCTGGAGGGATGCACAGACTCCGATCTGGCCCAAATGCTGGCTTCACCCAGCCAACAGGCCGGTCTCCGTTTGTGGTGATGGACTCCTGCCGACCGAAGAGCCAGCCTCCTGCGGCGTCCAGGATCTTCAGCCAGCCCCCTGCAGCGTCGGGGATCTTCGGCCAGCCTCCTGCGGCATCAGGGGTCTTCAGCCAGCAGCCAGCCTCTGCTTTCTGCAGGGGCCTGCCTATGAGCTCAGGGTTTGATGTTCGTTCATATATCCTGGTCTCTGGACTCGTGTGCCCTGGTTTGTGGGAGGTCCTGCCTGTCCTCCACCCTCCTCCCCCCCATGGTGGGTTTTCTGGGGGGCGGGGTTGTTTCTGGGTTTTTTGTTTGGTGTCCCTGTTTTCATTTCCCATCCGTTATTTTTCTGTTTGCCTCCTGTTTTCTTTTTTTGAGCTGTCAGGGGACAGCTCTTGGAGGGGGGGTTCTGTCATGCTGTCGTCTAGTTGCGAGGTTTGCTCATGTTTGCCCTCCTAAGTTTAGGGTATGTTTGAGTTTGGTCTGTATGTCCCGTCTTTGTCAATTGTCATGTGTAGGTGAGTATGCTTCTTCCTCCCTGGCCCCGTGTGTATGATGCAGTGCCCCGGTTAGGTGTGTGTGTGTGTGTGCCTCTTAAAGGGGTGGTCTCTGTACCACTAGTGTCTGTTTGGATTTTGTTTTGCTTTGTTGTACTGATGGAACAGTTTATAATAGTATGGCTAAGTTCTCATGGCTGTTGTATAACATTTGCATTTTGTGGAGTTATACTTTCAGCAGCACTTCCATCATGTCTGTTCTGAAGCAATACTCATGGTTCTTAGATTCTGGTATATCAGAGTTGCATGTCTGGTTGCTTTATTATGCATCTTGTGTCTCTGGCTCCTTTGATTATTATAGGTTGACTGTCACTTGTCTTTTGTGTTTTTTTATTGTTTGGTAGAGTTTGTTCTTGCATATGATGTTTGGGTCCTGATTTATGCCTCTTGTTTTCTTTGATCTATGCTTATGCATTATGGTTTCTTTCTAGTGTGTTTAGTTATTCTATGTTAAAATTTTTTTCTCTTAAATGCTTAGTTGGTTGTGGGTTATGCTCTTATGTTATTTAGTCTTGAGGATCTCCTGGTTTACTGCCCTCATGTGTTCATTTTAAGTTCTTCACATGTCTTGATTGCCTTTGATTATTTGCACCTGCTTTTCTTGAGTCTGCTTATTTAAACCACGCCTTGTTTGTTTTTTCTTTGTGGGTCTATTGTCTACTGTTTGAGGGTTAGAGAGTGCTGCCATTTCTTTCCAGTCTGGTTTGTGAGTACTGTGTTCTGTTTGTTTCTTTGGTTGAGAATTGCATTTTTTAATATTTGGCATCCTGTGTCCCTCACCAAGTGGTTAGCATTGTTTTGTTAGTTTTCACTTTGAGCTGTAATAAATCATCTAGATTTTCGACAAACATCCTGCTGAGTCAGCCTGCTTGCTTATGGGGTCCTGAATCTGTTTAGCTCTTGGTCACCACCCCTTGACATTCCCTTTCCGTGACAACCAATCACATCTCTTACAACGGCATAACTAGCAACGGGGTCAACCCCGCCTCCTCAGTTTGTGTCCTTCTTATTCAGACTCACTCTCAGACACCTGCTGGCTCACTTATAGGCTAAGATTCCTTGCCAGGAAATTTTAGGCTAAATTAGGAGCTCTTTGAGAGGACGTTGAGCTGCTTCATGTATAAGGGCCCTGGTGAGGTGAAGAAAAGAGAAAATATCAGCTATATGTTTTAGTTTTAAAGTAATACACTAATTTTGAACGTTTTAGCATTTACGGACACACATGCCGCAGTGCATTATTGGAGAATTGCCATCTACTGGCCATCCATTAGATGGCAGTGTGAATAGCAATTGCCACACATTTGCTACAAGTGCTGAATCACTTAACAATTTTCAGTTTTCAAATTGCCTTTTTTTTTACAAATGAAAAAAATGCCATATTTGCAAATACAGATTTATTTGTAAAACCCACCACACATTTCAATAACTTGTTATACCCACCAACCACTGATGTCAGGAAACTAATTTTCCCATAATGCATTGAGGCATGTGTGTCTGTAAATGCTAAAACCTTCAGAATTAGTGGATTACTTTAAAACTAAAACATATAGCTGATATTTTCACTTTGTAAAATGACAGAGGTGACGTTCAATTTTTCTGGAATTACTTTGTTTAAAATTTTTTTAACCATAAGTCAAAACTGTTTTCCTGTGCACAACTTGTGATACGCCTGCAACTTCATATGGTGTGAAATTTTTTTCCCCTTTCCCTTCCTTTATCTCTGGTAGTCAGCTCTCCTCTGTCTGCAGAGGATAGAGGTCTACCACTCATAGCTGTCTATCTACTACAAAACATGGAATAGACAAGCACTAAAATCTATGATTCCAGACTTTACAAATGTTAACTATTAAAGTTTATTCCCTATGCCCACAAAAATATGTTAGTGGTCTAAAAGTCCGAACTAAGTTTATCGGAAGCTAATTGATCCGCTGATGGTTTTCAAAGTTATCTAAAAAAAAAAAGCTAATAAGCTAATGAAAACGCTATCTTTGATAATTAGCGGATTAGCAGAACAGTTCTACAGTTCTTACTAAGCGCTCACTTTTAGTTCTGTCAGCTACTGACAAGCCATTTTCGAGTTTAAGCATTGCCGAGGGTTCTGACTAAAATCAAAAGTGATCAAATCCAAAAACGAACGAGCTGAAGCTTCTGTCTTAAGTAGTCAGACGGCTGTGAGCTCAGTCGTCCCCCAGCAGAAGAGAGCAGAGCGGGCTGGCTGGCTGAACCATCTCAGCTGGTTCTTTTCAATGTTAAGGAGTAGCTGCTCTACTCCGAGCTCCCCACAAGTGACCGAGCTTCTCATCTTACCTCTAAGGGAGACAGTGGTGGGCACAGTTCCACTAATTAGCAAAGCTAACTTTTTTGTTAACGGATTAGCATTTCAGATAATTTTGAAAATCATCAGCGGAACATTTAGCTTCCGCTAACTTTCAGTCCACTAACTTTTTTTTTTTTTGCTGCCATAGTGAATGAAACCTAACGGTCAAAATTATACATGTTAATATCTAACTGTTGTGTGTTTTGCAATAGTCAGACAGCTGTGAGCTCAGTCTAGGGTTGCCAACCGTCCCTTGAAAAACGGAATCGTCCCTTATTTGGAAATAAAAGTGTGCGTTCCGTATTGACCTGAAACGGGACGCAGTTTGTCCCGTATTTCTGTGAGAATCAAAAAGTCTGTAAAATGTCAATGGAATTGACTGGCGCTTTATATGGAAACTTATGGTAAATTTGAGCCCAGCCTCTCTCCTGCTTTTCACCAATGAGCTGACAGACACGAGTTGACAATACAGAATCACTCTTATCTCATTGGTCGAGGGACATCTGCTCGCAAGAAGATACCGACGTCATGAGCCGACGACGGTCGCTCGACGACAATAACAAAGCAGCATGGCTGATATCTATACGGACACCGACACTACGGGCAGCAATGTCTGTAACGTCGTTACTACTCCTCCTAAAAAAAAACAACAAACAAAAAAGAATGAAAAAATACAGGGGCGAATGAGAAAAGGAAAATGGCTGGGTGGAAAAGGTGCGCGACAACAGTATTGTTTACTTTTCAGACTTTATTTTTTGCACTTTTTATTACACTAAATGTGTAAATGTGCACTGTTACATTGTTTTGCACTGTTACATTGTTTTGGATGATGCAAATTTTCTATTGTTTTTTTTTTGTTAATTTTTTTTTTTTTTTAATTTATACAATTTAAGTTAAGAGCAGGGGTGGTGGCCAAGTGGTTAATGCGCTTGGTTTTAGTTCGGAAGGTTCAGGGTTCAAATCCCACCCCTGCCACATTTCTCCATGTAATGTGGAGTTGCGTCAGGAAGGGCATCTGGCGTAAAACCTGTGCCAAATCAACATGCAGATCCACCTTGGATTTGCTGTGGCGACCCCGAGTGCAAACAAGGGAGCAGCCGAAGGGACTTACTTATACAATTTAAGTTAAGCAATAACACTACAGAGATTTATTTTAAAGAAGACAGAATGCTCATATTGAAATTGTGATTGAAAATTTATTTTGCACTAAAAATAAATTGCTAAATAATAATTTGTTTTCCACGTGTTCATATCAGAACAAATGCATGTATGCATCTACTTAAATTCAGGGTCAAGTCAACAGTAGGTAAGTCCCTTTGGCTGCTCCCTTGTTTGCACTTGGGGTCGCCACAGCAAACCCAAGGTGGATCTGCATGGTGAATTGGCACAAGGTTTACACAAGTTTTACGCCGGATGCCCTTCCTGACGCAACTCCACATTACATGGAGAAATGTGGCAGGGATGGGATTTGAACCCGGAACCTTCTGAACTGAAACCAAGCGCATTAACCACTTGTCCACCACCTCTGCTCGTCAAGTCAGTCAAATGGTTAAAAATCGTTTCACACAGATGCTGGGAAGGGTGAAGGCAATGGTCAGTCGGCCAGTCGGCCCTGGCAGTGAGGTGTCCCTTATTTATTTTTCAGAGAGTTGGCAACCCTAGCTCAGTCCTCCCCCAGCAGAAGAGAGCGAAGCGGATGACAGACGTCTGACTTGTGCGTTTTTGGGTTTGTGATTGCTTTTGATTTTAGTCAGAAGCCTTGACGGTGCTTAAACTCGAAATTGGCTTATCAGTAGCCTACAGTACTAAAAGTTGGTGGCTAGCGGTTAGCTGTAACTTCTGCAAAAAAAAATTTGTGGTTTATCGGTTTCCAAAAGTTTAGAAAAGTAACGCTTATATTTCTCAAACTTCCAAACAAATAACACAAACACTTTAACTAAAATAGAATAAGGAGTTAGCACAGATATTATCTAACAGTGTATAGACGTCACATTTGCAGTTGGAGACAAAGTCTCTGTAATCAATCCCAGCAACTTGAGTATAACCTTTGGCCACATACCTGCTTTGTATGTTTTTGTCTCATCTGGATTTTCTTTGTGTCGACCCATCTGCCCCACCACTGAATTGGGGGGCAGAAGGGCCGACAGAGTCAGTCTGACACCTTTGGCAGTGAGGTCAGGGTGAAGGTGTCATTTTCCTCAAGAGAATCAGCTTCCTCCTTCATAGTTCTGACCCACAAATCTGAATTTGATGACTTCATGGCCTCCTTCAGAGTTCGGTGTATATCAGATATAACTTCTGCTCTCTCTTCTTGGATAACGTGGATTGTGTGGACTCTCACCCTCCCCTGTAGTTGTATCCATGTCACTAATCTCTGCTTTAGGCTCCTGTCTGATTGGTTTGACGATGTCAGTTTTTGGTTGGTGGCTTTCAGTCGTCTCCTTGTACAGAATCTTTTCTCTCATGTCCAGATCTGTCTGACTCGGACCCTCATTTACACATTTGGTGATGAACTTCACCAACCTGTTTTTGAGTTCTCTTCCTGTGTCTGGATAAAAGACAAGATATGAAGAGCTGTTTTTGTCATAACTCACAAAACCCCATTTTTCATATTGTGAGTTCAGCTTTTTTTGTTATGTTTGTGGACACAACACACCGACCCAAATGTTTTCATCCTTGAAAGATCAGACTTCTTCTCTGTCCCATTTTGATAGGGACAATAAGGAGCTGAGGTCTCATGCTGAACAGTGTTTTGACAAAGCAGTGACTGAAACTGGAGATGTAAACTCTGTGCTGTTATCTGATCTGATGCACTTGATTTTTCCATCAGATGCTCCATCAGCAATGAACGTGTCACTCTTAGCTTTCAAAAAATACACAGAAGTAGCTCCTGAATAGAGATCAGTGAAAAACAGTCTCTGCATGAATAATATAATCTGTGACGCTCTCATAAACAGCTTTTTGAAGGGATGTCAGCTCCATATACAGGCTGATCACACGTGGCTTCACCTGACCAGCATCATGGTCTCTGAGAATCTGAAGCACCTTCCTGCCATCGTCCGCTGCATCTCTCATCACAAGTGACAGACTTTTATCATCCAACACTTGAATCACTTCAACAAACACCTCTTCATTTCTTTCAGCATCTTCATCTGCAGCCTCATCACCTTCATCTGGCTCTTGCAGTTTGGTCATCTTTAGACCGAGCAGACGCAAGTGTGTGAGAAACCTAGTTTCCCATAATTCATAGTTTTTCTCATCTCAATCGAGACATAATCAGCTCCAGCAGCTTCCAAACTCGTCATAAAAGGACTGGAATACTGTGTCTTAACATAACACAGGAATAAACTCACACACAACTTTCAGTTTGTTTGGCATGAAAACTGCTCACAGGAGCAAAGTCACAGTCATTTATTGATTATCTGCTGCACTCTGACAATGACAGAAAGTGTGAAGAGCACATTCAAGTATCCAAGAGTTCAACACCTTTAAATTACAGGATTGATGGAGAAAATATAGCTTTTTTCTTTTTCTCGTCTCTGAAAATCTTATCCATATTCCAGTCCAGTAGGTGGCGGTAATGCAACGATAATTCGTCACCGTTATTAGAATCCAACGAAGAACTGTTTCCTGTTGTCGTCCGAGGCTAAAGCTAGTTAGCTAGAGACGCTGGAAACTCTTCTTCGAACAGATCAGACTTCACTCTGTGATCCTCGAATATGTTTTCGAATATGGTCCAGAAGCACAAAAGTCGACAGTAAACTGTAAGAAGAAGAAAAGGCGAAGTTAGCACGAAAAGGTGGAACAGCTGACAAGGTTGTTGAAACAGCGGCTAACTGCTGCTAATGCTGAGATATGGTAGAAACAAAAAAATCACGGAGCAGCAAAAAGAAACTAGTGGATTTAAAGAAGAGAAGAAATTAGTCAACGTGCTAGAAGCTGTTTTCAAGCCTGAAGTTCGCTGATCCAGAGCAGGTTTGTCCACTAAACTTTATTTCAGACCAACTCCACCACATCCAAATGATAGCTGTTACTTTGTGTTGGAGTTCTTATTATAGTGTTTTCATGTGACGTATATGTCACGTCATTTTTTTGTCCCGCGGCCATTCTGGCTTACGACGCGGTGGCCGCTGTGATACGCTTCGTGCATTTGGCGAACAATTGCAGAAGCTTCAACGTCGGTGTGAAGAAGCCTCACGGCACCGTGGCGCTGAGAGAGATCCGCCGCTACCAGAAATCCATTGCTCCCAGAATTTTATTATTTTATTCGGCAATAAAATTATATAAGAATACATTAAAAACAGCAAGACATAACACACTGACATTTTCTACCCAATTAAGTAAGTATTTTCCAACTCTAGAACCAATGACACTGAATAGCTAACTCACTTTTGCTCCGTCTTAGAGATCATTACTTTTAAACTTGCAGGAATGAGTGAGTGAGAAAAAGCGCGCACACCGCAGACACCGGGATGTTTTGTTTTGTCTGCTGATCACAAGGATAGCTGGATCCGGTCGAGCTTGTGGTCGTTTGTAGACAAAATATCAGTCTTTCCATTGGTACCAAGTATTATCTTATTTGCGCAAAAACTACAGCAGTGATCTGGAACTGTTTGTAGTGATGCAAACCTCTGAACATAAAAATAATCCTCTATCAAACTTTGTTCAGTTTGTTGTAGAAACACTGAGCTTCAAAACGCAGCATCCTGATAACCAGTTAGAATCAGAAGACTTAATTTATCCTGAAGGAAACTGCTGAAGTTCTACCTGCACAGATAAACAGATACAAGTCGACATGAAGAGCAGGAGACTGGATAAGAAAAATAACCATCCTAAGTTCTTTCAGCTTCTTTTTTTTTTGGTCAGGATCGCCACAGCAGATCTGATCACACATGGGGTAATCACAATCTGTAATCGTACTCAATTATAATCATTACATTTTTTTTCATGTAATCTAATGTAATCTGTAATTTTAACCAAAGTAGATAATTGTAATCATAATTTAATTGTAATCTTTGCAGAAAAATTGTAATTGTGAGAATGATGTCAAGATGACTCTAAAATAAAATTTATCTTAAATAGTTTAACAACAAATTAGATTTCCTTTCCATTCGTACCAACAATATGCAAGGAGATTGTGTGACATTTCACTGGTCGCACAATACTGTACAGCAGATCAGTTGCAGGGTTTTCTCCAGAAATTTTTAGTATAGCGGTGCTGTTGGCAATTATCACCCGAGGCGGCGCGCGTTGCGAGTCATTTTGACTGGTTTTAGATGCATTGAAAGCAAGAATAATAGACAAAAAAAATTACACTTATGTTATAATATCAAAGTTCTTTTTTGGATGTTTCTGTCTAAGTTATAATAAAATAAATAACATTGAAAAGTTTAAAAACACATTCATGTTTGATGGACATAACATTTGCTGTCCTCTTCAAAAATGACACACTGTACCTGTCATGTTGGCAGTTTAGTTTTTTCTTTTTAACATTTCTGAGTGGGATTGCATACTTTTTAAAAAACAATATAACCCCTAATTGTCTTGTTTGAACAAGAGCTAAATCTGGACTGATTTGATTGTCAAATCAGAATAAAATTTACTGCAAAGTAAGTTCTCACATAGAAGTAATTTGATCTGGTGTCATTGGTGCATAAACAACAATAATAAAATGACAATGAAAAAATACTTCTGCAAGAAGTAAAGAAGTAAATTTGCTCTTTTAAAGATGAAATCCTGGATGGAAAAACTTTCTGAATCACTTTTTCACGCTTTGTTTTACTGAGGCTGTGTGGTGAAGATGATAGTTGATTAAAATTGCTTCGCTGCTTTTTTACAGCGTGTCGTGTCGTCCTCTCTCTCTCCTCTCTCGCTGGCTCCTCCTCTCTCTGTGAGGGGACAAGAGACTCGTCACTCTCACACGTCTTTGCGGCTTATTTGAGTAAACTTTGGAAACATGAAGGCTTTCATCTGTAAAATAAAGTCTTAATGTGTCACTAGCTATGCAGGCAGAAGAAGCTCTTTTTATTAGAAGTCTTCGACAGAGTTTTTGTTCTTTCACTGAGAGACCACGTGCTGTCTCACTCTGAGCTGTGGCTCTCCTCGGCTTGGCTGGCTGCTGGCGGGGGAGGGGCGAGCAAGCCGCAGTCCGTCCAGCACAAACAGCCTGGCTGGAATAATAATATCAGAGCATGGTGCAGTATAACGGCGCTGTCATAACAGCATAATGGCGCAGCGCCGTTGTTCCATTGTCTGGGGAGAACCCTGAATTGTAAACTCTGATTATCATCAGAATAGAAAGGCATGTAGCAACCACAAACAGTATAATAAACTTTACCTCAAAAATATTTTGGCACTAATGTCAAATGACAAAGACTGTTTCAGTACAAATGCGTACCAGGAAAAAATGAGGTAATACTGAAATACAAGAAAGCTCACCTTTCTTACATACTACATGTACTAGGCTGACCTGAAAAAACGTTGTTTTACTTCTCCGGTTACTGGGTCAGCCATGGCATGTCAGGCCCACTACATGGACGACATACAGACACAAAATACTGATAAACATAGAGAAATTACTTGGATTTAAATGGCAGTTCTCATGTCGGCTGTGTTTGGTACGAGTGACCTTTGACCTCTCCTACAATGCAGTGTGTCACCTGAGATTCCGATATGGGTTATTTTAGACTGAACACCAAATATCAGGGAAAATAAACAAGACACCTTCTGCTTTATGATGAATACATGGACAGTTCAGCTTGGTGATGGAATGATGAAGCCGATCAATCGATTTTATCGATTACAGTTTTTCCTCATTTTATTTATACACACTAACATGGAACGATGCACACATTTCATAAAATCTGAAGCTGTTGTATCAACATCATGACTCCAAACTGCTGAATTCTGATCACAACACCATGGTTTCACTCAAAGATTCTAAATCACAGTGATGCAAACCTGTAAACATAAAAAATATAATTTATCAAACTTTGCTGTACAACCCCAATTCCAATGAAGTTGGCACGTTGTGTAAAATGTAAATAAAACAGAATACAATGATTTGCAAATCCTCTTCAACCTATATTCAATTGAATACACCACAAAGACAAGATATTTAATGTTCAAACCGATAAACTTTGTTTTTGTGCAAAATTTGCTCATTTTGAAATGGATACTTGCAATACGTTTCAACAAAGCTGGGACAGTGGTATGATTACCACTGTGTTACATCACCTTTCTTTCTAACAACACTCAATAAGCGTTTTGGAACTGAGCACACTAATTGTTAAAGCTTTGTAGGTGGAACTCTTTTCCATTCTTGCTTGATGTACAGCTTCAGTTGTTCAACAGTCCAGGGTCTCAGTTGTCGTATTTTGCTATTGATAATGCGCCACACATTTTCAATGGGTGACAGGTCTGGACTGTAGGCAGCCCAGTCTAGTACCTGCACTCTTACTACGAAGCCATGCTATTATAACACGTGCAGAATGTGGCTTGGCATTGTCTTGCTGAAATAAGCAGGGTTGTCCCTGAAAAAGACGTTGCTTAGATGGCAGCATGTGTTGCTCCAAAACCTGGATGTACCTTTCAGCATTGATGGTGCCATCACAGATGTGTAAGTGGCACATGCCATGGGCACTAACACACCCCCATACAATCACAGAAGCTGGCTTTTGAACTTTGCGCTGGTAACAATCTGGATGGTCTTTTTCCTCTTTTGTCCGGAGGACACGACATCCATGATTTCCAGAAACAATTTGAAACGTGGACTCATTAGACCACAGCACACTTTTCCATTTTGCTTCTGTCCATTTAAAATGACCTTGGGCCCAAAGAAGGCGGCGGCTTTTCTGGATGTTATTGATGTATGGCTTTCACTTTGCATGGTAGAGTTTTAACTTGAACTTGTAGATGTAGTGATGAACTGTGTTAACTGACAGTGGTTTTCTGAAGTGTTCCTGAGCCTACGCGGTAAGATCCTTTACACAATGATGTTGGTTTTAATGAGGGATCGAAGGTCACGGGCATTCATTGTTGGTTTTTGGCCTTGGCGCTTACATGTAGAAAGTTCTCCAGTTTCTCTGAATCTTCTGACTATATTATGGACTGTAGATGATGGAAACCCTAAATTCCTTGAACATTAAGAAACATTGTTCTTCAACTGTTGGACTATTTTTTCATGCAGTTTTTCACAAAGTGGTGATCCTCACCCCATCTTTGCTTGTGAATGGCTGAGCCTTTTGGGGATGCTCCTTTTATACCCAGTCATGACACTCACAATTGGTGTCCTCAGTTCCCATGCACTTATTGAGTGTTGTTAGAAGGAAAGGTAATGTAACACAGTGGTAAACATACCACTGTCCCAGCCTTTTTCAAACGTGTTACAGGCATCCATTTCAAAATGAGCAAATATTTGCACAAAAACAATAAAGTTTATCAGTTTGAACATTAAATACGAGGGCTGTGATAAAAGTATCCGACCTTATTATTTTTTTCAAAAACCATATGGATTTGAATCATGTATGATTACATCAGACATGCTTGAACCCTCGTGGGCATGTGAGAGTTTTTTCACGCCTGTCGGTTACGTCATTCGCCTGTGGGCAGTCTTTGAGTGAGGAGTGGCCCACCCTCTCGTCGTTTTTTTATTGTTTAGGAATGGCTCAGAGACTGCTGCTTTGTTTGATAAAATTTTTTTCAAAAACTGTAAGGCACAACTGAGTGGACACCATTTGATAAATTCAGCTGGTTTTCGGTGAAAATTTTAACAGCTGATGAGAGATTTTGGTGTGTAAGTGTCACTTTAAGGACGGCCCACGGCGCCTGATGGCGATCTGCGCTCCGAGGCGGCGTTGTCTCGCTGTTTCAAGCTGAAAACTTCCACATTTCAGGCTCTGTTCACCCAGTAAGTCATCAGAGAACAGAGAACTTTCAGAAGAGCTCGGGATCAGCAGTTTATTCGGACATTCACTGTTAAAGGAGATTTTGTAATGAAAGAACGTGTGGGCAGAAAAGTATGTCGGGCTGGTCCCGACCGCGGGGGGGGTCGCGACAGGAAAAACACCTCAGTTGGAAACCTTAACGGGCAAGTTGCAACATGCCCAGCTGTTAAACAATTTCTCAGATACTCACTTGCTGAAAGCCATCAAAAGCCGCCTGAATTTTACAAATGGTTTTCAACACGGAGGTGTTTTTCATGTCGCGGCGCAGACGGATTTGCCACATCATCACAGATCCGACTCGGCAAATTCGTCCGCACGTTCTTTCATTACAAAATCTCCTTTAACAGTGGAATGTCCAGGTAAACTCCTGATGCCGGCTTCTTCTGAAACTTCTCTGTTCTCTGACGACGACCTGGGTGAACAAAGCCTTAAATTAGGATGTTTTCAGCTCGAAACAGCCAGACGGACGCCACCCGACCGCGCCGTGCCGATCCGCTTTGTGGGCTGTCCTTAAAGCGAAAGAAACTCCACAATCTCTCATCAGCCGTTAAACTTTGCACCGAAAACCAGCTGAATTTCTCGAATAGTGTCCACTCAGATATCCCTCACAGGTCCTAAAAAATTTTGATAAAGCAACGTGCACCGTCTCCAACGGCTTCTCAGACAAAGAGATTCCGACGGGCGGGGTGGAGCACTCCTCACTCAAGGCCTGCCCACAGGCGAATGACGTCACCGACACGCGTGAAAAAACTCACGCATGCGCACAAGGGTTCAAGCATGTCTGGTGTAATCGCACGTGATTCAAATCCATATAGTTTTTTTTTTTTTTTTTTAAATAAAACTGCGGGTTTTATCACACACCTCGTATCTTGTCTTTGTGGTGTATTTCCATGTGGTGTATAGGTTGAAGAGGATTTGCAAATCATTGTATTCTGTTATTTACCTTTCACACAACGTCCCAACTTAATTGGAATTGGCGTTGTAGAAACACTGAGCTTGAAAACGCAGCACCCTGATAACCAGTTAGAATCAGAAGACTTAATTTATCCTGAAGGAAACTCCTGATGTTCCAACTGTACAGATAAACAGAGATACAAGTTGACATGAAGAGCAGGAGACCGGATAAGAAAAATAACCATCGTTAGTTCTTTTAGCTTCTCTCTTTTTGCTCAGGGTCATCACAGCAGATCTGATATGTATGTGCATGTTAATTTGGTACATGTTTTACACTGGATGTCCCTCCTGACACAAATCCACATGACATGGAAAATGAGTACGGGTGGTCTTGAACCAGTGCCTTTCTGCTTTGGAAGTGCACTAACCGCCACGCTTCCCAAAAATAAAAAATAATTATATCAGATCAGTTGTGTCGGACTAAATGTTACTGTCCCTCAAAAAATACTTGAGGCACCGATGAGACTCTGTGGGTTAGTCACTTGAGCGATGGCATCCTTTGGGTTGTCGAGTGGGCGGCCTCCTTCTTAGGTATTTCACTGATATGCCCATGACACCTCCAGAGGGTTCAGCAGTGAATCCCAGCATCTCAGGTTCACTCCCGAGATGCCATCAGCTCACTTGAAGGCCCAAAGAAGGTCCTTTCTCTTCATCCACAGCCACTGGCTCCCCTTCTCAGCAGCCCTTGAGAAGTCTTTGACTGCCTGCCGGTGGGCCCTTTCTTGCACTCACATCTCCCTGAGTTGCCTGGATGTTGAGGTGGCTACGAACCCTCTGCAGCCTACTTCAACTGAGCGTTTCTTCGCCTTCCAGCCATGTTGTGCATCAGCTGCAAGTTCTGTATACCTCAGCTTCTTTCGTTCATAGGCCTCCTCCACTGCACTCTCCCAGGGCACCGTGAGCTCAATGATGTAGATGAGCTTGAGCGAGTCTGACCAGAGAACAAGGTCTGGTTGCAAGATGGCAACTGCGATCTCAGCTGGAAAGCAGAGCTTCTTGCCCAACTCTGCCTGCAGGTTCCAGTCCCATGCTCTGCTCACCTGCCCAGTATCTAGACTTACGGTGGCGATGCTAGCTTGCCCCTCACCCTCCCGGACAAATAGTGCTAATTGCCTATGGGATGGTGGGGGAGGAAGGGTGTTCACTCTTTACCGTTGACTTTCCAGCACTGCTGCAAGACACTTTAGCACGTGGTTGTGCTGTCGGGTGTAGCGGCCTTGGGTAAGGCTGGTCTTGCATCCCACCAAGATGTGCTTCAGTGCTGCTGGACTTGCACATAGAGAGCATGTGGGGTCTTTGCCATGCCACTGGCTTAGGTTTGTAGGAGAAGGCAGGACATTGTAGGCAGCCCTGATGGTAAAGCTCACCTTAAATGCCTTCATCTCCCACAGCTCTTTCCAGGAAAGCTTCCTCTTCTCCACTCCTTCCCATGCGATCCATTGCCCTTGCTTTTTCTGTGCCACAGCTTGTGCACACCTTCCTGCTTCCTCTTCCCGACATACCTCCTGGTCCACCAGCTTGTGTCTCTTAAATGGAGTGGCCTTGTTCCATGCTGATGTACTGGCCCCAAGGCCAAGACCACTCCTCCCCTCCTGCACTCGGCCCACAAGGTCCCTGTGTCTGAGTGTTGCCTTTGCCTGCTCAGTTGCAGCCAATGGAGTCCACTTCCTCCAGGTGGCCAGGATGGGGGCAGTTTGGGCTACAAACAGATCGCTCGAATCCAGTAGCATCATCTCCAGTTTTACTTTGGCACACTTGTACTTCTTTGCCAGGCTGGAAATGGGCAAGTGTAACATCCCTTTTCCGTATTGTCCAATACTGCTAAAGCACCTGGGAAGATCAAGCTACTTCCTTATGTATGAGCTAACCAGTTTTTCCAGATTTTTCACCTTTTTTTTTTTTTTTTTTTTTAAACTCAATGTTTATTTTTCTTTATTTTTATATAAACACATACACACAAAAGAAGAACAAACAGCAGCATGAGAAACAGCAATCAAAGAAAAACATGTTTGATACATCACAGTATTCATGTCAATGACAGCAGAAAACAACAGAAACAAATACAGGTCATTGTATTAATAATGGCAGAACTGGTTTCCATCTCTCATCAAAAATTGGTTTCTGCAGTCTCAGTAAATACGTAATTTCTTCCATTTGGTACACGGTCCATACCTTCTGGATCCATATATTATAAGATGGAGGCTCTGGCTTCAACCATTTAATGGTTATGCATTTTAGTGCTACAGTAAGCAATAAATTTAAAAGATACCTTTCATTTCTCCTGTCCATATCTTCAGGAGCTGCACCCAATAATGCTATTAAAGGGATCTGTGGTATATCTCTCCTGAAGATCACTTTAAAGGCATCAAATATCTCTTTCCAAAAAAGGCTTAATTTAGGACATGACCAAAATACGAGGTCTGTGATAAAAGTAACGGACCTTATTTTTTTTTTTTTCAAAAACCATATGGATTTGAATCACGTGTGATTACATCAGACATGCTTGAACCCTCATGGGCATGTGAGAGTTTTTTTCATGCCTGTCGGTTACGTCATTCGCCTGTGGGCAGTCTTTGAGAGAGGAGTGGCCCACCCTCTCTTCGTTTTTTTATTGTTTAGGAATGGCTCAGAGACTGCTGCTTTGTTTGATAAAAATTTTTTCAAAAACTGTAAGGCACAACTGAGTGGACACCATTCAAAAAATTCAGCTGGTTTTCGGTAAAAATTTTAACGGCTGATGAGAGATTTTGGTCTGGTAGTATCGCTTTAAGGACGGCCCACGGCGCCTGACGGCGATCTGCGCTTCGAGGCAGCAGCGTCTCGCCGTTTCAAGTTGAAAACTTCCACATTTCAGGCTCTGTTGACCCAGTAAGTCGTCAGAGAACAGAGAACTTTCAGAAGAAGTCGGCATGAGGAGTTTATTCGGACATTCCATTGTTAACGGACATTTTGTAATGAAAGAACGTGCGGGCAGAGTCGCATGTCGGGCCGGACTCGACCGCGGGGGGTTGCGACAGGAAAAACACCTCAGTTGGAAACCTTAACGCGCAAGTTGGAACATGCCCAAGCTGTTAAACAATTTCTCAGTTACTCACTTGTTGAAAGCCATCAAAAGCCGCCTGAATTTTACAAATGGTTTTCAACACGGAGGTGTTTTTCCTGTCGCGGCGCAGACGGATTCGCCGGGTCATCACCGAAACAACTCGGCGAATTTGTGCGCACGTCTTTCACTACAACATGTCCTTAAACAGTGGAATGTCCGCATAAAGTCCTCATGCTGGCCTGTTCTGAATCTTCTCTGTTCTCTCATGACGCCCTGGGTGAATTAAGCCTTAAATTAGAATGTTTTCAGGTCGAAACAGGCCGACGACGGTGCCTGGAAGCGCTGCGCGGCGTCCCGCTCTGTGGGAAGTCCTTACACCGACAGAAACACCCCATAATCTCTCATCAGCCGTTAAACTTTTCACCGAAAACCAGCTTAATTTCTCGAATAGTGTCCACTCGGATAGCCCTCACAGGTCCAGAAAAAATGTTGATAAAGCAACGCGCGCCGTCCGCAGCGGCTATTCAGACAAAGAGATTCCGACGGGCGGGGTGGAGCACTCCTCACTCAAGGCCTGCCCACAGGCGAATGACGTCACCGACACGTGTGAAAAAACTCACGCATGCGCATGAGGGTTCAAGCTTGTCTGACGTAAAAACATATGAATCAAATCCATTTATTTTTTGGAAAAAATAAAAAGGACCGCTTTTTTCATCACAGACCTCGTATATGTGTGTGATTAGCAGTGTTTGCCCCGCAGTTCCTCCAGCACGAACTGTGGTTTGTTGGTCGCATTTTAGCTATTATCTCTGGTGTCCTGAAAAATCTTATTATGACTTTACATTTAAATTCTCTCCAATTGTTTGAGCTTGTGACCAAGTGTGCACTAGTGCATATCTTATTCCAAGTGTCTGTTGATAGGTCTATGGTCATCTCCGCTTCCCACCTCCGACGTACATGCTCAGAGTTTTGAGTGGCTATTGATATAAATAAATGATATAATTTACCAATCACTTTCCTGTCTCCTTCACCAATTTGTTTCACTAGAAAAGTCTCTATGGGGTTGGGTGTCAAAAGCTGCTCCCAGTCTTTGTGCATGGTCAAAAATGACCTAAGCTGCAGGTATCTAAATAAATCTGTCTTTGGAAGGCTAAATTCCTTTTGCAGCTGTTCAAATGATTTGATATTATTATTTTTTATCAACTGGTGTAGATAAGATAAATTACAGTCTGACCATTTTCTAAAACCAATATCTAAATTATTAGGGATGAAAGTTATCATAGAGCCAATATTTGTTAGGATTGAGAGCAGCCTTGGCAACCCAAACATCAAACGGATTTTGTTCCAGATTTTTAAAGTATGTTCTGTCCATATTGTCATGTCCCTTACAGGGTTATCTAAAAAGGGCAAATTCTTTAGGGGTACTGAGCAGATACTTTTTTCTATATTTAGCCATCAGGTGGACATGCCGTCTTGTATCCAGACTATCATTGGTTTCATTTGTGCCGCTCAGAAATAATATCTGAAATTTGGGAGATTAATACCACCATCGGATTTGACAGATTGCAGTATTTTAAGTCCAACCCTAGGGCGTTTTTTCTGCCATATAAATTTAGATATTAGTTTGTCAACGTGGTCAAATGTCGTTTTTGGAATTTCAATCGGTAACATTTGAAATAAGTATAGTAGTCTCGGCAGAACATTCATGCGGACACTCTCCACTCTCCCTAGAAGAGAGAGAGGGAGTAAGGACCATCGCTCTAAGTCATCACTAATATGTTTTATAATTTGCATTGAATAAGTTGGTAAGAGACTGAGGTACGTTGATGCCAACGTATTTTATGCCCTCTTTGGGCCATCTAAACCCACTTTGTTGCTTTATATTTTCTGAGACCTGATTATTTATATCCATGGCTTCTGTTTTATCTACATTTATTTTGTACCCAGAGTAATATCCATAATTAGAAATAAGTTCTTTCAAGTAAGGTACTGTCGTTGCAGGTTTGGTTAGATACAATAAAACATCGTCTGCATAGAGTGATATTTTGTGTTCCTCTCCTCCAATCATAATTCCCTGTATATTCTTATTATCTCTAATAAGTTGTGCTAGTGGCTCAATGCTTATAGCGAATAATAACGGGGATAGGGGGCAGCTTTGTCTACATCCGCGCTCCAACGTAAATCTCTTTGATCTATATCCATTAACCCTCACCTCTGCTTGGGGATGTGAATAAAGAGTTTGAATCCAGCTTAGAAAGTTAGCGCCAAAATTAAACCGCTTTAATGTTTGAAACAGATATCGCCACGATACTCGGTCGAATGCTTTTTGTGCATCCACCGATATAACTACTGATTCCGCTAGTTTATTCTTTTGATGGGCCATTATGTTTAATAGTCAACGTACGTTATCTCCATAATATCTACCAGAAATAAATCCTGTTTGGTCTGGGTGTATAATCTGAGTAATTATCTTGTGTACCCGTTGAGCTAAAATCGCAGTTAATATACGTACATCTCCGTTCAATAGCGATATTGGTCTATAAGACTGACATTCAGTGGGATTTTTACCATCTTTGTGTATAGCAATTATAGATGCTTCCTTCCAAGATGGTGCCATCATCTTAAATTCTAGAGCATATTTATAGGCTTTTAGCAGAAGGGGGTGGTTAAAAGATCCTTAAAGGTCTTATAGAATTTGTTCTCACATCCATCTGGGCCTGGGCTTTTCCCATTTTTAAGTGAGGAGATGACTTGTTTAATTTCAACTTCTTTTATGGGTTCATCCAATTCCTTAGCTGATGAGGCTGGTAATTCTGTAAGTTCTATGTGCTCTAAATAGTTAGCCAATTCCACATCATCAGAACAGGTGTCTGTATTTTTATATAATGATTTATAAAATTCAGCTATGTCTTCAGGTTTAGTGACTAAATCTGTCTGTAATCTTATTTTGTGGACTGCATTGGAGGATTGTTGTTTTCTAAGTCTGAATGCAAGTAATTTGCTTGCCCTATTCCCGTCTTCATAGTATCGTTGATTTGTGAATCTTAAATTGCCTTCAATTTTATTGGATAATAAACTATTAAGTTCTCTGCGACTTCTCTTAACTCTTTTGTAATATTAATTGTGACGGATTGTTTATGTTTCTGTTCTAATTTTTTTAGTTTATCCTCAAGTTCACGCTATTTGGCCTCTCTTTCTTTTTTTCCTTGCAGTTGCGTATGAAATAATTCATCCGGATATAAGCCTTAGCACAGTCCCATTAAAATTAATGGATTTGTTTCTGGGGTGACATTAGTTTGTAGATACATTTTGAATTCTTCTATAATAAAAGGAAGAAAACCTTTATCATTAAGTAGAGATGTATTGAGTCTCCATTGTTGTATTTTTATGGCCAATATCCCATAGTAGTGTAATGGGTGCATGATCCGAAAGGGTGATAGGTAAGATTTCAAATTTTTTTTATCCTATGTAATTCTGACTTTGGGGTGAAAAAATAATCTATCCTGGAATAGGTCACATGTCTGTTAGAATAAAAGGAGAAGTCGCGGTCTCTCGGAAACTTGCTTCTCCATATATCCACCAAGCCTGTTTCTAGAACGTGGTTTTTGAGGGCTTTACTCTTTCTAGATAAAGGGGTCTTGGAGGGATGTTGATGGTCCAGTAGCTGTGACATGACACAATTAAAATCATCTCCCATTAACAATATACCTGTACTAAACTGTAATATTAAACAATGTATTGATAAATGCAGGCTCGTCTTCATTAGGTGCATATACATTCACTAGTGTAACTTCTACACCATCAATTATTCCATTCACCAGAACATACCTCCCCTCTGTATCCTTATGTATAGAAGTGATCATGAAATTAATATGTTTATGTATAAGTATAGCAACTCCCTTCTTTCTGCCTGAGCGGTGTGAAGAGTAGTATATTTTATCCGCCCAAGATTTTAATTTTTCATGTTCAACATCAGACATGTGAGTCTCTTGTAGGAAAGCTATATTGCAGTTAAGTTGTTTTAGTTGACGTAAAATTTTCTTTTTCTCGTTTGGGCTGTTCAGGCCCTTTACATTATATCTTATAACTATTAATCCATCCATTCCCATCTATCTAGGTTGAATTTATATTATATGTAGACAAATTTAGTAAGGATATGAGCGCAGGGTGGGAGGCAGAGATGAACACGCACCAGTTATTATTTGTGGGTCTTGAGCTGCAGGGCCAAACCAAATAATCCATCCATATATGGTGAGCTGCATCTATAGTTGAGACATTTTTCATTCTATTTATGGTAAAAAAAGAAGATGTAAGACAATGTTGTTCTCATGCTTAACACAAGTTCCCTAAAGAACAAAGGGAACAAAGTAACAAAACACATAGTAAAAAACACACAAGAAAAAATACAACAGATAATTTGGGGAACAAACATTTAACGTGTGGGAAACTCGTCCCTAAGCTACTATATAGCAGCAGAAGTGCACAGCACAGATTAGAATTAACTGCGCTCTAAGTGCGAAAACAGGGAGGGAGAGAGAGAAAAACAAAAAAGAAAACTAAAAGACTGACTGGTGCTCCCGTGGAGTCAGCACTTGTATTAATCAAACAGCTGTTGTATATCGGTATAATTTTATTATTTAAATCAACAAACACTCTATATATAATCAGTCTTTAGTTATCACCAACATTCACTTTGTCCTGGTATTTTAAGCCAGCGTATGTTACACGTCTCTTACCCCGTTCCCGGTCCTTCTGGCTCCGCGCTCGTCATTTGAAGAATACACTTGGCATAGTCCATGGCTTTCCGTGCATCCACAAATTCCTTGCTCTGGTCTCCGTATGTAACCCTGAGTCTGGCCGGGTATAGTAGTCCGTAGCGGATCTCCTTTCGGCCTCGCAGCATTTTTCGGACTTCAGTAAATGCTGCTTTGGCCACAGTAGCGATGTAATCAGGAAAAATGGCAACACGTTGTTGATTGTACATCAATGGCGCGCGGTCTCGGGCTTTCCGCAGAATCATAGCAGCGTCCTCATCATAGTGTAGTTTGGCAATTATCACCCGAGGTTTCTCCCGGTCCTTTGCATTGCCCGGAGTAAGTGCTCTGTGAGCGGTCCACTTTCACGTCCTGGTCTAATTGTAAAATTTCCCTGATGACTTTAGCGACTGCTGTGGGGGAGCTGGAGTCAGGCCCCTCTGCTATGCCCTCTATCCTGATGTTACATCTGCGCATTCGGGCCTCCATGTCCTCACATTTGTCTTTCAGAGTGGTTACCTGGGTCTTAAGGTGGTCCACAGTGGCATGTAGTGCAGTGGTTTCATCTGACCACATAGATAGTCCACTCTGCAGGTCTTTCACATCCGTCTTTATTGTCCCAATTTCCTCACGCATTGTTTTAGTGCTATTAGCTATTTCAGCTCTGAGGCCTTGTAGTTCAGACTTAAGCACCTCGAAGTCACTTGTTAGCGTGGCCTTAAGTTCGTCCCTCAGTATTTTGGAAATGTCCCCTCTTAGGGAGGATAATACCTCTTCCTTAAAGTCTTCGGTGGTCGTCATGTCGCTATCCACGCTCTCAGCCAGGCTGTGTGGGATTTGATCTTGGTCCGTGCCGGCTAGCCTCGTGTTTCTTTTAGCTCGCGAGCTATTAGCCTTGCCAGCATAGCTAAATTTTTGGAGTTTCTGAGCCATTCAGACCGGTCGTATGGGCATAGTTTCTTCTGTAGCGAAATTACGCTGTTACGGCAGTGTTGCGGGGTTGGTCTCAATGAAATTAGCTGTATTATGGCATAAAATTGGTTGGCTCAGCGGGAGCTCTAGAAATCGCGTCCTACTCCATGCTCGCTCACTAGCGCCCCCGCTTTTTCACCTTTTGAGAGTGACTTCATACAATGCAAGCAGCGACAGAAGGCGTGGGAGGAGTTGGTACTGCATGCACCAGAGCTTCAGCTTTCCAGGAAGCAGGGTTCTATTGACGTTCTCCAGGCCACTTGCTACCTCATTCCTGAACTGCTGTACTTACACTGTGTCTCTAAGGGAGGGCCATACCACTGACCTAGGATCTTCACCGCCTTCTTGGGAACCGTTGGAATGGGTTCCTTACCAATATGAAAGTGGTGCTCTGACAGTCTCCCCTTGACAGTGGAGATACTTCTGGACTTGCTTGGCTTGATCTTCGTGTGAAACAATTCTATGGTTTCCTGGAGCTTTCTAAGTAGCTGTACAGTGCAAACCTTGGTTGTGGTCAGTGTTGTGAGGTCATCCATATAGGCTCTAACTGGCAGCAGCCTCAGCCCTGGTCTTATCTCCTGTCTGCCAACCACCTGTTGAGAGGCCTGGATGATGACCTCCATGTCAAGAGTAAAGGCCAGCGAGGAGATGGTACAACCAGCCATGATTCCCACTTCCAAGTATTGCTATGCTGTAGTGTACGTCTGATGTTGTCAAGCAGAGCTGGATGTCCTGGAAGTAATCCTTGACAAGGGATGTGAGAGCTGCTGGAATCCTGAAGTAGTCAACGGCTGTCTACAGGAGGTTGTGAGGGACTGAGCCAAAAGCATTTGCGAGATCCAGGAACACCACATAGAGATCTGTGCCCTCCCTCCTGGTGACGTGGATCTGATGCCAGATGACATTGGCATGTTCCACACACCTGGAGAAGTTTGATATTCTTGGTTTCTGGATTGACATGTCAATAAGATTGTTTCTGTGCAGGTACACTGCCAACCTGTGGATGACCACATTGAAGAAAATTTTTCCCTCAACGTTTCGAAGGCTGATCTGGTGGAACTGGCCAATTTATGATGATTCCTTTTCCTTGGGGATAAGGATACCTCCAGCCCTCCGCCAGGACTTTGGTATGCCCTTCTTTTGCCACACAACTCATCAGCTTCCAGAGGAATCGCAGGACATCTGGTGCATTTTTGTAGACCCTGTATGGAATCCCATTGGGACCTGGAGATAATGCAGCCCTTGCTCTATGCACAGTTTTGCCCACTTCACTCCACCTGGGTGGACTGAGATTTAGTTTGTGCTCTGGTGGATTGACTGGTGGCTTGTCAGGTGGGAGCATGGCTTCTTCCTGATTCTTTCAGGTGTTCAGGTGTTGGACGGCTTGCCTGTACTGATGGTTGGCTATCACTGCGGTATTGTATCACTTCCTGTTCCGGAGCACATCGGTGTTTTGCTGTATCTGTTAGCTGTTTAATCTGCGTAGTTAGATTGATCTAGATAACTAGATAACGATTTGTTTCACAGTGTAATCTTCACGTGCCTTAACTAAAGCACTCCCTCTGCTGAATCACCTCTAAATTATTTACACATTATTCACTTTGTGTGTTTTTAGGAATCCGCTAGCTTAGCGCAGCTACTAGCTCTTAGCCGGTTTAGCATGGCGGCTTCTCCTGTCTCTCCCGCACTTTTCTGCTCTGGGTGTGAAATGTTTAGTTATTCCTCGGCCGAGGTGGAGGATTAGCAGCAATCTTCCATTCCAGCTTATTAATTAATCCAAAACCCAGACAGAGCTTTAATTCATTTGAAAGCTTGACTCTTAGTCTTGTCCATCCAAATTGGAACTCCCAAAAACCAGTTTTATTTGTTATTATCTATCGTCCACCTGGTCGTTACTGTGAGTTTCTCTGTGAATTTTCAGACCTTTTGTCTGACTTAGTGCTTAGCTCAGATAAGATAATTATAGTGGGCGATTTTAACATCCACACAGATGCTGAGAATGACAGCCTCAACACTGCATTTAATCTATTATTTGACTCAATTGGCTTTGCTCAAAATGTAAATGAGTCCACTCACCACTTTAATCATATCTTAGATCTTGTTCTGACTTATGGTATGGAAATTGAAGACTTAACAGTATTCCCTGAAAACTCCCTTCTGTCTGGTCATTTCTTAATAACATTTACATTTAGTCTGATGGACTACCCAGCAGTGGGGAATAAGTTTCATTACACTAGAAGTCTTTCAGAAAGCGCTGTAACTAGGTTTAAGGATATGATTCCTTCTTTATGTTCTCTAATGCCATATACCAACATAGTGCAGAGTAGCTACCTAAACTCTGTGAGTGAGATAGAGTATCTCGTCAATAGTTTTACATCCTCATTGAAGACAGCTTTGGATGCTATAGCTCCTCTGAAAAAGAGAGCCTTAAATCAGAAGTGCCTGACTCCGTGGTATAACTCACAAACTCGCAGCTTAAAGCAGATAACCTGTAAGTTGGAGAGGAAATGGCGTCTCACTAATTTAGAAGATCTTCAGTTAGCCTGGAAAAAGTCTGTTGCTCTATAAAAAAAAGCCCTCCGTAAAGCTAGGACATCTTACTACTCATCACTAATTGAAGAAAATAAGAACAACCCCAGGTTTCTTTTCAGCACTGTAGCCAGGCTAACAGAGTCAGAGCTCTATTGAGCCGAGTATTCCTTTAACTTTAACTAGTAATGACTTCATGACTTTCTTTGCTAATAAAATTTTAACTATTAGAGAAAAATTACTCATAACCATCCCAAAGACATATCGTTATCTTTGGCTGCTTTCAGTGATGCCGGTATTTGGTTAGACTCTTTCTCTCCGATTTTTCTGTCTAAGTTATTTTCATTAGTTACTTCCTCCAAACCATCAACATGTCTATTAGACCCCATTCCTACCAGGCTGCTCAAGGAAGCCCTACCATTAATTAATGCTTCGATCTTAAATATGATCAATCTATCTTTATTAGTTGGCTATGTACCACAGGCTTTTAAGGTGGCAGTAATTAAACCATTACTTAAAAAGCCATCACTTGACCCAGCTATCTTAGCTAATTATAGGCCAATCTCCAACCTTCCTTTTCTCTCACAAATTCTTGAAAGAGTAGTTGTAAAACAGCTAACTGATCATCTGCAGAGGAATTGTCTATTTGAAGAGTTTCAGTCAGGTTTTAGAATTCATCATAGTACAGAAACAGCATTAGTGAAGGTTACAAATGATCTTCTTATGGCCTCAGACAGTGGACTCATCTCTGTGCTTGTTCTGTTAGACCTCAGTGCTGCTTTTGATACTGTTGACCATAAAATTTTATTACAGAGATTAGCATGCCATAAGGTATTAAAGGCACTGCGCTGCGGTGGTTTGAATCATATTTATCTAATAGATTACAATTTGTTCATGTAAATGGGGAATCTTCTTCACAGACTAAGGTTAATTATGGAGTTCCACAAGGTTCTATGCTAGGACCAATTTTATTCACTTTATACATGTTTCCCTTAGGCAGTATTATTAGACAGCATTGCTTAAATTTTCATTGTTATGCAGATGATACCCAGCTTTATCTATCCATGAAGCCAGAGGACACACACCAATTAGCTAAACTACAAGATTGTCTTACAGACATAAAGACATGGATGACCTCTAATTTCCTGCTTTTAAAGTCAGATAAAACTGAAGTTATTGTACTTGGCCCCACAAATCTTAGAAACATGGTGTCTAACCAGATCCTTACTCTGGATGGCATTACCCTGACCTCTAGTAATACTGTGAGAAATCTTGGAGTCATTTTTGATCAGGATATGTCATTCAATGCGCATATTAAACAAATATGTAGGACTGCTTTTTTGCATTTGCGCAATATCTCTAAAATTAGAAAGGTCTTGTCTCAGAGTGATGCTGAAAAACTAATTCATGCATTTATTTCCTCTAGGCTGGACTATTGTAATTCATTATTATCAGGTTGTCCTAAAAGTTCCCTGAAAAGCCTTCAGTTAATTCAAAATGCTGCAGCTAGAGTACTGATAGGGACTAGAAGGAGAGCGCATATCTCACCCATATTGGCCTCTCTTCATTGGCTTCCTGTTAATTCTAGAATAGAATTTAAAATTCTTCTTCTTACTTATAAGGTTTTGAATAATCAGGTCCCATCTTATCTTAGGGACCTCATAGTACCATATCACCCCAATAGAGCGCTTCGCTCTCAGACTGCAGGCTTACTTGTAATTCCTAGGGTTTGTAAGAGTAGAATGGGAGGCAGAGCCTTCAGCTTTCAGGCTCCTCTCCTGTGGAACAAGCTCCCAATTCAGATCAGGGAGACAGACACCCTCTCTACTTTTAAGATTAGGCTTAAAACTTTCCTTTTTGCTAAAGCTTATAGTTAGGACTGGATCAGGTGACCCTGAACCATCCCTTAGTTATGCTGCTATAGACTTAGACTGCTGGGGGATTCCCATGATGCACTGAGTGTTTCTTTCTCTTTTTGCTCTGTATGCACCACTCTGCATTTAATCATTAGTGATTGATCTCTGCTCCCCTCCACAGCATGTCTTTTTCCTGGTACTCACCCTCAGCCCCAACCAGTCCCAGCAGAAGACTGCCCCTCCCTGAGCCTGGTTCTGCTGGAGGTTTCTTCCTGTTAAAAGGGAGTTTTTCCTTCCCACTGTCGCCAAGTGCTTGCTCACAGGGGTCGTTTTGACCGTTGGGGTTTTTCCGTAATGATTGTATGGCCTTGCCTTACAATATAAAGCGCCTTGGGGCAACTGTTTGTTGTGATTTGGCGCTATATAAATAAAATTGATTTGATTTGATTTCTTCCAGGTTGGCTTTTGACACTGAGAGACTTCTGTTCTCTTTCATGAATTGAGTCTTCACAAAAATGAAGGGGTCTTTCTAGAAGCATGAAGTTGTTTGCTCCTTCTTTCTGTCCTTCCTCAGAAGGTTTTCAGCTCTCCTCAGTGTTCTAAACCTGCTCTGAATTTCTTCTGAAGCAGGCCTATCCCCTCCTCCTCCTCCTCTGTGGCTTTCCTCCATTGCTTCTTCAGTTGCCTCCTCTCCCTGACTAGGCAGTCTATATCTGTCTGCCTTCTGGACTTAACAGGAATTACCCAAGTATCTTGTTTGCCTTCAACCCCACCAAACCGTTCCTCTCCATAGGCATAGATTAGATCACCCATTCTTTCCAGCTTCTCTATGGTGGTGCCTCTGATCCCTTCCAAGATGTCGTCGAGATCAGCACTGACCTCCTTCCACACTGTCTTTTCACATGCCTTTGGCCACTTAATTAGTGGCCTATGCCCCTGGATCTTCTTCTCTGCTGCTAGACATGATGGGCTGGGTTCAGGTTGAACTCATGCACCTTGTTCTTCCTCCTCTGGGGCAGGGATATTGATGTAAATAAGTAAACTTTATTTATCTAGCGCTTTTCACAGACAGGGGCCACAAAGCGCTTTACTTGGTAAAACAATAAAAATATACAGTAAAAATACACACTCAGTACTAAAAGATTATTGGCCATGAAAAGCCTGTCTTTAGTTGCTTTTTGAACATCTCAACAGAGTCCAGGGATCGCAGGGACAGAGGGAGTTCATTCCAGAGACGAGGCGCTACGGCTTTAAAAGATCGGTCTCCTCGAGTTTTAAAGGAGGTTCGAGGAACCATCAACAGGTTCTGACCTAAAGATCTGAGGCTGCGGGCTGAGGTGTAAGGCTGAATCAAGTCAGCATTGTAATCAGGAGCCTGACCATGTAGTGCTCTGAAAGTCAAAACCAAGATTTTAAAATTAATTCTGGAGGCAACAGGGAGCCAGTGGAGGGATTCCAAGATAGGCGTGATGTGGGTTCTCCTGTTGGTGCAGGTCAGAAGCCTCGCAGCAGAGTTCTGGGCATACTGCAACCGATTTATCTCCTTCTTACCCAGGCAAGTGAACAGGCTGTTGCAATAGTCCAACCGCGTGGAGACAAAGGCATGGATGATTTCCTCTAATTCTTTCTGTGACACCAATTGTTTAAGTTTGGCGATATTTCGCACTTGAAAGAAGCAATTCTTCACAAGCTTGCTTGCCTGTCCTGCAGACTGTGGTGTACGACCTGCTGCTGAACCTGTGTTGACTAACTCGGCCTACTTCTCAAAAAGTAGCTGTCGATGTGACTTCCCTGTTGACCCTTCTTTAGGCACCTTTTCTTGCCCTGATGTATTCTAAGGTCTTTGGTGGAAGTAATCTTTGTCCAACTGGAGCTTGTGTCCTGCTGTAGCTGTCGGAGCCTCCGGTATGCTGGTCATCAATCTCACAGTCTGCTCCGCTCCTGTGTTCGTTGCCAAGTTGTCTGTCAATGAGCCATCTTCCACCCCCGCTACAGCAAAATATAATTGGAGATTTACCCGGATAAGACAACTCTAAAAACCTTTTTAACACTAAGGGTGAGTTATGGCTTCTGATAGTGTTGATAATATCACACATACAAATGATTTATTGCACATTCTGAGAGTGGAAGAGTTCTTGGACATGTGAGCAGCTGCAGACATGTTATTATTCGACATTTGAGGAGCATTAAAAGATGGATTGATGAGACACAGTGAGACAGGGAGGGGACAGCTGTTATGTTAATGAGAGTCAGACAGAGGAGTTATAGAGTCTAATGGATCATTTTGAGGCTGCCTGAGGCTACATGACATCATCAGTGTTGTTGCTTAGTGTGAGCAGTAGATGTGATTGGCTGCTGCATTTTATTGCTGTTGGATTTTTCTGCTCCCGAGTGTACTGTGCTGTTCAATGTACTGTACTGTATGTACATCTGTCTGTCAGATCTATATCACAACATGAGAAATCATTTTAATCTAACATTAATTAATCTGACAAGGTTTCTTCAGGCTTCAGTCATGTTGTGTATCATAGTAAAGATCAAAATTGATTAACATGGGAAAAATATCATTATATTTTTTCCATATGGTCCAGCCCCAACAGAGCCTTTGTTATTTTTCAACAAACCTGGAAAATGTAATTCATTCAACAGGGCTGCAAGTTTGAGGAAACTAAACATATAAAATATATCTAACTAAACACAAAGTTTATGTTTAAATTAATAATATGAATTTGTTGCCACAAAATTATGCAAATATCCCATTGTAAATGAAATTGGCCCATTACTTTTCCACAAAATGTGGACATGGTCTTATTTTCTTCTTTTCTCTTCCTGATCACTGACTGTGTAAGTTCAGGACACAATTTTATTTTAACGCCATCTTAATTTTATTGAAACAAACATCTTATGGACATTTTTGTCATCTCTCTCTCTCTAATCAGCTGGTTGCAGCAGGTACGTAAGGAAAATGTGCATATCAGGTGATCTCAGGGTTGGTGTATCTTGTTTTTGGACATCTGTCCTAGCACAGGGACATTTCGGTGTCTGGGCAGCAGAGCAGCAGATGATTAAATCGGCCTGTTTTTAGTCTTTCCTCCACTTGGCCGTTGACTCTCTTTCTTTTGTGTGTTTTAAAGTCTTTCTACAAACATGTCTGAAGTCCAGCAGCTGAGGGAGATGTTGAAACTACAGCTAACACCTGCTGATGAAGGAATGATTGGAGACCAGGAAGAAGAAATGTGTCATTTAAAAGAAGAGAACAAAAGAGGTAAAGGGCTGGATGCTGTTTTTAATCCTCCAAATCTCTTCTACAGAACAGGTTTGTTCACTCAGTGATGAAAGTTTTCGGGAAATTACGGGAATTCTGGGTATTTACTCACGACGTGAACGTTTCCAGGTTATTTTTGATAAGATGCGTCAGAATCCATTCATTCAGTTCCACACCCAAACAGTTGGTGGAGGTGATGCTCTGTGTTGGTTTGCAAGCTGACAATAAACAAAAGAAGAAGAAGAGCTATGTTTGTTTTCCTAATTGGATTTAATGTGGGCTGTCTTCACAAAGTTTGTGTTTGGAAACGTCTCTGAGATGCCACAGTGGATATCAAAGGACATGTCGCACGGTTTTCCAGGTCCCAGTTATCAAGACAACATAAAGGTACTCATGATTGTAAGTCTCTCCGCACACATGTGCAAATAATTAGTAATCTCTGATGTATTTTATTCCTCTCACTCTGAGTGTTAGTAGGTGTATTTCTGGAAAACTGGAAGAATGAGCAGAAACAGCCCAGTGACTGACAGACAGAGGGAAACGAACCTGCTCCGTCCAAAAATGAAGCTTCTGAGCTTTCATTCAAAAGTGATGGCTCAGACTTACAGACAGGAGACGACACACTTCACCATGAAACTCTTAACTTTTCCAGAGTGTCGACTTTTGGAACCTGAAGTGTGGTGAAGTGCTGTTTGTGTGGATGCTGGTTTACTGAAGCTGTGGACGTGGGACATCTGACACTGTTTTTAACAGACTGCCCGGAGAAGAGGATGGATTTGTACATTGGAAAAAGTCAGAATACATTATTTCCCGTAGTTAATGGATTTTACGTGCCTCGATCGTGACAGAATAAAGGCGGAGCTGCAGCTGATGATTGCTCATGAAATGCGTGCACACTTCTTTGATTGTGTGGAGTTTACATTTGGAAAACAATCTAAATGGTGAGTCTGGCATGTTCAGGATTTTCACACTTTTGTGTTTTATCAGTGGAGCTGACAAGCTTCTTTTTTACTTGTGTGTGTGTGTGTTGCTCAGTACCCGCTGTTTTAATTCACTCCTCTCAGCTGCATGAATGAGTGTCTCCACGTTTTTTTTCCGACAGCAGATGTGTTTTTTTAAATTTTTTTTTTTGATTTTTATTGATAACAACACGTATGCTTAATCGTGCTCAAAGCTGATCCTCCAGCAGAGATTCTTATTGACAGGCTGCGTTTATGACTCATGGCCGTGCAGGTGCATAAAACCTTCTCAGAGCTGCTGCGTTTACCGTGACTGCATCAAAATGAACAGTTATCACTTAAAAACGAGTCATCATAACACAACATCACACTTATGTCAACTTTGTAATTAATCTGTGCCTCCGTTCTTAACTTTAGCAGCTACATTTCATTGAAGCACACGCTGGGACGCTACTAATAGCGACATCACCTGTCAGAAACACACAAGTACTCACGAGTACTTTGTTTTCGTAAGTCGTAAGTTTGCTGCGAATGCCATATACTTTGTGCACGTCTGTGACCAGTTTCAAAGTAATCCCACTGGATCATCGGATGGTCACGAACAGCCTAAATCTGAATTGTTATGATTTCGGTGCGACATGTCCTTTAACTTTGACATTTTCACGTCATGATCCGAGGCTGAAGGATAATGTTGCGTGCCGCTGCATGTCCACAAAACACCGAATGAGAGACGACTTTAATGATTTTTACTGTGCTGAAAACAAATTGATGAAATGTTGTTGCTGTGCGAGAAGATTTAAAGTTCATCAGAAAATGGAGCTGGTTCAAGCCAAAGGACCAGAACAGCGACCCAACTTTTTTCTAAATCATCATTTATACAGAAAAGCTAACACTCTGGTAAGTCTTTGATCTTATGTTTCAAAATCTGTGTGGGAAGAATTTACTTCAAATTGTCTCCATGCAAACGTTAGCCTGCTAAAGCTGCATTTTATGGTTCTTCTGGACACAGGCTTTTTGGTGTTTTGAGGTGAAAAAAAATCAGAAACATAATGGCAGGTTTCACAATTTTGAAAAGAGGGGACAGTGATAAGTGTGAAGAACAAGTTTAAACAATCAATCAATTTTATTTATATAGCGCCAAATCACAACAAACAGTTGCCCCAAGGCGCTTTATATTGTAAGGCAAGGCCATACAATAATTATGTAAAAACCCCAACGGTCAAAACGACCCCCTGTGAGCAAGCACTTGGCGACAGTGGGAAGGAAAAACTCCCTTTTAACAGGAAGAAACCTCCAGCAGAACCAGGCTCAGGAAGGGGCAGTCTTCTGCTGGGACTGGTTGGGGCTGAGGGAGAGAACCAGGAAAAAGACATGCTGTGGAGGGGAGCAGAGATCAATCACTAATGATTAAATGCAGAGTGGTACATACAGAGCAAAAAGAGAAAAACACTCAGTGCATTATGGGAACCCCCCCAGCAGTCTAAGTCTATAGCAGCATA
The DNA here is from genome assembly GCF_902500255.1 of Thalassophryne amazonica. Taxonomy (NCBI): domain Eukaryota; kingdom Metazoa; phylum Chordata; class Actinopteri; order Batrachoidiformes; family Batrachoididae; genus Thalassophryne; species Thalassophryne amazonica. The sequence continues at coordinate 13,369,740 of NC_047120.1, forward strand.
ACTAAGGGATGGTTCAGGGTCACCTGGTCCAGCCCTAACTATAAGCTTTAGCAAAAAGGAAAGTTTTAAGCCTAATCTTAAAAGTAGAGAGGGTGTCTGTCTCCCTGATCCAGATTGGGAGCTGGAGCCTGCAGTTTGAGAGCGAAGCGCTCTATTGGGGTGATATGGTACTATGAGGTCCCTAAGATAAGAAGGAACCTGATTATTCAAAACCTTATAAGTAAGAAGACGAATTTTAAATTCTATTCTAGAATTAACAGGAAGCCATTGAAGAGAGGCCAATATGGGTGAGATATGCTCTCTCCTTGTCCCGTTAGTACTCTAGCTGCAGCATTTTGAATTAACTGAAGGCTTTTCATGGAACTTTTAGGACAACCTGATAATAATGAATTACAATAGTCCAGCCTAGAGGAAATAAATGCAGGAATTGGTTTTTCAGCATCACTCTGAGACAAGACCTTTCTAATTTTAGAGATATTGCGTAAATGCAAAAAAGCAGTCCTACATATTTGTTTAATATGCGCTTTGAATGACATATCCTGATCAAAAATGACTCCAAGATTTCTCACAGTATTACTAGAGGTCAGGGTAATGCCATCCAGAGTAAGGATCTGGTTAGACACCATGTTTCTAAGATTTGTGGGGCCAAGTACAATAACTTCAGTTTTATGAGTTTAAAAGCAGGAAATTAGAGGTCATCCATGTCTTTATGTCTGTAAGACAATCCTGCAGTTTAGCTAATTGGTGTGTGTCCTCTGGCTTCATGGATAGATAAAGCTGGGCATCATCTGCGTAACATTGAAAATTTAAGCAATGCCGTCTAATAATACTGCCTAAGGGAAGCATGTATAAAGTGAATAAAATTGGTCCTAGCACAGAACCTTGTGGAACTCCATAATTAACCTTAGTCTGTGAAGAAGATTCCCCATTTACATGAACAAATTGTAATCTATTAGATAAATATGATTCAAACCACCGCAGCGCAGTGCCTTTAATACCTATGGCATGCTCTAATCTCTGTAATAAAATTTTATGGTCAACAGTATCAAAAGCAGCACTGAGGTCTAACAGAACAAGCACAGAGATGAGTCCACTGTCTGAAGCCATAAGATCATTTGTAACCTTCACTAATGCTGTTTCTGTACTATGATGAATTCTAAAACCTGACTGAAACTCTTCAAATAGACCATTCCTCTGCAGATGATCAGTTAGCTGTTTTACAACTACCCTTTCAAGAATTTTTGAGAGAAAAGGAAGGTTGGAGATTGGCCTATAATTAGCTAAGATAGCTGGGTCAAGTGATGGCTTTTTAAGTAATGGTTTAATTACTGCCACCTTAAAAGCCTGTGGTACATAGCCAACTAATAAAGATAGATTGATCATATTTAAGATCGAAGCATTAAATAATGGTAGGGCTTCCTTGAGCAGCCTGGTAGGAATGGGGTCTAATAGACATGTTGATGGTTTGGATGAAGTAACTAATGAAAATAACTCAGAACAATCTGAGAGAAAGAGTCTAACCAAATACCGGCATCACTGAAAGCACCCAGAGATAACGATACGTCTTTGGGATGGTTATGAGTAATTTTTTCTCTAATAGTTAAAATTTTATTAGCAAAGAAAGTCATGAAGTCATTACTAGTTAAAGGAATACTCAGCTCAATAGAGCTCTGGCTCTTTGTCAGCCTGGCTACAGTGCTGAAAAGAAACCTGGGGTTGTTCTTAATTTCTTCAATTAGTGATGAGTAGTAAGATGTCCTAGCTTTACGGAGGGCTTTTTTATAGAGCAACAGACTCTTTTTCCAGGCTTAGTGAAGATCTTCTAAATTAATGAGACACCATTTCCTCTCCAACTTATGGGTTATCTGCTTTAAGCTGCGAGTTTATGAGTTATACCACGGTGTCAGGCACTTCTGATTTAAGGTTCTCTTTTTCATAGGAGCTACAGCGTCCAAAGTTGTCCTCAAAGAGGATGTAAAACTATTGACGAGATAATCTATCTCACTCACAGAGTTTAGGTAGCTACTCTGTCCTGTGTTGGTATATGGCATTGGAGAACATAAAGAAGGAATCATATCCTTAAACCTAGTTACAGCGCTTTCTGAAAGACTTCTACTGTAATGAAACTTATTCCCCACTGCTGGGTAGTTCATCAGAGTAAATGTAAATGTTATTAAGAAATGATCAGACAGAAGGGGGTTTTCAGGGAATACTGTTAAGTCTTCAATTTCCATACCATAAGTCAGAACAAGATCTAAGGTATTATTAAAGTGGTGGGTGAACTCATTTACATTTTGAGCAAAGCCAGTCAAGTCTAACAATAGATTAAATGCAGTGTTGAGGCTGTCATACTCAGCATCTGTGTGGATGTTAAAATCGCCCACTATAATTATCTTATCTGAGCTAAGCACTAAGTCAGACAAAAGGTCCGAAAATTCACAGAGAAACTCACAGTAACGACCAGGTGGACGATAGATAACAAACAAATAAAACTGGTTTTTGGGACTTCCAATTTGGATGGACAAGACTAAGAGTCAAGCTTTCAAATGAATTAAAGCTCTGTCTGGGTTTTTGATTAATTAATAAGCTAGAGTGGAAGATTGCTGCTAATCCTCCGCCTCGGCCCGTGCTACGAGCGTTCTGACAGTTAGTGTGACTCGGGGGTGTTGACTCATTTAAGCTAACATATTCATCCTGCTGTAACCAGGTTTCTGTAAGGCAGAATAAATCAATATGTTGATCAATTATTATATCATTTACTAACAGGGACTTAGAAGAGCGAGACCTAATGTTTAATAGACCACATTTAACTGTTTTAGTCTGTGGTGCAGTTGAAGGTGCTATATTATTTTTTCTTTTTGAATTTTTATGCTTAAATACATTTTTGCTGGTTATTGGTGGTCTGGGAGCAGGCACCGTCTCTACGGGGATGGGGTATTGAGGGGATGGCAGGGGGAGAGAAGCTGCAGAGAGGTGTTAAGAGCATATGTCTGTGAGGAATATTTACCTTTTTATGTTAATCTGACCTGTTACGGTCTTCTGAAACAGTTGATAGATGTATTTTATGCTAACGCCGATGCTAATGCGTTAGCATGTCTATGGCATTTTCATTGTTAAAGTTAGCATTAAGCTGCTGGCATTTCATCATGTTTGTGCATTTGTTTTCTGTATAATAATGAATGGCTCAGCGTTTGTTGTTGTAAAAGAGTCAAATGTATTACAAATTATAATATTTTTACATTTATTTTTATTTATATATTAATAACATGGGGTGTGCAGCCAGTACATTGAGTACGGGTCCCAAGCCTGGATAAATGAGGAGGGTTGCGTCAGGAAGGACAACAAAAACTTAAAACAACACAACCAACTATGCAGACTAAGAATCAAATTTCCATACCAGATCGGTCGCGGCCCGGGTTAACAACGTCCACCACCGGTGCTGTTGCCAAATAGGGTGCCGGTGGAAATTGGGCTACTGCTGGGCGAAGACGATGAAGAAGAGGAAGAGAACGTTTCCACAAACAGCGGGAGAATAAGAAAACTAGAAGGGTGGAATTGAGAATGGGGACTTTGAATGTTGGTAGTATGACTGGTAAAGGGAGAGAGCTGGCTGATATGATGGAGAGGAGAAAGGTAGACATATTGTGTGTGCAAGAGACCAAGTGGAAGGGAAGTAAGAGCAGGAGCATCGGCGGTGGGTACAAGTTGTTGTACCATGGTGAGGACAGGAAGAGAAATGGTGTTGGAGTCATTTTAAAGGAAGAGTATGTTAAGTGTGTTGGAGGTTAAACGAGTGTCTGACAGGGTGATGAGTGTGAAGTTGGAAATTGAAGGGGTGATGATGAATATCATCAGTGCATATGCCCCACAGGTAGGTTGTGAGATGAAGGAGAAAGAAGATTTCTGGAGTGTGTTAGATGAGGTGGTGGAGAGTGTGCCCAAGCATGAAAGAGTGGTGATAGAGCAGACTTCATTGGGCATGTTGGTGAAGGGAACAGAGGTGATGAGGAAGTAATGGATAGATATGGTATCAAGGATAGGAATGGGGAAGGACAGATGGTAGTTGATTTTGCAAAAAGGTTGGAAATGGCTGTGGTGAATAGCTACTTTAAGAAAAGGGAGGAGCACAGGGTAACATATATGAGTGGATGAAGGTGCACACAGGTGGACTACATTCTTTATAGGAGATGCAAGCTAAAAGAAATTCAATTCAGTCTTATTTATATAGCGCCAAATCACAACAAACAGTTGCCCCAAGGCGCTTTATATTGTAAGGCAAGGCCATACAATAATTACGTAAAAACCCCAAAGGTCAAAACGACCCCCTGTGAGCAAGCACATGGCGAAAGTGGGAAGGAAAAACAGACAAAAGGTCCGAAAATTCACAGAGAAACTCACAGTAATGACCAGGTGGACGATAGATAACAACAAATAAAACTGGTTTTTGGGACTTCCAATTTGGATGGACAAGACTAAGAGTCAAGCTTTCAAATGAATTAAAGCTCTGTCTGGGTTTTTGATTAATTAATAAGCTGGAATGGAAGATTGCTGCTAATCCTCCACCTCAGCCCGTGCTACGAGCGTTCTGGCAGTTAGTGTGACTCGGGGGTGTTGACTCATTTAAACTAACATATTCATCCTGCTGTAACCAGGTTTCTGTAAGGCAGAATAAATCAATATGTTGATCAATTATTATATCATTTACTTACAGGGACTTAGAAGAGAGAGACCTAATGTTTAATAGACCACATTTAACTGTTTTAGTCTGTGGTGCAGTTGAAGGTGCTATATTTTTTCTTTTTGAATTTTTATGCTTAAATAGATTTTTGCTGGTTATTGGTGGTCTGGGAGCAGGCACCGTCTCTACGGGGATGGGGTAATGAGGGGATGGCAGGGGGAGAGAAGCTGCAGAGAGGTGTGTAAGACTACATCTCTGCTTCCTGGTCCCAACCCTGGATAGTCACGGTTTGGAGGATTTAAGAAAATTGGCCAGATTTCTAGAAATGAGAGCTGCTCCATCCAAAGTGGGATGGATGCCGTCTCTCCTAACAAGACCAGGTTTTCCCCAGAAGCTTTGCCAATTATCTATGAAGCCCACCTCATTTTTTGGACACCACTCAGACAGCCAGCAATTCAAGGAGAACATGCGGCTAAACATGTCACTCCCGGTCTGATTGGGGAGGGGCCCAGAGAAAACTACAGAGTCCGACATTGTTTTTGCAAAGTTACCCACCGATTCAATGTTAATTTTAGTGACCTTCGATTGGCGTAACCGGGTGTCATTACTGCCGACGTGAATTACAATCTTACCAAATTTACGCTTAGCCTTAGCCAGCAGTTTCAAATTTCCTTCAATGTCGCCTGCTCTGGCCCCCGGAAGACAATTGACTATGGTTGCTGGTGTCGCTAACTTCACACTTCTCAAAACAGAGTCGCCAATAACCAGAGTTTGATCCTCGGTGGGTGTGTTGCCGAGTGGGGAAAAACGGTTAGAAATGTGAACGGGTTGGCGGTGTACACGGGGCTTCTGTTTAGGGCTACGCTTCCTCCTCACAGTCACCCAGTCGGCCTGCTTTCGCGGCTGCTCGGGATCTGCCAGAGGGAAACTAACGGCGGCTAAGCTACCTTGGTCCGCACTAACTACAGGGGCCTGGCTAGCTGTAGAATTTTCCACGGTGCGGAACCGAGTCTCCAATTCGCCCAGCCTGGCCTCCAAAGCTACGAATAAGCTACACTTATTACAAGTACCATTACTACTAAAGGAGGCCGAGGAATAACTAAACATTTCACACCCAGAGCAGAAAAGTGCGGGAGAGACAGGAGAAGCCGCCATGCTAAACCGGCTAAGAGCTAGTAGCTGCGCTAAGCTAGCGGATTCCTAAAAACACGCAAAGTGAATAACGTGTAAATAATTTAGAGGTGATTCAGCAGAGGGAGTGCTTTAGTTAAGGCACGTGAAGATTACACTGTGAAACAAATCGTTATCTAGGTAACTAGATCAATCTAACTGCGCAGATTAAACAGCTAACAGATACAGCAAAACACTGCTGTGCTCCGGAACAGGAAGTGATACAATACTGCAGTGAGAGCCAACCACCACCTAGAAATCAGAGACTGTAAAGTGGTGGCAGGAGAGAGTGTCGCTAGACAGCATAGGATGGTTGTTTGTAGGATGATTTTAGAGGTAAAGAAGAAGAAGAAGAGAGCGAGAGCTCAAGAAAGTATCAGATGGTGGAAGCTGAAGGAGTAAGACTGTTGTGTGAAATTTAGCGAGCAGGTGAGAGAAACACTGGTTGGAGGGGAAGCAATTTTTGACAACTGGAAAAGTACTGCAGATGTGGTGAGGGAGACAGCTAGGACAGTACTGGGTATGACATCTGGACAGTGGAAGGAAGACAAGGATACTCAGTGGTGGACTGAAGAGGTCCAGGAAAGCATAAGGAGAAAGAGGTTGGCAAAAATGTTTTGGGATAGTCGGAGAGATGAAGAAAGTAGACAGGAGTACAAGGAAATGCGGCGTAAGGCGAGAAGAGAAGTGGCAAAAGTGAAGGACAAGGCATATTGCGAGCTGTACAAGAAGTTGAATAGTAAGGAAGGAGAAAAGGACTTGTACCGATTGGCCAGACAAAGGGACAGAGCTGGAAAGGATGTGCAGTAGGTTAGAGTGGTAAAAGATGTACATGGTAATGTGCTGACAAGTGAGGAGTGTGTGCTGAGAAGGTGGAGGGAATATTTTTAAGAGCTGATGAATAAAGAAAATGAGTGAGAGAAAAGGCTGGATGATGTGGTGAGAGTAAATCAGGAAGTACAAGAGATTAGTAAGGAAGAAGTGAGGGCTGCTATGAAGAGGATGAAGAGTGGAAAGGCAGTTGGTCCAGATGATGTTCTAGTGGAGGCATGGAAATGTCTAGGAGAGACGGCAGTATAGTTTCTCACCAGATTGTTTAATAAAATCTTGGAAAGTGAGAGGATGCCTGAGGAGTGGAGACGAAGTGTGCTGGTTCCTATTTTCAAGAACAAGGGTGATGTGCAGAGCTGCAGTAACTACGGAGGCATACAGTTTATCAGCCACAGCATGAAGTTATGGGAAAGAGTAGTAGAAGCTAGGCTTAGAAAACAGGTGAAGATCTGTGAGCAGCAATATGGTTTCATGCCGAGAAAGAGCACTACAGATGCAATGTTTGCACTGAGGATACAGTTGGAGAAGTACAGAGAAGGCCAGAAAGAGTTACATTGGGCCTCATGTATCAACGTTGCGCACTTGTGGCGTAAATTTACGGTGTAAATTTGAAGTACACCAAAGTTGCCGTGACATGTATCAAGCAGTGCGCACCTGCCCATTTCCAGCGTACACCTGATGTGACCTTGATAAATGCGGCGGGTGAAAACAATCGTAATTATAATAAACACGCCTATAAATATTCAGACTTCGCTTCAGACACACCCTCATTTTACGACATGGAAGCCAGGTAGACGGCAAAGAAAAAGAACTCCACCAATCACGACGCATGCCAATAGAGCGTCAAAAGCAGCCGTCGTATCAATTGTTTTGTAGTATAATCAAAAAAGTGTTACAGTGGTCCCTCGTTTATCACGGGAGTTACGTTCTAAAAATAGCCCGTAATACACAAAACCGCGACGTAGTCAGCGTTATTTTTTACAATTATTATAGACGTTTTAAAGCTGTAAAACCACTTTATACACTTTCTCAATCAGGCATGAACATTTCCTCACTTTTCTTTCGTGTGTAAACACTCTCAAAGTTCAAACCTTAGTAGAAAAATAAGACCAAACTGTTTTCAGGCCCTAACATTTGTTTGAGAAAAAAAAAAATAGAACGTTTTCCTATAAATAATTATGATGGCTTTTAGAACTAACGAATTTAATTTTAACGATCAACGTACGAGGTTGGACACATAAGAAATTATTAATAGTGACTGACCAGTATTTCACAGTTCCTCTGATCGTGTTGTGTCGACGCGGGTTGAGGAGCGGACCTGCGTCTGACGGAACCCAGCGCTAAAACAACCAGAAAGCGGTTCCAATAACAAAACAATTTTATTTTTCCCCCTTCTGTGCAATACAAAGTGTACAAACGTAAACTGCGTCAGTCTGGCGGAGTGAAGGATGGCACGCTCTCCAGCGCCCAAACGGATCGAAGCCCGGCGCTTCTGGACCCACGTTCACCGCCAAACACCCCCCAGGTGGACACGACAAACCGACTCTGCGAAAGATAGAAAAGGTGAGGTAAGTCAGCAGCTACAACTAATATCCTTCAAAGGCACACACTATCAGCAACACATTCAGGTCTGAATTTAAGCTTTATGTAAATGAGCAGCTTCTCACAGCAGGTGGAGGATCATCAGTCCGCACGCCACGGCAGTGAGAAGCGAGCTGCACAATTCTCATCAATGTTCAAATATACTGCGTAACAAAATACCAAGTTACTGTTAACAATTATTCCGACAATCAATCACCTCTGATGTGTGCTGACAGCATGTGTCCCTCACCCGTCCTCCTTCACAAGCATGATGTCTCAAACCCAGGCGCGGTCCTCAGCGTCTCACAAACGAACATCTCAAGGTCGAGTTCCCGGCAATTCTGCTTGAATCACACATAGCTTAAATGCAGAACGCCATCTCATTATCTGCTTCAGCTGAAAGTCTTTAAGGTTGCAAGTGAGCACCATCCACAGGTGCTGCACATTACGTTGATGAGGGTGAAGGACTCTTCTGCCAGCACCTCCTCCACAGACAATAAATCAGTTTGCATACCACCTGGAGAGCAAAGAAAAGAAAAGAACACCCAAATGTCCAGCCACACCCCCCAACACACAACAGATCGCGCCTGTTCGTCCTGACGCCGCGCCTTTTTCCACTCACACCTCGCTGCAGGTGTCTGTTTCCGAGTGACAAACACAGTTATGAGTAGTTGTTGGCGCTCTTTTTTTCTTCTGGGCAAGAAGATTCTTATAAACAGACACACAGAACACTGTAAAAAAAAAAAAAAAAAAAAAAGGCATGTAAAATTGGGCTAAAAACTCAGCGAAACGGCGAGGCCGCGAAAGGTGAACCGCGTTATAGCGAGGGACCACTGTATTCTCTTTTCTTTTTTCTTTTTTTTTCAATTTATACTTTATTTTAGGTATCCAAAAAATAATTAACATTTGTGAAAACTTACTTTTTTTTTCTTTAAATTAAGCGAGAACTGTAGCATTGAACCCAGATGTAAAGAAATAATCTTATTCATAATAAGTCCACTTTGTGAAAGTCCATTGAAATATGTTGAAAACATAGAAAGCAGATTCACCTACAGCATTTACACATTTTTGTACCCCCCTACCCCATTCTTACTTAATATGTATGTGGTAAAATCCTATATAAAGTCAGATCTGTATTGTAGCCATCCTTTCCATACATTATTGAATTTGTCAACTTCCAATCTAACAGATGCCGTTACTTTTTCCATAGTGTATATATTTAACATGACATCAACCCATTCCTCCACCTTTGGGATCCGATCTGTTCGCCATCTTTTGGTGGTTGCTTTTTTACTAGCTAAAAGCATGATTCTCATAATTTTATAGTCATCTTTTCTTCTTAAATGTAACATTTCTATATTAGTCAAATATAACATTTCAAAACTTAACGGGATTCTGACCCGTACTACTTCATCTATAATGTTTTTGATTTCAGACCAATATTGAGTCATTAAAGGGCAACCCCAAAAGATGTGAAAATGATCCACTTTGTCTTCCCCACATGATCGCCAACATTTTGTTTACACATATTTTCTTTGAGCAGGTGTTAAGAAAAACCTTATTACATTTTTCCAGCCATATTCTCTCCAGAATAAAGAGCTTGTTGTTTTCCATTGATATTGGAGTATTTGATCCCAGTCCCCCTCTGAAATTAAAATGTTTGCTTCCCTCTCCCACCTTTCTTTGACACATCCTGTGGCATCCCCCTTTAACTCCTCTAAAGCTGTATATAGTTTTGAAATAACTTTGTAACTTAACTCTGATTTATAAGTTTGAGTATATTTGACCGAGTAATATTCATATCCTTATTTTTCATTTCTTGCTTTAAATAATGCCTTAGCTGCAGGTACCTATGGAAATCCTGATTTCCAAGATGAAAGACATCTTTTACTTGTTGGAAACTCATTACATCATCTCTTTTGATTATCTCCCAGTGCATTCTTGGACCATTTCCCCACAATTTAAATGTGCGGTCCAATGCATTTGGTACAAAATCAGTATCATATGCAATCCATCTCAAAAGCCTGCATTTTTCAACTAAGTTATACTTTTTCAAAATTTCAGACCAGATTTCCAGAGAAACCCACAGCAAAGGGTTCACATTTTGTCTCCAGGTTACCTGTAATTGCAAATCACACATCAGGGCTTGTACTGGTGGCTCCATTTTCCCCTCAATATCTTTCCATTTTGCTACATATTCTGGATCACACAAACCCATCAACACCTTCAACTGAGCAGCTTGATAGTAGCTCTTGAGGCATGGTAAAGCTAGACCTCCATGTTTTTTTGGCAGCTGTAAAGTTCTGTATTTAATGCGTGGTCTTGTCCCCTGCCATATGTATCTAGATATTAATTTGTCCCATTCTTTAAAGTCCCTCTCAGTTAATTCAATAGGAAGATTTTGAAATATATATAACAACCGTGGCAAAATATTAATTTTAATCACCTCAACTCTTGACACCAGGCCCAAGAAAGGGATTAAGTTCCATTTTGAAAAGTCTGCTTTGATGTTAGACATCACCTTGTCATAATTTGAGATTTTCAAATGTCCAAGATCTTTTGTAAGGTGAATGCCCAAGTACTTAATTGATTGCTGCTCCCAATTAATTGGATAATTTTGTTTTATAAATTGGTTTGGTATATAATTATATGATAGAGCTTGGGTTTTCTGCACATTAATTTTATATCCTGACAGCTTTCCAAACCAAGAATGACATCAGGACTGGTAGTGATGAGTTTAGGTTCTCCAGGTAGATCAAGACATCATCTACGAACAACGCTAATTTCTGCTCTATTCCTGATACGGTTATTCCCTTGATATTGACACACTGTTCTATCCTCTGGCTTAGCGGTTCCAAAAAATATCAAATAATAACAGATTGCCTGAGCAGCCTTGATGACAACCCCTCTCTAATTTGATTACCTTTGAGAGACTACCATTGACTTTGATCCTTGCTATTGGGTCCACGTACAGAGATCGAACAATCTCAATATAACCATCATGAAAGTTAAATTTTTTCATTTCTCTAAATAAAATTCCCACTTAACAGAATCAAATGCTTTTTCTGCATCCATTCCCAGTATGGCGGCCTCCAGGTTTCTTTCTTTGTGTTGCATAATAAGTAATGTACGGCGAATATTGTCATGTGTTTGCCTTTGCTTTATAAATCCAGTCTGTTCTAAACTGATAATATCTGGTAATATGTCCTCCATTCTTCGAGCTAAAATTGCTGTAAAAATTCTATAATCCACATTAAGTACACTAATAGGTCGGTAGCTAGAGCAGTTTGTTACGTCCTTACCCTCTTTTGCAATAATGGAAATGATTGCTTCCCTCCAAGAATCTGGAATTGTCCCACCCTGTAAAATCCAATTGAAAGTTTTTTGTAATAAAGGGATTAACGTTTTCCTGTATACTTTATACCATTCGGAGCCATAACCATCTGCACCAGGACTGGTGTCAGATTTAAGTCTAGAAATGGCTGAATTGATTTCTTCCACCGTTATTAGAGCAATTAATTTCTTATTCTGCTCCTCTGTTATTTGTGGCAAATGTAACTTGTCTAAATATGTGTCTATTTGAGATTCATTGTTATTTTCTGTTTGTGCATACAACTTGGCATAATAATCTTCAAAACATCTATGTATATCCTCTGTTTTGTATACCATTTGCTTTGTTTTAGGGTCTTTCATCTTAGAAATTTGTCTTAATGTCTGTTGCTTTTTAAGTTTATACGAAAGTAATTTTGTAGATTTACACCCCGCCTCATAATATCTTTGCTTTGTGTAAATCATTTTTTTCTGGATTTCTTGAGAAAAAATGTCTAATTTTTGCCCGTATTATCTTTAATTCTTCATTAGTTTTATCATCAACTTTGTTTTTATGCTCTCTTTCCTTTTTTTCAAAATCTGCTTGTAATTGTTTAAGTTCGGCTTGTCTCATTCTTTTTATGTGAGCAGATTTTGCTATCAGCGTTCCCCTCAATACCACCTTGCATGTGTCCATAGTATAGGGGGAGACACTTCACCGTTATCGTTTTCTTTAATATATTCGCAAATATTCCTCTCAATTTCCTCTTTCATCTGACCGTTGAGCAAACTTGAATTTAGTCTCCATACTGTTTTCTTTTCAGTCCCTGTGAATATTTTTAAAAATATTGGGCAATGATCAGATGGGTCCATAACCCCCATATAACATTCTTTTACTCTATAACGATCTTTTGAGTTAATTAAAAAATTATCTATTCGTGAATACAGAGCATGAGGAGCTGAATAATAGGTGTAATCTTTTTTGAGTGGATTTAGGTCCCGCCATATATCTAAAATCCCATGTTCTGACAATAATTTAAAAATTCTTTTACCAGTAGTGGTCTTTTGTTGGGTTTTCCCTCTTGAATCTAAATTCAAATTAAGAAGCTGCTTTAGATCACCTCCCCCTATTAACACTCCTTCACTCTGTTATCACCAGCTCAAAGAGGAGTTTGAAGAAACTCCAATCCGAGCCTGGGGGGGCATAGATATTGAGCAATGTAACCAGAACTCCCTCTAGTCTCTAGTCCAGGGGTAGGCAACCTGTTCCAGAAAGAGCCATGAGGGTGCAGGTTTTCTTTGCAGCCACTGACTCCACCAGGTGATTTTACTGATTAATATCATGAGCAGATGGAATCAGTTAATCAGTGAAATCACCTGGTGGAGTCAGTGGCTGCAAAGAAAACCTGCACCCTCATGGCTCTTTCTGGAACAGGTTGCCTACCCCTGCTCTAGTCTAACTATTACTTATTGACCTTCCTTATCCTTTAGAGTTTTTTAGCATTTCGAAACTTATTCTTTTGGATATTAATATACAAACCCCTCTTCTATGCCCTGATATGAAGATGAAAATTCCTGATTATATCCATTTCTCTTGAGTTTTCATGTTCTTTATCAGTCATATGGGTCTCCTGTAAATATAGCACTTCTACACCCTCTTTTTTCATCTTGCTCAACACCTTGCCCCTCTTGATTGGACTGAGGAGACCATTAACATTGTATGAGGCTACTTTTATATGAGTACTCTGTGATGCCATTCTATGTTACATAATATAAATATCGTTATTCCTTTCACCCTGTGTGCTACGTAAAACAAACATTTGGAACAGTAATGAATACAGAAGAAAAACTTCGAACTAAGTATACTCAAGACTTCCAAACATGAGGTCCAAAAGGAGACCTTTGTAGAGCAAAGTACCAGCTCTGAGGGATAACCCCTAACCCCGTAGGGTAGGGGGCCCTTGTGACCATATTTGGCCCTGTTCATTCCTCCCACTTTTTGTCCACTTTGAAATAAACATAAACTCCCCGACTGATAAATTAACTAAATAGAGGAAGGCTCCCTCTCTGTTGTAAACATATACACACAGTCATTTTCAACATAATTTCCATAACACCACACTGTTGTCTTGATGAGAGAAGGTCCTATTGGTCCAGTGGCTTACTGGTCCTCTTCCCCCGCTCTTCTGTAGTTGAAGGCTTGCAGTTTCTCCTTATATCCCAAAGATGCTGCCTGGTCTGGTTTGTCCCCTCCTCGAGCAGAGCGCCACATCAGACGAGACGGCCTCTCCAGGGGGTCGTCCACGGGTCTGATGATCCGGACCTGGAGACCCCTCTCCACCATATCCTTAGTTGCCTCTGCTGCCGTGGTATACAAGCGAGTTTCATCTTCATAGAAAACGCAAAGCTTCGCGGGAAAGGGCGTCTGGAATCTGATTTTTTTCTCTCTCTCAGCACTCGCTTTGCTTCAGCGTATTCCTTTCTCCTTTTCATGACTTCGGGTGCATAATCATGATCCACGTACACCCGTTGCTCCTCAAACATGAAGCCTATCATTCCCCACGCCTTCTTTATGATTTCCTGTTTACATTTATAACTTGACAGCTTCACAATAATCGAGCGTGGAGGGGCATCTGTGGGAGGACGTGGTCCGAGTGCTCTGTGTGCTCTCTCCACTCGGAGTGCAAATGTCGGTGGCAGCTCGAGTTTTTCCCGGAGTAAAGTTTCCACGAATGTGCACATTGTCCTCAGCCCGTTCTCTGATGTTGTGCAGACGTATATTTTCGCGTCTTCCCTGTCTATCCTGGTCCACCAACCGCTCCTCCAGCCTTCTCTGGATCTTAATCAGCTCACATGTCGCTTGCTCAATGCACTGGACTCGGTCCTCAGTCCCTTCAATACATCTTTCCGCTTCATCAATTCTGCTATTGGCCGTTTTTATTTCTGCCCTGATATCTTTCAGATTTTCCACTGTTTCACAGCGAAATTCCCTAATTTCACGCAGAACAGTCTCCAGCTTGGACATTTTCCTGGGTTCGGGGGACCTGTGCACTGCCCGTTCCTCCTCCGCATGCACCTCTGTTAGCTCGGTTAGCTCTGGTGTTAGCTTACCCCGCTCTTCTTCGTCCGTGTGTATCTCAGTGATTCTAGAAGATTTTTTCGTCTTTCCTCTTGTCATTATCAAAAGCCCATTTATGCCTTGATATTTTAGGGATTACACGGCAAAATTCACCACTCAGGGCTTCACCCAACTTAAAAGTCGGGGAGCATTGTTTTTACGCTGCCGCTGTCGAGTCCCGACCAGAAGTCTACTTGACATATCACTGTATTCTCTTTTCACATGTCAATAATTCTTGACATGTGGATATTTGCTCGCTCAATTAATAAGACACGCCTAATTTTTCAGATTTCTTTATTTTTAAAATGTATTTCTTTATTTATTTTATTGTAACAAACGAATGGCGAAAACAAAACCTGATTGCAGCACGGGCGAAGGGAATGACAAAACTACAGTTGTAATTATCAATTTCATTGTCTAAAACGATCACACCACATAAAGTTAAGCTAAGCGCTGCTCTGGCTCCAGGCTCTGGAGAAAAAGGTGAGCAGCGCTTTCTTTCCGGTCAGCGCTGTGGCCACGGATCGTGCCCGATAGACCAACAATCCCGCAAAAGCGGGATTTGTATTGATTATTATGTAGTATAATCAGGAAAGTGTTATTTATGTAACATATGCATTGATTTGTATAATGGTACTGTTTATGTTGATAACTTTCATTTTTATGTGGATTTCAGCCCTGGTTCATTTTGGTGTATAATTTACGCCACCTCTCAACCTGGTGTATATTTTCAGCGCAGCGTACGCCAACGACCACATTGATAAATGCCAAGTAACGCAGCCATTTTGGCGTACACCCCATATACGCTCAAATATCGCCGTACGCACGTTGATACATGAGGCCCATTGTGTGTTTGTGGACTTAGAAAAAGCTTATGATAGGGTGCCAAGAGAAGAGCTGTGGTATTGTATGAGGAAGTCTGGAGTGGCAGAAAAGTATGTTAGGGTAGTGCAGGACATGTACAAGAATAGTGTGACAGCGGTGAGATGCGCAGTTGGAATGACAGACTCATTCAAGGTGGAGGTGGGATTACACCAAGGATCAGCTCTGAGCCCTTTCTTGTTTGCAGTGGTGATGGACAGGTTGACGGATGAGATCAGACAGGAGTCCCCATGGACTATGATGTTTGCAGATGACATTGTGATCTGTAGTGAGAGTAGAGAGCAAGTTGTCTAGTCTGGAGAGGTGGAGATATGCTTTGGAGAGAAGAGGAATGAAAGTCAGTAGAAGCAAGACTGAGTACATGTGTGTGAATGGGAGGGAGCCCAGTGGAATAGTGCAGTTACAAGGAGTACAAGTGGCAAAAGTAGATGAGTTTAAATATTTGGGGTCAACTGTTCAAAGTAATGGAGAGTGTGGTCGAGAGGTGAAGAAGAGTGCAGGCAGGGTGGAGTGGGTGGAGAAAGGTGGCAGGAGTGAGTTGTGACTGAAGAATATCAGCAAGAGTGAAGGGGAAAGTTTACAGGACAGTAGTGAGACCAGCTATGTTGTACGGCTTAGAGACGGTGGCACTAACAAAAAGACAGGAGGCAGAGCTGGAGGTGTCAGAGCTGAAGATGTTGAGATTCTCTTTGGGAGTGACAAGAATGGACAAGATTAGGAATGAACATTTCAGAGGGACAGCTCAGGTGGGACGGTTTGGAGACAAAGTCAGAGAGGTGAGATTGAGATGGTTTGGACATGTGCAGAGGAGGGACCCAGGGTATATAGGGAGAAGGATGCTGAGGATGGAGGCCAAAGAGGAGGTTTATGGATGTGCTGAGGGAGGACATGAAGGTGGTTGGTGTGACAGAGGAAGACACAGAGGACAGGGTGAGATGGAAACGATTGATCTGCTGTGGCGACCCCTAACGGGAACAGCCGAAAGACAAAGAAGAAGAAGAAGAATAGCAACAATAATAATAGTAATAATAACTAATAATGCTAAATACAATTCTGGAGAAAGAGACATGAGTCATGTGTCATTGTGAAATGACCACATAGTTTACAAGTTATACAGAGAATGTTGCACGTAGGAGTCAGGCTACGTTTTTGATTTAGGTTTTATGGTAAACTGGTTATGCTAATTGCTCATTTGCAGCAACAAATATACCTCTTTTTCCACCATATATTTTATAACATTTATATGTTTCAATGTTTTATGGCAACTCAGCACTTTGATAAAGCAATGCCATTTGAAATAATTATTTTTGTTCTTTATTATAAACTGTTTTATTCTTTATTACTTTATATTGCAACAGCCAAGGGACATTTGACAATTTGTTGATTTTCAGGTATTTTAAGTTTTCAAATAATGTTCTGTTAAATAAAGTGATGGAAGGAGAGAAAAATTTTCCCTGGCACATTTATAAAAAAAAGTCCCCGCTAATCCGATTAATCGTGTCGAAACCCCATCAGATTCATCGATGATCCAAATAATCGTTTGTTGCAGCCCTAGTTCAGAGCGCACGATTTATGTTCTCACACACATTGTACGTTCAAAAACCACCCGTTGGACTCATGTTTCCAGAAGCAAACGTAAACAGAATCTTTTTTTTTTCTTCAAACTTAATTTACAAAAACTCTCGATGGGAGTACAGAACCCGGGAGAGGTCACTTAAAGCGATATTTTTTTCTGGCCATGATAATTTGTGCGCATGTTTTCCTTTAATTGAGCCCTCAAATTAATAAAACGTGCGCATGTTTTCCTTTTGTTCAAAATCAAATCAATTTTATTTATAGAGATGGACATCATTACCACAGATGGATGTACTTTGGTCAATGCTTTCCTACGAAGGAAATCAAAGACATTTGAGGACTATGCTTTGTTGAATGTCCTTCCCACAGTAGAGACCTATTCCTCAAAGTACAAGAGAACAGACATTGTCTTCAAAATCTACTGACCAGGCAGCTAGAAGGCAGAAACAAGGTCCAAGAGAGGACAGGAAGTGAGGCGGAGAGTAACAGGTAAATGAAACTGCCTCTAAAATCAAATCAACTTAATTTATATAGTGCCAAATCACAACAAACAGCTGCCCCAAGGCGCTTTATATTGTAGGGCAAGGCCATACAATAATTACGGAAAACCCCAAAGGTCAAAACGACCCCCTGTGAGCAAGCACTTGGCGACAGTGGGAAGGAAAAACTCCCTTTTAACAGGAAGAAACCTCCAGCAGAACCAGGCTCAGGAAGGGGCAGTCTTCTGCTGGGACTGGTTGGGGCTGAGGGAGAGAACCAGGAAAAAGACATGCTGTGGAAGAGAGCAAAGATCAGTCACTAATGATTAAATGCAGAGTAGTGCATACAGAGCAAAAAGAGAAAGAAAGTGCATCATGGGAACCCCCCAGCAGTCTAAGTCTATAGCAGCATAACTAAGGGATGGTTCAGGGTCACCTGATCCAGCCCTAACTATAAGCTTTAGCAAAAAGGAAAGTTTTAAGCCTAATCTTAAAAGTAGAGAGGGTGTCTGTCTCCCTGATCTGAATTGGGAGCTGGTTCCAGAGGAGAGGAGCGTGAAAGCTGAAGGCTCTGCCTCCCATTCTACTCTTACAAACCCTAGGAACTACAAGTAAGCCTGCAGTCTGAGAGCGAAGCACTCTATTGGGGTGATATGGTACTGTGAGGTCCCTAAGATAAGATGGAACCTGATTATTCAAAACCTTATAAGTAAGAAGAAGAATTTTAAATTCTATTCTAGAATTAACAGGAAGCCAATGAAGAGAGGCCAATATGGGTGAGGTATGCTCTCTCCTTCTAGTCCCCGTTAGTACTCTAGCTGCAGCATTTTGAATTAACTGAAGGCTTTTCAGGGAACTTTTAGGACAACCTGATAATAATGAATTACAATAGTCCAGCCTAGAGGAAATAAATGCATGAATTAGTTTTTCAGGCTCCCCCTTAGACAAGACCTTTCTAATTTTAGAGATATTGCACAAATGCAAAAAAGCAGTCCTACATATTTATTTAATATGCGCATTGAATGACATATCCTGATCAAAAATGACTCCAAGATTTCTCACAGTATTACTAGAGGTCAGGGTAATGCCATCCAGAGTAAGGATCTGTTTAGACACCATGTTTCTAAGATTTGTGGGGCCAAGTACAGTAACTTCAGTTTTATCTGAGTTTAAAAGCAGGAAATTAGAGGTCATCCATGTCTTTATGTCTGTAAGACAATCCTAAAGTTTAGCTAATTGGTGTGTGTCCTCTGGCTTCATGGCTAGATAAAGCTGGGTATCATCTGTGTAACAATGAAAATTTAAGCAATGCTGTCTAATAATACTGCCTAAGGGAAACATGTATAAAGTGAATAAAATTGGTCCTAGCACAGAACCTTGTGGAACTCCATAATTAACCTTAGTCTGTGAAGAAGATTCCCCATTTACATGAACAAATTGTAATCTATTAGATAAATATGATTCAAACCACCGCAGCACAGTGCCTTTAATACCTATGGCATGCTCTAATCTCTGTAATAAAATTTTATGGTCAACAGTATCAAAAGCAGCACTGAGGTCTAACAGAACTAGCACAGAGATGAGTCCACTGTCTGAAGCCATAAGATCGTTTGTAACCTTCACTAATGCTGTTTCTGTACTATGATGAATTCTAAAACCTGACTGAAACTCTTCAAATAGACCATTCCTCTGCAGATGATCAGTTAGCTGTTTTACAACTACCCTTTCAAGAATTCTTGAGAGAAAAGGAAGGTTGGAGATTGGCCTATAATTAGCTAAGATAGCTGGGTCAAGTGATGGCTTTTTAAGTAATGGTTTAATTACTGCCACCTTAAAAGCCTGTGGTACATAGCCAACTAATAAAGATAGATTGATCATATTTAAGATCGAAGCATTAATTAATGGTAGGGCTTCCTTGAGCAGCCTGGTAGGAATGGGGTCTAATAGACATGTTGATGGTTTGGAGGAAGTAACTAATGAAAATAACTCAGACAGAACAATGACAAAATGAACTTCATAGTATGACCTAAACTGTCATCCTCACCGTGGGGAGACACTTAACCCTCAGCATCCTTTTTAATGTGCTTAAACTCCAGATGATGCCATGCTGGGCAGCTGGAGTTCTCTGTATGTCCTTGTGCGCCCAAACCATGATAAGTTCTGACCAGATCCATTTCTAATGGGGAAATGTATTACACTGTGTCCTGGTTATTGGATAATAGCCAACATTTATGTGTCAAGACAATATTGAGTGCACGTTTTACAAATTGTGGCCACGTTTAAGTAGATTGTGCCCTTATTTTACTCAATGCTTAAAACATGCGCACAATATAATAAAACGTGCGCACAACATCATAAAACCTGCGCAGAATATAATAAAACGAACACACACTCTCTCCACATGCAAAACATTTTGCAATGACACTTCCAGGGCTCCGTAAAAATGCCTGTTTTTACAAATAAAAAATGGAATATTTTACAAAAGCACATTTATCTGTAAACACCAACACATGACACATGTCACATTAACATGTTGGTTTACATAATGAATGACTCAACCAGTCAGTGTTTAGCGGAGGCACATTTTACTCTGAATCCTTTGCAATCTGTCTGTTTGTTTCAAAATTTCAGAATTAGTGCATTATTCAACATTAAAAGATTTATGTTATCCTCCCCCTCTAGCTGTCACCTTAGAGTGGTGGGGGAGTTTGCGTACCCGGATGATCCTAGGAGCTATTTTGTCGGGGGCTTTGTGCCCCTTGTAGGGTCTCCCAAGGCAAACAGGTCCTAGGTGACGGGTCAGATTAAGGGCAGTTCAGAAGCTCCCATGACCAGTTAAAAAATCAAGGACTGAGACGTCACCCGGGGCCCCACCCTGGAGCCAGGTCTGGGGTTAGGGCTCGCGCGCGAGCACCTGGTGGTCGGGCCTTAGCCCATGGGGCCCGGCCGGGCTCAGCCCGAAAGAGCGACGTGGGCCCGCTCTCCTGTGGGTTCACCACTTGCAGAGGGGGCCATAGTAATCGGGTGCAGAGAGGATTGGGTGGCCCGGCGGGCCGGTCCATGCTCACAGCCCCTGGCTGTTGGGACGTGGAATGTCACCTCGCTGGGCGGGGAAGGAGCCTGAGCTTGTGTGCGAGGCTTAGAGATACCGACTAGAGATAGTTGGACTCACCTCCACGCACAGCTTGGGCTCTGGTACCCAACTCCTGGATAGGGGCTGGATGCTCCACTTTTCTGACGTTGCCCACTGGGAGAGGCGGAGAGCTGGGGTCGCATTGCTTATTACTTACCAGCTCAGTCGCCATGTGTTGGAGTTCACTCCGGTGAACGAGAGGGTCGCGTCCCTACGCCTTCGGGTCGGGGACAGGTCTCTCACTGTTGTCTCGGCCTACGAGCTGAGCGGCAGTGCAGAGTACCCAGCCTTCTTGGAGTTCCCGGGAGGAGTACTAGATAGTGCTCCGACTGGGGACTCCGTTGTTCTCCTGGGGGATTTCAACACCCACGTGGGCGGCGACAGTGGGACCTGGAGGGAGGTGATCGGGAAGCATGGCCTCGGAACACGGCCAGTGCACGTTGGCATCCGCCAGGGCTGCCCTTTGTCACCGGTTCTGTTCATTATCTTTATGGACAGAATTTCTAGGCGCAGCCAGGGTGTAGAGGGGGTCTGGTTTGGGAACCACAGAATCTTGTCTCTGCTGTTTGCGGACGATGTGGTTCTGTTGGCTTCGTCAAATCAGGACCTTCAGCGTGCACTGGGGCAGTTTGCAGCCGAGTGTGAAGCATCCGGGATGAAAATCAGAGCCTCCAAATCCGAGGCCATGGTTCTCAACTGGAAAAAGGTGCTTTGCCCCCTTCAGGTCGGTGGAGTGTCCTTGCCTCAAGTGGAGGAGTTTAAGTATCTCGGGGTCTTGTTCACGAGTGAGGGATGGATGGAGCGTGAGATCGACAGACGGATGGGTGCAGCATCTGCAGTGATGCGGTCGCTGTATCAGACCGTCGTGGTGAAGAGATAGCTGAGTAGGGGGGCAAAGCTCTCGATTTATCGATCGATCTATGTTCTGATCCTCACCTATGGTCATGAGATTTGGCTCATGACCGAAAGAACGAGATCGCGACTACAAGCGGCCGAGATGAGTTTCCTCCGCAGGGTGGCTGGGTGCTCCCTTAGAGATAATGGGCTTCATTTATCAAATGAACGTACAGCAGAAAATGTGCGTTCGACCATTTTTACGCAAACTTTGGTATTTATCGATTTAGACGTAAGCGGAGGCTAAGACGAATCTCACGACAGAGCTCATGTCTGGTCTGAGCTCGTGTACGCAAATCTGAGTCTGTGGATTTGCGGCTCAGCCCTACAAAATCTGAGTCTGAAAACAATTATGAAACAAACCTCAGCTGTCATCCAAACATAAGCAACCACATATTCAGAACAGATCAAAACAGATTCCTAAAATTGATTAAACAAAATTAAGTTAACAAAGCCCACATTTTTAATGATACTGCTTCCTTTGTAAAATAAAAATACATATGCTAAATAGCCTAAACATGACAACTAATCATTGCACATTAAAATGCCTAATGCTGCACTTAAGTGCCACAACACATTTTTTGGTGGCCAGCTTTAAATCGGACCACTTTTCCTTGACCTAAATGCAAAGAATTCTTAATCAATTTTAGCAGGCAAAAGCCTTTAACTGTGGGTGCATAAAAGATTGATTAAAAATCATTAGGCATAGGTTAAGTCAAAGAATTCTTCATACCTCAGCCAGAGTCCATTCCTCTGCGGCAACGCTGTTGACCTCCTCCGTTACACTCTTCCACACGGCATTTTTATGAGCACCTTTGACTCCACATTTCAGACTGCCAAAACGTACAAGTTTGTTTTTCTCCACCTCTAATTTAGGATGCTGATTACCATCTCCGAAAAGTTTTTCTTTTTCCCAGTGCTGCTTCTCTCCATGTTGAGCTCAGTGAGCGAGGCTTCCAAACCATTAATATTTAAGGGCGTAACATGCTCATGACGATTAAATTCAGCGGCCGCATTTATCAAGAGCCGATCATTCGTACGCTGGGATTGGTCAGATACAAATGTTTCATAAATCCCACGTGTGTCTTGTCGTAAGACCAATTGTGCGCTCAGATCTGTGCCTGCTTTTATACAATATTGATAAATGAAGCCCAGGGTAAGGAGCTCTGTCACTCGGGAGGAGCTCGGTGTCGAGCCGCTGCTCCTTCACATCAAAAGGAGCCAGTTGAGGTGGCTCGGGCATCTTTTTCGGATGCCCCCTGGACGCCTCGCTGGAGAGGTGTTCCGGGCACGTCCCATCGGGAGGAGGCCCCGGGGAAGACCCAGGACACGCTGGAGGGACTACGTCTCTCGGCTGGCTTGGGAACGCCTTGGGGTTCCCCTGGAGGAGCTGGGGGAGGTGTGTGTGGATCGGGAGGTCTGGGCGGCTTTGCTTGAGCTGCTGCCCCCGCGACCCGACTCCTGATAAAGCGTAAGAAAATGGATGGATGTTATATTTTAACTTTGTACAAATGACAGAATTGACATTAATGGAGTTATTCTATCAGTATTCATTTTATTTATGTACCAAACCATAACTCAGCATTGCTTTATTTTCCAAGACTTCCGCCTGACGGCAGCGTTGTGATTGAGTAGAGATCTGAGCTTTGCGGCTCCTCTCAGCTTGCTTCTGTGCAGGAAGCCATGTAGTAAGCAAGAGCTTCCAGCAGGGGACAAGATGTTCAAAGACAGGGGTGCGGGCTCATTGTTTGGGTCTGTCGCTTTTGATACTACGAGAAGCGATCGTGGTGTTAAAACTCAAATTCAGCTTGTTAGTAGTTGCAAACGTACCAAAGATAATACTGGAATTTATCAGTTATCGGTTATCTGTAACTTCCGATACATTTTTGCGTGGTTTATCATTTTATCTTTATCAAAGATAACTTTTCAGTTATCTGATTATCTGTTATCGAAGTTAGTTTTTTGGTTATCTATGCCCACCACTGTCTGTGCCACAGAGCAACGTCGGAGAGAGGAAAGATGGTGAGAAAGACTGCTTGAAAAAGTTTAATATGGACAAGAATCCGTGGAATTGGTGCTGGGTTGAATTTCATTCATTCATTCATCTTCTACCACTTAGTCCAATTAAGGGTCGCGGGGGTGCTGGAGCCTATCCCAGCAGTCATAGAGCGAGAGGCGGGGTACACCCAGGACAGGACTCTAGTCTGTCACAGGGCCACAAACAGACAAATAAGCACAGACACACCCACACACACACACACAACTACGGACAATTTAAAGACTCCAATCCACCTAACCTGCATGTCTTTGGATGTTGGAGGAAACCGGTGCACCCGGAGGAAACCCACGCACACACGGCGAGAACATGGAAACTCCATACAGAAAGGCCACGGGAATTGAACCCATGACCTTCTTGCTGTGAGGCAACAGTGCTAACCACGAAGCCACCATGCTGCCTGGGTTGAATTTAAAGTTTGTAATTATGAGCACAGGTAAAAGAAACAGGAAAAGGGAACTGCATCCTGTGCCCTCAAGAAACATGGTAAGAATTTTTTTTTTGTCTCTGGAAAATAAACATTGTGCTGTTCAAACAGGATTTCAGATAAGATTAGGTGACTTTTTAAAATTAATCTAGACTTTCTTTTATTGGAAAAAGACACCGTGGCTTTGAATGGATTTACAGGAATTTACACAAGAACATATGACTTTTTATTAATGTAGAGTTTCTTTCATTGCAAAAAAAGACATTGTGGCCCCTGGGGTCTGAGGGCATTTTTGTGGACAGTTCACTTACCTTGCATAAATGTTTTTTTTTTTTTTTTGCTGTTAGAAGCTCACCCTGCATCCCACAATCAAGTAGTATGTCTCTTTTTTTTCAGGACAACCTGTACTTTCAGAATATGTATGATATAGTGGTGTTTTATAAGTGTAATAAAGGTTTATATTCAGAAATAAAAAAGGAAAAAAATAAAGCAGAAAAATAATTTTCACACACATTTATTCAAAACACACAGCAAACTATAATAAACAACTATTTTGACACTTTATAAAGGTAGTTTTGGATCCTGTACAAAAGCATGTACAACATAAATGTTCTAACCATAAACACAAATGCACATTTTGAACAGTATATACAGAACGGTCTATGCGTTCTGTTGGTCTTCATGTCACATCTCAAAGCAATTTTTCTGCTATTACACAAAGTGCCACATCACAAACTTTGCACTTCCATGGAGTGTTCCTGCACTGAAAACAGCCTCTCCTCTCACCCCTCCCCCTGTTTTCCATTCATATGCATAAACGGTGCTTTTCCTGTTAAAACCAGGACTATGTACGGCAGTGGACAGAAATGGAAAGAAGAGCTGGCTGTGCTTGCGTGTGCTGCATCTGTACAGAAAGTACCGTTAGTGCTGACGAAGGAGGACGAGCGCGCTGCTGTCGAAAATGACCAGTACTTGTTGATAGTTGAAGACAAACAAATTTCTGTCTCCTTGAAGGCAACTGACGGATGGTTAGACGAAGTCCAGAGACTGAAACTGTGGATATTGCAGAATATTTGCTAAGCAGGGATGAGAAATCGCTACTCCACCAGCTTCATAATGACGAAAATGTCGGTGAGTCCATATAACCTCTTTGGTGTCACGTTTGTTTTGATAAGTTGACAGACATACAATGATATGTCCATGCATGCAGTTTGTTTATAGAACATGTCAATTTTACAATACGTCATTCATGGCGTGACATTACAGTCATAAGCCGATGCACGAAAATGGCGGCACGGTTTCAGGGTGTTGACAAAATAAATGTGTGCAAGAAACTTGCAATTTTAGTCCGTCTTTTACGTCCGTCTGGATCTTTCTTCTCTGTGGTGAAATTGTGTAGAATGAACGGAGGTCTACGACCGCATTTCTTCTTCTTTCCATCTTTGTGTGGACTCTGCAGAGCTTTGCAATCGTGTGTTTTCAGCCAGTGAATTCCATTCGAGCATTTGAAAACAGCACAATGCGCCCCTGTCATTATTGTATGTGTTGCTTAAGGCTTAAAGCCTTTGAAACAATCCTTGTAAAAGCCTTAACTTTTACAGTCCGCTAATGCTACTGTATACGAAATTCAAAGGGAGCAGTGTGAATGTGGTAGCGGTGCTTTTTGCCCCCGTTTGACCCACACATGCGCAGATGCGATGTGCACTTTGCTTATAACACATCTCTTCTACTGACACTCTTTGGTACACCACGTGAGATTGCTCTGCCCTACAACTGGAAATTGGAAAACCATGTGACGGTGAACCAATTCCTGATTGGACACTCACATTGTGCACATCATCACACAGCTCCTATGAGGACTACAAGCATCGTGGAGGGCTGCTTTGAAAGTCCATGGAGTGTACTTTTATGCAAAAAAGTACATTTCTATCTAATATAATTTAAAAAGTAAAAGTTGTGTATCATTAAATAAAACTTGTATTCTGCCGTCGTATACGATGGGGCTGACCCCAGAGGGTGGATTTACAGGAATTTACACAAGAATATAAGTAACTTTTTACTATAAGGTATGCTATTGATATGTTACAATGATTTTCAAAATATTCTACAAGCTTTAGCTGGGGTTTTTGAAATGCTTTGTCTTTTTTCAGTCTTCATTGTCAGGATGTGAGTTTCTGCCTGGTTTTCTTTTCATGCTTTTGCCATGTTTGTTTCTTTTTAGGTTTATTCTCTTGTTGGGGTTTTTCCTGCTTGGGTTTTACTGTCCCTGTCTCTTGTTTCTCTCCTGTTTCTTGGTGGTGGGCCTTTCCCTCTCCCTGGCCACACCCTCATTCTGGTGCATTCCATGCACACCTGCTCCCAATCTGCATTTCATCACCTGGATGTGTTTAAGATCCTCTTTTTGCCCTCTTTCCTCACCAGATTGATGTGCTCTATGCCTTCTCTCCAGCTCTGTATCTTTTGTTCTCGACCTGCTTGCCACCAGTGTTCTTCGACCCCCTGCTTGTACTCACAACCACGCACCAGCATGATGCTCTTGCTTTTGTTTGCCTTGTTGGACTGCCTACCTGTGTACCATACCCCGTTTTCCGCCCAAGTAAACTGCTTTTACATACAGAGCCTTGAGTCCGAGTCCTGCATTTGCGTCCTGCCACAACCGTTTACCAGTCGTGATATTCATGAATTTCATGTAGTTTAATTTTCTCCATAGTCTCCAAAAACTCTGAATCATTTATTGCTGAAGAAAAGTGACATCACCACCCTCAATGTTTCGACTCCCTTTGTCCAAGGTCAGCAGAGACTTTGAATTTAGAAATGAACAAAGGTAACTGAAAGGATTCTGGTGGCAGTGATTTGTGTATTCTGGCATGTAGAGGTTTGGTTTAAGCGCTTTGAAGCAACTCTGTTGTGATTTGGCGCTATATAAATGAAAATAAATTAAATTGAAATTGATTTATTTTGATCCAACACTTGGCACTAAAAAGTCAACATCAGTAACCTGCCACATGTGGTATGCAGCAGTGCGTTATGAGTGACGGTCCCAAGCCCGGATAAATGGATAGAGTTTCATCAAGAAGGGCATCCGGCGTAAAAAAAACAAGCTAACCCAATCACCTGCTGAAGGCAGTGGCTCCTAAGAAAATCTGCACCCTCTTGGCCCTTTCTGGAATGTCGTTGGACACCACCACACTAATCTGGTCCTTAACCCCTTCCACTTACCTCATTTTGGCTTGTCGGTATCTCATAAAGTAAAAGTGAAATTTCCCATTGATGGGATATACAGGCTTAGAAGAGGTTAATCTGTTCCTTTTGTTTGGCCTTGAAGGCTTTTGATGTAATTGTGATAAATTAAATAGTTTGACTGTATTGAATGTTTGGTCTCCAAAGTAAAGGTCAAACAAGGTCTATGTCCATCTATGATTTGTGATATGTTACCCTGTAACATGATAACTAAGCATGACAGATGGTGCAAACTATTACTTTGAGATCCCTATTAACCCAAACAATAATTTGCATATTTTTTTCGTGAAATTGGAGCAACTTTTGATCTCTGTACAAACTGAAACATGATTGGAGAATTTTTACATTTTGACCTCTGTGTAATTCTTCATTGACCCCTAGTTGGCTACAGCTACCACCCTGGGATGGTTATCATGCATTTTTGGGTCGTGGTACACTGAGGCTGGACTGCGTAATTTCATCACCTTAAAGGACATGTCGCATCAAAATCATAACAACGTAGACGGTTCGTGACCATCCGATGATCCAGCAGGATTACTTTGTGCACTTTCGTGACTGGTTTCAAAGTATACGGCATTCGCAGAAAACAGCTACGGAGACATCTGAAAACAAAGTACTCGTGAGGACTCGAGTGTTTCTGAGATTGACGTCACAAATAGAAGCGTCCCAGCGTCCGCTTCAATGTGAAAACTGTTAATTTTGATGCAGTCACGGTAAGCTCTGTGAAGGTTTCTGTGCACCTGCAGCCACGAGTCATAAACACAGCCTGTCAATAACCATCTCTGCTCCAGGTTCAGCTTTGTGCACGGTTAATTATGAGTGTTGTTATCAATAAAATAAAAAAAAAAATCTGTCTGCTGCCGGGGGGAAAGGAGCATCTCGCCAGGTGCACAGCGTGCACACACACAGCGTGCTTCACAGCACACATACATGGCTTCAAATTTATACTCATATTTATACATCACATCTATTCTTACATTTTAAATGTACCTTCTCTCAAAAATTCTTGAAAGGGTAGTTGTAAAACAGCTAACTGATCATCTGCAGAGGAATGGTCTATTTGAAGAGTTTCAGTCAGGTTTTAGAATTCATCATAGTACAGAAACAGCATTAGTGAAGGTTACAAATGATCTTCTTATGGCCTCAGACAGTGGACTCATCTCTGTGCTTGTTGTGTTAGACCTCAGTGCTGCTTTTGATACTGTTGACCATAAAATTTTATTACAGAGATTAGAGCATGCCATAGGTATTAAAGGCACTGCGCTGCAGTGGTTTGAATCATATTTATCTAATAGATTACAATTTGTTCATGTAAATGGGGAATCTTCTTCACAGACTAAGGTTAATTATGGAGTTCCACAAGGTTCTGTGCTAGGACCAATTTTTTTCACTTTATACATGCTTCCCTTAGGCAGTATTATTAGACGGCATTGCTTAAATTTTCATTGTTACGCAGATGATACCCAGCTTTATCTATCCATGAAGCCAGAGGACACACCAATTAGTTAAACTGCAGGATTGTCTTACAGACATAAGGACATGGATGACCTCTAATTTTCTGCTTTTAAACTCAGATAAAACTGAAGTTATTGTACTTGGCCCCACAAATCTTAGAAACATGGTGTCTAACCAGATCCTTATGTTGTATGGCTGGGGGTGTCTGGCTGTCTTCTGTTTCTGTCTTTTGTTTTTCCTTCCAGGTGGCACGCGTTTAGGACTGAGTGGCTGTGTGGCTGAGTTATCAGGACCTCACCCTGATCACCTGAGGCTGATCATGTGCAGCTCGTCAGGACTCACAGCTGTGGTGCATCTACATGGATTGGGGCATGGTGGCATTTAAGTCTGGAGTACACAGTGTGTATTTGCCAGAGACTCGACCTTGTGACCAGACGGGTGAGATCGTCGTCTTGAGAGCCATCTCATCATCATGGATGCAGAGACCGTCCAGGTTTGATGCTATGGTCTGTGAAAGAGGAGGGGGTGAGGTCTCACACTCGTCAGCACACTTCCTGAGGTACGTTAGGTTTTGTGACTAACATTAGTACAGTCAGTAAATGTGGTGTCCCTCACACCTTATTATATTGAGCTGTTATGTTAGTCGTTTAATCAGCTTCCACTGCAGTTGAGAATGTGAACTGGGTGTTCCATGCCTGCAGGGTGGGAAGCTGATTGGTGATTAAGCCAGGAAGTGTTTGCTGTTTATGTACACCTTTGAGTGGTCTCTCTGTGTGTGGAGTGTGGACTCACATGATGGTTTCTTCTTTCACAGACTCGGTTTGTCGCGGCCACCTGGGGGGTGTCGGCGGGGTCCTTGGGTCCGAAATATTTCTGGCTCCGGACCTTTTGTGCTGCCTGGAGCGCACCGTATTACCACCTCACCAGACCGCGCACTCATTTGTTGTATTTATCACATCACTGTTATGTTATTAAATTCAGTTATCCTTTGTACCGTGCTCTGCTTATTTCATACTGGGTCCTTCAAACGCTGGTCGGTTCTCCGTCCTGCGTCCGACACATAACACCTTACTCTGGATGACATTAACCTGTGAGAAATCTTGGAGTCATTTTTGATCAAGATATGTCATTCAAAGCGCATATTAAACAAATATGTAAGACTGCTTTTTTGCATTTACGCAATATCTCTAAAATTAGAAAGGTCTTGTCTCAGAGTGATGCTGAAAAACTAATTCATACATTTATTTCCTCTAGGCTGGACTATTGTAATTCATTATTATCAGGTTGTCCTAAAAGTTCCCTGAAAAGCCTTCAGTTAATTCAAAATGCTGCAGCTAGAGTACTGACGGGGACTAGAAGGAGAGAGCATATCTCACCCATATTGGCCTCTCTTCATGGGCTTCCTGTTAATTCTAGAATAGAATTTAAAATTCTTCTTCTTACTTATAAGGTTTTGAATAATCAGGTCCCTTCTTATCTTAGGGACCTCATAGTACCATATCACCCCAATAGAGCGCTTCGCTCTCAGACTGCAGGCTTACTTGTAGTTCCTAGGGTTTGTAAGAGTAGAATGGGAGGCAGAGCCTTCAGCTTTCAGGCTCCTCTCCTGTGGAACCAGCTCCCAGTTTGGATCAGGGAGACAGACACCCTCTCTACTTTTAAGATTAGGCTTAAAACTTTCCTTTTTGCTAAAGCTTATAGTTAGGGCTGGATCAGGTGACCCTGAACCATCCCTTAGTTATGCTGCTATAGACTTAGACTGCTGGGGGGTTCCCATAATGCACTGTGTGTTTCTTTCTCTTTTTGCTCTGTATGCACCACTCTGCATTTAATCATTAGTGATTGATCTCTGCTCCCCTCCACAGCATGTCTTTTTCCTGGTTCTCTCCCTCAGCCCCAACCAGTCCCAGCAGAAGACTGCCCCTCCCTGATCCTGGTTGGGTTTTTTACGTAATTATTGTATGGCCTTGCCTTACAATATAAAGCACCTTGGGGCAACTGTTTGTTGTGAAATGTGGATGTATCCATCCCCTGACTGGATGTAAAAGTGATGGTTTGCATGTCTTATGCTCAAGGCGGCACTTACTTATTCACACCATCATTTTGGCTTTTAGATTTTTATTTCTTTTAATTTATGATGTAGAGATTACTTTTCACTGTGAGTTCCAGGGGCAGAATTTTTGAAATTTTTAATATAAAAAGCCTGAATTTTTGTTTTGTTTTTTGATGTCCAAAAAAATTTCAAACATGTCCAAGCTCAAGGGGGCACTATCTTTGTTACAGCACTGCATACAGCGATATGAATTTTAGGTCATGTCGCCCAACCCTAATGACGCGTGTATTCTGCCTGTGAGAATGTGACTAAAAAAGTTACACCTTTTAAAAAAAAAATACAAATATGAAGTGTAGGGCTGAAACAGTTAGTTGAGTAACTCGAATAAATCGATTACAAAAAATGTTCGAGGCAAATTCTGTGCCTCGAAGCTCCATTTAACATTGTAGTACATACGCCATGCCTGTGTGTGGCGCTGTAATGTCCCTAGAAAAAAACAGAAGACTAGAGCATGCGCATAAGCAGTGTAAGAGCTAATCATTGTAGCATAAATAGCTACAGCTTTCCAATACGACAGAGTAAAAAATCTTTTAAGAAAAAGGGTCCTTGCTGATCATCTGAAATGACTTACTACACATTTAAAGTGAAGCAGTGTGCTTGTCTATTTTTAAAAAACACACTGTTCGGTCTGCTGGCTGCTCTCCACTCTACATGGGGCGTGACTATTGACCCGGTGGCTGGGTACCCACAGTTAAAGTTTGCTGTTTGCCCGGTGGCCAGCTGGTGTCTCTCTCTGCCCATTGTAAGGAGTTCAGCACTCCCCTCACACCGGGAGAGTCACAGCTCCGTCCGTGGCCACACTGACAAACAGTCTCTGAAAGAAGATGCTCTCAGCAGAAGTCCACTCTTTCTTCTGTGTTTTGCTCAGTGTTTCACTTTTTGGGCAACACTCAGCACTTCACAAACACAGTAACTTAAATAAATAAAAAACAAACAGTGACTGCAAGGCTTGCATGTTCAACCTCCAGCTGAAATGCATCTGCTGAAATGCAGAGAAAGAGGGATAGAAAAAAAAATTCACACAGGAACCCAGTCCACCAACCTTTACAAAAAAAAAAAAAAAAACGTAAAAATGGTCAAATTTTACAAGTGGGGGGGGAGCAAAACAGAAAGCCACATCCCATCACCATTTCAGCAAAATGTCAAGGCTTTAGCCCGACCATGGTCAAGCGAATAGACTATTTGTGCCTTATTCAGCCTATGATCGGGCGAAGAGAGATTTTGCTGCCGGGCGAAGAGACTCTGTCCTCTACGTGCACTTTAAGTCAAGTTTTCATCGACAGGGTGCAGAGCGGATTTATCAATGTGGCTTAGCACTGTCGTCACTTCATCTTTGATGGCACAGCGACATTGTGCCATTGCTTAGGGCCTCTTCGCACATAGTGCGAACTTGGTCGAATTGCGCATTAAGTGTGCATGAAGCAGGAATTGTGTTCAAAATGTGTAAAATTGTACCTGCCCCTAATGCCTCGTACACCTGTTGCTACAACTGTTTGCACACACCAGTGGCTGAAAGACAGAGTGTGCGCTGTGCAAACCCATTGATCCCTCTCGCGGCAGGTGTCAGCCAAATTCCAGCTCACACACATGAACGTCTAACACCGCTCGTTTGGCAGTTAGAAAATGTGTGGCCATTCGTACTCTTGGCAGGACAACAGTCTGCAGACTATCGTTGTCGTGCTGGCAGTGAAATTTGTCTAAGTGCCCCACGAGTGTGGCTTTGGTGTGTGCGCTAAGATGACAGGAGGTGTGGCAGCCGACAGAAGCGGCTGTGGGGCGCTGTCATTTTGGACATCCCAGCTAAACAACACGTACTGTGTTTGGACGGATATGGACTAAGAACTGACCACTGTGACGCACGTGTGTCTGTTTGCTGTCATCAAGTTGACATAAATAAAAACATATCGCTGTGGTGATGTATGCTGTGGGCTGCAGTGTGCGGGCGCTACCTTGCTGCAGCCAATTGACAGGCTATCCCAGGTTGAAATGGACTGTCAGATTAGAACACGCAGCAGGCGAACTGACTGTCACATCACCCTACGTGAGCTCTGTTCCACATGATGTGGTGTCTGTGCTGCGGGGCGCCATCCACAAAACACACGTGTCGGGCAGAACACGCGCACGGCCTGCTGGCACACCGGACCAGTAGATGTGGACATGATAAGAGCGCTCTGCTTCGTCAGTCATGTCATTTCATGACTGTACATCTGTGAACATTGTTCATCTACAGAGGAACAGATGGCTCCTATTTGTATTGCCCGCTTGATAAGAGGAATTCAATATAATGCAATGTTTTTATATGGTGTCATTGTTATTTTTTTTTAAATACATCCATGTGCTTCTTGATATGAAGCAAGTTTCCAGCACCTTTCACAAGCCAGTGATCGTAGGTCACTGGTTAAAGTTTCTTACTGGCAATCAGAGCTTTTGGAAGGCGTGGGTTTGAATCCTGTGCGTGACATGTATTTTTGTTTTTTTTTGTGTTTTGTTTTTTGTACACATTGCGCAGCTGCTGTGATAAGCTGTGTTTCTGTATGCACTGAATCGTTGTGGCATGTATTGTTTTTAGTTTTTTTTTTTTTCTTCGCTGGCACTGTGTTACTGCGTGCGTGAACCGTTACACTGGTATTGTGCCCACCTGCCCATCGGCGCAATGTTTAGTGGTGCGCTCATACAATCTCTACCGCCGTGAGTCGCCCTGGAGTTGTACGTTTTCGCACTATGTATGAAGGGGCCCTGAGGGAGAACCCTGGACTGTTGATTTTGGACTGGACTGTTTAAAAATGCAAAAATGCTTTTTATCCAATTACTCGATTAATTGCCAGAATAATCGATAGAATACTCGATTACTAAAATAATCGATAGCTGCAGCCCTAGTGAACTGGGCTTTTATGATTGTGGTTTCTTTATTATAAATACAAATCAGTCTGTAACTGTCAAAAATGTGTCA
The DNA here is from genome assembly GCF_902500255.1 of Thalassophryne amazonica. NCBI lineage: Eukaryota > Metazoa > Chordata > Actinopteri > Batrachoidiformes > Batrachoididae > Thalassophryne > Thalassophryne amazonica. The sequence continues at coordinate 13,403,631 of NC_047120.1, forward strand.
CATGGTCACAGATATTATGGATGGAGTAGAAGATACTTTGATTTCACATACTGCACATGCCTTCATCTCGTGCAACCATTTAACTAACTGGCAATCAGAGCTTTTGGAAGGTGTGGGTTCCAATCCCGTGAGTGACATGTATTTTTGTTTTTTGTTGTTGTTGTTTTCAGCTTCACGATGTGTAACCACATCGCGCAGCTGCTGTGAAAAGCTGTGTTTCTGCATGCACGGTGACAGGATGGCTGATAAAAGAAAAACCACATCTCTCTCTCTCTCTCTCCATCCTGATGACCACAATGGAATGCGGTCCTGAGCAATGTGTGTTTTATGTATTTTATGTATATGGACTTTGATTTAATGATTTTATAATTAAAATCATTCAGACATGGAACAAAATCAGGTAACGTGAGTTTATTTACATTACATTACAGTAATGTTAGGATTGGTGACAAGGCTCAGCCCTGGTGGGGGCCAGTCCCCACCAGAAGCAAGTCCGACTTACTGCCGAGCACCAGAACACAGCTCTCGCTTTGTGAGCACAGAGATTGGATGGGCCTGAGAAGGGACCCCCTCACTCCATTCTCCCGCAGCACCTCCCACAGTATCTCCTGGGGTATCCAATCATACGCCTTCTCCAAGTCCACAAAACGCATATAGACTGGATGGGCATATTCCCAGGCCCCTCCAGGATCCTTGTGAGAGTGACAAGCTGGTCGGTTGTTCCACAGCAGGACGTAACTCGCATTGTTTCTCTTGAGTCCGAGGTTCTATCGGCCGAACCTTCCTTTCCAGCACCCTGCAGGAGACTTTACCAAGGAGGCTGAGTAATGTGATGCCTCTGTAATTGACACACAGTCGCTAGTCCCCCTTTTTTTTTTTTTTTAAATATGGGGACCACCACCCCAGTTTTCCACTCCTTAGGCACTGCCACAGACCTCAACGCAGTGTTGAAGACACATGTCATCCAAGACAGTCCCTCCACACCCAGAACCTTCAGCATTTCTGGACGGATCTCATCAACCCCCGGTGCCTTGCCACTGCGGAATTGTTTAACTACCTCAGTGACTTTCACCAGGGAAATTGATAATAATTCTCCATCAACTTCCAGCTCTGCCTCTACTATAGAGGGCGCTCCGGTCTGATGCAGGAGTTCCTCAAAGTGTTACTTTCAGTGCCGAATTACACCCTCAGTTCAGGTCAACAGAGTCCCATCCTTACTGTAGACAGGTTGGATGGTTCCCCTGGGGTGTCTCACTGTCTGCCAAAAGCACCTTGGTGCCAACCAAAAGTCCTTCTCTATGGTTACTCCAAGCTCCTGCCACACCCAGTGCTTTGCCTCCCCCACAACAGAGGATGCCGGAAGTCTCCTTTCTGTCGGACGGCTTCCCTGATTACCTTTCAGGCCACAGCTCCCCTCTACAGCTTCAGCAATGGAAGCTTTGAACATTGCCCATTTGGTTCAATGCCTCCAACCTCAACAGGGATGCTAGAAAAGCTCTGCCACAGGTGTGAGTTGAAGATCTGTCAGACAGTGGGCTCCTCCAGACATTTCCAGTTCACCCGCACTATCCGTTTGGGCTTACCAGGTCTGTCCAAAGTCCTAGTCCTCCCCTACACTCTGATTTAACTCACCACCAGATGGTGATCAGTTGACTCTGCCCCTCCTCACCTGGGTGTCCAGAACATGCAGCCTCAAATCAGATGATATGATCACAAAATTGATCATCGACCTTCGGCCTAGGGTGCTCTGGTACCATGTACAGTTATGAGCATCCTTATGTTCGAACATGGTGTTCGTTATGGACAGTCAAATAACACAGAAGTCCAATAACAAATGACCACTCAGGTTTAGATCAGGGAGGCTGTTCCTCCCAGTCACGCCTTTCCAGGTGTCTCTCTCATTGCCCACGTGTGCATTGAAGTCCCCCAGTGGAACAACAGCGTCCCCCACTGGAGCCCCATAAAGGATTCCATTCAGGGACTCCAAGAAGGTTGAATACTCCAAACTGCTGTTTGGTCCATATGCACAAACAACCAACAGGGTTTTTCCCACCGAGACCTGAAGGTGCAGGGAAGCAACCCTTTCATCTATCGGGGTAAACTCGAACGTAGCGGCACTCACCTGAGGAATTATGAGTATCATCCATCTTCATGATGAAGTGGTATAGAGGAGGATTTTCTTAAAAAGAAGACCTGAAAGTTTAGCTACAAATTGCTAAAAGGTAAATCTGAGATGCAAGCCTGGATTTGATCTGTTTTGGTGAAAGAAAATCCTTCTCTGCTCTACTCCACTATAAAGCTAAGAGTAGTGATGCAAAATGCAAAGCTTGCACTGTGCACAATTTCTGCAATCACAGCCACACAAACCCATAACTTCCCTTGGGTTGTCTGGGTGTCTTGGTGACTTTCCTCACTCTTTTTACATACCCTGGCAAAAATTCTGCCAGGGTATGTAAACGTTTGTGCGTCCTGCCCACTGCTGGAAGCTCCTGTTTACTACTTATCTTGCAGTAGTGAAGCAGTTGAGAGGAGCTAAGCTCAACTCTACAAACACAAAACAAGCCATTATTCCTTAATAGGATACAACCATGACACTGTGAGGCAGAGGTCTTGGAAAATAAAGCAGTTTTGACTTATGGTTTTGTTTCAAATAAAAAAAAAAATCCATTAATGTCAATTCTGACATTTGTACAGTGTTAAAATACAGTGAGGAAAACAGGTATTTGAATACCCTGCGATTTTGCAAGTTCTCCCACTTAGAAATCATGGAGGGGCCTGAAATTTTCATCTTAGGTGCATGTCCACTGTGAGAGACATAATCTAAAAAAAAAAACTGGAAATCACAATGTATGGTTTTTTTTTAATAATTTATTTTTATGTTACTGCTGTAAATAAGTATTTGAACACCTACCAACCAGCAAGAATTCTGACTCACACAGACCTGTTCATTTTTCTTTAAGAAGCACTCTTATTCTGCACTCTTTACCTGTATTAATTGCACCTGTTTGAACTTGTTACCTGTATAAAAGACACCTGTTCACACACTCAATCAATCACACTCCAACCTGTCCACCATAGCCAAGACCAAAGAGCTGTCTAAGGACACCAGGGACAAAACTGTAGACCTGCACAAGGGTGGGATGGACTACAGGACAACAGGCAAGCAGCTTGGTAGAAGACAACAACTGTTACGATTATTTATTAGAAAGTAGAAGTAACACAGGATGACTGTCAATCTCCCTTGGTCTGGGATTCCATGCAAGATCTCACTTTGTGGGGTAAGGATGATTCTGAGAAAGCTCAGAACTACACAGGGGGACCTGGTCAATGACCTGAAGAGAGCTGGGACCACAGTCACAAAGATTACATTAGTAACACATGATGCTGTCATGGTTTAAAATCCTGCAGGGCAGCAAGGTCCCTCTGCTCAAGCCAGCACATGTCCAGGCCTGTTTGAAGTTCACCAGTGACCATCTGGATGATCCAGAGGAGGCATAGGAGAAGGTCATGTGGTCAGATTAGACTAGAATAGAGCTTTTTGGAATCATCTCCACTTACCATGTTTAGAGGATGAGAACAACCCCAAGAAAACCATCCCAACCATGAAGCATGGGGGTGGAAACATCATACTCTGGGGGTGCTCTTCTGCAAAGAGGACAGGATGACTGCACCATATTGAAGGGAGGATGGATGGGGTCATGTATTGCGAGATTTTGGCAAACAACCTCCTTCCCTCAGTAAGAGCATTGAAGATGGGTCATGGCTGGGTCTTCCAGCATGGCAATGACCCCAAACACACAGCCAGGGCAACTAAGGAGGGGCTCCATAAGAAGCATTTCAAGGTCCTGGAGTGGCCTGGCCAGTCTCCAGACCTGAACGTAATAGAAAATCTTTGGAGGGAGCTGAAACTCCAAACCTTAAAGATCTGGAGAAGATCTGTATGTAAAATCCCTGCTGCAGTGTGTGAAAACTTGGTCAAAAACTACATGAAACGTTTGACCTCTGTAATTGCAAACAAAGGCTACTGTACCAAATATTAACATTGATTTTCACAGTTCAAATACTTATTTGCAGTAGTAACATACAAATAAATTATTTAAAAAATCATACATTGTGATTTCCGGATTTTGTTTTTTTTTTTAGATTATGTCTCTCACAGTGGACATGCACCTAAGATGAAAATTTCAGCCCCCTCCATGATTTCTAAGTGGGAGAACTTGCAAAATCGCAGGGTGTTCAAATACTTATTTTCCTCACTGTATAACACATATCTTTTAATTTTAAATAACACACAAATTCTGAAGTTTTGTAACAAACAAAGACAAATGCCAAAGGGATTATGGGTAAATGAGCCTCTGCTAACACTGATTGGTTGATTCATTCATTCTATGTAAAAAGCCAACACGTTAATGTGACATGACATGTGTGTTGGTATTTACATATAAATGTGCTTTTGTAAAATATGCCATTTTATTCAGATGTAAAACAAAAAGCCATTTGCAAAAGCCAGAAGTTGATTTTTCAACTCTCATATAACAGGGTTCAAAATGCATAGAACACTGCCATCTACTGGTGCCCAGATGCTCAGACCCTTACCCATAATCACTTGTGTACCAGTTTTTTGGGGGGTGCCAGAGAGTTGCTGCTGTTTAAACAGGATCCATGACGACAGTTGAAAATGAACATTATACAGTACAACCAAAATGTTCATTTTTATTTCTTTAGCTTCTGCAAGAGGCTACAACAACTCTGTCGTGCAAAGGATTATGGGATATCTCAATACTTAGGGCGAATACTGCCATGAACACTACTGGCCAGTAGATGGCAGTAGAGACGTTGAAAACTAGCCAAAACAAACATTCCAAATTATCCGTGTGCTACGTGTAATCTGCGTGGAGAAGCAACCTGAGCTGCTTCTGGCATTTTTACATAAAACAAACATAATAACAACGTCTATAAACCCATAGAATATATTTACAAGAGTTTTAGGCACAATATAAAAAGAGTTTAATGCTGTTATCCGTGTGGAGCCTGATCAGAGCGTCTCAAATGCATTTCTTCTGTCGTGACTGTAATGAGATTACCCATAATGCACCTGGACACAGCATGTCCACACTGAAACCTTCAAAATTAGTGCAATACTTTAAAACTAAAACATATAGCTGATGTTTTCACTTTATAAAACTTCAGAAGTGACGTTAATTTAAATAACATGTCCGAAATTAGTTTTGTTAAAATTCTAACCATAAGTTAAAACTGTATGCCTCTGGATGACTTGAATGATATTGTCAATGAATTAGTATGGTGTCAAGAGCAATTATCTTGTGACCAGCTCTTCTCTGACTGCAGAGGATAGAGCGGTTTCTCCTGAAACAAGCTGGCTTCTGTTTATAGATAATACAGCTGTTTATCTGCTATAAAACATGTAACAGGTAAGCGCTAAAACCTTTGATATCAGACTTAACAAATGTTTTTAACTGATTAAGATTTATTCTGTTCACCTACAAAAACATGTTCGCGATCTAAAAATGATCGGACCAAAATGTATCAAAAGATAATTGGTCCGATGATGGTTTTCAAAGTTATCTGAAAAGCTAATCCGATAATGAAAACATAAGCTTCGATAATTAGCAGTTAACGGATTAGCGGAACTGTGCCCACCACTGCATTTAAGTAATAATCCATTTGTGCATTTGTCCAAGTAGTAATCCATCCATTTTCTATACCCGCTTACTCTAGTTATGGGTCACGGGGGGCCTGAGCCTATCCCAACAGTCATGGGACGTGAGAAGGGGTACACCCTGGACAAGATGCCAGTTTGTTGCAGGGCCACGTATTGACAGACAAACACATTCACATCAACACACACATCGCGAGTCAATTTCAAGTTTTCAATTCACTTCACATGTATGTCTTTTGATCTGGGAGTACGTTGGAGCACTCAGAGAGAACCCACGCAAACACGGGGAGAACATGTAAACGCCACACAGAAAGGCCTCAGCTGGGAATTAATCCCATAACCTTTTTGCTGTGATGTAAGAGTGCTAACCAACATGATGCTCTAAGTACCAATAATCAATTAATAAAGGATTTTAAATAAAAATCAAAGTGCTGAACATAGCCACGGATGGACATGAAACAAAGATCCTCATATCCTAAAATTAAAAACAAAATTAAGTATAACAAGCAAAAAATAATGAAAAGAAGGTTAAAAACATTAAAAGGAATTACAGGCAATAGAAAATATGTTGTCAAAATAGTCTTAAGTCGCCTTTCAGATGCAACAGGCAGCCTGCTCCACAAAATTGAAGCATGGGAAGAAAAGGCTCTGAAGCCTGCTGACTTGTTTTTCACTCTTGGGACAAAGAGCAAGTCTGCGTCCAAGAACCACAGGGCATGAGGAGGCACATAAGGCTTAACAGGTTAAGCAAGATAACTGCGTTCACGACCGTTTCGAGCTCTTCCAATCACATGGAGCCAGTGAAGAGGAAGCCAGAATGTCTGTGATCAAACCTGCTTTTCATCAAAACCCGAGCAGCCATCTTCTGTCCCATCTGTAGACATCTGATATCATTTTTTGGCAACCCAGAACATAAACCATCACAGTGGTTTATGGGGGATTGGAGAAGACAAAGAAATTAATTAAAACTTGTGAAATTTGTTAACAAATCCTGATGCACATTTCCACTTTATCAGTTCCATCAGTGCAATAACTTACTGTCATCAGGTCAAACTCACCACTTAAATACTTTATTTTAATGAGTGTTGTTCTCACGTTTATTGTTAAATTGTTTCTTTGCAGACGTGCAGCCGTTGTTGGTGATTAAAGAAGAAACTGAACACCAGGAATGGAATCTGAGTGTTGACCAGGAGGACATTAAAGAAGAAGAGAAGCTGTGGATAAGTCAGCAGGGAGAGGAGCTTCAGCAGCTGGAGGAGGCAGATCTCACCAAGTTTGGTTTCACTGCCGTCCCTGTAAAGAGTGAAAATGATGAAAAATCAGAGTCATCACAGATTTATCAAAGCCGAAGTGATGAGAGCACAGAGGCTGAGCCTGTAGCCAGCAGCTCATCTGTACACAGAACACTGACAGCAGAAGCTGATGGAGGACCACAACCAGCCAGCATCTCAGGTCCAAACAGTCATTTACAACCAGATACCAGTGGCAGGTTTTCAGACAGTTCTGGAACTGAGACGGATGACAGTGATGACTGGAAACAGACCAGAGAACTTCAGTCAAGTTTTAACTGTCGCAAAAATACCAGTGTTTGTTCAATCATTTGTAACATTGCAGAGAAACAGTTTAATTGCTCTAAATATGTAAAAGCATTTGGTCACGTGAACAACTTAGAGCAACAGAAGGACAGGCAAGCAAGCGGAAAACCATTTAGCTGTTCTGATCTGAGTAAAAGACACAAACAGAAGGGCACTTCGAACAAACACATTAGAATTCAGACAGGACAAAAAACATTTGTCTGTTCTGAATGTGGTCGAAGATTTGGACAAAAGAGCCACCTGAACCAACACCTGATAATTCATACAGGACAAAAACCATTTGTTTGTTCTGAATGTGGTCAAAGATTTGGACTAAAGAGTGACCTGAACCGACACGTGAAAATTCATACAGGGCAAAAACCATTTGTCTGTTCTGAATGTGGTCGAAAATTTGTATTTAAAAGCACTCTGAACAGACACATGATAATTCATACAGGACAAAAACCATTTGGCTGTTCTGAATGTGGTCAAAGATTTGGGCAAAAGAGCAGTCTGGACACTCACATGATAATTCACACAGGACAAAAACCATTTGTCTGTTCTGAGTGTGGTAAAAGATTTGGACTAAAGAGCAGGCTGACCACACACATGGTAATTCATACAGGACAAAAAGCATTTGTCTGTTCTGAATGTGGTAAAAGATTTGGGCAAAAGGGCACCCTAAACAGACACATTGTAATTCATACAGGGCAAAAAGCATTCATCTGTTCTGAATGTGGTAAAAGATTTGGACGAAAGAGCAGCCTGAAGGAACACATGAGAATTCATAGAGGGCAAAAATGGAGATGGAAGTCAAAGAACACGTCTGGGAGCACGAGCCAGCACCAGTCTCATCCAACGGAATAGTAACTGTCTTCTACAACAAAGAGATCCCAGCAGGAAGACATATCGAAGGAGGTGCAATCAAACCTGATATTGTCATCTGGACCAAGCAAGAGAAAACAGCCAAAATCATCGATGTGACAGACCCCAATGACAGTGGCCTGAGTCAAACGGAAAGGGGAAAGATCACGAAATACCAAGACCTGAAAAATGACCTACAAACAACGTGGTCATTGAAAGACATCGATATTATCCCAGTTGTGGTGGGAGCAACAGGCCTGACGAAGAAGAACCTGAAGAAATACCCTGAGGCAATCCCAGGTCACCCAAGCGCACATGACGTGCAGTTGACTGCAATTAAGGGAACGATCGCCATCTTGAAGAGAGCCCTCAGATACAATGCCAGCTCTGGTTAGGATAACTATAGAGCCTAGGGTGCAACTTTAGACCCCAGATTTGGGGCCCACTGCATTCTATTAAAAAGACATCAAAGATAAATGAAAAAACAAAAGGCAAAAACCATTTGTCTGTTCTTTGTGTGGTAAAAGATTTGGACTAAAGAGCAGCCTGAATGAACACATGAGAATTCATACAGGGCAAGTAAGAAAGACATCCCAAATAAGACTATCACCACCCAAAAATCCAACTTTATCAAACAAAAACATTTCTTGGAGGATGAAATAAAAGCAATGCAACAGAAGGTTGGGCAAATGATCAGAGACGGCATCTGCCCTCTGACGCAACCCATTGCACCACCAAAAAATGATTGCCCTCAAACAAAGTACATCCCCAAAAAAACAAACCATTCACTGCCCGCCGAAAAAACGAGCAACTCACTGCCCCCGAAAAAACGAGCAACTCACTGCCCCCAGAAAAAAACGAGCAACTCACTGCCTCCCGAAAAAACGAGCAACTCAATGCCCCCAGAAAAAAACGAACCATTCACTGCCTCCTGAAAAAACGAACCATTCACTGTCCCCCTGAAAAAACGAGCAACTCACTGCCCCCCGAAAAAATGAGCAGTTCACCAGCTCATCTACAAAACAATATACAGGTGCACACAGACCCAGAACAGCAGGAACTAGAAGAGGAATTTTCAAATAAGATTGAAGAAACAAGAAAAATGGACATGAAAGAGCGCCCAAAGCTGACTAAACTAAAGGAGAATGCAAAATTCAAAAATATCCTGCAAAAAGTTAACATAGGACTGACCGAACTGGTTCCAAAAGGAACCACATTGACAGAGTTAAACTCTGTAAATTATGGAGCGGCATGGTACATACAAAGTAAATTAGCCCCACAAGATTTGGAGAGAAACGGAACCACAAATAAGAAAAAATACCATGCCACGATGGAAAAAGAAATTACACCAAAAAATCAGCCGCCTAAGAGCAGAGATCTCCCAAATCGTCACATTTTTGGGAAACAAAAACCACAAAAAGAATCTTCTTAAAAAAGTAAATCATATTAAAAGAAAATACAATGTTGAAGACAAACAGCTAGGTGGAAGGCTGGCTGAACATCAAACCTTAGTAAAAGCTTTCACAGCACAAATTAGGAACAAAGACAAGAAAATACAAGCAAAACAGATAAACTATTTGCAAAAAATCCCAGACTAGTGTACAGAAAGCTGGCAAACGGCACAATAGAAGTACAACAGCCACCTGAGAGAGAGGAAATTGAAAAAGTCTGGAGACCACTCTTTGAAGATCCAAAACAACACCATGGAGCTGAGTGGATTGAAAAAATAAAACAGAAAAACAAAGACAAACAACAAATGCCAGCAAATGTAATCACTGAAGAGGAAATCAGAAAGAAAATGAGTGAATACAGTAACTTCAAGGCACCTGGCATCGACAAAATCCCAAATTTTTGGTTGAAAAGACTGACAGCATTACACCAACATTATGCTGTGGCTTTCACAAAAATATTCAATTCAATTTTATTTATATAGCGCCAAATCACAACAAACAGTTGCCCCAAGGCGCTTTATATTGTAAGGCAAGGCCATACAGTAATTACGTAAAAACCCCAAAGGTCAAAACGACCCCCTGTGAGCAAGCACTTGGCGACAGTGGGAAGGAAAAACTCCCTTTTAACAGGAAGAAACCTCCAGCAGAACCAGGCTCAGGGAGGGGCAGTCTTCTGCTGGGACTGGTTGGGGCTGAGGGAGAGAACCAGGAAAAAGACATGCTGTGGAGGGGAGCAGAGATCAATCACTAATGATTAAATGCAGAGTGGTGCATACAGAGCAAAAAGAGAAAGAAACACTCAGTGCATTATGGGAACCCCCCAGCAGTCTAAGTCTATAGCAGCATAACTAAGGGATGGTTCAGGGTCACCTGATCCAGCTCTAACTATAAGCTTTAGCAAAAAGGAAAGTTTTAAGCCTAATCTTAAAAGTAGAGAGGGTGTCTGTCTCCCTGATCCGAATTGGGAGCTGGTTCCACAGGAGAGGAGCCTGAAAGCTGAAGGCTCTGCCTCCCATTCTACTCTTACCCTAGGAACTACAAGTAAGCCTGCAGTCTATTGAACGGAGAAGAGGATACACCAGAATGGCTAACGACAGGGAACACAAGCCTAATTCCAAAGACCAAGGAAACACAGCTTCCCAACAAGTACTGACCCATCTGCTGCCTAACAACAACGTACAAATGGCTGACAGGAATCATAGCTGATGCCATTTATGAACATCTTGACACTGGTGGCTACCTGGAAAATGAACAGAAAGGATGTTCCAAAAGAAGATTAGGAGCTAAAGACCAGTTACTGACAGACAAAGTTATCCTGGAGGATTGCAAAAAAAGGCAGAGGAACCTCAGCATGGCTTGGATTGACGACAAAAAGGCATTTGACAGTGTACCACACTCCTGGATCATGAGGTGTTTAGAATTCTACAACATCAATGAGGAAATAAGATCTTTCCTGAGAGCACAAATGAACAAGTGGAACACCACCATCACCCTCAATCACACAGAGGGACAAATAACAATCCCAGACATACGAGTTCAGAGAGAGATATTTCAGGGAGACAGCCTTTCACCTCTCTTATTCTGCTTAATCATGGACCCGCTCAGCAAAACCCTGAAGGAGCATGACATCAGATATAACTTAAGCAGAAACAGGGAAAAAAACAAACAAACAAAAACTTGTGAACCATCTGCTGTTCATGGACGATTTGAAACTCTATGCCAACACAAAAAAGGGACTCAGTCAGCTCGTGGAAACTGTCCATAAGTTCTCAAAAGACATTGATATGGAATTTGGACTGGATAAATGCTCAAAATGCACAATGACAAAAGGTAAAAAGACAAAAACCGAAAACATACAATTGCATGAAGGGAGCTACGTTGAAGATCTGGCTGCAGACTCCACATACAAATACTTGGGAATTAGGATAACTATAGAGCCTAGGGTGCAACTTTAGACCCCGGGTCTGGGGCCCAATGCATTGAAAAGAAATTAAAGATAAGTGAAATACCAAAGGCAAAAAGCATTTTTCTGTTTTGAGTGTGGTCAAAGATTTGGGTGAAAGAGCCACGTGAACAGACAGATGATAATTCATGAAGGAGGAAAAACCATTTGTCTGTTCTGAGTGTGATGAAAGATTTAGGCAAAAGAGCACTCTTACTACACACATGATGATTCAGTTGGCGTTCCTACTGGACATGAGCCTCGAGTGTCCTCGGTCCCACTGTGAAGGGGTTTACCAGGAGAGATCTTGGTATGAGGATGTTTCAAAAGAAACAAAGCCCAGCTAAAAACTCCACAAAGCGCCTAGGCACCAGGGCATATTAAGAAAATGGTGCAACTTCTCCCAGTGCTGCAGGGAGACATCTCTTCTGTAGCAGCACTCAGCTGGGTCATTCACCAGATAGTTCTGATCCTGGACCCCAGCAACAACGCCATCAAAGGGCTAAAAGAATCCAGTGAAACTAGATCATTGTAAATTGGTCCATTGGGGAGAAGAAAAAGATCTCTCACTGCTTCGCTTACTCAAACATGAGAAGTGGTGCAGGAGATCAAAGGCAGTATTTGAGGAGAGGAAAGGTCACCATCTTGAAGAGAGCCCTCGGATACAAAGTCAGTAATGTTAAGGGTGCAGCTTTAGACCCCGGGTCTGGGACCCACTGCACTCTTGTAGAAGGAAATTCAAGGCAAATAAAAAAAAAAGGCAAAAAACATTTTTCTGTTCTGAGTGTGGTCAAAGAGTTAGACAAAAGAGCACTCTGAACAAACACATTATAATTCATGCCTTGAGTGTCCTCAGCCCCACCGTGAAGGGGAGAGACTGTGAAGGGGAGACGGAGAGATCTCAACTGAGGACCTTTCAAATAAAACGAGCCCCAGGTAAAACTCCCCAAAGCGCCTAGGCACCAGGGCATGTGAGGAGAGTAATGGTGCAACTTACGCTGCATGGTATATAAGGTTTATACGGTACACAGTATCAACTTGGCCTACAGTAGAGATTGGGTTTTGGATGAGGAAAAACCTCTGTCCAGAAAATGGTTCATGTATTCAGAGCGAGTATACCATCTCGTGTTCAAGAGATGAAACTTCAGCCACTGATCCACACTAACAAAACATCAAATCTTTGCTTGCATCTTAGATGTACCTTCTGGCAAATTGTAGCTGTAGTTTTGAGATCTTCACAATAAATGTTCTCAAAATTACATTATATCTGGTTTTGGTTTTTGTTGTTTGTTTGTGGATTTATTCATTTATTTTAATCAATTTAGCTTCACTAACGAACCCATTCAGAAACACTTAACATAATTTTTACACTTAACTTTATGCTGCGATACATAACAATCTGTATATGTATATATATCCGATATGCATATCCGATACAAGATCTTTCACTGCTTCGCTTGCTCAAGGCATGAGAAGTAGGGCAGGAGAACAAAGGCAGTGTCAGTTGTTGGCTAACAGCAACATAAATGGCTGGAATGTAGTCAAATCTTCTTTTGAGGTTGAAACTAAAGCCTACTCATTTGGTAAAAGATGCACATATTTCAACTGACAAATCAGCCATTCTTAATTATTTGAATGAACACTTTGTTTCTTCATGATTTTTGTTTGAGTCCTCACATCCCCATCAATCTTATACACAGTGGGTTTTGCCCTCAATCACCACCTATTAATGCAATGGCTTCAGGATTTAATCTTACTCCTTTTGATGTTTTTGGGAAGTTGTGTGATACATACAGGTGTATGTAATCAATGTGCAGGTGTATATAACTAAAGCGGCCACTTCGTTGTTATGGTATTTTTTTTTTTTGTCACACATAAACCTTTGGGTCATTGCTTTTCCTCCCATCATTTTTTTCCAACCTTGCACGCACACACGGAACTGCTGCATTTAATGACTGTAACACAGGTGAACTGCAGCCTGACTCAAGATGTGCACACCGGCCGGACTCTGCGGGAGTGTCTTTTTTTTGGACGGCGTTTAAAAAGTTCCTCATCTTCAAAGCACGTCCTGTTGCTGCACTCAGTCCATACAGACAGGACCAGACAGCAGAAAGAACACAGACATCAATGTCTGCATCAACAGGCTGATAACAGCGATCCCTCACATGACAACTGCTAAAATAATTGTACGCCTCCAAAAACTTGAAATCCTTCATGGTCATCGTCTCCAAGATTTAATTTCTCACAATATCGATTTCAATCTTCGGGATTAAGAGCTGATACATGTCTGAAGTCATCTTCCTGTGTGTTTTCTCACCGCATCTGCTTGGAGTCTGGAGTTTTCTGCCTTACCGTCTGTGTGCGGAAAGGCAGAAGTAAATAACAACAGCGATCCCTTTTATTAAAAACAGCATCCAGTCCTTTGCCTCTTTTGTTCTCCTCTTTTAAATGATTCATTTTTTCTTCCTGGTCTGTGATCTTTCCTTCATCAGCGGGTGTTAGCTGTAGTTTCAACATGTCCCTCACCTGCTGGACTTCAGACATCTTTGTAGAAAAACTTTAAAACACTAATAATAAACTAACTAATAAATGTATAATATTTTCACATTTTCATGAAAATTTAGATAGTGAGGCAGATTAAAACAAAGTAGCCAAGGGTGACCAGAATGTAAACGTTTTACATAAATGACTCAAAGAAGCCAAAGAATTGCTGAATCTGTCAGACGGTTTGGCAATATTCTTGCTGTTGTTAACTGCCTGAATTGATGATATTTATAATTATATTTTATTGTTTGCCGGTGATGCATGCATAAATGGCTCTGCTGACTTGGAACAGGCCTTTCAGTGCTTATGTTCTCCCCTGTGTCCTTGCTAATAAGTGGCAGAAAGGACAGTTTGGGCAGTGGCAGTTTCAAAAAGTATGCACATTGGAAACAAAACAAGGTCTTTATAAACAGGAAAATTCTGCTATAATGCAATGCCTTGGTCAAGAACATAAGCTAAAAAGTGTTGCACCAAAATAAAATACTATTTTGCAGTTATCGTAAAATCAGTCTCAATCATTTTTATGTTAACTGAGGGCTATTCCATTTTTTGTTGTAACCCACCCACGGACAGGAGCATCTTAGACGTGTATTTAAAGTGAAGCAGTGTGTTTGTGTATTTTTGTTAAACACACGGTGCTGTGTGTCAACCCCCTGCAGAGAAAGGACACACAATTTTTTAACAAATGTGGATCAACTGACTGATCAAAAAACTCATTTATTGGATGGATTCTTATTGGATTTGATCAGAACTTTCATCTGTTCATCAATTGTTCAAATCCCCGCCTGACCGGAAAATCACTAAGGGTCCTTGGGCAAGGTCCTCTGGTTGCTCCCGGTGTGTAGTGAGCGCTTTGTATGTCAGCACCCTGACATCGGGGTGAATGTGAGGCATTATTGTAAAGTGCTTTGAGCATCTGATGCAGATGGAAAAGTGCTACAATGCAGTCCATTTACTATCATCTGGGCCGATTAATCAATGCAGCTTTCGTTTAATGACTTTTTTATTTTAATTAAGGGAATGCCCACCATCTTAGAGAGCCCTCAAACACAATGGCAGCAATGTTTTGGGTGCAACTATAGACCCTGAGTACGGGGCCCGTTGCATTCTAGTAAGGAGAAATCCAATAGAAATTTTTTTAAAAAGTGTCCGTCAGTGTGTCAGAAGATTTGGACTAAAAGGTGGTGTGAAGGTGTGATGTGTCAACTACACATTTATCAGAGTTTGGTGTTTACATTTGTTCTACAAAGTTTAAAAAAAAACAATAAAAGAAACACTTTTCTTTTAGCAGTTCTGTAATTTCAGAAATGTAACAGAAACAACCACAAATTGTTTCTAGTTTCTCCACTCACATCCACAAAAGCCAAAAATTCTTTCAGTGTTGTTTCTTGGTGGCTTCCCTTACTTGTCTTCTTCCAGCATGGACATTTAGTTTTGAGAACTGCCTACTTGACAGATTTACAATAAAGTACTGCACTGTTTTTTGCTTGTTTGTTTTTTTAATGATTGATGTAAATTTACTCTAAAAAATGTGTATTGGCATTGATTGATTGATTGATTTAGAAATTCCACATAAGTCTAATAAAATACAATGTTAAAACATGCATATATATAATACATCTATAATGGAATTTCAAGGATAACGCAAAAAGTCAAAAGACTTATTAACATTCTGGAACAGGGTTATTCAGGAGAATATAATACAGTGTAATTTCCTACACTTTTTTCTCTCATCTCCCCATTTCTCATTACAACACACGTCAGACGCCATTCATTTTCCACTCCCAAACAGTTGGTGGCGGTAATGCACTCAGTTGCAAACCGCAAAAAAAAAAAAAAAATCCACCGAAGATGATCTGTTCACTGCCATCAGCCGAGGTTAAAGCTAGTTAGCTGGATATGCTGGAAACTCTTCTCTGAACAGATCAAACTTCACTCTGTGATCCTCGAATATGTTTTTTGAAGAGCTCCAGAAGCACAAAGGTCGACAGTAAACCGGAAGAAGAAGAAAAGGCGAAGTTAGAGCGAAAAGGTGGAACAGCTGAGAAGGTTGTTGAAACAGCGGCTAACTGCTGCTAATGCCGAGATATTTGAGTTGGTAGAAACAAAGATCGCAGAGCAGCAAGAAGAAACGAGTGGATTTAAAGAAGAGAAGAAACTAGTCAACGTGCTGGATGCTGTTTTCAAGCCTGAAGTTTGCTGATCCAGAGCAGGTTTGTCCACCGAACTTTATTTCAGACCAACTTCACCACATCCAAATGATAGCAGTTAGTTTGTGTTGGAGTTCTTATTATAGACTGAACACCAAATATCAGCAAAAATAAATAAGACAAACTGTGCTTTATGATGATAAGTTAAAGACAGTTCAGCTTGGTGATGGACTGATGAAGCCGAATAATTGATACTATTGATTACAGTTTTTCCTCATTTTATACATACAAAAATGTAACTATGCACACAATTAATCAAATCTGAAGTTCATGAATCAACATCATGACTCCAAACTGCTGAACTTTGACCACAACATCATGGTTTCCTTCAAAGATTCTAAATCACAGTGATGCAAACCTCTGACAATAAAAATAATCATTTATCAAACTCTGTTCACTTTGTTGTAGAAATACTGAGCTTCAAAACGCAGCATCCTGATCACCAGTTATAATCAGAAGACTTAATTTATGATATGATACACTTTATTGCCCCTTCTGGGAAAATTGTCTTGGACTCCAAGAGCTGCACAAATATAAATAAAGCTGCCATGGCTTAATTACATAACTCGTGCATGTTGCACATAACAATACACACACCAATGATGCCAGAGTAACGCTTTTGTACTTCAAAAGTCAAGGTCATGCTTGGTGTGGCTTTTAGTGAGGTAGAATGTGAATATTTGAACTGAAGCACAGGGCCGTTCTTTGCTGAAATATTTTGCAAACTTTACATCAATTCAAATAGTCACAATATCTGCAATCTGGATCAAACATTGTCAGTTCCTGCAGATTGTCATCCTACATAACTACAACCCCGATTCCAATGAAGTTGGGATGTTGTGTAAAATGTATATAAAAACAGAATACAATGATTTGCAAATCCTCTTCAACCTATATTCAACTGAATACACCACAAAGACAAGATATTTAATATTCAAACTGATAGACGTTATTGTTTTTGTGCAAATATTTGGGTGGTTGTCTCTCACTGCGGTATTGTATCACTTCCTGTTCCGGAGCACAGCGGTGTTTTTCTGTATCTGTTAGCTGTTTAATCTGCGCAGTTAGATTGATCTAGTTATCTAGATTACGATTTGTTTCCCAGTGTAATCTTTACGTGCCTTAACTAAAGCACTCCTTCTGCTGAATCACCTCTAAATTATTTACACATTATTCACTTTGCGTGTTTTTAGGAATCCGCTAGCTTAGCGCAGCTACTAGCTCTTAGCCGGTTTAGCATGGCGGCTTCTCCTGTCTCTCCCGCACTTTTCTGCTCTGGGTGTGAAATGTTTAGTTATTCCTCGGCCTCCTTTAGCAGTAATGGTACTTGTAATAAGTGTAGCTTATTCGTAGCTTTGGAGGCCAGGCTGGGCGAATTGGAGACTCGGCTCCGCACCGTGGAAAATTCTACAGCTAGCCAGGCCCCTGTAGTCGGTGCGGACCAAGGTAGCTTAGCCGCCGTTAGTTCCCCCCTGGCAGATCCCGAGCAGCCGGGAAAGCAGGCCGACTGGGTGACTGTGAGGAGGAAGCGTAGTTCTAAACAGAAGCCCCGTGTACACCGCCAACCCGTTCACATTTCTAACCGTTTTCCCCACTCGGCGACACACCCGCCGAGGATCAAACTCTGGTTATTGGCGACTCTGTTTTGAGAAATGTGAAGTTAGCGACACCAGCAACCATAGTCAATTGTCTTCCGGGGGTCAGAGCAGGTGACATTGAAGGAAATTTGAAACTGCTGGCTAAGGCTAAGCGTAAATTTGGTAAGATTGTAATTCACGTCGGCAGTAATGACACCCGGTTACGCCAATCGGAGGTCACTAAAATTAACATTAAATCGGTGTGTAACTTTGCAAAAACAATGTCGGACTCTGTAGTTTTCTCTGGGCCCCTCCCCAATCAGACCGGGAGTGACATGTTTAGCCGCATGTTCTCCCTGAATTGCTGGCTGTCTGAGTGGTGTCCAAAAAATGAGGTGGCCTTCATAAATAATTGGCAAAGCTTCTGGGGAAAACCTGGTCTTGTTAGGAGAGACGGCATCCATCCCACTTTGGATGGAGCAGCTCTCATTTCTAGAAATCTGGCCAATTTTCTTAAATCCTCCAAACCGTGACTATCCAGGGTTGGGACCAGGAAGCAGAGTTGTAGTCTTACACTCCTCTCTGCAGCTTCTCTCCCCCTGCCATCCCCTCATTACCCCATCCCTGTAGAGACGGTGTCTGCTCCCAGACCACCAATAACCAGCAAAAATCTATTTAAGCATAAAAATTCAAAAAGAAAAAATAATATAGCACCTTCAACTGCACCACAGACTAAAACAGTTAAATGTGGTCTATTAAACATTAGGTGTCTCTCTTCTAAGTCCCTGTTGGTAAATGATATAATAATTGATCAACATATTGATTTATTCTGCCTTACAGAAACCTGGTTACAGCAGGATGAATATGTTAGTTTAAATGAGTCAACACCCCCGAGTCACACTAACTGTCAGAATGCTCGTAGCACGGGCCGGGGCGGAGGATTAGCAGCAATCTTCCATTCCAGCTTATTAATTAATCAAAAACCCAGACAGAGCTTTAATTCATTTGAAAGCTTGACTCTTAGTCTTGTCCATCCAAATTGGAAGTCCCAAAAACCAGTTTTATTTGTTGTTATCTATCGTCCACCTGTCGTTACTGTGAGTTTCTCTGTGAATTTTCAGACCTTTTGTCTGACTTAGTGCTTAGCTCAGATAAGATAATTATAGTGGGCGATTTTAACATCCACACAGATGCTGAGAATGACAGCCTCAACACTGCATTTAATCTATTATTAGACTCTATTGGCTTTGCTCAAAACGTAAATGAGTCCCACCCACCACTTTAATCATATCTTAGATCTTGTTCGGACTTATGGTATGGAAATAGAAGACTTAACAGTATTCCCTGAAAACTCCCTGCTGTCTGATCATTTCTTAATAACATTTACATTTACTCTGATGGACTACCCAGCAGTGGGGAATAAGTTTCATTACACTAGAAGTCTTTCAGAAAGCGCTGTAACTAGGTTTAAGGATATGATTCCTTCTTTATGTTCTCTAATGCCATATACCAACACAGTGCAGAGTAGCTACCTAAACTCTGTAAGTGAGATAGAGTATCTCGTCAATAGTTTTACATCCTCATTGAAGACAACTTTGGATGCTGTAGCTCCTCTGAAAAAGAGAGCTTTAAATCAGAAGTGCCTGACTCCGTGGTGTAACTCACAAACTTGTAGCTTAAAGCAGATAACCCGTAAGTTGGAGAGGAAATGGCGTCTCACTAATTTAGAAGATCTTCACTTAGCCTGGAAAAAGAGTCTGTTGCTCTATAAAAAAAGCCCTCCGTAAAGCTAGGACATCTTTCTACTCATCACTAATTGAAGAAAATAAGAACAACCCCAGGTTTCTTTTCAGCACTGTAGCCAGGCTGACAAAGAGTCAGAGCTCTATTGAGCTGAGTATTCCATTAACTTTAACTAGTAATGACTTCATGACTTTCTTGCTAACAAAATTTTAACTATTAGAGAAAAAATTACTCATAACCATCCCAAAGACGTATCGTTATCTTTGGCTGCTTTCAGTGATGCCGGTATTTGGTTAGACTCATTCTCTCCGATTGTTCTGTCTGAGTTATTTTCATTAGTTATTTCATCCAAACCATCAACATGTTTATTAGACCCCATTCCTACCAGGCTGCTCAAGGAAGCCCTACCATTATTTAATGCTTCGATCTTAATATGATCAATCTATCTTGTTAGTTGGCTATGTACCACAGGCTTTTAAGGTGGCAGTAATTAAACCATTACTTAAAAAGCCATCACTTGACCCAGCTATCTTAGCTAATTATAGGCCAATCTCCAACCTTCCTTTTCTCTCAAAAATTCTTGAAAGGGTAGTTGTAAAACAGCTAACTGATCATCTGCAGAGGAATGGTCTATTTGAAGAGTTTCAGTCAGGTTTTAGAATTCATCATAGTACAGAAACAGCATTAGTGAAGGTTACAAATGATCTTCTTATGGCCTCGGACAGTGGACTCATCTCTGTGCTTGTTCTGTTAGACCTCAGTGCTGCTTTTGATACTGTTGACCATAAAATTTTATTACAGAGATTAGAGCATGCCATAGGTATTAAAGGCACTGCGCTGCGGTGGTTTGAATCATATTTGTCTAATAGATTACAATTTGTTCATGTACATGGGGAATCTTCTTCACAGACTAGGGTTAATTATGGAGTTCCACAAGGTTCTGTGCTAGGACCAATTTTATTCACTTTATACATGCTTCCCTTAGGTAGTATTATTAGACGATATTGCTTAAATTTTCATTGTTACGCAGATGATACCCAGCTTTATCTATCCATGAAGCCAGAGGACACACACCAATTAGCTAAACTGCAGGATTGTCTTACAGACATAAAGACATGGATGACCTCTAATTTCCTGCTTTTAAACTCAGATAAAACTGAAGTTAATGTACTTGGCCCCACAAATCTTAGAAACATGGTGTCTAACCAGATCCTTACTCTGGATGGCATTGCCCTGGCCTCTAGTAATACTGTGAGAAATCTTGGAGTCATTTTTGATCAGGATATGTCATTCAAAGCGCATATTAAACAAATATGTAGGACTGCTTTTTGCATTTACGCAATATCTCTAAAATCAGAAAGGTCTTGTCTCAGAGTGATGCTGAAAAAACTAATTCATGCATTTATTTCCTCTAGGCTGGACTATTGTAATTCATTATTATCAGGTTGTCCTAAAAGTTCCCTAAAAAGCCTTCAGTTAATTCAAAATGCTGCAGCTAGAGTACTGACGGGACTAGAAGGAGAGAGCATATCTCACCCATATTGGCCTCTCTTCATTGGCTTCCTGTTAATTCTAGAATAGAATTTAAAATTCTTCTTCTTACTTATAAGGTTTTGAATAATCAGGTCCCATCTTATCTTAGGGACCTCGTAGTACCATATCACCCCAATAGAGCGCTTCGCTCTCAGACTGCAGGCTTACTTGTAGTTCCTAGGGTTTGTAAGAGTAGATTGGGAGGCAGAGCCTTCAGTTTTCAGGCTCCTCTCCTGTGGAACCAGCTCCCAATTCAGAGCAGGGAGACAGACACCCTCTCTACTTTTAAGATTAGGCTTAAAACTTTCCTTTTTGCTAAAGCTTATAGTTAGGGCTGGATCGGGTGACCCTGAACCATCCCTTAGTTATGCTGCTATAGACGTAGACTGCTGGGGGGTTCCCATGATGCACTGTTTCTTTCTCTTTTTGGCTCTGTATGCACCACTCTGCATTTAATCATTAGTGATCGATCTCTGCTCCCCTCCACAGCATGTGTTTTTCCTGGTTCTCTCCCTCAGCCCCAACCAGTCCCAGCAGAAGACTGCCCCTCCCTGAGCCTGGTTCTGCTGGAGGTTTCTTCCTGTTAAAAGGGAGTTTTTCCTTCCCACTGTAGCCAAGTGCTTGCTCACAGGGGGTCGTTTTGACCGTTGGGGTTTTACATAATTATTGTATGGCCTTGCCTTACAATACAAAGCGCCTTGGGGCAACTGTTTGTTGTGATTTGGCGCTATATAAAAAAAAAATTGATTGATTGATTGATTTTGAAATGGATCCCTGCAACACGTTTCAAAAAAGCTTGGACAGTGGTATGTTTACCACTGTGTTACATCACCTTTCCTTCTAACAACACTCAATAAGGTGAGTGTCATGATTGGGTATAAAAGGAGCATCCCCAAAAGGCTCAGCCGTTCACAAACAAAGATGAGGTGAGGATCACCACTTTGTGAACAACTGCGTGAAAAAATAGTTCAACAGTTTAAGAACAATGTTTCTCAACATTCAATTGCAAGGAATTTAGGGATTTCATCATCTACAGTCCATAATATAATCAGAAAATTCAGAGAATCTGGAGATCTTTCTGCATGTAAGCGGCAAGGCCGAAAACCAACATTGAATGCCTGTGACCTTTGATCCCTCGGGTGGCACGTCATTAAAAACCAGCATCATTGTGTAAAGGATCTTGCCACATGGGCTCAGCAAAATTAAAAAAAAAAAACACTGTCAGTTAACACAGTTTGTCACTACATCTACAAATGCAAGTTAAAACTCTACCATGCAAAGCGAAAGTCATACATCAACAACATCCAGAAAACGCTGCCGCCTTCTCTGAGCCCGAGCTCATTTAAAATGGACAGATGCAAAGTGGAAAAATGTGCTGTGGTCTGATGAGTCCACATTTCAAATTGATTTTGGAAATCATGGACGTCGTGTTCTCTGGACAAAAGCGGAAAAAGACCATCCAGATTGTTACGAGCGGAAAGTTCAAAAGCCAGCATCTGTGATGGTGTGGGGGTGTGTTCGTGCCCATGGCATGAGCAACTTACACATCTATGAATGGCACCATCAATGCTGAAATAACAGAGACCCCGGACTGTTGAACAACTGAAGTTGTACATCAAGCAAGAATGGGAAAGAATTCCACCTACAAAGCTTCAACAATTAGTGTTCTCAACTTCATTGGAATTGGGGTTGTAGGTTTTGAAGGATTACGTCAAAACTACTTCAGGGATTCTCACCAAATTTTCACCACAGATAGATCCTGTCATGGAAGACACCACTGAATTTTGGAGGTGATTTGGATCCAGATTCTGGCTCAGGATTTGTTGGGAGTGATCCAGATCAATATTCAGGTTCTGCAGCAGAAATATACGACATCACAATGTAAAAGCAAGATCAGGAAGACTATTTTGTTTCAGCTTGTAAATTAAATATCAGATTGCAACATCTTGATCATTCAGACCATTCTGGATCAGTATGCTGTTATTGCATTGCACAATCAATCAATCAATCAATTTTTTTATATAGCGCCAAATCACAACAAACAGTTGCCCCAAGGCGCTTGAGAAATCCCATTTTTTATTTTGAGTCCTCATCAACCCTTGGGCGGACGTCCAAAATCTCTGATTGCTCTTGTCGAAAATTCATTCAATGTTAAAGGATAACGATTTTTCCTGACCTTGACCTTTGACCTTGAAAAAAGAATGGTGTTGAGCCACTGGGGTATAGTTTGTTTCTGAACACTTTATAGATGGTAATTGTAATTTGATTTTTGTCAAACTTTATACACAAAAGGGTGAAACATAACTTCCATCCAACTTTGTTGGTGGAAGTAATGAAAGCTAAGAACAAAGTTTTGTGTTTATTAATTTTATAGATTTGTTGCCACGATATTTAACAAATGTCCCATTGTAAATGAAATTGTCCCATTACTTTGCCACAAAATGGGGACAGTGTCTCATCTCTGACGGGGACTAGAAGGAGAGGCTTCCTGTTAATTCTAGAATAGAATTTAAAATTCTTCTTCTTACTTATAAGGTTTTGAATAATCAGGTCCCATCTTATCTTAGGGACCTCGTAGTACCATATCACCCCAATAGAGCGCTTCGCTCTCAGACTGCAGGCTTACTTGTAGTTCCTAGGGTTTGTAAGAGTAGAATGGGAGGCAGAGCCTTCAGCTTTCAGGCTCCTCTCCTGTGGAACCAGCTCCCAATTCAGATCAGGGAGACAGACACCCTCTCTACTTTTAAGATTAGGCTTAAAACTTTCCTTTTTGCTAAAGCTTATAGTTAGGGCTGGATCAGGTGACCCTGAACCATCCCTTAGTTATGCTGCTATAGAGGTAGACTGCTGGGGGGTTCCCATGATGCACTGTTTCTTTCTCTTTTTGCTCTGTATGCACCACTCTGCATTTAATCATTAGTGATCGATCTCTGCTCCCCTCCACAGCATGTCTTTTTCCTGGTTCTCTCCCTCAGCCCCAACCAGTCCCAGCAGAAGACTGCCCCTCCCTGAGCCTGGTTCTGCTGGAGGTTTCTTCCTGTTAAAAGGGAGTTTTTCCTTCCCACTGTAGCCAAGTGCTTGCTCACAGGGGGTCGTTTTGACCGTTGGGGTTTTACATAATTATTGTATGGCCTTGCCTTACAATATAAAGCGCCTTGGGGCAACTGTTTGTTGTGATTTGGCGCTATATAAAAAAATTGATTGATTGATTGATTGATTGATCTCTGTCTGTATTCCACTGATTTCAGAGGTATGTAAGGAAAACGTGCACGTCAGGTGATCTCTGGGATCAGGGTTGGTGTCTCTTGCTTTAGGACATCTGTCCCAGCACAGGGACATTTCTGTGTTGTCTCACACTTGTGATTAGGGATGGGTATTGATAAGGTTTTATCGATGTCGATGCCATTATCGATTCTGCTTATCGATCCGATTCCTTATCGATTCCCTTATCGATACCTCATGAATTTTGTACTAAAAGTAGGCTTTACAGGTTTTCTATGTATTTCCTTGAGTCTTAAAGTAAATAAATATGAAATTAGTCACTGTATCCTTGATCTCTGGACATAAATAAAAATAAACAAAACTGTGTTTCGCTTTGAAGTTATTCATTCAGACTGGATTCTATTGTTCTATCTTGACTTGTCAGAGAGCCGCGCAACATTTGGAGCTGTGTGAACAGAACGGAGGATGATTCTCGTTTCTTTCTCGCAACAAGACAGGAGTCCCATTTGGTAACTTTAATCTGCACAAAAGTGAATCACAACTCATATTCAGGGATGAAAGTGGTGAAAACAAAAAAAAAGCTGAAACTCAAAATTACCCCCCAACACCACCTGCATGAAGATGTTTGAATTCTAGAAGCTCTGAAATGCAATCTGGGACTATTCCAGACAATAAACTGGAGTGAGTGCAGCATCCATTTAGGTGAGAAAAAAAAAATACAACTTTCCTTATTCAAATTCATTCCAGTAGTATTCTGCTCTTACTAGGATGCAGCAGTTTTCTAGTTTAGCAGATAGTTCTGGAGGAAATCACTGAAGAAATTAACAAACTGAAAATATGGTTTGACCGAAACAAACTGTCATTAAACGTAAATACGACAGGGATGAAATGGAGGTGTGAGTCACTAGGTGTTCACAGGAAACATTTATTTCTGTATGTATTTATTTATTTATGTTAGTTACTATTATATATTTTCTGTTGTGTTTCTATTCAGGTTCTTTTTGTCTCTTTCTCTAAAATTGTATATAATAATCATTAGATTATTAATATATAAGCAAAAATAAATTTAAGGAATATTACAATTTGAAAACAAATGCACCCGAACGTGATGACGGCTGCAATTGCTAAATGCTAACTTTTAACATTGAAAATGCCATAGACATGCACACGCGTTACCATCGCTCCCGTTTTTAAGTTATAAAATACATCTATCAACTGTTTCAGAAGACCATAACAGGTCGGTTTAACATAGAAAAGGTAAATAATACTCACAGATGTATGCTCTTTAGGGTTTTAGCGGGGGAAAATTAAGCGAAAGAAAGAAATAAACGAAGCAATCGACCGAAGCATTGCTTCAATCTGCGAACCACGCTTCGATTGGTTCAAGGTTCAAAGCAAAGCCGCGTTGCAGAAAAGTTGATTAAGGACCCGCTGCAGGGTCTGTAATCAATGTAGAGAAGTGATCATTTCCTGACAAAGACCCACCAAAACAACGGCCACTCTGAAGGACCGATAACAGAATCGTTAAGCACAAAGCTTATTGATGTCGGTGGATCGAATCATTTCTCAACGATACCCGAAAGGAACCGGTTCTCGATACCCATCCCTACTTGTGATTGGTTAGTCTGGGCAGCAGAGCAGCAGCAGATGGTTAAATCGGCCTGTTATTAGTCTTTCCTCCACTTGGTCATTGACTGTCTCTTTCTTTTGTGTGTTTTAAAGTGTTTCTACAAACATGTCTGAAGTCCAGCAGCTGAGAGACATGTTGAAACTACAGCTAACACCTGCTAATGAAGGAATGATCACAGACCAGGAAGAAGAAATGTGTCATTTAAAAGAAGAGAACAAAAGAGGTAAAGGGCTGGATGCTGTTTTTAATCCTCCAAATCTCTTCTTTAGAACAGGTTTGTGCATTCAGCTTTGTTTGTGTTATACTGATACTTTATAGCATGTTGTTACTGTCAAGTATTTTCCTCATCGGGTATTCCTCCAGAGATTCTGTCAATACTTGCGCAACAGGATGAGAAGGATTTTGATGAAAGATTCGCATAAAATGTCTTCATAGTCTGAAAAATATTTGGATAGTTTTCAACTTAAGCAGCAGTATTCTGTATGGTCTGTAGACATCCTATACTATTTTGTGGCAATCCAGAAAATAAAACATTACAATAGTCAGTTGTGGAAGACAAAGAAATTTGTGAAATTTGAAACAAACCCTGATGTACATCAACTCTTTATCAGTTCCATCAGTGCAATAACTTACTGTTGTCAGGTCAAACTCACCACTCTGATACTTTATTTCACTGAGTTTTGTTCCAACATTTATTGTTAATTTGTTTCTTTACAGACATGCAGCCGTTGTTGGTGATTAAAGAAGAAACTTTCCATGAACACCAGGAATGGAATCTGAGTGTTGACCAGGAGGACATTAAAGAAGAAGAGAAGCTGTGGATAAGTCAGCAGGGAGAGCAGCTTCAGCAGCTGGAGGAAGCAGATCTCACCAAGTTTGGTTTCATTGCCGTCCCTGTGAAGAGTGAAAATGATGATGAAAAACCAGAGTCATCACAGCTTCATCAAAGCCGAAGTGATGAGAGCACAGAGGCTGAGCCTGTAGCCAGCAGCTCATCTGTACACAGAACACTGACAGCAGAAGCTGATGGAGAGGACGATGGAGGATCACAACCAGCCAGCACCTCAGGTCCAAACAGTTATTTACAACCAGATACCAGTGGCAGGAGTTCAGACAGTTCTGGAAGTGAAACTGATGACAGTTCTGACTGGAAACAGACCATAGAAATTCAGTCACGTTTTAACTGTCAAAAAAATACCAATTTTGTTCAGTCGGGCAACACTGATGAGAAACAATTTAAAGGTTCTAAATATGAAAAAGCGTGTGGTCACATGAACAACTCAGAGCAACAAAAGGGGATGCAAACAAGCAGAACACCATTTAGCTGTTCTGGTCGGAATAAAAGACAAAAACAGAAAGGCACTCCGAACAAACACATTAGAATTCTGACAGGACAAAAACCATTTGGCTGTTCTGAGTGTGGTCAAAGATTTGGGCACAAGAGCTCTCAGAACACACACATGATAATTCATACAGGGCAAAAAGCATTTGTCTGTTCTGATTGTGGTCAGAGATTTGGACAAAAGAGTAACCTGAACAAACACATGATAATTCATACAGGGCAAAAAGCATTTGTCTGTTCTGAATGTGGTCAAAGGTTTGGACAAAAGAGCACTCTGAATACACACATGATAATTCATACAGGGCAAAAAGCTTTTGTCTGTTCTGAGTGTGGTCAAAGATTTCGACACAAGAGCACTCTGAACACACACATGATAATTCATACAGGGCAAAAAGCTTTTGGTTGTCCTGAGTGTGGTAAAAGATTTGGACAAAAGAGGGACCTGAAGAGACACATGATAATTCATACAGGGCAAAAACCATTTGGTTGTTCTGAGTGTGGTAAAAAGTTTGGGCGAAAGAGCACTCTGAACACACATATGGTAATTCATTCAGGGAAAAAACCATTTGGCTGTGCTGAGTGCGCTCAAAGATTTGGGCGAAAGAGCCACCTGAACAGACACATGATAATTCATACCTTTAGACCCCGGGTTTGGGGCCCATTGCATTCTACTAAAAAGACATCAAAGATAAATGAAAAACCAAAAGACACACAAATGAAGTAACAAGACCTTAAAAATGACCTACGAGCAACATGGTCATTGAAATAATTTGACACAGTGGTTAAAGTTCTCCGTCGGGCTCAGATGTTAGCCATTTTTATACCTGAGGCCTCGAATTTGCTGTGATGAGCCCGTGTGCAAACAAGGGAACAGCCGAAGGGACTTGCTTTTTTTTTTTTAGGTAAGATTCTGATTTAAATTATAGATTGACAACAGCTATATGACAGATATTAAAGGTTTAATTGTTGATCAAACACACCCACACACATTAAAATGAGCAATTGAAGATTTCTGACATCCGCCAATCCAAATCACCTCCAAAATTCAGTGGAGTCTTCCATGCCCGAATATGTAATATCTATATCTAGGTTTCTTCCTCAATATCATCAGAGGGAGTTATTCCTTACCACTGTCGACTGTTTGCTAGCTCAAGGGTTGGTAAGGTTAGACCTTACTTGCGTGAAGCATCTTGAGGCAGCTTTGTTGTGATTTGTCACTGTATAAACTAAAATAAATTGAAAATTGGTGCAGATTTGGTGAGAATCAATAAAAGCCTATAAAGTGAAATCCTGAGCCAGAATCCGGATCTGGATCACCTCCGAAATTTAATGGAGTCTTCCATGGCCCAATATGTACCTGTGGTGAAAATTTCATCAAAATTCATGAGTAGTTTCTATGTAATCCTACTAAAAGAAATCAGCACCGATGATTTCATTACGTCCTTGATGATTGTACTAACAATGAAATAACATTTAAATGAAATAGCATAAATAAAACCAGAATTCCTTTTCAGATTTTGTGCAAATATTTCAAATCTCCTGACAGCTCCCATAATATGAATAATAAAAAGGTGTTATGTTCAAACTATACAAAACAGTGCAATATAACATAAAAACAGAATACAAAAAATGCAGTGCAGGTTTAACTCAGTCCCAATGACAGAAAATATTTTTCCTTTTTCTTTTTCAGCAACGTAAATGGAAATGGTTCTGTGGTCAGTGCATAATTTGTACTTGTATTTGTAAATAATGGTCCTTATAGAAGCAGAAGGTGCAAACAAGACAACATAAAACTATAATGTAGCACTAAAGCTTATCCAAATCTAGTCTACTTTAACTGTCTACCTGTCTGCCTTATAACAACAGCACAGGGGTCCATCATGGTGCTGGGCAGTCTGCCATGAATTATAACATCATGTGAAATCTGCCCGAGTAGGATTTCGCAGTCATGAGTCATCTTCAACCACTTATCCCGGGGTCGCCGACCGAACGGCCCCCCTAAAAGTCGGTCCCCCCGGATGACGCGGTTCATGATGCAATTCAGGGATTAACACCTCGTTTCTGCTTCAAACTGCACTCCAGTCATCATCTGTCTCAGCAACAGATATCTGAAGCTTTTGTACAACAATCATTTCCACATAAATTCAGCATTATGCCATCATAAAAGGCGGCGGAAGCGATCAAAGCACCGTGGGTAAACGACTTGCTTTCTGATGCGTTCACTGCGCGTCGGACATTTCAATGCATCATGGTATTTCACAGAGTTTCTGCTTAACCCTCTAAGGCTCAAATTAATTTTTAGTAACAGGAAAAATCAGATATTTAGCTGTTGCAAATCTGCAGCGGCTGCCTTGAGAGGGTTAAAACAGCCTTGTTTCTACTTAAAACTGACTTTAGAATGATTTAAGAGGTTTAACCTTTATCATCTGATGGTTAATAATCCCATTAATCCATTTGATTGCTTTGGGCGAAGAGACTCCGTCTGAGACGTGCTGCTGTGGTCCGAAATGACGCATGCACTGATGCAAAAGGCGGCCTGATTTGTAGGGGCTGACCGCTCAGTCTGCAACACCGGATCAGGTCGCGGGTCCAACAGCTCCAGTAGGGGACCCCAAACGTCCCTATTACTGGGCCACATTAACCAGCTCTGACTGGGAGATCCTGAGGTGTTCCCAGGCCAGTGTGGAGATATAATATCTAAACCTAGTCCTGGGTATTCCCCAGGGTCTCCTTCCAGCTGGACGTGCCTTGAACACCTCCCTAGGGAGGTGCCCACGAGGCATCCGTACCAGATGCCAGAACCACCTCAGCTGTCTCCATTCAACGCAAAGGAGCAGCAGCTCTACTCCGAGCTCCTCACGAATGACTGAGCTTCTCACCGTATCTCTAAGGGAGAACCCAGCCACCCTCCTGAGGAAACCCATTGCAGCCCATATAGAGGGATTTCCCCTCTATATTAGGGATGTGGAGATTAATCGATACAAATCGATATCTAGATACAAATGTGCATGATGTGAGCGTATCGATTCATTCATTGTACATTGATTCAGTTGTCTGAAATTATGATGCATCAGTTGCTGCGTGCTTTCGGCCATCGCCGGAAGCCTGAAAGCACATTTCTACCACAACAAATCTATTTTAAAATGGAGGCCCACGAGAACAGCAGTAAGCAGTTGGAAGATGTTTTTGGCGCACCTAAAACATTTAAATCAGCTGTTTGGGGATATTTTGGCTTTTTTTTTTTTTAAGATGGAAAACTTGACAAGATGCAGTTCGTTTGGAAAGAATCCCGTGGCCGCCGCTGCACCACTCGGCAAGACTGGTAGTCTAGGTTGATTTTCAGATAAAGTGACAGCCCCAGGCATTTCTGAGTAAAAGTTGGCAAACAACTTTTTCTAAATGTATTTTTTGTGCTGAATCCATTTTTGCTGTTTGTCAAGCTGTACCTCCCTGTGGAACCCAGTACGGGGCGCTTTTTGTAAAAACAATTGAGGTTTTTTGATTATTTTGAGTATAAAACCTGTACATCTTCAAAAGTGAAATTGCAAAAAGTTGCATATGTCCCTTAGCTAGATTAGTACCAAATTTGGCTTTAATTGGATGAAAGGAACTCTCAAAAACAGACCTTGAGGTAATGAAATTACAAATTTCCATGATAAAATAGACTGTAGCCAAAATTAATGGTCTCGGTGACTTTACTGGCCATCTCTTAATGACTACTTGTCAGAATATATCCCACATTGTCATCTGGAATAAACAAGTCACTAGACTGTATAGCCCAGGTCAGAATCACCAAAATGTGTACAGGAGGCATGAAGGGCTTCAGGCGTTTCTGAGTGACCCAACTTTCGGCAAAAGTTGGCAAATGGACTTTTCTAAGGGTATTTTTCTGCTGAATCAATTTTTGTAGTTTGCCAAGCTATAACTCTTATGTGTATCTCAACAGAACAGCCACCTAATAGGCTAATACTGTATTTATACAGCAGATATCTCAGTTCTGGCTAAAAAAAACTGTTTATATTGTGATATAAGATTTTTTGGGTACAGGAAACAAACATAATTATAACACATCAGACATACAGTATCCTACAAGATTCCTGGTGTACACTGACCTTTTATTTTGTACATGGTGGCCAAGTGGTTAATGCGCTTGGTTTCAGTTCAGAAGACTCCGGGTTCAAATCCCACCCCTGCCACATTTCTCCATGTAATGTGGAGTTGCATCAGGAAGAGCATCTGGCGTAAAACCTGTGCCAATTCAACATGCAGATCCACCTTGGATTTGCTGTGGCGACCCCGAGTGCAAACAAGGGAGCAGCCGAAGGGACTTACTTTACTTTACAAAAGAACATTAACATCATGCTGGAGGCAGCAATATATATGCAACCAATGTTTCTTAGAAAATATTTTGCATAAATAAACCAAAAGAAACATTTAGTTAGATGAAATTACCATCTTTAAACTAGTTGTATATCCACATGGACATGTAAATGATGAAGAGTAAATAATGTAATTTAACTAGGATAATGGTTGAACATATTAACATAAAACTGTAAACAATGGTGAGCGAGATTCTCAAATATGATCTCATCACCAAATAAAAATCTATTTAAAACCCAGTTTCACAACACTGAACAGAATGTTATATCATGCCATGGAAAATGCTCTTATTCAGTTCAGTAATTGCTACATTCTGCATCACTTGAATTGCACGTACATGCTGCAGAGCAACACAGACGAGACCTTTTACACTTACATCGTGCAGTCATACATCTTGAGGCACAACTGCAGCTGATCAATTCCAAACAGTCTTTTTTTCATAATGTGGCTTATAAATACCTTCTTCAACTTCCTGCAAAGTTTTAAGACATTCTCAATGGTGGAAGTGAATACCCACATTTGTCTTTAATTCTGATGAACAATATTCGAATCATGTGTGGAAATAACGGGAGAAAGTAATTTACTTTTGAATTCAAAAAATAACTTTCTTGTATAACTCTGAACTTTATTTACAGACTTTAATCTGAGGACAATAGTCTGCTAGTGGCTCCAAAATAAATGACTCAGGAATTTTAGATATTCTATTTGTCTGCTTGAAATATGGGGATGAAATAAGATATTTTAATGACTACAATGAGAAATTAAATTTCAGTTATCATTGTCACATCCAGTATCTTAATTTGCACCAAAAATAACCAACTACACTTGATTATTGTTGTCACACATGATATAAAACTGTAAAATGTGGAATTTCCTGAATTTACTGGTCGTCCCAGATTTTGGGCTGTATTGACTTGTACATACGAGTTACAGCTTGGCAAACACCAAAAATGGATTCAGCACAAAAAAATACCCTTAGAAAAGTTCACTTGCCAACGTTTACCAAACTCTATTTGCCCACTCAGAAATGCCAGAGGCTCTTCATGCCTCCTGTACACATTTTGGTGATTCTGACCTGGGCTATACAGTGTAGTGACTTATTTATTCCAGATGACAATGTGGGATATATTCTGACAAGTAGTCATTAAGGGATGGCCAGTAAAGTCACCGAGACCATTAATTTTGACTACAATCTTTATTTTGTCATCGAAATTGGTAATTTGTACATTACCTCAAGGTCTGTTTTTGAGAGTTTCTTTCATCCAATTAAAGCCAAATTTGGTACTAATCTAGCTAAGGGATGTATGCAACTTTCTGCAATTTCACCTTTTGAAGATGTACAGGTTTTATACTCAAAATAATGGAAAAATATCAATTTTTTTACAAAAAGCGCCCCCTACTGGCTTCCACGTGGGAGGTACAGCTTGGCAAATAGCAAAAATGGATTCAGCACAAACAAATACATTTAGAAAAAGTTGTTTGCCAACTTTTACTCAAAAATGCCTGAAGATCTTTATTTAAGCCCCTTTTTCTGATTATGACCCTGACTATGGTAAGAAATATCTCAAATTACTTTTGCCAAGATGGTACTCTCTCAATGACTGACTCACTTTAAGTCACTCATTGAGAGTGACATTGTTTTACTGTTTCAGTTCTGACAGTGTGATGAAACAGGTTCCACATGGGAACTGATTCTTGTACCTTAATGTTGCATCTGGTAAATTTGCTGCTTATAAGGAGTACAACAAATCCTCTGCCTGTCTTAGAATCACAAGAAGAATACCATAGTACCATACTGAATTGCAGCTTCTTATTTTCTATTTAAATTTTTCGTATAATTTCTTTGCAACATGTTGAATCGCATCGTGTCACATTGTGAGGAATTGAATCAAATGCATATCAAATCAGGAAGAGGGGTGAATCGTGTCATCAGGTATCGTATCGAGATATGTATCGACTCATCAGTGATGAGATTCACATCGCTACTCTTTATGTATCTTTAATTTATAGCCATTTTTAAAATTATACACCACATATTACAGTGTTTGGTGTTTGAAGCTCCTGGGTTTTTTGGCACAATAACTTCATTCTTCATTCATTCATACATTTCCTTTATATAACCAGGTAAAAAAACTCATTGAGATTGACATCTCTTTTTCAAGAGTGACCTGGCCAAGACAGCAACCAAAACATTGTTACAACGGTGAGACAAGACAACAATCAAACACAATTTCACACAAGAATAAAAATTAAAACCATTAACACCATTAAAAACCACAGTGAAATTCAGCATGTACTAGAAGCAGTCACAATGTCCAATAGTGTTAGTTTCACATTCCTTCAAAAGAGATTTAAATTCACCCAAAGTCACAGGATCAGTTAATTTCAGATCCTTTTGGAGTTTGTTCCAAGAAGCAGGGGCAGCATATCTGAAAGATGTTTTTCCCAGTTCAGTTCTCACCCGAGGAACTGACATCTGAAATGTTTGTTGGGAACGTAGGCCGTAAGATGGTTGATTTTTAAACATATATACACACAGGTAAGATGGCAGGAGCCCAAGAATACATTTATAGACAAATAAAAACCAGTGTGATAATCTACGAGCAGACAGAGATGGATACTCGGCTATAGAATACAGTGTACAGTGGTGAACACGGTTTCCACAACCAGTGATAAAACGCAAAGCATTATGGTACACACTGTCCAATTTCTTGAGGTGCTGTAAAGTTGCATTCATGTACAATAAATCTCCATAGTCCAACAAAGGTAAAAAAGTTACAGAAATTAGACGCTTTCTTACAAGAATTGAAAAACAGGATATGTTCCAAAAGAAGAAACCCAATTTCAACTTTAGTTTTCGAACTAGGCCCTCAATATGGGGTTTAAAAGACAAATCTTGGTCAATTAATAAGCCGAGGTACCTGTAAGTTGACACAATTTCTATCTCTGTTCCCTCGGTGCTTTTTATCTTGGGGAGATTTACGGATAACCGTTTTGCATTTGAAAAAAGCATTACTTTTGATTTGTCTGCATTTAAAACCAGTTTAAGATTCGTCAAATGAGACTGAATTATATTAAAAGCCGACTGTAAAACTGCAAACGCTTGTTCAACTGTGGCAGAAGAACAATAGATAACTATCATCTGCGTAAAAATGACAAGATGTATTGGATATATTACAGCAGAGATTATTAATATAAATAGAAAATAACAGTGGGCCTAGGACAGATCCTTGGGGAACCCCTTTTTTTATGGGAAGAAACGGAGAGGAAGACCCTGAGAAATGAACAGATTGCATCCTCCCTGATAAGTAATTACTAAACCAGCCCAGAGCTTCTTTAGAAAAGCCAATCACAGAGAGTCTGTTTAAGAGAATGGCATGATCAATGGTATCGAAGGCCTTTGACAGATCAATAAAAAGTGCAGTGCAATATTTTTTACTGTCAACAGCCTCGATTATGTCATTGAGAACTTTCACAGCAGCGGTCATTGTGCTGTGTCCTTTTCTAAAACCTGATTGATTATTAATTAAAATGTCATTTTCTTCTAGATACTGTTTAAGCTGGTCTGCAACAAACTTTTCAAGAATTTTAACTAAAATGCATAATTTTGAAATGGGCCTGTAGTTATTTAAAACTGATGAATCCCCTCCCTTTAAAAGAGGAAGAACATATGCAGTGTTCCACACAGCAGGAATGACATTGTTAGTCGGACTGAGATTGATCAGATGTGTGAGGGGCTCAAAAATAAAATCTGCGGATAATTTAAGAAAATGAGAATCCAGATTATCAGGACCTGCAGATTTAGCAGCATCTAATTGCTTTAGTGCTCTGTGAACCTTGACTTGTGTTAAAGGCCTCAAAACAAATGATTGAGAAACATTTTGTGATGGTGAAAGGGAGTAACTATTAGAGTGGTTTGAGTTTGGATACAAAGACTCAAATAGAGAGCCGGATGAAACAAAGTGATTATTAAAACAAGATAGAATTTCTGATTTATCAGTAATAAATTGTGAATTACTGACAATATGAGTTGGGAAATCATTAGTTTGGATTTTTCCAAAAGTTGATTTTATTGCTTTCCAGAATTTCCTTGGATCATTGAGGCTCTTTGTTGTTTGGGACAAGTAAAACTCAGATTTGGCCTTTTTAATTAAAGCGGTACACCGATTTCTGAGCTGTCGGAAACTGACCCAGTCTGTCTCTGACTTGGTTTTTCTCGCCCGGGCCCAGGCTTCATCCGTTTCTTTTAAATGATTGGACAATTCAGTTGAAAACCAGGGGTTGAAGCGGCCCTTGACCCGAAATTTACAAAACGGTGCATGTCTATCAATAATTGGGCTTCTAAGATGATCATGACAATAACTGAAGTCCCAGATTGTTCCTTTATGCACAGAGATAAGAGGGGGTGAAGAGAAATTGGGTGTAGCACGTTTGCCCTCCTCACTGGGACCAAATAAAAACATAAAAAGAAAAATATACTGACAGGAACATGCTGATAACGTTTAAAAGAAGTTTTTTAGATCAGAACAGCGCAGTGGGAGGTCCAATGTGAGTGACTACGTTGCTG
The DNA here is from genome assembly GCF_902500255.1 of Thalassophryne amazonica. Lineage (NCBI taxonomy): Eukaryota > Metazoa > Chordata > Actinopteri > Batrachoidiformes > Batrachoididae > Thalassophryne > Thalassophryne amazonica. The sequence continues at coordinate 13,439,890 of NC_047120.1, forward strand.
GACGTGATGACGTAGAGTCACAGCGTCGCATGTAAACAGGAACCAGCATGGACAGCCAGGCTGTAAACAAAACCCAAAATCAGCCCAACCAGGAGTCTAAAACCAAGATAAAAATCTACAAAGGCCGGCACTGGCCAACGGAGGTAAAATCAAGCACTTCCCTTTATTCGGAAGATTCCAAACCGAACTCAATGAGACGCTTCGTCAGTCACCGGGCTGTGCTGTGCTGCGGTGCGGGTCTCTTTCACTCTCGGCCGCTGACGGTGCTGACAACAGATTTCTCTTTGTGACCAAGATGGTTCTTAAAATATTATGAATAGTAAGCCAGTGACAATAATATAAAAGTAACTAAATCCCTTTGGCTGCTCCCTTGTTTTCACTCGGGGTCACCACAGCAGATCCAAGGTACAGGGTACCCCCCCCCCCCAAAAAGCCACAAAAATAAAGCCAGAGAACATCTATACACGTTTGGATACTGACATCTGTCAAGTTGAAGCGTATCGCAGGGAATTTTATCTCTGGTGTTCATTTTTAATTTCACCTCAGTTTGTAAGAGTTTTTGGCATTCACAAGATTTGGTCTCAAAGCAAAATTCCACCAGTTTCCCTTTTTGTTCGATTGTAAGCAGCAGCCTCATTGGATCAGTCTCAGACTACATCAGAACACACTCCTCACATACAGTAGTGTTCAGAATAATAGTAGTGCTATGTGACTAAAAAGATTAATCCAGGTTTTGAGTATATTTCTTATTGTTACATGGGAAACAAGGTACCAGTAGATTCTCACAAATCCAACAAGACCAAGCATTCATGATATGCACACTCTTAAGGCTATGAAATTGGGCTATTAGTAAAAAAAAAAAAGTAGAAAAGGGGGTGTTCACAATAATAGTAGCATCTACTGTTGATGCTACAAACTCAAAAATATTATGCTCAAACTGCTTTTTTACCAATCCTGTGAATCACTAAATTAGTATTTAGTTGTATAACCAGTTTTTCATGATTTCTCCACATCTGTGACGCATTAATTTTGTTGGTTTGGAACCAAGATTTTCCTGGTTTACTAGTGTGCTTGGGGTCATTGTCTTGTTGAAACACCCATTTCAAGGGCATGTCCTCTTCAGCACAAGGCAACATGACCTCTTCAAGTATTTTGACATATCCAAACTGATCCATGATACCTGTTATGTGATATATAGGCCCAACACCATAGTCGGAGAAACATGTTCATATCATAATGCTTGCACCACCATGCTTCACTGTCTTCACTGTGAACTATGGCTTGAATTCAGAGTTTGGGGTTTGTCTCACAAACTGTCTGTGGCCCTTGGACCCAAAAAGAACAATTTTACTCTCATCAGTCCACAAAATATTCCTCCATTTGTCTTTAGGCCAGTTGATGTGTTCTTTGGCAAATTGTAACCTCTTCTGCACGTCTTTTATTTAATAGAGGGACTTTGCGGGGGATTCTTGCAAATAAATTAGCTTCACACAGGCGTCTTCTAACTGTTACAGCACTTACAGGTAACTCCAGACTGTCTTTAATCATCCTGGAGCTGATCAATGGGTAAGCCTTTGCCATTCTGGTTATTCTTCTATCCATTTTGATGGTTGTTTTCCGTTTTCTTCCACGCGTCTCTGTTTTTTGTTTGTCCATTTTAAAGCATTGGAGATCATTGTAGATGAACAGTCTATAATTTTTTGCACCTGCGTATAGGTTTTCCCCTCTCCAATCAACTTTTTAATCAAACTATGCTGTTCTTCTGAACAATGTCTTGAACGTCCCATTTTCCTCAGGCTTTCAAACAGAAAAGCATGTTCAACAGGTGCTGGCTTCATCCTTACATATTGATAAACACCTGTTTGTTCCACAAACAGTGACAAACTCACTGACCGAATGTCACATAACTATTATTGTTAACACCCCCTTTTCTACCTTTTTTTACTAATATTCCAATTTCACAGCCTTAAGAGTGTGCATATCATGAATGCTTGGTCTTGTTGGATTTGTGAGAATCTACTGAATCTACTGGTACCTTGTTTCCCATGTAACAATAAGAAATATACTCAAAACCTGGATTAATCTTTTTAGTCACATAGCACTGCTATTATTCTGAACACTACTGTATAGAAGTATCTTGATATCTTAAAAAAAAACAGAATTCAGATTAGCCATTACAGAATTAGAGCCAAATGATTTTATGGCACTTTTTTTTTGGAACATCATGTCTATCTGCATGTTGATTTGGCACAATTTTTACACCGGATGCCCTTCCTGATGCAAACTCCACATTACATGGAGAAATGTGGCAGGGCAGGGCTTTGAACCAGGAACCTTCCGCACTGAAACCAAGCGCACTTATAATAATGAAAATAATAATCATTCATCTTCAACAGCTTATCCTGGATGAGGTTGCAGTGGGCAACAGCTCCAGCAGGGGACCCCAGACTTCCTTTTTCTGGGCCACATTAACCACTTCTGACTGGGGGATCCCGGGGCGTTCCCAGGCCAGTGTGGAGATATGATCTCTCCACCCAGTCCTGGGTCTTAACCGGGGTCTCCTCTCAGCTGGATGTGCCTGGAACACCTCCCAGGGAGGCGCCCAGGAGGCATCCTTACCAGATACCTGAACCACCTCAGCTATTCAGATTAAAACTACTGTGTGTATATTTGTGAAAACTGCAGCAAATAAAAGCTCCCAAAAGTGACTTTTATTTATCTTAATAGATTTTAAATGGTGTTGAATGAAGTAAAAGCTGTAGAAAATCTGTCCCTTTAAAATATGTTAAAATCTTTCTATAATGTGATGCTGCATGAGAAAAGAGCAGCAGTGGTTAGTGAGTGAAATGTAATATTGTTCAGCAGGAGAACAATTTGCTGGTTTCTTAACTGTCTCCACCTTGTTTTACCTGAAATCCTTGGACATGATCACAAAAGTGTTTCTATAAAAAGGTAGATGGTTGAACAGATTATGATTTGGCTGTTTAAAAAAAGCAGTCAGAATATTTTTTTGTTTGTTTGTTTGTTTTGCTTTACAGTTTCTCTCAATTGTTAAAACACTAAGCCCTATTGTCTGAACCAAATGTTCAGTTGCCTGAACCCACCGATTGAATCAGTCACTTTTTTAGCAAAACCATAAGTACTTTTCACCTGTTTAGACACAACTTGCCAACACTTTTTCATTGTGATGCACATGTGTGGCATAACGATGAGCACAGGTGGCAAAGGTCAAACACAGTTAAAGCACTCATGTCACCGGTCGAACACAATAAGTCAAAATTGATCACACTTGTGGTCATTGATGTGAGGGAACATATATAAGCCCCTTGAGAGAGCACTGGTTTGTGAGGCACGACAATGGATAGAAATCTGAGAGGAGGTCGAAGTGGTCAGTGAAGACAAAGAACAGTACAAGTAATATCTGACATCAGAGCTACACTGATTGATGCTCATGTCCTTGAGCATGAGGGAGGGCGGACAATGGGTCCAACCAAACGTCAGTAGATTCACTGTGTCCACCAGATCCCAAGTTTTAGAGAAAAGATAATTACCTTTTCTGACATTATAGTATGTAAACATTGACAGGAATTACTGTATGACCACAGTATACTGTAAGTAAATATGTTTCAGTACATCACTGTGCCAATGTATTGTAATGGAGGGTTAGTCTGTTTCTCGTATTCCATGTATATTTTTGTACTTTATTTTTACGTCGGCTTACTGTATACAAATGCTAAATGCAAATGATTTCTGTTAGTTATTCTGCTGTACATGTGCTACGTGTAAATGCACAGGATACTGCTACGAGGTCTGTCCATAAAGTAACAGTCCTTTTTATTTTTTTCAAAAACTATATGGATTTGATTCATATGTTTTTACGTCAGCCAAGCTTGAACCTTCGTGCGCATGTGTGAGTTTTTCAACGCCTGTCCGTTGCGTCATTCGCCTGTGAGCACGCCTTGTGGGAGGAGTGGTCCAGCTCCGTCGTCGGATTTCCATTGTCAGGAAATGGCGGAATGATTTGGGCTTTTTTTCCATCAGAATTTTTTCAGAAACTGTTAGAGACATGCAGCTGGAAACCATTCGAAAAATTTATCTGGCTTTCGGTGAAAATTTTACGAGCTTCACAGACTATAAGGAGTGTTACTACAGCTTTAAGGACGGCCCACAATGGCGCTCGGCGTGCCGCGCTCCGAGTTGTGACGACAAGGCAGAAACCACCAGATCATTTCTAAACGGATCGCTCTGTGGAGCCGGGACTGTCGTGTGCAATTTCTCTGGTTATCACAAGAGCTGGACATCAGCCATTTTCTGGCATATTTCACTTTTAACAAGAGATTTTGTCATGGAAAGCCGCACGGAGGCTTCGCGTGTCACGACGGAGCCGCTGATGGAGCGAGACAAAGGAACACCTCCGTTTCGGAGTGTTAGAGGACAAGTTGGGACATGCCAACAATTCTTCCTCACAAAATTTTGAATTTTGTCCTGATCGGAGACTAGTTGTTTGAAACATAATAAAATTCACCCCAAACGCTTCTTTTCCTTCAGTTTCTGATGAATTTTAATTCTGATGGTTTGTTTGATTCATCAAAGCTGTTCTTGAATGCATTTGAACAAAAAATGACTTACATTTACACGAGATCATATCAACTCTTGGTCATGAAAAATATGAAATTCACCCAAAATTAAGCATGTTCCTGAATTTCATATTTTCTGATAGAAAGCAAGCAAGCTATCAGAAATGATGACATTCAAGTCATTAAAGTTTTGGAAAAGAACCTCAACTTCCAGCAAAAATATTTCCAGTAAATTTCCGTCCCCTGATACAGTTGACACTGCTGTCAACATTTCAGCTGGTACTTCAGGTTTCATTCAAAAGTCTATTTACACAATAGTGTAAACACTAAAATGACTCTTAGAAAATTTACAGCCGTTGGTAAAGAATTTTATTTGGGGTGTGTCATCATTTTCCTCACCTGCATAGTGCGGGGAAATAGTTGGGAGAATAAACCCAGGTGAGCTCTGGTTATTAACTAGAACTGGTTCATGATGTCTGCTGCTATACTTGTAAGGTCAGAGGTAGATGGCGGAGGTGGAAAGAGGAGTGTCTTAAAGGTCAACATTTTTCCTGAATCAGTGGTGTTTCTGATTCTGTCATGAAGACAATTTGGCAAAATGCTGGAAGATCAACATGACAGAAGAGACGGACATGAACTGAGGACAACAGGGTGTCCAGATTTACAACGCTGCTGTTCAGCTGCTCTGATCCAGGTTTCTGACAGCTTCAGTCAGCTGGATGTTGGCTCCTCCTCCTCTGCATGGACAGACACGCCCACCATAATGTGTCAGCTGTGTTCTGTGGTTATTCTGTAAAACACTCCTGCATTATGTTGATGGGGCTCTATGACATCATAGTAAAATGTTATTAATCAAACCTCTGTGGGGGCTGCTCACCTTTGACCTTTGCATTATGTTAGAAAAATCCATTTAACAAAAAGAAATTCATGGTGTTCAGGTTCAGTAGTGGTCAGTTTCAACAGGAGAAAAGCAGCTGATCCTCTTTTTAATGATAAACTGTCCAGACACAAACTCTGAATGTGTCTCTGGATGAGTCTCAGACAGTTGGATCGTGTCCTTCACATGGACTGAGAGCCACCTGGTATCATGGGTGTGGTCAAGATCAAACATCCAAGGCAGAAGTAGAGTCAGCACTTGTATATATCCAACTCAAAGTCAGCCTGCCTCTATGACCTCACAAAGAGCAGCATGTGAATCTCCAGGGTCAGTGTTTGGAGCCAGTAGTCAAAGTGGAATTTTTTTAATGATTCTTCACCATTGCAAGATAGGGGGAATTTTGACATTCTAGTTTCTAACTCCACAAAAACAAGGCAGAAAGGCTTGAAAAAAATTAGGGTGTAACATAGTCAAATGTTCTATCAAACAACGTTTGGTGATGATCGGATCCGGATTCCGGATCTGGTGATCCAGAATATACAAAACTATAGGGAAAATAGAAAATGTGTCAGTGTGAGGTGACAAATGAAGCTAGAGATGCACAACTAACACCAAATTGTAGCTGAATCTGTACTGATTCAGTAAGGTGTCATCAGATTTGATGTAGCTTCAAATGTTATGGAGCTAGATCCAGAAGAAAACCGCCATTACCGAAAAATCGTTTTATACAATAACTTTTGAACTAATAAAGACATAAAAGTGATTCCAAGTTCTAGTGGTATGTTTTCATGGTCAAGGATGTCAAATATAAAGGAAAGTGTATGTATCATAGTTTTGGTTGTAACACTGAATTGTTGAATAGATCACTGTGCCAAGGAGGGAATCTCTTTAGGGTCAGTGACCCTATGGCCTCGGCGGAGGTTTGCACTCTCTGAGTGCTTCTAGTTTTATTATGTTATAATTCTTTTTTATATTTTAGAAGTGCCCCTGAAATTGTTATTGAAATTGACATCAAAAGACCACAGGCTATAACACAGGTTTCAAATGTACAATAAGATGTAAAAAAATAAAATACAAAAATATAGAAAGTAAAAATCAAGACAAGTGCCACAAAATTGGCTGTTATCAGTTATTGCCCCTTAACATGAGGTAAGTGTCCCATTTCTCCCAAAGGGCGTCACCCTTCTGTTTTTGAAGCCTCAGTATAGAAGTTAAGTGCTCCATGGACTGAATGCTTTTGACTATGGTAAACCACTGGTTAACATTCAGGGGATCTTTAGTGAGCCAATGCTTGGTAATAGCTTTGTAACCTCTTCTGCACGTCTTTTATTTACAGAGGGACTTTACGGGGAATTCTTGCAAATAAATTAGCTTCACACAGGCGTTTTCTAACTTCTGTCGCAGCACTTACAGGTAACTCCAGACTGTCTTTGATCATCCTGGAGCTTATCAATGGGTGAGCCTTTGCCATTCTGCTTATTCTTCTATCCATTTTGATGGTTGTTTTCCGTTTTCTTACACACGTCTTTTTTTTTTTTTTTTTGTCCATTTTAAAAGCATTGTAGATCATTGTAGATGAACAACCTATAATTTTTTGCACCTGCGTATAGGTTTTCCCCTCTCTCCTCCAATCAACTTTTTAATCAAACTACGTTGTTCTTCTGAACAATGTCTTGAACGTCCCATTTTCCTCAGGCTTTCAAAGAGAAAAGCATGTTCAACAAGTGCTGGCTTCATCCTTAAATAGGGGACACCTGATTCACACCTGTTTGTTCCACAAAATTGACAAACTCACTGACTGAATGCCACACTACTATTATTGTGAACACCCCCTTTTCTACTTTTTTTTTTTTTTTTTTTTTTACTAATAGCCCAATTTCATAGCCTTAAGAGTGTGCATATCATGAATGCTTGGTCTTGTTGGATTTGTGAGAATCTACTGGTACCTTGTTTCCCATGTAACAATAAGAAATATACTCAAAACCTGGATGAATCTTTTTAGTCACATAGCACTACTATTATTCTGAACACTACTGTATACCTTGTGGCATTGGGTCTTGTTGTACAATTTGTGAAAGCGGTTCAATAAAAAGATTAAATAAGCTCAGACTTGCTGGTGGATGGGTTTAGATAAGCTCCCGTTCAGTTTGATTCTGGCTATGGGGCATGTATACAAAGTTTTAATGGTATGTATAAAATCTTGATGATAGCCAAACTTTTTCATTACTTTATAGAGAATGCCCCGCCCGACCGAGTCAAAAGCTTTCTCTGCATCCATACTAAGTAGAATAGCCTGTGATTTGTGTTTTTGTATGTGCTCCATAGTATGGAGGGTCCTCCTTATATTGTCCTGTGTCTGCCTTCCTGGGATAAACCCAGTTTGGTCTTCCTAAATTAGGAAGTCCATGCTCTCTTCCATCCGTTTTGCTAATATTGCAGCAAAAATTTTATAGTCTTGATTCGAGACACTAATGGGCCTATAGGACCCACATTGAATCAAATTTAATGATTAATGTTTAATGATTATTTTTCAAATGTGGGATCAAGCCTGATGGAAAATAAACTAATAGTAGAAGATAAATTAAATACACTTGTAAATACGGTCAATAGTATTTTCCTTGACAATGTGGAAAAAGATGAAATAAGAAATATTGTAAAAAACTGTAAGCAAAAGATCAACTGACTATGAAGATTTAGACATGATGACTGTAAAAAGTATAATAGAAACTGTTATTGAACCATTCACTTACATTTGTAATCTGTCTCTTGTCAACAGGAATTTTCCCAGACAAAATGAAAATTGCCATTATATAAAAATGGAGACAAACATAATTTTTCAAATTACAGGCCAGTGTCATTGCTTCCACAGTTTTCTAAAATTATGGAAAAAGTTTTTGTGACAAGGTTGGACAAATTCATTGAGAAACATCATATTTTAAATAATGCTCAGTATGAATTCAGAACAAAACATTCAACAGCTATGGCAATTATGGAATTAACAGAGAAAATATCAACAACAATAGATAATAAGGACTATTTTGTAAGTATCTTTATTGACCTGAAAAAAGCTTTTGATGTTATCGACCACTCAAGATTGCTTCACAAGTTACAACAATATGGAATTAGAGGTACTGCACATCAGTGGGTAAAAAGCTACTTAGAGAATAGAAAACAGTTTGTTCAGATAAATAATACTAAATCAGAATTGTGTAACATTATTTATGGTGTGCCACAAGGGTCGGTACTTGGACCCAAACTATTTTGTATATCAATGATTTTGTGAATGTATCTAAAGTACTTGGCAGCATATTATTTGCTGATGATACAACATTATTTTACTCTGGATCAGATATACAGGAAGTAGTACAAGTGATAAATACAGAGTTGGAAAAGTTAAACAGTTTGATATAAACAGATTGTCACTAAATCTTAATAAGACAAATTTCATATTATTTAATGACAGAGTGGGAAATAATGATGTGTCATTAAAAATAGATGGAATGGACATACAAAGGGTAAAAGAAACGAAATTTCTAGGAGTCATGATTGATGAAGATCTTACATGGAAGTCGCACATAAATTACATAAAAGGAAAAATAGCGAAAGCCATTGCTGTTTTGCATAAAGTAAAATTTTCATTAAATACTTATGGTTTATTAACATTGTACAATTCATTGATTGTCCCATATTTAACTTATTGTGTAGAAATCTGGGGATCAACATGTACAACTTATACACAACCATTATTTATTCTGCAGAAAAGAGCTTTAAAAATGATTAGTAATAGTCGTTTTAGAGATCCATCTACCCTATAGTAGATTAAATTTAAGTACCCTATACTTAATGAATACTTATTCATTAAGTATAGGGTACTTAAATTTCATGATTTAGTTGATTTGAAAATATTACAAACAATGTATCAAGCTAACAAAAATACCTTACCAATAAACATTCAAAATATGTTTGAAAAAAGAGTAAGTAGTTACAATTTGAAAGGAATAGAAGTCTTTAAAAAAACCAAGATTCAGAACCAAAGTAAAGGAACGGAGTATTGCAGTGAATGATGACAAATTATGGAACAACCTCAACAAAGAAATCAAAGAATCAAGGTCGCTCAAATTATTTAAAAAATGTATTAAATTAGATGTATTAAGTAAGTATGAAACTATGAAATAAGTCAGTGGGCTATGACAAAGCCTAGGGTGTGATCTGTTAGTGATGTCTAGAATGTTTTAAGTTTAAAATGTAACTTGTTAGGGATGTAATCTTTTAAATAATGGTTAAAATTATGAAATAAGTCAGTGGTATGTGACAAGTCAAAAATGTAAGCT